>NW_024871387.1:75000-727216 GCF_019054845.1 Dipodomys spectabilis | reverse complement strand
AAATCTTTAGGCCACTTATTAAGAGGGTTGTTGTTTTTTGAGGATTTTTTTTGGGAATTTAACTTTTGGGACTCCAAATATATTTGAGATATGAGGCCATTGTGTATTGCAGAGCAAGTAAAGATCTCCCAATCTGCAAGATTTTTATTTATCTATCTATATAAGTTCTCTTCCTAGTCAAATTTGGTATGGTTCTGTCAAGTCTGTTAATTTATTTAAAAAACCAACTTTGATTTGTTGATTCTTTCTGCGTATTATTTTGTCTTTATTTAGTTATTTGTGATTCAATTTTTTATTTGTTTCTCTCTACTGCTTTGGGTTTGGGATTGTTCCTGTTTTCAAGGAGCTTGAGGTACATAATTAAAATATTCATTTGAGATTTTCCCAATTGCTTGATGTTGGGACTCAGAGCTATACATTTTCCTCTAAGTACTGCATTTACTGTGTCCCATTAATTTGTCTGTTTACATTTGTTAAATTCCAGAAACTTTCAGATTTCCATTCTAATCCCTTCAGTGTCCCATTGGTCATTCAGCAACGTGTTATTCAGTCTTCATTGGTTTGACATTTTATTTTTTTGCTTTATCTGTTTAATTCTAAGTTTATTCACTTATAGCCTAACAAGATATGGGAATTCAAATAATTTTTCTTTCAATTTGGACAGAATTTCTGTGTGACATAAGATGTGTTCTATTTTGGAGAATCTTCCATGATCTGCTGTGAAGAATGTATATTCTGACGCTGAACGTATATTCTGTAGATGTCTGTTAGGGCTAGGTGGTCAGTGTAGTTATTAAGCTTGCAGTTTCTCCATTGAGTTTTTCCTGGATAGGTCATCCATGGATGACAATGATGTGTTGAGATGTGATTTTTTGTTTAAGGAGTATTTGGTTGATGAAGTGGAATGCTCCAGGATTCAGGGCATTGATATTTAGACTTGTTATATCCTCCTAATGGAAAGTTGCCTTTATCAATATGTAATGTCTCTTCCTACTAATTTTGACTTGAATTCTATTTCATCTTATGTTAGTAATTCAACTGTAGCCTGTTTATGGTGTCCCTTTGCTTGAAAAATTTCCAACCAGCCTTTCAGTTTGAGTATGTGTTTGTTTTTGTCAGTAAAATGTGTCTTTTGTAGATACTACATGGATATGTCTTTTCTTTTTTTTGATACTCCTATCAAATCTATGTCTTCTATTTGGAAATTTAAGTCCATTGATAATGAGAGTTAAGACTCAGAAATATGTGATATGTCCTGCTATGTTATACACCTACTGTTAGGAGAGTCCAGAGGAGACTGGCTAACACCCTCTTTTAATATGTTCCTCTCTAGTTCCTTCTTTTTTACTTACACTTTAAACTGCCTCCCCTTTCTACTCTATTGCCACCTCCTCCACCCTCTATGGATCCAGAAGTGAGGGTTAAAAAACCTGGAGGATCTAACAATAACTTAAAAGGGCTGGCAGAAAAACTCGCAGCCGAAAAACTGCCACTGACCACCTGCAAGTGACACCAACAAGATCTTAGCCTCGGGTCTTGGCCCAGGGGGTCTGAGTATGGGGGAAAACCTGTCAGTCTGAGGTAATGGCCGCTAGGGACTTCTTTCCCTTGTCCCAAGATGACTAAAAATTCTCCCCTGCCTTGAAAGGCCCCTGGGTCAACGTTTACAGAAATAAAAAAAAAAATCCTCCGGAGGTGAGTAAAGGGGATTCGAGTCCCCTGGTAAGTGGATTTGAGTCCCACTTGTGTATGGTGGTGAGATGTTGTCCCATTCACTGAGAACTAATTTTGTCTTTGTGGCCACTTCTTTGTCTTGTTTACTTCGGTGTGTTTTCTGTTATGTTTTCTGAGGTAGGGATAAACTGGGGGCCCATTAGCCCCCACCTCAGCCTTTGTTTATTGTCTTGTCTAGTTCTGTTTTAAAATTGGTACAAGTTTTAAAAATACATACAACTGATTTTAATTTTATGTGCTTTAAGACCTGTGTGTGTTTTGTATGTGTTTGTAAAAGAGTTCAAGATAAAAATTGTCAACATGCTATAACAATTGGGTGAGTTTAACATGCAAAAGATTATGAGGTTTGGACATTACCAAAAATTTAAAAAATTTTTCACATTGTTTTCAATGACTTTTTAAGGATACTTTAACTTAAAAATAAAAAATCTGGTATTTTAAAATACATAAGGCTGTTTACACTCTAATCAAGTTATCTGGCTTAAAAATACATTGGCTCTTTAAAATTTAGTTCTCTTTGCTAAACATTGAAAATAAATATTAAACCTTTAAATATAAAAGTTTGTTTACCACTGTCAAAAACATTACCTGTTCTGTCTGTCTAAAACTGTGTATTTTCATTCAAAAACCCAAGAGATAAAATAAAAAACTTAAAAGCCAACAAAAAAACCCCTATCTTTAGGGGCCAAGTGGCCCAGGTTTGTTCTGTCCTTTTTCAGTACAGATAAATACTAAAAACATGCTAATAAAAATTAGTGATGTGATGATCTGATTACTATTGCTAAAACTGCCCTTTGGACTTAAAAAGAGGGTTTAAAACATATTTATGTAATGTGACTTACTTTCAATAGTATTCTATAATTGGGATATGTTTTTAAAAGTCATAAAGGTGTTAAGTCTAACTTCTTGGTACAGGAATGGTGATTGTAATTCTTACATTAAAAATTGTCATTTAAGTTTAAAATTTTTAATGTGTGTCTGTTTTAAAACAAACAGCCAAAAAACAATAAGTGACCCTTGGCCTCAAGATTTTAAAGGATTTTTTTAAATGTAACTAAAACCTAAAATATAATATAATAAGAGATTAATAGGAGGGTTAAAAAGTAGAAATGGATTTCTGGATATAAAGTTTAAAAGTCAAATTGTTCTTCCTCA
Source organism: Dipodomys spectabilis (assembly GCF_019054845.1). NCBI lineage: Eukaryota > Metazoa > Chordata > Mammalia > Rodentia > Heteromyidae > Dipodomys > Dipodomys spectabilis. The sequence continues at coordinate 724,327 of NW_024871387.1, read as the reverse complement.
AAGTGGAAAAATAACAATTACCAAAATAATTGCTTAATTGATATTCCAGTTTACTCATATAGCTTTATTAAGTTTCCAGCAAGCCCAAAACCAAACAAAAAAAAATTCTTACTAGTTTGTCTGATGTAACTTTGGCTCTTAATATGTTTCAGGTAAGAGCATGCTTAAAAGCTAATTCTATGTTGACCACCTTATTGCTTTTAATTGGAGTAAAGTGGCCTTTTATAAGACTCATTGATCTACAAACTTGTTCAAAGCCAGCCCGGGCAGAAAAAGGTCCCTGTGAGACTGTCACCTCTACTCAGCCAGCAGAGTGCTAAAAGTGCAAGCAGAATTGCTTTGGGACTCAAAGTGACAGAGTGCTAGCCTTGAGCTGTAGAGCTGATGGTCAGCACTCAGGCCCCAAGTTTGAGTCCAGCAACCAGCTAAGGGAAATGCAAATAAGACATTTATCCCAGTGTAGAGAAGACATTCCTTGGACAAAAACAATGGAAGAGCATCCAGAGGCAGTAAGCCACTGCTTGGATGGCAAATATGTCAGATCCTAGAGTCATTTGTGCATGGCCCTTCAAAAATTGGTCAGAGCCAGGAGGTCATGGGAAGATAGTTTGTAAGCATGCCTAATGTCCATGACTATCTACCTTGTAGGGACAGGAACTTGTCAGTAATCTGTGATAGTACTAAAAAGCTAAAATTATAAAATCTGGAGGATGGCTTCAAACCCAACTCCTGTATGTGCCAAAAACCCTAATTGGCAATAACATTTGAGCTAACACCAGCTACATAAAATTTATCTGTTCAAAAAAAAACGTTTGTAAGCCTGAAAGTGTGTTTCTATTAACATATGTGCAAAGGCTTGCACAGGTGACTTAGACATTTTTAGGGTCACTAGAGCTCACATTCCTAAAGATGCTTTTACAAATCATAGTGCTAGACAAGCTACATTGCTGTAGCCGGAAAAAAAAAGTCTGTGCATTAGTCAAATGTTAAAATATTGTTCTTCATGACATCTAACGCTGGTAACCTCTTTGTAAAATAGACTAAGATTATAGGTTTCTGGTTAGGTAGGATCAACACCTCTAAGTCAGCTTAAAAATGTTACAAAAGATAAATCTTCGCCCATCATCCCTTTTTAAACCAAGGGACCAGAGTTATTAAAAAAAATGTGGCAAAATCGACAGAAGATAAAGGCATGGAAAATAGTAGTACAGGCCTGAGCCCTCTATATCTGCCTAAAAAATCAGCTTATTAAAAAAAAAACTATCTAGTTAAAAAGGTTGTCACCTTGGTAAATTGTCCTGGGCTATTTTCTAAATAGTCTTAAAATCTAGTGGGGCCACAGCCTGCCAAGCCTATGTATTACTTGTATCCTTAACAGTCTGTGTAGAAATTTAGACCTCGGCAAGTGTTGTGACAGTCCCTTGGAGCCACTGAGAGAACCTGCTGCTGCTGCTGCTACAGCCTGACAATCACCTAAAACAAATCTACATCGGTACCCTGACCACCTCCACCATGAAGAAAGTAGACTAAACTCCTGCCTGATTCCTTCTTTTGGCTGTCTTCGCTTTGTCCATGTTACCATATACCTACTCTAATTTTATTATGGCTACTCCTCTTGCCGGGGAGACTAGCAAACATTGTATTTCTCATTCCCTACACTGCTTTGCCACTATGGGACTTCCTAAACATATTAAACTGATAATGGTGCGAGATATGTTGGACAAGCTTTTCATAAATCTTAAGAGATTTTTCACTCTACAGGTATTCTCTATATTCCTCAAGGACAAGAAATAGTTAAACAAGCCAATGGGCTGTTAAAACACCAAATTTTTTAATCAAAAGGGGGAAATTATACCACTTCTTTCCTGTTAATATTCTTCTAATGCTTTATTTGTACTAAATTTTTTAAGTTTGGATTATAATGGCCTTTCCACAGCATAGCGGTTTTGGGGGGAAAAAAAAGAGAGCAAAGAGCTTTTGTCCAAATTTAGTGGAAGGATCCTTTAAGAGGTGATTGGCATGGGGCCATATGTGGTTTTAACATGGGGTGAAGGACATGTTTGTGTTTTTTTTGCAGGAAGAAAATAAATCCCGCTGGTTGCCTGAGCATTGATTTAGGATTGTGGAGTTTCATTCAGATGACACAAACGCTGACACATTGGGCTTACATGCCTTATCCCCTGATTGTGGGAGGGAGTTGAGGTACTCATTCACATCAATAGATCAGCATACAGTACAGCCCCGATCCCTTCATCCAGCACACCAAGATCAGAAATATCTCAGCTTCAGGCATTGGAACTCCTTTATGCTTTACCACCAGCTCTAAAGGCTCCATTCCAGGCTGTATTATAATGCCAGCCAGGACTCAAAAAATTTGGATCCCAGACAAAAATCAAATATACAATATACACATGACATCTTTACCAACTGGGCACCCAGTTCATGCAAATTCTACTCCATCCTATATGATACTGCATTGCATTAATTCTTCACAAATAGTAGTATCTATAGGAGAGCCTCATCCAATAAAGTGCAGACATATACAGCCATTTGTTACTAATATTTCTGGAACTAACTCTCAATTAATGAACTGGTCTGGAGCTAATCTTACTAATAAGTACAATCTTGGACTGTGGTGGACGAATGGGCATCCTCAACATCATGTTTGGATGCTGGTGGCTACACTCAACAAAATAACCTGACCCAATTCATCCTTTAAAAAAGTTATGAGTTGTATATCACCACCCTATGTCATTATGTATGGACTGTTTAAAATTTCTGTTGGATCTAATTATTTTAATGTTTCCTGCTATTAATTGTTCTTTTACTGATTGCTCATATAGCGGCATAACTAAATCCATACTTATTGTTAGACAACCATCTTTTGTTATGCTTCCTGTAATTATTTCTAAAACTTGGTATAAAGATTCTGGCATTCAGGTGTTAAGACAATTAAAAGAACTAATGCGCCCTCATCGATTTGTTGGGCTACTTGTAGCTGATGTTTTGGCCTTTAATTTGTTAGCTGCCTCCACAGCGGCAGCTGCTGTGGCACTAACACAAAATGTACAAAATGCACATTATCTTAATTAGCTTGCTCATAATACTACATAAGCCCTACCTCTGGACTCTAAAGTGACAAAAACTGCTAAAAAAATTGTTTAAATAAGTTCAACACTATATCCCTTCCCTGACTTATGTTAAAGGATTGCTAATATCATCGCTTGGCCTGGAAATGCTTTTGCTAATGGTTTGTCTATGCTTTCCTTGTATTATACATACACTGCAAAATTCTTATATGAGTTTAGCCACCCAGCTACATAAGATCAAGCTCCATATAAAAAACTTCCCCCTGAGAGGAGTTACAGCCAGAGAGAGGTAAGAGGGGGTGCCAGTCTAACCAACCTAAGACAGGGCCTACAGCTTCACTCTAAAGAAGTTCCCTAAGTGGGGTAATACAGACAAGGCAATCCACCCAACCTAAGAAAGGCAGGTTAGCTTCTTTAAACAAAATGGGGGAGATGTTGGGAGCCGACAATAAAGTTTAAAGGTCATCTTGACCCTGGTGCTCACTTGAAGACATGTACAAGGAACTGGCTTACTTAAAAAACACCAGGAGCCAGGGATTGTTTTGCTATGTCTGTAGAATTTGTTGACCTTGTCTTGGTTTTACTACACTCTGTTTTCTTTTTTTTTTTTTTTTAACAATGTCACTGTGATTTATTTTTATTTTTTTTTTTTTTAAATTTTATTTTATTTTATTTGAGAACATACTGTACAGAGGGGTTACAATTACATGGGCAGGATAATGCATACATTTCTTACCAAGCATTGCATCCTCCTCCTTTGTTTACCCTTCACCTCCCTTCCCAGCCTCCCCCCTCCCTCCCACCCAATCATACCCCCCTCCCCCCCCCCCCACCGACATTGTAAAGCTGGTTTTGACATGACATTTTGTACTTCTCATTGTTGCAACAGGTCCACCTGAATCCTTAAACGACTTGTTTCCATCAGAAAGAATGACATTGCCCCATTTGTTAGGAAATGGAAAGGCTTGGAAAAAATTATATTAAGTGAAGTAAGCCAGGCCCAAAGAAACATAGGTCCCATGGTTTCCCTTATTTGCAATATCTAGTATAGGTATGAGTCAAGCGGAAAAAGTCAGATAATGTGATGTTAGGAAAACAAAAACTCAAATATGTATTTTAATGTTTTTGTTTCTTTCATGCATGTGTTTCTAATGCATTTATAAGATTATTTCTTTGTTGCTTTGTGTGTCCCTCCCCCACAGTGTAACCCCTGCTTTCACTACACTCTGTTTTCATTAAAATTTTTCTTGTTTTTTGGGACTATTGTAACCTTATGTTACCTCTTGACTTTTAATAGTATATATTAAAAAAAGTTAAAAATAAACGGTGCTGCAGTCTTGAGCTGCAGACCTCCCCACCCCATCCTTTGTCTTATGTCTTTATTTTTCCCCATCCTCACCCCCTAATTCAGGATTCCCTTTCATTGCTGGCAGGTTCTGGAACATTGTCATTAAATATTTTTATACATCATTTAAATGTAAAGGAGTGTTTGGCTTGGGACCATATTCACGGTTGGTAGTTGTTTATAGTTGTCATATATGGTGTACTAGTCATCATATATCATATAGTCATATAATATGTTAGTTGTCATATATCATGCCAGGCTCTCCTTTTTACCATATCAGCTAAGAAATCTGTATTTATTCTGACTGTATATCCTTTATAAATAATCTTTTCTCTATGGAAGCTTTAAGCATCCATTATTGGTATTTAATGATCTTCTAATGGATTATGATATGGTAGTGGATTTTCAGTTCTAGAATTATCTGTTCAGTGTTCTAAAGGCTTCTCTTCTCTGAATGAGCCTTTTTGGATGTTTGGCATGTTCTCTGCTAGAATTCTGTAATATGTTTCCCTTCCATGTAGTTTCCTGCTCTTCTCTCGTCCTTTATAACTATCTCCCCGAAATTTGATCTTCTAAGTGAGTCTTGAAGTTCTGGCAAGATCATTTCTTATTTCTTTGATTTATCCTAAATGATTATTTCCTCTTTTGTATTAGACCTATTCTGTCTTTGACCCTGAGATTATCTTCTTTGTCATCTATTTGCTGGGGAGACTTTCTATTTTGTTTTTGATTCCCTGTCTTCTAATTGTTCATTTTTTAGGGCTTCTGTCTCTTTATTAAAGCTTTATTTTAGGCCTTGTATGTACTTTCTTTATATTTTTTCTTTGGATGGGGTGGTTGCAAGGGTTTTCTTAGTTGTGTCTTCTCTCATATCTTTTAACTAGGCATCCATTTTTTCCTTGGACTCGTTGCCTTCTCAGAATTTATTTACCTTTCTTTTTGCAGTCTCCATTAATTAATTTGCTAATCTTTGGTTGGTCTCATATTATTCACAAATTTCCTTATAAAGGTTTCTATCTTTCCATTAGTCACATTTTCAGCAGTGTTTTTAATGTATTTTGATAACTATCTTCTAGTTCCTTGATTGTCTGTTCTAATGCCTGGTTACTTACTGTGTGAATTATACTACCTTGACATAACTTCTTTTGTATTTTTCTAATTTGTTCTGTCCATTTGGAGGTTTTCTTTTGAGGGATCTATTATCTTAATAGGTGACTCTCTATATTCTTGGTTGATTTGCCAGGTGTTTGTTTGGTCTTTTGTTTTGATTTGTTTTTCTGGAATTAAGGTTTTGTCTAGACAATTAAATGTGGGAGTAGAAATCAGTTGTGGTGAGATGTTGTGATGTTAATACTTGTGGTTCCAGTGACAGTTTGGACTGTCCAGTGGTATGGTGAACTGTCTCTGTGTATTGATGTGTAACTTTCTCTAATGTACAGTTCTGTTCTTGCTTTTTTCCATGTAGCCCTTTTATTTCCACACTGCAATTATGCTTTTGAATATGTTGGCCAACACAGTCACAGCAGTCACCTGTCTGCCTGGGAAACTTTCTCATAAATTTCTGTTTTATTGTGAAGATAGTATAATAGTCTTATGAATTGTATGTCTATAATTATATCTATATTTATAGCTGTATATCTATAATTATAGCTGACTTGGTGTGACCCTCTAGATGTGGTGTACCTTCTAGGACTCCAAATCTCTGTTTCATTAGAGATTGCTAGGGTAATTTTCTGTTGTTATTCTGCCACGGTTTTTCCTCTTCCTCAAATTTATTTTTTATATTGTGGATTTGTTCACATAATTTAGGATTTGTGAGGGTTGTGGAAGTTATTTTTGTTTTTCTGCTTGTGTTACTTATGTAGTGATTTCAGGATTGTATGAAGAAACACAAAGGGACAGAAATGTATGTTATTATATTGAGAGAAATAGAGAAGATATTTTAACCTATTTGCTACATGTAAATTAATATTAAGCAAAGCTAATTAAAATAATTATTTACACTTTAGAGGATGAGTATAGTACTCTTGGATATCTTGGGGGAAAAGACTTTAGACTCATTACAACTGATGCCTTATGTTGAAATTACTGGCAAAACGTCTTTTTGAGAAAGAAAAAAGTTCCATTTCTTTCATATTAGTATTATAAAATCAAAATATCTGCATGTTGAATTTGTTTCCTCTGCTATTTTCAATTCCATTCTTCATCCATTAGCTATTTAGGGCCTTGAATGACCACTTCCTTAAAATACCTATATTGCTTGTATTGTGATGTAAAGCTCAGTATTATTAATATGTATTTATATCTGAGTCAACTTTTAAGCTACATTGCTATGAAATTTATGCATTCTCAAGCATGAGACCTGATTATTTTACTCTATTCTATGTTTTAATCAATAAATCATTCTCTTTAGAAATATTTTCCCATCTTTTATATTGCTCCTGTAAACATCATGTGTTTCTAGTAATTTTATTGAAGTTAATATAATGTTTGGAACAAGAAGGCAATTATCCCCATTATCACTTTAAAGTAAACCCTTGGGAACTATTTTATATAAATAAAAATAAAAAAGTGCAATGCACATGTTTATACATGAATAATATATTAGTTAATTCAATTAGACACAACTACCACAGCCATTCTCAATTGACTTAAAGGCAACAAAATATTTTGTTCATGAATATCACTCATTTTTAGAAAATGACTAGTCAATACAAAATCTATATTATATTTGAAAGTTAAAAAAATGAAAATTGCACCCAGATTTGCTGTCAATATCCTGTTTCCATGAATACATTTATTCAGCAAACAGGGAAACAAAAAATAAGTCTTTGTCACATAGAATGAAAGATGTAGAAGCAGACTGTCTTTCCTTAAAGTGAGAAGTACCTGCAAATCGTGTGATTTATTCAAAGAAACTATGAAAATTCATAAGAGGATTTGTGATCAGAAGTGATAGGTAAGCAAAGTAGCTGGAAAACTTTATATGTGAATTGAGCTTTCAATATAAGATTACAAGCTTTCAATAAATGAGCCTATAGAAAATGATTCTGTATCTCTAACACACATAGTGTTCTACATTTTCCCACAAACTCCCGATCTCTTACCTCAGTTCTTCATCAACATTCTTCTGTTTCATGATGTCAATTCTTACTAAAATAACAAGTTGGGTGTTTTTCTGGTCTCTATATCCAATACATTTTAGTATTTTGGAATAGTAGTATGAATTCATGGTGTTTGACTTAATGTCAAGTTTGAAGATATTGTATTCAGGGTACTGTTAATTGGCCTGAAGCATACAAAAACACAGTACACTAAGAACAAGGGACTTGATCTGAGGGAACCATACAGGCCCAGCCAATATCATGAAGCAAAGAAAAACCAATGGAGCAAATATCAATCAACTATAATTACAACGGAATGGAACTGAACTGATCTCTGATGTGTCTGGGTGGCAGCTGTGTGTGTGTGTGTGTGTGTGTGTGTGTGTGTGTGTGTGTGTGTGAGAGAGAGAGAGAGAGAGAGAGAGAGAGAGAGAATTTTAGTGTGGCTTCCATATTTACAGTCCATAGAGGATTACTTGTTAGGGAGGAGTTGCTCATATCAGAGCTCTGATACCACTGTCATCACTTTTTACTGTGAAAAACACTTGCTTAATCTCTAATTAAATAGGGAAAATAAACTAACATCTAACGCGATTGTTTTGACAATTAATTAGTATATTGAAGCCTAAAGGGAGGAATTGGAGATCAATATATTTTTTTTCCTCTCTTCTGAATATTACACAGCAATAGCTCTGATTTCAATAGTCTCCTGCAATGTACTGACAGCTGACTTGCTAATATACTTAATAACATGAAACATATGATAGAGAAATAGATCAGCCAGCAAGCACAAAGAGCTAGTGATAAGATAGAACTTAGCAGGGTTGCCCCATCTTTTAGGAATGTAATTCCTTCATATGAACTTCAAATTTTGTGGCTTTCCCTGTGTGATTAAATGGTAAGAAAGTACTGTAGAAACAAGAATTCCTGTTCAGCCAAGTAGAAAGTGCTCATGATCCCATCCTCATGTTGCAAATTTACATTCCACACAGACTCTCTTTTAGAATGCTTTCATTTAATATACATAGGCACCTCATCCTTACCTGTGGGAGACAGGAAAAAAATTAATTTTCTTTGTGTATTAAATTACATAAATTAATGTGTACAGGTATGATTTGTATAATTACAGAAGTTTGTAATAAATGAAATTAGGGATCATGTCACAACTAAAAAATATAAATAAAATAACATATACAAGACTAGAAATAACAGCATTTTGTGCACAAAAACATACATTAGATTAGTTGCAGAATTTCTATTTTGAGATAAAATTTATATTAAAGTATAATGCACTTTACTAAGGGTTGAAACATTTTATTGAAAAATATATTTACTAGAGATACTTTACTGCATAATTTTAGGGATACAGGTGGACTCATTGCAACAATGAAATGTACAAGACATTATGTCGAAGGATTAACTTTACAACTTTGGCCAGGGGTGGGGAGGTGGAGATTTTTCCATCTCCACCCTTCCTGGATGGGAAAGGGAAATAAAGAGGAGGCAACAATACTTGATGAGAAATTTACTCATTACCTTGCAGAAGTAATTTAACTCCTCAGTACGGTATTTTCACAATAAAAAAAAAAGAAAAAAATTAAGAAAAAAATTATCCCAAAGTAATCATTTTTCTTATTATTTTCCTATTTCCATGTGATTTACCTCCAATTTAGAAATCCAGATATAGAATTTAATTTAATTTAACCAAAAGTATTATTGAGTGTAAGGCTCTTATACTCTCTACATTCTTCACACTAAGATCTTCAAATATGGTGAGTTTGAAATGATTAGTCTCTGTGTGAACTATGATAATATTATTTACAATGTGAGTGAAATGTTTAAAAAGTAGCATTTATTTTCGTTGAATTGCTCTGAAGAGACAATAATTGATGTAATCAAAGGCTAAAAATGATTAGGTTTAAAATTTAGAATTCAGGAAATGTTTTTGACCACACTTGTTACTGGAACCTTCACAGCAACCTCATGAGAAAATTTATATTGATGAAGCAAAAATCCCAGAGGATAGATATTTATGAATAGGAAAATCATGTCATTCTGAATATGTAGAGCTACATATATCAATCATAGAAAATTTAGCTTTTAAATACCTAATTGCAGGGTAAGTACTTGTTCGGAAAGAAGATAAAATTGTATTTATTTTAAAAAGTAAACCAAAGTATTCATTTGAATACAAGACAATGTTTAAATATCCCTCATCCAAGACACGATATACAGTTGTTTTTCATGCCAATTATGTTCTCTAAACATACTACAAATACTAGATTAGTAAACCTAAATCATTGCTTTGTAAGGAAATAAAAATTTAGTTTCCTAAAACTCATGACTATAACTTTTTCTCAAACAATTAAGAAGTAACTGTTTTATGTTTTTTGTCATGGAATATTATTTGATAAACTTTTATTAATTAAGTTAATTAATTGGCCAATAACAATATAAATTATGCATGAACAAAGTTTATCTAATACAAGTATTTCTTTCACAAGACATATCATGGCTCTCTTAAAGAATATTGGAAGGCAGTGTGTTATTTATTTATTAATTTTTAGTTATTTTGTTAATGGTTATTAAGTTTCAGAAGTGGCAGTTTCATTATGCTCTTTCCAAAATATATTTAAAACATTTGATTATACTCCTACTATTTCCTTTTTATTACTCCTTCCTCCAAAGATCGTCTGTTTTTCACATCAAATTACATCTTTATATATGCACATGTAATCTAATTTGGAAAATTTAAGGTGAACTGCAAATTAATTCAATATGTACCGTGGATTAACAAGATGAAAAAGAACGAGTATTTTTTGCTAACTTCTGAATTGAGCTATTATTATTATTATGGTTAGGGTTAGGATCGCAGACAGATTTTAGAGTTAGGGTTAGAGAAACAGAAAATTAGGTTCAACACAGGATGACCCATTGCAACAATGATACTCACAACACACCATATTGAAAAAGAACTTTTCATCATGGGGAAGGAAGAGTGAGGGAGTTGGGAGAGGGAATGGATAGTGGGACAACAACATTGAAGGGGGTAACACTGCTCAACAAGAAATGTACTCATTACCTTAATCCCTCTGTAAGCCTCATTACAATAAAATAAAATTTTAAAAAATAATGAGAAATAAAACTTGACAGGAAATAGAAAAGCACTTTTAAAAATTTAGTTTCAAAACGCAAGTAAAATTTAGACCTACAAGCTGAGCAAGAGATAGGATAAATTTGAAATAGAGGCTAGCTATTAACATTACGATTCGGTTATATGTAGGCTTAGGATTAGGCAAGGTGTTCCAGTTAGAGCTGGGGTTATGATGAGAAAAAAGATGTAAGATATTGTGTAAAACTGCAACATATTTTAAGAAGAATGAATGGCCTCAAAGTTAGAATGAATGAAAACCAGTGTTGGCGTTATTTTAAACATTCAGGTATAATTTGGTTTAAAGTGTGAGTTGCTGTTTTAGTTCTTCTTAGGGATAGGGAAGGATAAGCTTTAGGGTAAAATTTAGTTTTCCAATAAGAAGTAGAAGCAAAACATGTGATTGAATAGAGTCTGGACAATTTTCCTTACATTAACCATTTGGTGTTGTCAGATTGTGATTAGGATTAGGTTTCTGGTTAAAGGGGTTGAGGATTGAGTAAAGAAATGGATTAAACTGGAGGCTCACGCCTATTATCCTAGCTACTCGGGAAACTGATTTATGAGGATTACAGTTCAGAGCCAGCCTGGGAAGGAAAGTCTCTGAGAATTTTATCTCCAATTAAGCACCAGAAAATCAGAAAGCGGTGTTGTGGCTCAAGTGGTAAAGTGCACACCTTAAACTAAAGATCTCAGGGGTCGGGTCCATGCCTAGAACTCAGGGAGAGTGCCCAGGCCCAGACATCAAGCCCCATAACCAACAAAAAAAATGTAATGGGAAAAATGTTAAGTAAATCTGAAATTATTTTAGGTTCTAGGAATTCAGGAAAGGCTGGGATAATGTAAGTACAATATATTTCATAATATGAGGATTTGAGATCAATGGGAATAGGATTCCTTTTATGGAATAAGATAGATTCAGACATAAGAGTTAGAAAATCTGTAGGGTTTAGGAAAACCTGCAATTTATTTCAAGAATTACAAGTGGAATTTTGGTTAGGATGACACAAAATGAGCATTTTTCATAAATTTTAGAATTGGGATACCCTTAGTGTTAAGGTTATGGTTAGGATTCCAGCCATGGGTAGGGTTAGAGTGAAGGAGAAAAAAAATGAAGCTCAAATTTAAGGTAAATTTTAGAATAAGCCTGGTAAGATTTAGAATGAATGTGCATTAGAATATTGCTATTAATATTAGAATTTACTTGCAGTTAGGCTTATATTTATTTTCAATGTTCCTGCTAAGATTAAGTTTAGGGTTAGAAAATGACTAAGATATTAGAAAAAATGGAAACCTTTGTTTGGAAGGCTTATTTGAATCAAGTTAGGATGAATCAAAACTAGTGTACGTGTGTTAGTATTAGTGTTGACATATAATTTGGATTAAGATCAGGGTCAGTACTTTGTTCTAATTATGATTCATGTTATGAATAGGAAAGTTTTAGTATAAAATTGAGTTTTCACTAACAAGTAGAATAAAAAATGTGAGACTGAATAGTAACTAGAGCATTATAATTATATTTATTTGTCAGTGATCGTTCTTATAATGATTTAATGAGAGTTTTCCAGCCAGGTTTAGGTTGAGAGTTAGCATTAAATAAGATGATAAGTTAATCTGAAATTGTTTTAGGATACAGTGGTTCAGGAAAAGGTAGGATCAATGGAACCTACAGTATTTTTCCGGATAAGAGAATTTGAAGTCAAGTAATATAATGGCTCATGTTAGGGAACAAGATAACTTCAGAGGTAGAGTCAAGAAATTGGGAATTAGGGAAAATTGAAACACATTTCCAGAGTGCAAACTGGAGTTTTCATTAGAATGAATAAAAACTAGAGTATTTTTCTTAAACATTAATTTTGGACTATCATTAGGTTGAAAGTTAGGTTTCACTTCCAGCTGGGCTTAGTGTTAGCATTGGGGAAATGGAAAATTTAAGGTCACACTGAAAGTAAATCTTCTAATAACAAGTCAAGTTAGAATTAGGAAGACTATGAAATAGGACACTGCTATTAATATTAGGATTAGGGTATGATTAGTGTCAGGGTTAGCCTGAATGTTCCAGTTAGGGTTCGGGTTAAGAAAATTGCAAGATATTGAGTAAAACTACAAACTATTTTTAAGAAAGATGAGTTGGATCAAATATAGGATGAATAAATCTAATGTATTTTTGTGATTTTTAGAATCCAACAGCAGTTGGTTCTAGGGTGAGGGTTACTTTTCTAATTTATGAACTAATGAATTAAATGCACAATTATTTCATTCTTACAAACCAAGACAGTCACGATTTGGGGAAAAACCTCAATTTTCTACATGAATTTGTGTCAAACTATTTTCCAACCAGGATTAAATAATAGTGAACAGGTTGTCATTTATTAAAATTAGGTATCTTGATAAAACAGCTTTCAAAAATATCCAAACACATAGGATAGCAATTCAGACATGTTATTGGGAAAACAGATATTGTACTTACTGTACCAGGGAAATTGTGTGTGTGTGTGTGTGTGTGTGTGTGTGTGTGCATCCACCACAGGTCTTCAACTCAGTCCTGTGTCCTGTTGTCAGCTTATACTGTGCAACTATGGCACTAAACCACATAGGCACAGGTTTTCTTCTGGCTTTTTAGTAGTTAATTTAAGATATGTATCTCATGGACTTTCCTGTCTTGATTTAATATTCCGATCCCCAGCAATCCTTGGGTTAGTGTTACTGTGGGTGGTACCACAAAAACACAGTTCAATAAACTGGGAGCAATATGGAAGTACTTGTGCAAGATACAAAGTAACCAGTTCATTAATGTGGGAGTAACAATATCTCATTAGATTGCCTTCAAACACACTGTTTCTGATGTGTTTAACTGAAGCCCAAAGCATAATCAAAACCTATTAGCCACAATGTATGAAGTAGCACATATTTATGGTGTAGCAATGAACTAAATCCGGAAACAAAATTCTTTGCTGGGTTTGCAGCAAAGAAATAGAAATGAAGTCTAGACTGGAGGCCTGTAGCAAGCAGCAGAGCATCTGTTTAATGTGAGTCCAACCCCCAGAACCATAAAGAAGTAGAAGAAAGTGAAAGTGTAGGAGAAAGAAGAAAGGAAAGGAGGAGTGAGGGGCAAGAGAGGAGGAAGGGTATAGCAGGAGGGAGAAGAGGAGGGAACAGGTAGAAAGTAGAGGGGAGGAAAGAAGGAAGAAGGTAACAGGACCCTGGGGAAGATGAGCAGGAGAGGAGGCAGGAGAAGGAAGATAAATGCAATATAACAAAAGAATTGTTGGAAAATATTTTGCATAAGTGATCTGGATGTGAATGGCAGGATTATTTTCTAATCAGAGAGACCGCTAGCATAGTGACAATATGGGTCATACCTGTTGTTTGGTCTTTTTATTCTCTTTCTTCAGTGAGGAGTTCAGAAGAAGTCCTGAGTTTGGTGTTTTACAGATATACTTCAGGATTTCTTTTTCATGAATCAAGCATGGGAAAGAACTAAATGCAACCTCCCTTAATTAAAAAATAATAGAAGCTGTATTTATTTGTATTCCTGTGCATGAAGAAATCCTGGAGATTTCTGGTTAATTCAGAGGGCCCATGCAAAAATACAGGACAAGAGGAAAGTAAAACTCTTTTTAAAGTATAATAGGTTATTATTCATGAAAAGTTTTAGTGGACGTTTTTCGGGTTTTTTTTTTTTTTTTGCCACTTGTTCAGTGCTCCAAGGATGTGCCCTGAAGCCATTTCCAAGTCACCACTTGAACATCCATTTCTGTAGTTCCTGTGGGCCTGGGTGCCTCCTCAGTTCAACAGTCGAAAAATGGTGCCCCCTCCCTTGTGGTGAATGTGCAGTAAGTGGATGTGTGTGCTTGCTCCCAAGCATTGCCATATGAGCCGGGCCCACCCCGTCCACATAACTGACCAGTCTCAGTTGCTCCATTTCTCGCAGGAGCTGGCAGCCATGGGGCTGCAGTTGATGCCACTGCTGCCCTCTCCTCCTCCAGCTGTCTGGTACTGGTCTGCAGTGGTCTTGAGTGGGTGTGCCATCCCAGGAAGACTCTGTTCTGGGGTCACTGGCTGACCCATGGGTGTGGGGTGGGCGGACAACATGTTTTTACACTGCAGAGTCCATGGGAGAAGGAAGGCTGGGGATGCATTCTGCCCCCTTGGGGCCAGGCAGCCCAGGCTTGGTTCACCTCATCAGTCTTTAAGGAGGTCTCGTGACTGGAGCCATGTGCTGGCCCCTCTGCCAGCAGGTTTGTGACAGCTGCAGCACTCAGCAAAGTGAAGCTCCTTCAACATTTCTGCGGACCTCCATTTTCTGGTCTCTGTGGACTCGTCTACAGGTCCAACCATGCATATGCCATCAGTGCCAGAGGAGCCTGGATTTGCAGTGCACCAGCTGCAGCGCTGGGGGTCCCAAAGCCCCATTGACTTTGCTTTGAAGCCTCCTCCATCGTCCTTCTGGGCCACATGGGCCCAGCTCTGGGTGCCATACCGGGTATGCTCCATTTGGAGGCAATGAGCTCACCCCCTACCCAGGTTGTTCTCCAAAGCAAGGGAATGGGTTTGGCCTTCGCAGGATTTGGGGTCTGCCCTGACTTCTCCCCTGGTTTTGGCACCTGAGTCTGGGTTGCTTGGTGTGGTCACTGATGGAGCCTTGTTGGCTGTAACCCACCACAACAAGTGCTGCACCTACTGCAGCAGCAATGTGGTGTCATGGACCCCCTAAGGGTCACCACACAGACCTCTGATGTGTCTACGTGGGCTAGGTGTGGGTTTCATCCCAGGACACCCATTAGGAAGTGTCACTCCCCTTCATGGTACTGCAAGCAAGAGGTGCCACATATAATTTCTACTTTCTAACATTTTCCTTCACTGAGATAAACAGAACTGGGAGATATAAATAAGTTTTATAAAAATTAAATATATAACCTATATCACTTCACCCTGTTAAAACATTGTAATATTTTTTATCCAGTAGGAATTCTGTCTGTAATTACTTATTTTACTTTTGAATATAACTAATGTAATATATTTTGTGTGTACTTTACCATTCTAGTATAACTTCATTTGCACTACTTACATACATTTTTTTCAATTTCTGAGATTTAATCATGTGTTTATGGATAAGAGTTTTGTTGTACTTTTATTTCAGTTTGCCATTATGGCTTTATAAATACAACCAATAAAATCCATTCTTGTTAGTATCAAGTTCAATGATTTTGGACTAGAGACTTAAGGAAATACCATTATGTATCATACAGTAATGTGTTTCACTCCACTTCATCTAGCATGCTGGTCCCTCTGGTGAATTAGGATCCTAGTGGCAGCCTGCCTAAATCAATTCCTTGCGGGCACCTCACCTGGGACTGTGGGAGAAGATCAAGGTGTGCCTACTGTTGTGCTAGGAAAGCAACAATGAGGCTGCTGAGTGAATGACATTGTGCCACTGATTCACATGTAGCGTCTGCCTGTACCGTGGACCTGGGCTCTGAGGATCTGCCCCTGGGAACATACACACTGGGGGACAGGGGCCGCCACCTAGGAAGGAGTACAGACCGAACAGAAGCCACTCTGTGGATCAGCTTGTACAGTATTTATCCTTCGTGGAACAGGGGTGATCCTGCTTGCTATGGGGAGAGCACAAGTAAGACAGGCCCAGGACTCGTGATGCCAACTTTGTGCTAAGGCTGACAAGGAAACTTTCCTCCACACACTCTCCAGCAGGCCCAGGGTTCGCGATGCCAACTTTGTGCTAATGCTGGCAAGGAAACTTTCCTCCAGGCTCTCTCCAGCAGGCTTAGAAAGCACTTCCATGTTCCTTGTCCATTAATTAGCAGCCAGGGACACTCACATCCAGTACTCCTGGCTTCTCTTTTGTGTTTGTTTGTTAATTTACACAGAGAGCCCCTCCCTCAGACAGCAGAGTTATATTCTGGGTTTTGTAAAATGTTTTGCAGCTGAGCATTCCCAGTGTTTGGTTTTGTAGTGTTTCTTGTCAATGCATTGTGAAATTTGTGTTTTAGGTGTTGATGTGCAGGAGGAGGAGCCAGATTATGAACATTGTTTCCTACAACCCTTTCATCTAAAATGAAAACAGATTCTCTCTAAAAATGCCTTTCCAGAAATAAATTTGAGAGGGGAAAAGGCTATTTTCTCATGAGATCAAAGTGTGCTATTTTTATATGCATGTTTTATGCGTTCAAAATACAATTAAGTAATTCACTATCTAGGAACAATTGTCCAGACCTAAGAATTAAGTGTCTTGGAAGCTAGAGGCAGGGTGTTTGTGAGCTTTATCCAAAGGGAGGGAAGAAAGTTAAAATCCATAGATTACTTTGTAGAATCAAAATGGTAATATAAAATGAGAATCACAAAAAAAACCCTCTGGGCTCTTCGGGGTCTTTTATTGTTCCATATGAACTTTTGGACAGCTTCTTCTATTTCATTGAAGAGTGACATTGGGATATTGATAGATATCAAATTGAATTTGGATATATCCTTTGGCAGTATTGCCATTTTCATGATGTTAATCCTCCCAATCCATGAGCTTGGGAGGTTTCCCACTTCCTTGTTTCTGCTTTAATTTTCTTTTTCAGGTTTTTAAAGTTTCCATCATAGAGGACCTTCAACGTGTAAGTTAACTCCTAGGTATTTTACTTTTTGTGCGGCCATTAAAATGGGGTTGCTTTCCTATTTTCAGCTACACTCTTATCTTGATTAGAATACAGGAAAGCCATTGATTTCTGAGGGATAATTTTATACTCTGATAGTTTGCCAAAGTTTCTGATCAGCACAAGTAACTTGGGAGTGCAGTCCATGGGGTTCTTTAAATACCAGACAATGTCATCTGAAAAGAGGGAGATTTTTACTTCATCTTTCCCTATTTGGATCCCCTTAAGTTTGCACCTTGTCTTATTGCCCCAGCTTGAATTCTAATACTACGGTGAATAGGAATAGAGAGAGCAGACATTTTTATTTCATTCTTGAATTTATAAGAAATGGCTTTAACATTTCACCATTAAGTATAATGCTGGCTGTAGGTTTGTCAATCCTTAGCAGAAAGAACAGTACTGGAACAATATCAGTTCCAAATTTCAAACTCTACTAAAAAGCCATAGTAAAAGAAAAGCTTGGTACTGGCACAAGAACAGATTTGACGACCAATGGAATTGGACAGAAGATTCAGACATGAACCCACTGACCTATAGCCACCTAATCTTTCACAAGTGAGCTAAAATAGAGAATAGATGAAAGACAGTCTTTTGAGTAATTGCTGTGGGCAAAATAGGTTAGACACCTGTAGAAAACAAAAGCTCGATCTGTATATATCACCTTGCACAAGAATCAACTCCAAATGGATCAAAGACCTCAAAATAAAAGAAGACACCATGAAAACATTACATGAAGGAATGTGAGAAACTCAGGGATTTTTAGCACAGGCCGAAATTTTCTTAATAGAGATCCAGAAACAAAAGAAATAAAAGAAAGGTTGGACAACTGGGATTGCATGAAACATCAGAGCTACTGCAAGGCAAAGGTCATAGCTAGCAAGATCAATAGAAAGCCCACGTTTGGCAGAAGATCTTCATGAGTCATAAAACAGACAAGGACTTATATCTAAAATATATTTAGGACTCAAAAAATTCAATTCCCCAACAACAAATCCTCAAAGAAACAACTGCTCAATAACTAAGTGGGCTAAAGACTTAGAGAGACTTCTCTGAAGAGGAAATAAAAATGGCCATTAGACACATGAAGAAATGGTCAACTTTTCTAGCATACAAGACATGCAAATCAAGACAACAGAGAGATTGCACCTCAATCCAGTTAGGATGGTTGTAATCAAGAAATGTAGGAGAAACTGGATGCTTAACAAGCTCTCCAATAGAAAGCAGTTTTAGTGTTCCAGTGAACAGTCTTAAGCCAGAGAATCACACGAAGTGTGCCATCATAGTACAGAGTTAGACCAGAGAAGGAAAATCCAGGCAAGGAGACAGATCTGAGCACTTGCCGGCAGCTGCAACAGTAGCGGCGGCCATAGCCACCATA
The DNA here is from genome assembly GCF_019054845.1 of Dipodomys spectabilis. Lineage (NCBI taxonomy): Eukaryota > Metazoa > Chordata > Mammalia > Rodentia > Heteromyidae > Dipodomys > Dipodomys spectabilis. Next base: position 705,598 of record NW_024871387.1, on the reverse strand, counting down.
CTTCCAACACAGAGAGTCCGAGACAAAGGTGCCAGAGGTGGCGGATGAGCAGATTCTACTCAACACCAGCAAGAACTGACAAGGAGCAGACGTCTTCATCCTGTGGTTCGCAGACCAGAGACTACCCAGGAACCAAGACTTGGCATGAGTAGAAGCCTGACATCCTCACTCCTTCTCAGGGAGCAGAGGACGAAGACCACCCCTCCCCCTCCACTACCAGAGATCTCCATCTTTGATACTGACAAAGGCCTGGCTGAGCTGTTAACTCCAACTCAGGCCTTGGAAGAAAACTAGAGGCATTTAACAGGTCACAGGAACTTAACCTGACCTGCCAGGCTCAGCTCCACCCAGGGAAAAATCTACCAGCCTGAGCCACCAGACCCAGGAGTGGCTTTCTTCACTGGATAAAGAGCCAGAGGCTGCCCCTCCCTACAGCAGCCTTAACAATCAATTGAAATTCAGTAAACATAAACCCTGAAAATGGATCTAGGCTGGGCTCTGTGAGTGTCTCAGAAGCTAGCCCCTCAGGGAAAAGATACTGTTTATTGAAAGGCTTCAACTCTACCCAGAACCTAGCCTCAGAACAGCATCTCCAAACTAGAGGAAACAGCCATCTCCCTCTTTTTGATACTCAAAACAGATCTCCCTCCCATTGAACTAAGCTGGGAGGAGGATAACAAAATCCTGGGTAAAGTAGAGCATTTTTCTGCCTGCTAAAACAAACTGATTTAAGAAACCAAACAGGAAAATCAAACACCACAAGCAGACCAGAGACTCCATCAAGAGACTGGTTAGGGAAACAAGGGAGATACAGGATCTTTCTGTACCCCCCCCAAAAAAAAATCAAAGAACTTTTTTTTGTACCTTTTATAAATAATTTTTTTTCTAAAACTTTTTTTTTATTTTTAAATTTTTTTTAAAAAAATTGTTTTCTATTAATTTTTTTTCTTCCTCTTATATTTTTTATTTTAGGGGTATATATGTGTGTGCTTTTTTTCTTTTTTTAATTTTTTTTTTGTTTAGCTCTACTAACCTTTTGTTCCTTTCTTTTTTTGTTTCTCATTCTTTTCACCTTTCTTCTCTTTGTTATTCTTTGCTTGACTTAATTGCTGTTCTGCTCATCTTCAGGTATACCCATAGTCGATTATTAGACCTTATACCCCATTGTGTACATACTTAATCCAGAAATTTATTACTCAATTCAAAACCTCTTAGAATTAAATTCCTTAAGAGCAGTACTACTTCTTTTACTTATATAGTATTTTAAGCATTTTTATTTTTATGTTTTTCACATCTCCTTTATATCCCTCCCTTCTCTCATTTTATCCACATTGTTCTCTGAATATTTCATTTTTTAATTGCATAACTTTTAACTGTTGTACTCTTTAATTTTTGCTTTTCTATTTTTGCTTGTCTCTTTTTTTCTTTTTCTTTCTTTTTTTTTCTCTCTCTCTACTATCATTCTATCAAACCTATTTCCTACTTTGAGATTAGGACTTAGTTAAGTGAACTCTCCCTCTGCCTTTCCACATCCCTCTATTCCTATATTTATGCACATCTCTCCCTAAACCTAATTATTTCTGGTTTGCCAAATTCTTCTTGGCCGTTCATAGTCAATTAATACAGAGTAGTTTGATGTTGAATAGATATATCTGTTGAACTAGATAGTATCTGCAGACTTTTCACTGTGCAACTACAGACGTTGGTTGATGCTTGCCTCAAGATAGTGTTCTAGCACAAAACTGGTGTTACTTTCATCCCAAATGGGCAGAGCAAGACAGAAAAACACAAGAAAAATGGCAAGTCCGGGTATCTCAACTCCCACTCATGATAATAAGGGGACAGAACAAATAATAAATAATACAGAGGAGAGTTTCCAAAAAGCTCTACAAACACTACTGGTAAACATGGTAAATGTAAAGATTGAAAACTTGCAATGGACTCTGTATGAGCATGATAGGGAGAGAGAGGAGGCAAACCAAAGGTCAATACAGGAATATCATGAGTGCGAGGAAGCTACTCAAAAATTGATACAGGAATTGCATCAGCAGCTTGAGAACACACAAAAAGAAATAATGGAGAAGGCTGAGATCAGTCAATTAGAAAGTCAGGAATGGCATGAGCAGGCTGAGAACACTCAAAGAGAAATACAGGAATTGCCTGATTGTGAGGAAGCTAATCAAACAGTAAAACAGGAATTGAGAGAGCAAGATGAGAACACAAAGATCACTAAAGGCATTCATGGAATCCATAAACAGAGAACTGAAAGAAGTCAGGGGTACAAAAAAGGAATGTTGAATGGAACCCAACAGATGGAATGGGAGTCCAGGAAAACAATAACCATCCAACTACGTGATTGGAGAATAAACACTGAACACCAAATTAAGGAAGTAAAGAAGTTCATAGAAGATCTAAAACAAAGCTCCAATAAAGAATTTGAAGCCATCAAAGCTGACCAACTAGAAGGGAAAAAAATAAAAAACAAAATAGAAAATCTTGATAGAAGGTTAGACCATGCAGAAGATCGAATCCTATAGACTCCACTCCCAAATTACTCAAGCTGATTAAAAACTTTGTACAAGTAGCAGGGTATAAAATTAACCCTCAAAAATCAATGCCTTTTCTGTATGCCAACAATGAGAAAAGTGGCTGAAAGTAAGAAAGCAACTCCATTCGTAATAGCCACAGAAAAAATAAAATACATAGGAATTAACGTAACCAAAGAAGTGAAGGACCTCTAAGATAAAAACTTTACAAACTTGAAAAAAGAAATCAAAACAGAAAGTGGCAATAACTCCCATGCTCGTGGATTGGAAAGATCAACATCGTGAAAATGTCAATACGTTCCAAGGCTATCTGAAAATTCAATGCGATACCTATCCATATTCCAACCTCATTCTTCAAGGAAATAGAAGAGGCAATCCAAAAATTCATATGAAACAATAAAAGACCCTGAATAGCAAAAATCATCCTCAACAGAAAGAACAGTACTGGAGGAATATCAATACCAAATTTCAAACTCTACTATAAATCCATAGTAATCAAAAGAGCTTGGTACTGTCACAATCCAATAGAATAAAATTGACAACCCAGAAATGAACCTACAAAACTATAGCCATCAAATCTTTGATAAGGGAGCTAAAACAATAGAATGGAAGAAAGACAGCCTCTTCAGTAAATGGTGCTGGCAAAATTGATTAATTATTTGTAGAAAACTAAAGCTAGATCCTTATATATCACCCTTACCAGAATCAACTCCAAATGGATAAAAACCTTGGAGTCAAAGCAGACAGTCTGAAAACATAACAGGATGGAGTAGGAAAAACCTTAAGTCTCCTTGGCACAGGCCGAAATTTTCTTAATAGAGACCCTGAAACACAACAAATCAAAGAAAGGTTGGACAAATGTGTCTGCATGAAAATGCAGAGCTTCTGCAGGGCAAAGGACATAGCTAGCAATATCAGTAGAAAGCCCACAGATTGGGAGAAAATTTTCACTAGCCATTCAACAGGCAAAGGTCTCATATCTAAAATATACCTGGAACTCAAAAAAATAAATCCCCCATCAACAAATCCTCAAAGAAACAACTGCCTGATAAATTAAGTGGGCTAAAGACTGAAAGAGAAACTTCTCTGAAGTGGAAAGAAGGATGGCCAATAGACACATGAAGAAATGCTCAACCTCCATAGCCATAAAAGAAATACAAATCAAAACAACATTGAGATACCACCTCACCCCAGTTAGAATGGCTAAAATCAAGAACTCTAATAACAACAGATGCTGGAAGGGATATGGAAAGAAGGGAACCTTCCTGCATTGTTGGTGGGAATGTAAACTTGCTCAACCAAAAGACTCCACATTGTGCTCCCCTATGACCAGCAATCCCACTTTTGGACATTTGCCCAAATGTTCACAAACAAGACCACACTGAAGCTACCAGCACGACTATGTTTATTGCAGCATTATTTACTATAGCTAAGATATAGAACCAACCCAGATGCCCCTCAGTAGATGAATGGATCAAGAAAATGTGGTATATATACACAATGGAATTCTATGCCTCCATCAGAAAGAATAGCATTGCCCCATTTGTTAGAAAATGGAAAGACATGGAAAAAATTATATTAAGTGAAGTAAGCCAGGCCCATAGAAACATAGGTCCCATGGTTTCCCTTATTTCCAATAACTGGTATATGTCTGGATCAAGCAGAAACGGACAGATAAGTTGATGTTCGTGAAATGAAGCCTAATATAAGTATTCAAATGTTTTTTCTCTTTCATGTGATTGTTTCTAACACATTTATAAGATTATTTCTTTATTGTTTTGTATGTCTCTCCCCCAAGGTATAACCCTTTCTTTCACTGTATTTGATGTCGGTATAATTTGTGGAGGGGAAGGGAAAAAACAAATCATTTAAATAGGTATACAGGTAGACCCATCGCAACAATGAGATATACAAGTCGTTATGTTGAAAACGAACTTTACAACTTTGGTGCTGTTGGGGGAGAAGGAGGACTGCTTGGGGACGCGGGGGGAGGATGGGAAAGGATGTGAAAGGGAAACAAAGCAGGAGGCTACAATGCTTGATAAGAAATGTACTCATTAACTTGCCCATGTAATTGTAACCCCTCTGGTGTGTATTTTCACAATTAAAAAAAAAGGAATGTAATAACAACAGATGTTGGAGGGGATGTGGCTAAAAAGGAACCCTACTGCATTGTTTGTGGGAGTGTAAACTTGTTTAACCACTTTGGAGAGCCGTATGGAATTGGTTCATAAGACTCAATGTATAGTTCCCCTGTGGCCCAGCATTCCCACTCTTGGACATTTACCCAAATGATCACAAACAAGATCATACCAAAGCTGCCAGCACAACCATGTTTATTGCAGCATTATTCACCATAGCAATGATATGGAATCAACCCTGATGCTCCTCAGTAAATGAATGAATCAAGAAAATGTGATATGCATATATATATATATATATATGCGCATATATATATATACATATAAATGTGTGTGTATATATATATATATATATATATATATATATATGTATAGACACAAACAAAAAATGGAATTGCATGCCTCCATTAGAAAGAATGACATTTCCCAATTTGTTAGGAAATGTAAAGACTTGGTAAAAAATATATTAAGTGAAGTAAGCCACACCCAAAGATACATAGGTACCATGATTTCCCTTGTTTGCAAGGACTAGTATATATTTAGGATAAGCAGAGAAGATCAAAGGCTATGCACATATGACCATATAAGATGATGTTAAACGAAATGTAATCCAAATCAGAGACACAAGTGGTTTTTCCTTTCTGGCTTTTGTTTTTAATATACTTACAATGCACTATGTGATTCTTTTGTAGGTTCATCCCCCCATGGTATAATCCCTGTTTTCACTGTATTTGATTCCAGTGTTCTGCATCATGTATATACATTTTTGTAAGTTGGAGAGTGGAAGAGATGTAGCAGAATGCTTAAATGGGGATGCAGATTGACCCATTGTGATGATGAGATGTACAGGACACTGTGTTGAAAATGAATTTACAATGTTGGACAGGGGTCAAGGAAGGAGGAGTTGGAGAGGTGGGGAGGGAAGGGGTAGTAGGGGAAAAACAAAGGAAGAGGTAACAATGCCCGATAAGAAATGTACTCATTACACTTCTCATGTAATTTTAAACCCTCTGTGCAGTATTTTTGCAATAAAAATATATTAAAAATCTCTGCCTGGTGTAGATTTCCAGTGCTGCCTCGGGCATTGCTTTATTTTTTGCCTTTTCTGGCTGTGATTAGGTCCAACTGCCCAGTGAATCTGTACTCTTCAAGGCATCTTGATCCAGAAATGGGACTTGGATTATCCAGTAGCAGTTGGAACCAGGCCAAGGACTGGACAAAACTCCTTCCAGGGCATGGTTTCTTCATTCCCCATGCAACTATGACTGCAAGCAGAATTTCTCTGAATTTGACCCCAGAAAACAGTCACTGAACAAAAAGGCAAGGTCATCAAACACCTTCCCTCCTCCCCCTATTCCCTCCTTTCTTCCTTCTTGGGAAAGTACGAAATAATTTTGCAGATTTTGGCAAACACACAAATTGCCCACCATCTCCCCTGGTAAACTAGGTTTCAAGTCACTAAGTCATGTAAATGAATAACACCACACTCATTATTCTGGACAACATCTTCAGGTCGTTTGGTGCTTTAATTTGTTGTTGGTGGAGGTGGTGGTAGGGGGGCCTGAACTCTGGGTCTGGGCACTGTGCCTGAGCTCTTCAGCTCAAGGCTAGTGCTCTACCACTTGAGCCACAGTGCCATTTCCAATTTTTTCTGCTTATGTGGTGCTGAGGAATTGAACCCAGGACCTCATGCATGCAAGACAACACTCTACCACTAAGTCTGCTTCCCAGCCTTAATGCTTTAATTCTTTAAAATTTCTTTTTGTCAGTCATGGGGTTTGAACTCAGGACCTGGGTGATAACATGTCCCTGAGTTCTTCAACTCAAGGGGAGCCCTCTACCACTTGAGTCACAGTGCCACTTCAGGTTTCTAGATAAGCGTTTCTCACACTTTCCTGCCAGGGTTTACATTGAAATATGAAATTTTAAATTATATTTCTTCTATGTGTTTATTGGAACATTACAGTTTTTCTGAAATTTAAAGTTTTTGTCTTCAAGTAATCCAACAGCATTAAATATTACATTTGGAAGCTATCCTGTAACACATCCATTTTGAAATTATTATGTTAAGATGAAAATCTTATTCTTTGTAGAAAAATCTCATTAAAATCCAAATGGCAGATATGCTAATTTCAGCAGTCTTGAGTCTCCTTCCTCTTTTCTTTCTGTAGTATCTTTTCTTGTTTTGGAACAAGTGGCATGGACTGTCCAACCACTCAAAAGGAAGCTTATTCCATTTATTTAGTAGAAAATGAATGGAGCCTGCCTGCATCTCAAGGCAATTTTGAGTATAATGTTAATCTGATAATACATATCATTGAATTTTCAAAGTCGTTTTGATAATTTTTTGTTAAACCATTCATTAAAGAGTTTCGAAATAGCAAGAATAAAAAAAAAGTTTTGCTTCCTAAGAAGGTTTTAAAAGTTAGTAATTCAACAAAACACATTATATTATTCTAAGATTCCATGGTGAAGAATTTCTCTTTTATCAGAACCCTTACCACTGACCCCCTCCCTTCAAACTTGTAGCTTATTCAGTTTTCTTGTTCCAGCTTTCATTTATGTAGTAGCATATGTAATCAAATTGACAATGAAATTCCATTTGTTGTTAGAGAGCTCAATTCATATTGCCAAAGGCAGACTCATTAGCATATTATAGAACATAAAATATTGAATATCATTAACGTGATCTTATGCAACTATTCCATCAATTAATATAAGTAAGACATAAATGTGCATCTTCATATAACTTTTAAAATGCAAAGTAGTTACATATCTATGTCATAAAACAATTCAGACCACTTGTAGGACATACTAAGGTAAGCCTTTTGCATCATGCCCAATATTCTTTGTAAAATTTTCAGTTCTCATTAACTTTCACCTTAGGGCCTTCTTTTCCCAGCAACAAGATATAAGTGATGTCCATGGATTTTAGTCACCTCTGAGTAACTTCTTTTCTTTCCACTGCCAGTTAGTCCCTCGTGTTAAATACCTGAGGAATAACTTGTCTCAATGTGCCTGCAAGAGGAATACCCAAGTCGACTGTCTGTGCCCACTCTTCCCTTGCTTTGTTTGGGAATGGGATATCAGAGACAGGGGTGTCAGTGATCATGGTGTTATGAATTATGGGTAGCAGAAAAGAGTAGTTGAGACTAGGATACCAGGGAAAGGGTAAATGTGACTGTAATTGGTGAGGTGCAATGTCAGGAAATTGGGTAGCAGCAACAGCTTTCAGAACTGTTTAGCAGGGACAAGGAAGCACAGACAAAGTGAAAGAGTAAAAGTTGTAATGGATTGGGGGCACAATCAGGGTAACAAGGACATGGGTGTCCAAACTGGGTAGCCAGTACTAGGATGGAAGCAATTGGCATGGTGGACTGATGTGGTACAGAGCTCTGGGTTTGCCTGTCCAGTTTTGTTTGTTAGATCTTTAGGGAAACTACCTCTAACAGCTCATTATCAGCTTGTTGTGTTCAGGTACGTGCCATCTATAAATGTCTACTCCAAGTAGATTACATTCTTTGACACCAGCTATAGGACCTTTGCCCTAAGTATCCTGAGAGAGAACACTCCACATTGCAGCAGAATAGGCTCCAAATAGTGAGCTGCAATCATCTCATACAACTTTTGCTACTCCTCTCCAATATCAATTATCATGATACCAAGGTATCTGAAATGTGCTCAGCAGCAGTACTCTGGGAAGCTACCAAATCTTACTCTGACATTCTGGGAGCTCCTTAAACATGGGCAAGAGCATTTGCTGATGCTCTTCCAACTTCTTTCTGTGGCTGGGGAGAGCCAGACTTTTGGGCCTCAGCTGGGTTACTTTGATGTCCAGATGGTTTCAACTTGCTCTATATTCACTCTCTAGGTGTTCATCAGCTTTAGCTGCCTCTCCTTCATCTCCACATCCTTTGAATTCTGCTTCATATCAACCTGTGACTTTCACACCAAGCCCTTCCACTTTCTCATCTGCCTCTCTAGCTGTGGATCTGCCACAACAAGCTACATGTAACTTCTGTATCTGTTTATCAAGATTTGAGCTGGAATCCAAGGTGGTACTAGCTAACTGAGAACACGGGGAGCACCTTAAATACTCCCCTGCCATTCACTGTTCATTGAGAAAGATGCAAATGTGTTCTGGTCAGTCTCTCCTTCTCCATTTCTGGTTCAGCAGAATACAGTGAAGTCACAATGGAGCTATGTCAGCCAGTGACCCAACCAAAGATAATTTAGTGAGGGGATACTTATCAAATGTAGTAGGATGAATGCACATTATTTGTAGGACACTACTAAGGTCTTTCATCAAACTGGTTATTTTATGTCCAAAATGGCAGACAAATCTTAGGCTCTCTCCTAGATCTTCCTGTTCTGAAGGCCCTGTGGACTCTACATACAACTCATACCTAATGACATGGGTGAATAGAAAAGTAGGTGAGTATGGATTAATATTCTGAAGGTGAGCTAAGGTGTTGTTTTGTCATTCCTACCATTAAATCAATGTCCTTTCTCTGACCTTCACCATATCTCTTTATTTCACAAAATTGGCAGGTTTCTTAGTGGTTCATTTTTTTCTTGTTAGTTCAATGCACAGGTTTAAACATTAAACATGCAAAACCATGGGTTTCCGTTGTCCTAGTAGGCGTTTTGCCTTCTAGGAGCTTCCTTCCAGGTAACTCTCTTGTTGGGCCCTCATATGCATATGCTCACAGAATTAAATATCTCACAAACCATGGAATATCATTGCTCAATGATGATTAGCTCACACAGAGACTCAAGCAGTTTGGGTCTGGAACCTTTCTGAGAGGCCTTTTACTATATACTGTGGGCAATATTGACAGTAATTCCTCAGAGCAGTACCACTGGTAGCAAGTGAGCCCTGACTACTACTTAGCACTTACTAGTCCTACCTAGGGTATGAACACATGAACACACCATGTTTAGCTTATTACACAGTGCCCTCATCAATGAAATCATTTTGAGCCTAGGAGAAAATCTCCATTTGTAAAGCAGTACACATAAGAAGCAGATGATGCCCCACACTCAAATGTTCCAGGAGAACAGTGTAAGGGTGTCCACACAGTTGGGAAATAAGATTCTGAGGGGTGGGAAGGGATGAGTTTAGGTAGCAAACTTACAAGCAATTATAAGTTTCTGAATTCCTAACCTAACTTCCCTCAGCCCCTCAGATCCAATTCAAGAAGTGGATCACAAAATGGAGTTTTTAATCCCAGACCCAAACTCTAGGTGTTCTTGTTACATCTTCCCACCTGCCCCTGATGTAAAGAGTCAGAAGTACAAAGGGGAAGGGAGCCACATGTTCAGGAATATAAATGGAGCTTACAAGCCACTGCAGTCTCTGATTTTCTTTGTTGAAGATAAGATAAAAGACAGCTTGAGTTTCTAAGAACTCAGTGTCTAGGCTATATATGGATTCTTCTGAACTTCTTTCCTTCCTCCTGTGTTTCAAGAGTAACAGTTAGTACAGTGCTTCTGTCTCTTAGAGGCAATCTTTCTCTTCACATAATGCTTAAAGTAGACAATAGGTGGAAGCTACCATTAAATCAAAAAAGTATGAAATAGCACACATTGAGTGCATTCTCTCAATTCCTGGACCTAACAAGTTCCCCATTCTGAAGACAAAGTGATTACGGTTGAGTACTAACAAATACCACTGAATGGTGAACTTAGAACACTTTGCCCAAGGCAGGTTCTGTCCAGGTTATTAGGATGGCTGAGATCTACTGGATCAATGAACTTACAGACAATACAAGACAGAAAAGTCTAAGAGATTGAGTCCCAAAAGAAGAAACTGGACTAGGAAGAGAAACCTTATCATTGCTGGAAAAGGAGGAATACTGATTTAGGAGAATTTTTCTCTGAATACAGACATGGGTAGCATTGTAACATAATTCTAAGTTGTGGCTCATCAGTAGAAACTATCCAGTCAAACCTCACTAAAACTAAAAATAAAACTTATAAAAATAAAAAAACTATTTGAATTAGAGTACTATCTATTTTAATATGTGTGTGGGGGGTCTGTGATTATGTATGGGACAGCATTGGTTCTTAAAAATCATGATATTGACAGTATCCTTCAGGTTTCTCATTCAAGTCTGGTGGTGTTCTAGCTCTACCACTTGAAACACACAATTCTCACATTCTTCTGGTTAGCTGGGGATAAACATGTAATGGATATGTCAACCTTTGTTGGTTTCCAACTGTGATCTTCAAATCTTACTCTCTGTAGGAGGTAAGCCATAAGAATGAGCCATTATGCTCAGCCCAGTATTTCCAGTAAGTTACTTAATCTTTCTGAATCTCAGCTTCTTCCTGTGTGGAAAGTGAAAAGAATTCCTTTGTGGACCTTAGAATCCAGTGGGAGTTATGACGGTACAGGAAGTATAAGTGTTCAGTATGTGTGTACACAGCCTGACACTCTCATAAAACTACTGATGTTTATATTGAAATGAATTCCCGGAATTGGAAAAAAGAGGGATTTTTCTGTTCTTGTTTATCCATTTATGAGCATTGAGGACATTTATGAGACATTCAAGGAAACAGGGGAACAGATGCAGCATGTATACTCTGTAGGTATTATGTTCACAATGAGCTATACCACTGTGGACAGGGAGAGAAGGGAAAATAAGAGACAGAGAGCAAAGGAAGGGATGGGATTGTCAAACAAGAAATGAACTCATTACCTGACTTAGAAAATGGTGATCCCTATGTAACTACCTTAACAATAACAATTTTAAAAATCCGGGTTGATGATTCTCTGCTCCAGTTTTTGGAGGTGCCCTTAAGACTCAGGCCCACCATAGAGTTTTTGAAGGTCAATTTATATGAAAATTAATGTACAGCAAAAATCTCTTAAGAAATGGTATAAAAAAAAGGATTTCATTCTTTAGTACTTGTCAGGATTCTCAAATCCCACCTAAAGAGATAATGAGAAATGAGACAACCAGGGGCTCAAGAATTTCAAGAACAAAGGCAGGGACTTGTAGGTAAAGTCTGGGGACTGGGAGGGCAGCAGTGCTGGTGTGGTGATGGCCATGCCTCTCTGGAGGTCCTTTTAAGTGAGTGAGGGCCAGCTTTGCTGTGGGCTAGGCCTCAGTCTCCCCTTGAAGCAGGTACCAGGAATCGCTGGCATAGCCTTGGCCTGCCCCATGGAGCTGACCTAGCATGGGTGCTGTGGACCAGGCAGCTGCTGGGAGACTATGTGAAGCAGGGAAGAGGAAGAATGGCTGGTGGGCACTGCTCCACTCCAGCCAGACCCAGGGCCAATGGGGAAGTTCTTGCTCTGGATCAGGACCTGGGACTGTCCCCTAGACCAATGGCCTCTTGGAACCTGTGTGGTGGCCGCCATGTGTGGGCTGGGAACTTCCTTAGCACGGCTGAGGAGTCTCCGTGGAGAGGCCCATTTGGTCCTGTGCCTCTCCCATCTTCTGGATTCCCCCTGTCCTCCTGCCTCATGCCATGTCCAACTAAAGGAGTCAACTTCTCCAGGCCTCTGAGAGGCCATCCTGGAGATGCTCATAGTGCTTCCCACTTTGGTTCACCATGCATGCAGGGCTCACATGGTGCCATCCTCCAGGCAAAGCACACCCCCATTTCAGCTTGGCCACTCCTGCTTAGGGGACCACAAACTGCATTCTTACACAGAAAGCCAGGGGTAACCAAGGCTGTCCTGCAGCCTAAGGCATCCTTTGACTCCTCCTGTTCAGGTTTGGGGTGGCTGTGGATAAAACTGCACATTCACTTTTGATTATTTTAAAGTAAGAGGAAAAAGCTTCATTGTCCCAGATGAAACTGTCCTTGGGGTTCTCTGTGTACAATAGTCTTGTGCTGAGATAGGGATCCCCAAAGACCACCAAGGAGCCAATTCCCATGCAAGTACCTGAGAGTCATTTATTGCAGGCTCGAGCCTGGTCTCACAACCATTACAGTTGCAGCAGGTCAGAGTTGAGAGTCTTGAACCTTCAGTTAAGAGGTTTTTTATAGGGTATAAGGTTGAGGTAAGGGGTCCCCTATCTTGGCAGTTACATTATTGGTTGGCATTTAGTAAGTCAATATTGTCACAATCTTATTGGATAGCATGCACACTCTAAGCAGTACTCAGCAAACTATGTTAAATATGCTATCTGAAGAAACATCTGTAAATTTAGGTACCTACCTGTCATCCGCTGATGGCTATTGCTAGGGAAGTTATGGGCAGAACGTTATTGGGACATTTCAGTTTTTCCAGATACCTAAATTCTAACTTTCAGTAAAATCTTTACAATGGGTACTTTCAGTAAAGGCCTTCACAATGGATACTTTCCGTAAAGGACTTTAAAATGAAGTCTAAGTCCAGAATGACTGTATTTTGGCTAAAGTTTCTCACTAGGTTTGTGTGTGTGTGTGTGTGTGTGTGTGTGTGTGTGTGTGTGTGTGTGTGTGTGTGTGTGTTTGGTGTGAAAGAGTCAGACACAGCTGAGGTTTGGGGTAAAACATTTCTTCCCTTTTGCATAGAGTTTTGGTATCTAGTGGTTGTTCCCTTTTCTGAATTCTGAGTTCTAAAATTGTCCTCCTATATATTTTTATCCTTTGTTCTTCTTGATATTCAGATTCCTAAGGTCTGCTTGTGAACTTCAGCATTTGCTTCCTGAAAGTCGTGTCTTTCTTCTAACTTTTATGAAGCCCTTTGCTCTCTTTAAATGCAATTTGTGCTGTGTTATTGGTTTTACTTAGCTGAGACTGTTGTGGCCCAGGCTGTGACTGTTAATTCTGAGATTATTTTAAGCTAATATGAGATACTATCCTTTCAGTCTATTTAGCAAAAGTAGTTCAGCATCTTTATTGTAACAATTTCCTGGCTTTAAAAACAAACAAAAACATCCAGTGGTATAAATGTACAATCATTTGTTTTTAGTTAATTGTGCACTACTGTAATGAAAAAAATCTTTTTACTAAAGTGAGTATTTAGAATGGGAAAAAATTAAATATTATAGAGCTTAAAAATTGATCAAATACCAAAAGAAAAAGAAAGACACTGAGCACGAATGAAGTACAACTGTTAAGTGTTTAATAAATAAATGAAATGTTTGATATTCTTATCCACATAGGAAATACATAGGAAAATAAATAAGAAAGTTACTGAGATCCCATCTTAAACACCAAAATAGCTATCACCACTCAGATAAATAAAATGCTGGAGAGGTTGAAATAAATCAGGAACTGTATTTGGTTTTGTGGCATTGTAAACTAGGGCAACCCATATGGAGATCATAATGGAAATTTACACAATACCGAAAAGACACATATATTGATGAACTTAACGGCAACTTGGATACATATTTTTTGTTTTGTTTTGTTTTTGGGTCCGGTCGTGGGGCCTGAAATCTGGGCCTGGGAGCTGTGCCTCAGCTCTTCAGCTCAAGGCTAGAGCTCTACCACTTGAGCCACAGCGCCAATTCCGGCTTTTTTGTTTTTGCTTACGTGTTGCTGAAGAATCAAACCCAGGGCCTCAGGCATGCAAGACAGGCGCTCTACCACTGAGCCACCTTCCCAGCCCCTTGGATACATACTGAAGGAATATAAATCAACATGAACATCCATGATAATGGCAGCAATATTCATAGCAACCAATCTGTGTAATCTACCTAGATGCACAAAAAAGATGGAATAAAGAAAATGTGCTATTCTGGTATATAAGAGAAGTGAATGATTCTACTGTATAATTGCTAAATATTTTTGGATATATAAATAACCCTAATTTCATAGGGTTTTGTGGCATTCTATTTTGCTTTAATGAGGGACCTCTATATAGACTTTCAGAGCAGTTACAAGAGGTTGAAGATATCCTGTAATATGTGGATATTAGATAAAAATGTAAATATACCAATGAACACATACAAGGCCATCATATATAGTTTATATGAAGCAATTTATTATTATTGAAGCAATTTAAGAAGGCAACAGTTGGTGGAAAAGACAATGTTAGAAGCTTAATAACAAATACACAGACATAGTAAAATACAAAAATATGTGCAACTAATTAGTGCTAATAGTACCAAAACATTTTCCTCATGTTTAAAAACTGAAACTATTAAAATAATAACATCACAGAAACATGTCATAGAAGAAAATGTACTATAGACATATGTTTCCCCATAATTTGTTTATAACAAATGGATTAAAAGAAAATGTGATTACATGTCTGAAGATGATAACACATTCAAGTCTCATTGATTGAATCCAGCAAAGGAAAGTAACAGAGAAGTCGTGAGTAAGAACAACGTGGGGTACAAAATGTCATGTCAAAACCAGCTTTACAATGTCGGTGTGGGGGGGGAGGGGGGTATGATTGGGTGGGGGGGAGGGGAGAGGCTGGGAAGGGAGGTGAAGGGTAAACAAAGGAGGAGGCTGCAATGCTTGGTAAGAAATGTATGCATTATCCTGCCCATGTAATTGTAACCCCTCTGTACAGTATGTTCTCAAATAAAATAAAATAAAATTTAAAAAAAAATAGATGAAGATACTCAGTAGACCTTTTTGAGAAAAAAGTCCGTTTTCCTCATCAAAATAGAGCTAGGACAGCTACCTTTTGACAGAACACTTGTAATGTGGAGCAGTGGAGTTACTAATTTAGGTAGCAATTTATTACTGTTAGTCCCTAATGTTATGATGTGATTCCCAAATGATATGAGTGATCCTATATTTTCTGAGCACTTTTTGTACCCAAAGTTTCTAATTCCTCCCCCTAACAATGATTCTTCTGCTATTCTCATTTCTCTTTGCTTCTGAATTCCACTCCTTTGACCTTTTTATTCCTGAGAAATTGCTGGAGGATGGCCTGGAGTCTGAGCTAACATCCACTCCAGTTTGGAGGATTTGGTGAAGGACCTCCACCTGGGCCTCAGTATCAGATATTAATTGACCTCTTTGGAAATGGAGAAATTCACTCCCTCAGACAGAATCTGTCATTCCTTGACTTTCTCTGAAGAGATTTGATACTAAGGCACAATTCAGAGAATGAGCTTTCCCACCAGCCACCACAGCCTTGTAAGGAGGAACAGGTTCAAAACTAAAAGTGGCCTCGGTTTCCAAAGGGCCAGTCAAAAGCCAAGAGATCACACTTTCCTCCACATCAGGGACCTTATGGTAGGAATAGAGTCTGGGCAAAGTCTAAGATGGAGATAAAGTGAGATTGGGCCTAAGGAGTACTCAAAAGAATGGCCCTCTCTTTGACTACAAGTGAGTTGTGTAGTGACACATGAAATCTTCCTTCACATATGAAAATTCACTAGGTGAGTAATCTCACTGCCACTTTGTGGGAGGTCAGTTTGTCCAAAGGAGAAGTTGTTAAGTGTTCTGACTGGGGGCTGGGAAGGTGGCTCAGTGGTAGAGTGCTTGCCTTGCATGCATGAGACCCTGGGTTCAATTCCTCAGCACCACATAAGCAAAAAAATAACCCACAAATGGCTCAAGTGGTGGAGTGCTAGCCTTGAGCTGAAGAGCTGAGGGACAGCGCCCAGGCCCAGAGTTCAGGACCCATGACCTGTCCCCCCAAAAATTGTTGTGACTGCCAGTTTGCTCTGTAGAATGTTGTCTCTCCAACCCCTTCCCATGCCAGGAATGCATTGCTTCTTTCAGGCATTCAACTACTTATCATGACTCCTAGGCAGGAATACTGTTGGCTATTCTTTGGCTAAGCTCTTGCATTTGAGGTAGAATAGGCCCAGGCTCTGCTCATGCCAAGAGGTAGATTCAAGGTGAGTATAAGCTCAGATTTGTACTGAAAAACACTCATATTGAAAAAATTAAATGAAATTAATAGTTGAGTGATTCAGGGTTTATAGCCACTAAATTTAAGTAATTATTAGTAACACACCTAGAACCATGGATTAGGAAGGGAACATTGAAGTAGGGTCAAGATAAGATGGAAAAGACACATAGTAGTCATAACAGGAGATGAGAGTGTGAAGGAACTATTGGCATAGTTCCATTTACTATCTTAGAAGTGACCTTGGATAGGAGGCTTTTAGAATAATATCTAAAAGAGAGGGACTTTCTGGCACCGGTAGCTCACACCTGTGATCCTAGCTATCTAGGAGGATAAGATCTGAGTATTATGATTCAAAACAAGCCCAGGCAGAAAAAGCCAGAAGTAGTTCTGTGGCTCAAGTGGTAGAGCACTAGCCTGGAGGTCAGGGACACTACCTAGGCCGTGAGTTCAAGCTTCAGGATCAGCAAAACAACAACAACAAAACAATAATGGTAAAAAGAAATAAAAGAAGGACTTAAAGATATGTGATGGAATGATGATCCTGTGTAACTGTTTAGGGAACATAAAAGGAGGCAAAATTTGGAGCATAATGATACCTATTCATTACTAATAAAGGATACAAGGCAAATGCCAAATTCCTCTTCTTGAAAACTTCTAAACATGGGCTGGGAAGTTGGTTCAGTGGTTATAGTGCTTGCCTTGCATTCATGAGACCCTGGGTTTGATTCCTCAGCCAGAAGAGGCAGTATGGCTCAAGTGGTAGAGCACTAACCTTGAGGTGAAGAGGTGAGGGACAGCACCCAGGCACAGAGTTCAGACCCCTTGACCGGCCATAAAAAACCCACAAAAAACAAAAAAAAAAATCTTCCAAACTTATCTTTTCTCATAATAGAGGAGAGGCTCCTTTTACAAGAATTCTCCTTATCTAGCTCAAGGTCATCAGAACTTCAATAGAATTTTCCTGTTGAGATGTAATGTCCCTATCTCTACTGAACTTAATCATGGCTAGGAAAGTGTGGACATTGATACGTTTATTGTATTTTTCCTTATCAATGTATAACACTGTCAGGTATTATATATAATACATATTGTAATATACAATATATATTATACATTATGTACAATATATTAAATATTTTATAAGACAACATAAATTATACAATAACAGACCCTAGTTTTAGAGTTAGGAGCAAGCAACATATTGAAAGACAAATGCTTGAATCTCTGAGTAATTTCTCTACCACTGGACAATTCCAGGTTACATTCTTATTAACCAAAGAGCAACATAGGAAAGCATTGCCCATAGAAGGGGTTCTCTGGATTTTGGAAACTATGATCTGCATATCTATATTATATATATATATATATATGTATAATATATATATGTATATTATATATATATGAAATATTGTTTTATATTAGTGAATGTGTAAAACTATAGCAGCAGATAAATAAGTGAACACCTACGTACATACACACTTAATCACTTTCAAGTATAAGAATTTTTTTTCTATGCTTCCTATTCACCTACATAGGGAGTACATGAGTTGCCCTTGAATTGTCCTGGAAGTTCTTTATCTGGCTACAGTAGCTTCACATCTTTTGTTCTCTAAGTAGTCAGATGTTATGTGTTCAACAATAATACTTGTTACAGGCAAAAGTATCCACCCTGACACACAGAGGAACTTGGATTTCAGAAATGCCACAAATAAGTGGGAGGTACTGCAGTAATTTTCAAAATTGAATAGATTACATATTTATTAGAAAGTTTGTAAGAAAAGAAAACTTCAACGTAGGATGAAACACTTGAAGAAAACTACAGATTAAATTACATATAGCCAGGTGTTGGTAGCTCATGCCTGTAATCTTGGCTACAAAGGTAATGCAATAAACATCCATTTCACAGTCTAGTAACATCATAGGGTATAAAGAATCTGATTAACTGATTCATAAAATTCAATATAATGCAGTTAAAACATCCAATATCTCAGGTGTCAACTTAGCAGAATGATGGCTATTTTGTATATTATCCAGCCCTATCCATCCCACAATGGCAGAACGTTCTTCCTGAGAAAGTCCAGAGACCCGTCTACTGACTGCTCAATATAGACAGGTTCCCATTCTCTATTATTTGGGCATGTGAATATCTGATAACTTGCCAAAGGCACAACTTGGGACTGGCTTCCAGTAATGATATCTTAGTTCTCAGGAAAAAAGGAAATTGAAAACAGTGGGAAAATCTACCAGATTCCTGAAAGATTTCTATCATTGTGCTAAAACTGTTCCCTTCTACTGACACTTGAACAAACTGCAGTAATTGTCACTCCAACCACATGTCCAAAAAACGGCTTTCCAAATATTTATCTGTTTTCACTTTGTCATATCAAGACACACTATTGTAGTCCCTTTTTACTTAAATGATCAGTTGTGGTTTGCCCAAGGGATTGTTGACCTTACCAATTTCGTAAATTTTAGGTCATCAAACAATCACTTCATAGCCCTTAAACATTAAAAATACCTATCCATATATGTCTGCATTACATCCTTACTACTGTTTTTCTTCATTTGTCATCTTTTACATATTTCTGTATCCCAGGGCTTAGTTCTGTAATCTTCCTTCTCATGATTGTTGCTACTGAGTGCATGTAATTATTTCAGTTTGTTTTCTCCAGCTCTGTTCTTTCTTTAATTGAAGTCCTTAATAGCATCTTGTCTACTGACAACTGGTAGCTATTGATTTTAACAAACTCCAAAGATCCCAAAGTGAGCTTTGATCTTTATCTTTAAACCTATCCCTCATTACTATTTGATTAAGTGATAACTCTTCCAGTAGTCTTGTCAAAATACTTTGGGGTCATTTCAGACTTACATACTTTTTCACACCTCATATGTTATATATGACCAGGGTTTTACAAATTAACTCACATAATATTTTAGGATACATACATATATATATATATATATATATATATATATATATATATATATATATATAGTATATGAGTGCTAATACTATGACTTAAATTAATGGCCTAGGTTCTTTTACTTTTCTTTTTTGCTCAGGCTGTCTGTCTTCCATTTGAGCCACAGCTCCACTTTTAAATTTTTGGTTCTTAGTTGAAGAAAAGTGTCTAATGGTCCATTTACCTGGTCTAGCTTAAAACTATGATACTCTGTTTTCAGACTTTTAAATAGCTAGATTTAAAGGCATGCACCACTAAAACCACCCCTATCATATTTTAATTAAATATAAATTTAAAAAATGAATATTTGTGATATTTTCAAATCAGTATGTTTTCATTTACACCAAAACACATTGCCTTAAATGTTTTTCGTTATTCCAGTTCACTTACCAAGAAAAGAAAGGAAAAATTCACAACCAAAGAATCTCTGAATGTACCGGTGCTCAAGTCTGCTAGCCACAATTTCTTTCCTGGGAAATAACAAAGGATGATATCATCTACAGGCAAAGCAGAGAAAATGCCCTTCACTGAAGTTGCTGAAAGGTTGATAAGTATGAGGACAAGCAACATTACCCAGAAAGTATCACAAAGTGTTTTCTGTGGATAAGTGGGGCCAATCTTAGAGGATGTTCATAGCGATGAGAATATTTGAAGGTAAATAGGAAATTACAGAAGTGTGCTTTCTTGAAGATATATGTTTATAGCATAGTTTATATACTGTTGAAAATGAGGCAGTTAAGATAGGGATGTGGTCATTCCTTGTATCCCTCACAGTATAATATTACAATCAGTTCTATAATACATTATTTATAGTAATTATAGAATATCCCTAATTATGTACATATTATAAATATATCATTTACATGTTATGTAATATAGTATATTACATATATTATGCACACATAATTTAATTTTTCTATTGTCTGTCTAGGAATTAAACTACAATATCTTTGAAAATTGATAGTAGAGTCCTCACAATTTTGATTGCAACCTATAGTTTTACCCAATAAGTAGTTATTTATTCTGAATTGGTTTAGAAGTGGAATATCATAATATAATTGAACATTCAAAAATAATTATGTCAGAACATGCCAAGGATGGAATTCAAAAAATATAACATGACTCATGTCTGTAATCCCAGCTACTTAGGGGCTGAGATCTGAACATAGCTATATCAAGCCATTCTGAGACTAATGGCTCAGGGACAACACCCTTACCATAGTTCAAGTCTCAGTACTGGCACAAAAATAAATTATGTGACTAAAACATAAAAATATATTTATTTAAATAAAGTTGTCATTCCTTGTATCCTTCACAGTATAATACTAAAACCAGTTTTATACATATATTATTTATAGTAGTTATAGAATATCAGTAATTATACATATTTTATGAATATATCATTTATATGTTATGTAATAGAATACATTACATATATTATGCACACCTAATTTATACTGATAACACTAATATCCATTAAACTGATATATGTTTTAGAATAGGGAATAGATTTGCTTTGGTACAAGGAAATATATAGTCACAAAATTATTTCTTTTGGATTATATATCCATAACAAACTATTCCCTGTGTATTCAAGGTACTTCATGATAAAAGCATGTACAAGTGTCTTTGACATGGATTTGTTCTCCTTAAGCAATTATTCCAGGAATAATAAACAGTGGAAGCTGAATGGTGTTCATTCAGGTATTTCTTAAATTAAACCGATCTTTATTTGGTATAAAGATCACTTACACTGTCATTATCCACACCCTTTTCATTTAAAAAATAGCATTGTTATTGCCATTATAACCATAATTAGGAAGATAAAGTGGGTTCATCTGCTCCATAGGTATTGAAAGGTAATAATGTGACACAATATCCTCAGATATGCCTGGTGGAAACCTGGATTTGAATTATGGGTTCACAACTGATCAGTCTTAGGTACTTAGGAAATTTGACCTTATTGCCTAACTTCTGTTTTTAATGAAATACTTAATTCATTTCCTAACTTGAAAAACAATCATGAGCACTAAAATTACCCTAATGCAGGTGCAGTGCTTGGAATGGTGTCTGTGCATTGTGTAGTAGGTCCCGGAGAAGTCAGCTTCCATTAACATGGTCACAGCATGCTTCCTAAAGGCCTTAAGAAATATATACCCAATTGATATTAATATCTGTGAAAAATTTGTCTTTACTACAAAAAAGGTCTTTTCTTCATATGAACAATGAAAGTAATGTTGGGGCTGTCCTGTGGCTTTTACTGTGAAGGAGTTTTGCCTAAATTTCATTCTTACTCTATTAGTGTTAGCAGTAGCATTCCTTAGTGCTACCCTTCATGTTCCTTATTCTGTGTTCCATTTGGAATACTATTGTTACTTACTTTATAATCTTTGTTATCAGGATAAATAAACTAAAACTGCTGAAGTTTTCAATAAATAGTCAATGCATTACATTTTATGTGCTTAATACTTTCCTGAAATTATGACTTCTGGATTATATATGCCTAATCGAGTATTTTTTATGATTTCTTATATGATTCATATAGATTTCTTATGTTATTTTTATATGATTTCTTAGAGATCTAGAAATAAACCAACTCAGAACAAGAAAAGAGTAGGTAAGTAGTCATAAACAATACTTTTATGGTTGTCTTAATGGCTGTTCTCTCCCCCTTCTTTGTAGAAAGGTTCTCACTATGAAGTGCCAAATAGTCTGGAACTTTCTAGCCTTGTCTCAGTGACAGAAGTGATGAATTAGGACATGTGCTCCCATGACTGGCTTTTAGGAAGTTCACAATATAGCAAAACAAATACACATAAAGAAACATTTGTAGGTGATGTGTATATACTTCCTCAATTGACAAAATTAAATTCATATGTCAAAACATCAAATTACTTACACTTATAATATATGCAGTTTAACTGGCATCACTAGCACCTCCATAAATCAAATGCAAACTAAAAGCTCTACTTCAAAGACCAACATCTAAAGCAGTGTTGGAAATACAAGAAGATACACAATAAATCTAAACGAGTGAGATCTTTAACTCTGGCAATGAGCAATGATAGCTGAATTTTTAACCAGGTTTGAAAAGTTAAGGTGTCCACTAACTATGTGATTAGAGTTGCAGTGTTGGCCTTGGTATCAAGATTGGAGGTAAAATTCAAATGCAGCTAAGGTTGCTTCAGTATTGCAGCTTGATACAGTGTGACCCTGCCTGATAATGATAAAACACAGAAGAGAAGCTAAGTCAGTAAATTGTATAAGAAGGGTTCTCCACTAGAATAATTGCAGGGGGTGATCATCACTCTTGCATTGAAAATGTATAGCCCATCATTCTACTTTAAACTCGAGCGTTTTTCTGATCCGAAGACAATTATATACACCAATGTGCCATGAGTGCTGAGCATGTAGGTGTACATTATTCTAAAATAAGTGAAAATCCCAACAGGTATGGAATGGCCTGACCCCGACACTTCATTCTGTGTTGTTGAGTTTCATGGAGAAATGTTCATAATTAGGCAATTCACACTCACCTAAGTCTGAACCAGGCAACTGAGTTAAGACATTAGGATCATCACTCCAGTGACCTGGTCTGTGATCTATGAAATATATAAAATTATTTCACAATGTATATGTCTTTCTGAAAGTTTATGCAATACCAAATACCAAATATACAAAAGGGACAATTATCTATCTCTTATATTATCAGAAGTAAAGATACTTCTGAATTGTACTTCCTTGCTAGAGGATCACAGAGTGACTGCTGATGTTTGGTATCTTTCCAGGTTCACCTATATATTTGTCAATATTCTTTTTTTTTGGGGGGGGGGTGTCCGGTCGTAAGTTCTGAACTCTGAGCCTGGGCGCTGTCCCTCAGCTCTTCAGCTCAAGGCTAGCGCTCTACCACTTGAGCCACAGCGCCACTTCCAGCTTTTTACTTTTTGCTTATGTGGTGCTGAGGAATCGAACCCAGGGCCTCAGGCATGCAAGGCAAGCGTTCTACCACTGAGCCAACTTCTCAGCCCCCATTTGTCATTCTTCTTTGAGGAAGTGTTTTTCCATGGTGTGTTTTGAGGTGTTCAGCATATCAGTACTGTCAGTAACCGCAACCATGGGATAGCAAAGATGATGGGAAACCTGGCCAAAGAACTGAGAAATCATAGGAAGTGATAGGAAAGAAAACACCAAAGGACCCAAAGCCTCATTGCCAGCTTCTGGATCCCCAAATCCTGCTTAACATGCTTTATATTCATTCTACTACAAGGAGGTGGGGGGGGGGGGTCAGTGGCTACAGATATGCCGACAAATTAAGGCACCAATCTAGCTTGTGTTTACAACTATTAACATGAGGTATTTTTTGTATACATAGGGATAATTGAATCCCTTACTGTTAGGGAGCAGAAGGGCGCAATAGTCATTACAACCATAGCACAGACATCCATCTTGTCTCCAAACTCTTAATCTTTTAGTGTCCAATAGCTCTTACTTAAATACTCTTGAGGTGATAACTCATACCTCTGCCTTCATTTGACTGTTTGACCTTTCCAGAGCACAACTCTCAGCCTTTTGATCGCTGTTTGAAATGGCTTGCCAATATATCCCTTTTCAGGTCTAACAACTAGACTCTAGAATCCCTCACAAGCACTGTGACAGATGTATTATTTTGAAAATGATACTTTTTTAGGATAGATTCAATTTTTAAATTTTATTTGATTTCAAAAATACTGTAGAGAGTGGTTTCAGTTACATGAGTAAGGTACATTCATTATTGTTACCCAATCCATTGTTGTTCTCATATCCCTTCCCACCCCCTGCACCTCCCCACCCCAGCCCAAAGTTGTCGAGTTCATTTCTGATAGAGTGTGTTGTGTATATCATTGTTGCAATGGGTCACTCTTATTACTTCTTTCATCACTATGTTTTTTCCCTTTCCTTGTCCAAATCAGATAAATGTATATACAACATGGAAGGTACCAGATTCAAGACAGAGATTGCCAGGCATAAACCAATGGCAAAAGACAAATGAAATAAAATAAAATCTAGATACACTACTTTACAGAACTTAATGTTGACATCTGAAAAGAAATACTTATTGTGGCTTGGAAGGTGGCTCAGTGGTAGAATGCTTGCCTTGCATGCATGAGGACCTGGGTTCGATTCCTCAGCACCACATAAGCAAAAAGAAGAAAAGACGGAAATGGTGCTTTGGCTCAAGTGGTAGAGTGCTATCCTTGAGCTGAAGAGCTGAGGGACAGCGCCCAGGCCCAGATTTCAGGCTCCATGACCAGACCCCCCCCCCCCAAAAAAAAGACGTGTTTTTCCATGCCTTGGAGTTCATTTCAATTAGAATCATTTTGTAAGTTCAAATGTACGTAGCTCTGGAACCAGCAATCCAGCTCCTGGGCATTTGTGGAAACGATCTCAAGCTAAAACACACTAAATCTACAACTATGTTTTTGGCAGCATTATTAGGATAGTTAAGATATGGAACAAATCAAGATGCCCCTCAATAGATGTGGATCATGAAAATGGGGTATATATACATAATGGAATTTTATGCTTCTATCAGAAAGAATGACACAGCACCTTCTTTCTTTTTTCAAATCTTCATTGTGATTAAGAGGTTACATAACATCCCAAATTTCACAGTATTGTGGGATAGTGAAGCTTAAAGTCACAATCACATTCTAACATTAGTAGGACAAATTGTCTATCGTGGTGTATAACATTTATGAGCTTTGCAATACAGTTATTTCTTCTACATTGGGTGATATGTATATTTATTTTGTTTTGCATAGCATCAGCTGTTCCTTCTTTCCCACTTGTCCCTCCCTCCCATGGCTGCCATTGTGTTGCTTACTTCATTTTGGTCAATGTCCAGTGCAGTTGATGGGTCCTGCTGTTGTGTATTTCCCTGATTCCATCTAGTTCTGTGTCGTCCTCCTGGTTTTCTTCTGGTGTGCACATATATACCATACATGTAATCAGTAGCATGAGGGTTATTTAATAGTGATTCGACCAGGTGAATGGAAGTCCTTTGTTTCTTAAGTCCTGTTAATTTTGTCGAATCACCTAACATTTTGGATTTAACATCTACTTATCAGGGAGACTATATGCTGTTTGTCTCTGCATTTCACTTACTTCACTCATCATGATTTCTTCTAGCTCCATCCATTTCCCTGCAAATGCCATTATTTTGTCGTTTCTAATGGATGCATAATATTCCATTGTGTATATATACAAGAGTTTGTGGATCCATTCATCTGTGGTGGGACATCTGGGTTGTTTCCATATCTTGGTTATTGTGAACAGTGCTACAATAAACATGGAGGTGCATGTGCCCTTGTATATTGGTTCCTGTTTTTCAGGATAGATGCCTAGAAGTGGTATGACTGGGTCATAAGGGAGGTCAATATTTAGCTTTCTGAGGACCCTCCAGAGTGCTTTCCAAAGTGGTTGTATAAGTGACCATTCCCACCAGCAGTGCAATAGGGTTCCTCTTTCTCCACATCCCCCTCCCACAGCATTTGTCATTGGTTGACTTGAGGATGAGGGACATTCTCACTAGGGTAAAGTGATATATTAGGGCTGTCTTTACTTGCATTTCCCTTACAACCAGGGATGGTGAACATTTCCTCAAGTGTTTCTTTGCCATTTTTATCTCTTCTTCTCAGAAGTCTTTCTTTAGTTCCCTTGCCCATTTTGTAGCCCGACTCTTCACTAAGTCTTACGCTTACTATTTCCCCTTCCCATAAAGCTTGACTGGATCCACTGGAAACCCACTTCCAGTCATTCTCCTCCTTAAAAAGTCCAACCTTAACTAACCTACCCCCTGGTAGATCTGCTATAAACTTTCAAAGGCTTGACTGCAACCAGACTCCTTCTTGAAAGCCCTCCTCTGCAATAGGGAAATTCCTCTTCCACTCCACCCCTCCCTGTAATCCCTGTCCTGCACCAACAGAAACCAGGCCATATCATTATCTCCTTCTCTGTCATGCCTTGTTGTAACAAGAACCGTGCCTACATCAGGCTTCTCCCTCGAATCCACCAGATACCCGCCCCTAACTACTCCATTACCTCATAGTCCCATTGCTCCCATGTCCTTGTTTCTCCAAGCTCTCCCTTCCCTTTCATACCGACCCCCAACCAGCCTTCTCCCTCGAGCCCCTTCTGGTTTTATCAGAAACTCGGCCCATAACTAGCCTATTGCTAACTGGCCTAATCTCTCAAACACAGCCCTGAACCTACCTCTTCCCACAAAGCCCATCATGCTATACCAAAAACCCTTCACCTCTCTATAACTACCCTTGAAGCCCCACCTTCCTCAGCCAGAAGATTCTCACACAGCCCATATCCTGCCTGGAAATCCAGCCCTGCTCCACCACAAGCCTCTCCACCTCCGACATCTACTCTCTCAATGCCCTGCTGTGCTCGCCAGATAAACCCACCCCCTATTGGTTCTCCCCTAAGATCCACACCCTACTCCACCAGATACCCTGCTCATAATTATCCTACACCATTGTAGCCCTTCTACTCCTTCTCAAAGCCATTATTTCAAATAGCCCCATAGTTCCAAGCACTTCCCTGGTCCAGAAAAACCCCACTAGAAAACCCCCACCACACGATCCCATCTCTCGACATTCACATTGCTTCACTGGAAACCACTGCACCAATTGGCCTCCCTCTGGAAGCCTCATCAGGCTCAACTGTAAATCCCTGTCCCTCCATAATCCTTCTTGAAGGTTGCTTTGCCCTACTGGAAACCCTGTCCAAAGTCAATGTCCTGCTTTGCAACACTGAGATCCCCACCTAACCTTACTTCTCTTTTTGAAGTTGTGACTGGCTACTCCAGAAACCACATCCTAACTAGTAGAGCACTGGATCCTATCACTGCTCTCACGAAGCCCTGGTCCTGGAAAACTCCTACATACATTGTAACTAAATCCTGCTCTGCAGGAAACCCCACCTCCACCCTAACACACTTCCCAAAGGCCTGCCATTGTCCACCAAAACCCTGCCCTTTACAAGCCCATCTCTTCCTAGTACCATCCTGTCCTCTCAAATCCAGAACCTGAAAAGCCTCTTCCTCATAGTTCCTCATTTCTGCACCAGAATCTCCAACTTCTGTCGGCCTCTTGCCTCCATTCCCTGCTCTGCCTTATGGAATCCTCACCCTACATATCCCACAAGGGCTCACAGTGCTCTACCAGCACCCCTCCTCCAAGTAACCTCCTCTTTTGTAGCCTTGTTCTGCCCCAAACAGCCTCCTCCCCAGTGACCCTGCCTTCTTCCAATGAAAACCTTTCCATCTGCCAGCCTCAATCAAAAATCCTGCCTACTCCACAAGAGACCACATCCCTAACAAGTGTAGTCCTTCCTGTCCCCTCCCTGCTATCTCAAAGCCCTACACAGATTGTTCTTCATCCTCAAAGCTCTGCCCCGCTCCACCATAGAGGCTGTGCCAATACCAACTCCTCCTTTGAACCAGACAATGCACCACCAGAAACCAAACATCATCTCATCCATGAAAATCCCATCCAGTAACTATTATTACAAATGTGATTTTATACTGGACATAGAATACATACTAATCAATAAGAGAAGAAAGCAGTATTGTAAAAAGGCAACAAAAATTAGGTATCTATTATATGTCGTAATCAAGTTTGGGGTTCTGTAATCAGGCAGATACACATTGTGTGAAAATTTGGGAAGGTGATTCCTCTTATTGGAAAGCATTCTTTGAAGTATCAGTAAGGTTTCATTAGTGAGCATTTTATTTCTAGAAAATTCGTGCACATTTGTGCCCATTAACCTCAAAAATATTAGTTATTTTAAATCCTCTGGCTTCATTGAGGAAAGAGTATCAGTGTGTAAAAAGATGACTTTCAACTCCTCTCTCTAATGAATAATTTTGGAGTTGTTTACCTTACTGTGTACCAGAGTTTTTAGTAGCAGAAATTCACTACCAGAATCCACTTTGAATTTCCTCCTTCCACTTAAATGACCTTTGGAAAAGATTGAAGTGAGATTATACAAGTAAAATGCTAGAAATAAAAATGTATTGAGATCATAACAAAATTATGATGAAGACCCCACCCAATTGCATTTAAATTTCTAACAAAAGGAACTTAAGCCTATTTAACTGCAGACTTTCTGAAGACTAGAAGACAAAAATATAAGAAATGCCCTGTTATACCATGGTTCTGAAAACAAAAACAAAACAAAGAAAGCTAACATAATGAAACAGAAGGGAATGAGGAAGTTGTACATGTGATATAGAGTGTAAAATATACACTGAATCAGGTAAAAATAATTTTGGTCACAATGTCTGGTTGTTCAATATATTTCCTTGTAAATATTGTTCTTTGTTAAGCTGTGACTTAATATAGGTCTCAGCAGGCATCTGCCCAGCTACTTGTGTAGTTAGTCAATTTCATCATTGTAGATCATCAGGATGAAAAACTCCACACACCTTAAGACACACCTGCAACAGCAGTAGACATACACTCCTATTGGTCCAACAATGTAAGCCAGACCTGTGTTTTACCAAAACTTTGTATGTGGTATGCTATGGTTTATTCAGGCTGAAGAGCCAAAGTAACTCCAATTTGAGATTAACCCCACCATCTTGTGTAGGCTGCCCTCAGATTAACCCCAAAAGAGAGAAAAAAAACACAGGTTGCCACCAACCTGCCCACTCTTAAGAAAGCAGACCAGTTGCCCAAGTGTCCCAGGAATAGAACATACCAATAGTTAATAAAAAGGGCAGTGCAGTCAGGGTGGCCTCAAACCAATCATGTAACTGCTTATGTAGAAATTCCCTAAACTTCTTTTTTCAATACTATAAAAGCTGTGCTGATTTTGTGCTTGGTGTCTCTTACTGTTACAGGTTACCGAGTGCACGGAGGAACAAACTTGAGCTTGCAAATAAAGGACTCTTTTGCTGTTCACATTGGTCGTGGTCCCTGGTGGTCTTTCCAGGCTTCCAAGTCCATACAGCATTTCTGGGGCCTCACCTGCAATTCCCCTTATGAGACCTTCCAGATGCCCTACCACAGAGTCCCCAAAAAACCAGCTGTTAAGTCAAGGCATTTCTGTTCTGTATATTTGGTTTCCTGCAGGTTCTGTATCTGTAATTCTGGTTTCCCACGGGTTCTGTATTCTGGTTGGCAAGGAGTCTTGGCAGATGCACTATAAGATTGCTAACGTGGTCTGTGAGGAGACATCCCCAGACCCCTCTAGGAAGATTTCTGTTTAGTACGGACATATTTTGGGGGGGAAATGTTCCATTGGAGTCTCACACTTTCATGCAGACATATTTTGGGAAGTTTTCTGTCTGTATTGGGAAGTTTTCCGTTTTTGGGGAAACTCTCCATCAGTAGCCTGGCACTTTCTGGTTGGCAATTTACTGTGCTTCAGCATGCCTTTGTAAGGTGTGTGTTAGTGTTGAGTATTTTGTTTGTCATTTGGGGTTTATCTTAGCCTTAAGCCTTGCCCAGGGACGTCTGAATATGGGGGAGAATCTGCCAGTCTAATGGGATGGCCTCTAGGGACTTATTTCCTTTTCTCCAAAGTGTCGGGGACTTCCCTTCCACCTTGGAAGGCCCCTGGGTCAACAAATGTTGGTGAGATGTCACCCAATTCACTGAGACCTGATTGTTCTCTGTTCTATGTTTCCTGAGATAGGGAAGTTCTCGGTGAGAGTGGCAGGCTCACTAAGCAGACTCTGAATTCAGATTGCTGAGTGAGAATGGCACAGAGTTCTGGTAGAGACAAACTCAGCCTTTTGTTGTTGTCTTGTCTAGTTCTGTTTCAGAATTGGTATTATTTTTAAGTGTGGGTTTTTGGTTTTAGTGTTTGTGTAATTTATTTGAACATCTCTGGGGAAATAAAAGTTCCAACCTCCAGCTGGGCTCAGTCACAGAGAAGGCTGTGTGCTGGTTTTGACTTTTCAGCTAGTCCCGAAAATGTAATGTGCTCTTATCTAAAATTGGATAAAAATCAGGCCAGTTCAGATTAAGGTGACCCCCGCAACACCACCCCCAGCCATCCTCTAACAGAAGGGATTCAAAAGACCAATTGGTGAAATTCCTTACTAAACAAGCAAGAACTGGGAAAATGAATCTCAGCAAAGTTGCTTAGTTTGACAGAAATATTGTCTTAAATTTTTGTTTGAAAACTTCAGAAAATGTACATACAACTGATCCTTATTTTTGCATGCTTAAAGATCTGCGTGAGTGTATTTTGTATGTGTTTGTGAACATGTTCAAGATAGAAAGTGTCAGCATGCTCTAACAATTGAGTGGGTTTAAGTTTAAAATTCAAAGATTATGAGGTTTGAACATTACCAAAAATTTTTTAAAGAATTTACACATTGTTTTAAATGGCTTGTTAAGGATTCTGTAACTTGAAAATTACAAAATCTGGTATTTTAGAATGTGTAAGACTGTTTACACTGTAATCAAGATATTTGGCTTAACAAAAAGGAGAAACTTACAAGCCAACAGAAGACCTAGCTTTAGGAATGAAGGGTGAACAGGCAGAAGTGCAGTTCAGCTGGTCATGCATGGTGGAACAGGCCCTGGGAGGAGTCCATGCATGGTAAAAGAGGGCAAGCTGGCACAAATGCAGTTCATCTAACCCTAAAGAGTCGGATTGGGTGCATGCCCATTCCGAAGAAAGGGCCAAGTGGTCCATCTTTATTCTATCACTTTCCC
Source organism: Dipodomys spectabilis (assembly GCF_019054845.1). Taxonomy (NCBI): domain Eukaryota; kingdom Metazoa; phylum Chordata; class Mammalia; order Rodentia; family Heteromyidae; genus Dipodomys; species Dipodomys spectabilis. The sequence goes on along the minus strand of NW_024871387.1, from coordinate 674,458 downwards.
CTGCAGATAGACACTGGAAACTGGTGGTAAAAATGACTGATGTGAAGATCTGATTAGCATTGCTAAACCTGCTCCTTGGACATGTTAAAATTAAAATTAAGAAGGCCTTAAAAAGAGGGTTAAAAAGTTTATTTGTATAATGTGATTTGCTCTTAATGATATTCTGCCATTGGATATGTATTTTTTAAGACATAAAGGTGTAAAGTCTAGCTTCTTGATACAGTAATGGTGATTATAATTTTTGCATTAAGAAAAGATTCTTATTTGAGTTTAAAAGTTTTAATGTGTATCTGTTATAAAACAAGCATCCAAGAGGGAATGAGTGACAAAGAGGGAATGAGTGACACCTAGCCTCGAGAGGTCAAGAGATTTTTTTCATAATGCAACCAAAAACTGAAGTATAGAATATTAAAACAGAGATTAATAGGAAGCTTTCAAATTAGGAATGGATTTCTGTATATAAAGTTTAAAATATAATTGTTCTAAACATTTGCCTCAAAGTGCAAAAAGTAAAAATTAGGATTTCCAAAATAATTGCTTAATTCCTATTTCAGTTTGCTCCCATAGGTTTTTTTTTTTTTTGTAACAGTTCCAAGCAGGCCCAAAGAAAGGAGTGAGGTTTTTTGTTACATGTAACTTTGGCTCTTAATAAGTTACAGGTAAGAACATGCTTAAAAGTTACTTCTATCTATGTTGACCACCTTTTAATTGTAGTAAAGGGGCCTTTTATGAGACTCATTGATCTGCAAACGTGCAAAGCCAGCCCGAGTAGAAAAAGGTCCAATTGAGACTGTCACCTCTACTCAGCCAGCAGAAGGCTGAAAGAGCAAGCAGAGTTGTTATAGGATTCAAACTAGCAGAGTGCTAGCCTTGAGCTGTATAGCTAAGGAACAACACTCAGGCCCTGAGTACAAGTCCAACAACCAACTAAGAGAAATGCCAATGAGGCATTTTTCCCAGTGTGGAGAAGAATCTCCTGGGACGAAAGAAATGGAGGAGCATCCAGAGACCGTAAATCACTGCTTGGATGGCAGCAATAATGTCAGATCTAGAGTCATTTGTGCTTGGCCTTTGAAAAATTGCTGAAGGCCAAATAAAATCTTCTATAGCAAAAAAAAAAAAAATTGAAACAATACATCTCCAGCAAATCAGCCCTACAAAAGATTCTTAAAGATTTCCTACACATAGAAAACCAACAAGACCACATTAAAGGCCAAGAAACTGAACCCAAACTGAGAATCCAAGAACCACAGGAAGAACCCAGTTTTCACGGTCCCCAAGAAGGTGAATAACATGGCAGGAACTCCCAAACACCTCGCAGTCCTATCTCTCAACATTAATGGACTTAACTCTCCAATTAAGCGACATAGACTGTCTAGTTGGATTAAAAAACAAGACCCTTCTATCGGCTGCCTTCAGGAGTCACATCTTGCCCCATAAACAAGCTGGAGTTAAAATCCTAATATCAGATAAAATAGACTTCAAATTAAAATTAGTTAGAAGAGATAAAGAAGGTCGCTAAAAACTTATTAAGGGATCTCTCCTTCAGGAGGATATTACAATTCTAAATATCTATTCGCCAAACAATGGAGCACCTAAATTCATCCAAGAAACACTACTTTCCCTCAAATCCCACATAGATCCAAAGACATTAATTGTAGGAGATTTTAACACACCACTCTCCCCACTAGAGAGATCAGCTCGGCAACAGACAAACTTGTCAACAGACAAACTGCACATGTAAACAGCTGCGTACATCAACTAGATTTAACACACATCTATTGAATATTTCACCCAGCAGTATCAGAATACACGTTAATTCCAGGAGCACATGGAACATTTTCTAAAATAGACCATATTTTAGGCCACAAACTTATCCAAATGCAGAAACTTTGAATTTATACCTTGCATTCTCTCAGACCACAAGGGAATAAAATTTGAACTCAACACCAAAAGCCACCAAAGAAAGTCTGGTAACACATGGAGGTTGAACAACACTCTGCTGAATCACGAGTGAGTCATGGAAGAGATTAGAAAGGAAATTCATATATTCATGCTATTCAACAAAAATGAGGACACCAATAAGGAGCTTCTCTGGGACAAAGCAAAGGCAGTACTCAGACGCAAATTTATAGCTCTGAATTCCTACATCAACATATTGGAGAGATCTGAAACCAACAATTTAATGAGACATCTGAACCCCCTTGAAAATGAGCGGCAAATAAACCCCAAAACAGTAGACGAAAAGAAATAATTAAAATTAAATCAGAATTAAATGAATTAGAATCCAAAAAAATATAGAAAGAAGCAACAAAACAAAGAGTTGGTTCTTCCAAAAATAATAACAAAATTGACAGACGCTTAGCAAATCTTATCAGAAAAAGAAGAGAACACGGCCAAATAAATAAACTCACAGATAAGAATGGAAACATCACCACAGAAACAACCAAGATTCAGAACATTATAAGGGAATACTTCTCAAAACATTATGCTAATAAGTTTGAGAACTTGGCAGAAATGGACATTTTCCTAGCAAACATTGACATGCCAAAACTAAACCAAGATGAGTTATACCATCTTAACAGGCCCATATCAAGCATTGAAATAGAAACAGCAGTAAGAGACCTCCTATCTAAGAAAAGTCCAGGACCAGATGGTTTTACCACGGAATTCTACATGGACTTCAAAGCAGAGCTCACACCAATACTCCTCCAACTCTTCAATGAAATTTAAAGAGAAAGTTCACTAATGAAATCAATCTATGAAGCCATCATAACTCTCATCCCAAAACCAGGGAGGGACTCATCAAAGAAAGAGCACTATGGACATATTACTTTGATGAATATTGATGCAAAACTTCTCAACAAAATTTTGGCCAATCAACTTCAACAATTCATCCAAAAAATTACACACCACAATCAAACAGGATTCATTTCAGGGATACAAATCTGGTTCAATATATGCAAATCAATTAATATTATTCATCACATCAACAGGAGGAAGGATAAGAACCACATGATTATCTCAATAATGTAGAAAAAGCGTTCCACAAGATCCAACACCCCTTTATGATGAAGGTTTTGGCAAAATTAAGAATCCATGGGACATTCCTCAATACGATAAAAGCTGATTATGACAAACCTACAGCCAGCAATATGCTTAATGGTGATAAAATAAAGCCATTTCCTCTTAACTCAGGAACAAGACAAGGATGTCTAATCTCTCCCCTTCTCTTCAATCTAGTATTAGAATACCTACCTACAGCAATAAGACAAGATGCAAACATAAAGGGGATCCAAATAGGGAAAGAAGAAATGAAACTCTCCCTCTATGCAGATGACATGATCTTGTATTTCAAGAACCCAATAGACTCTACTCCCAAATTACTCAAGCTGATTGAAAACTTTGGCAAATAACAGAGTATAAATTTAATCCCCCCAAAATCAATGACTTTTCTGTATGCCAACAATGAGAAAAGCGTGGCTGAAATTAGGAAAGCAACTCCATTTGTAATAGCCCCACAAAAAATAAAATACCTAGGAATTAACCAAAGAAGCGAAGGACCTCTATGATCAAAACTTTAAAAACTTGAAAAAGCATATTAAAACAGAAGTTAGAAAATGGCAAAAACTCCCGTGCTCCTGGATTGGAAAGAGTAACATCATGAAAAATGGCAATAATTCCCAAGGCTATCTACAAATTCAATGTGAAACCTATCAAAATTCCAACCTCATTCTTCAAGGAAATAGAAGAGGCAATCCAAAAATACATATGGAACAATAAAAGACCCTGAATAGCAAAAACGCTCCTCAACGGAAAGAACAATGCTGGAGGAATGTCAATACCAAATTTCAAACTCAAGTATAAAGCCATAGTAATCAAAACAGCTTGGTACTGGCACAAGAACAGAACTCAGGACCAATGGAATAGAATTGAAAACCCAGAAATGAAGCTACAGATCTATAGCAATCTGATCTTCAATAAGGGATCTCAAAAAAATAGAATGGAAGAAAGACAGCTCCTTCAGTAAATGATGCTGGCAAAATAGGTTAACTGCTTGTAGAAAACTAAAGCTAGATCCTTATCTATCACCCTGCACCAGAATCAATTCCAAATGGATCAAAGACCTTGGAGTCATAGCAGACACTCTGAAAACATTACAGGTTGGAATAGGAGAAACCCTATATCTCCTTGGAGCAGGTCGAAATTTTCTTAATAGCGACCCTGAAACACAACAAACCAAAGAAAGGTTGGACAAAGGGGATTGCATGAAGTATCAGAGCTTCTGCATGGCAAAGGACATAGCTAGCAAGATCAATAGAAAGCCTACGGATTGGGAGAAGATCTACTCTAGCCATACAATGGACAAGTGTCTCATATCTACAATATACTTGGAACTCAAAATATTAAATCTCCCAACAACACATCCTCAAAGAAACAACTGCCCAATAAATAAGTGGGCTAAAGACTTAAAGAGAAACTTCTCTGAAGAAGAAAGGAGGATGGCCAATAGACACATGTAGAAATGCTCAACCTCCCTAGCCATAAAATAAATGCAAATCAAAACAACAATGAGATACCACCTCACCCCAGTTAGAATGGCTAGAATCAAGAACTCTAATAACAACAGATGCTGGAGGGCATGTAAACAGAAGGGAACCTTACTTCATTGTTGGTGGGAGTGTAAACTTGTTCAACCACTTTGGAAAGCAGTATGGAGGTTCCTCAAAAGACTCCACATACAGTTCCCCTATGACCCAGCAATCCCACTTTGGGGCATTTACCCAAATGCTTACAAACAAGACCACACTAAAGCTACCAGCACAACTATGTTTATTGCAGCATTATTTACCATAGCTAAGATATGGAACCAACCCAGATGCCCTTCAGTAGATGAATGGATCAATAAAATATCGTATATATGCCCAATGGAATTCTATGCCTCCATTAGAAAAAATGACATTTCTCCTTTTGTTAGGAAATTGAAAGTCTTGGAAAAAATTATATTAAGTGAAGTAAGCCAAGCCCAAAGAAACATAGGTCCCATGGTTTCCCTTTTTTGCAATATCTAGTACATGTATGAGTAAAGCAGAAAAGGTCAGATCAGGTGAAGTTAGGAAAATGAATCCTAAGATATGTATTTAAATGTGTTTTTTTCATGCATTTGTTTCTAATGCATTTATAAGATTATTTCTTTGTTGCTTTGTATGTCCCTCTCCCACAGTATAACCCCTGCTTTCGCTATATTTAATGTCGGTATAATTTGTGGAAGGGAAGGGGAAAAATAAGTTGTTTAAATAATGACACAGGTGGACCTTTGCAGCAATGAGAATTACAAGTTTTCATGTCGAAAAGGAACTTTACAACTTTGGTGGGGGTGGGAGGGTGTTTGGGTGGGAGGCAGGGGGGAGGCTGGGAAGGGATATGAAGGGTAAACAAAGGAGGATGCTACAATGCTTGATAGAAATTTACTCATTATCTTGCCCATGTATTTGTAACCCCTCTGTACAGTATGTTCACAATAAAAAAATAACAAAATAAAATAATTTTTCAAAAAAGAAAAAAAATACACACACATAGAAACCCAAAATAAAAATTATGAGTAAGAAAAAAAGTTAATAGAAAACAAAAATTATTAAGTTAAAAATTAATTTAAAAAAGGTTAAGAAAAAAAAGTATAAAAGGTCCAAAAAAAGAGATCTTTGATTTTTTTGGGGGATGGGACGATCTTGTATCTCCCTTGTGTCCATAACAAGTCTCTTGTTGGATTATCTAGTCTGCTTTTGGTGTTTGATTTTCCTGTGGCTTGGTTGGTTTCTTTAGTCAATTTGTTTGAGCATGCAGAAAAATGCTCTGCTTTACCAAGGATTTTGTGATCCTCCTCCCAGGCTAGTTCAATTGGACCCAGATCTACTTGGAGATGGCTGTTTCCTCTAGTTAGGAGATGCTGTGATGAGGCTAGGTTCTGGGTAAAGTTGAGGCCTTTCAGCAAACAGCAGCTTTTCCCTGAGGTATTAGCTTCTGAAAAACTCACAGAGCCCAGCCTGAAGCCATTCTCAGGGTTTATGTTTACTGAATTTCAATTGATTGTCAAGGCTGCTGTAGGGAGGATCAGCCTCTAGCTTTGTTTACCCAGTGAAGAAAGCCCACTCCTGGGACTGACTGCCCAAGCGGGGTGACTTTTCCGAGGGAGGAGCTGAGCCTGGCAGGTCAGGTTAGGATCCTGTGACCTGCTAAATGACTTGTTTTTTTCCAAGGCCTGAGTTGGAGCTAGCTGCACAGCCTGGCTTTGTCAGTATCCAAGATGGAGATCTCCTGTCATGGTGGGGGGGGGAGAGTTGGCCTTCCCTCCTCTGCTCCCTGAGAAGGAGTGAGGATGTCAGGCTTCTACTCACGCCAGAGTCTTGGTTTCTGGCTCATCTCTGGTCTGCGAACTTCAGGGTGAAGATGTGTGCTCCTTGTCAGTTCTTGCTGGTGTTGAGTAGAAACCGTTCACTTGTCGCATCTGGCACTTAAGTCCTGGACTCTCTGTGTTGCAGGTATGGTGGCTATTGCTGCCGCCCCTGCCGCCACATCTGTGGCTACTGGCAAGTGCTCATATCTGTCTCCTTGCCTGGATTTTCCCTCTCTGGCCGAACTCTCTGTCCTGTGATGGCACACTTGGTGTGATTCTCTGGCTTAGGACTGTTTATTGGAACACTAAAATTGTTTTGTATGGGAGAGCTTGTTTAACCTCCAGCTTTTCCTCTGCCATCTTCCCAGAACTCATCAGAAAATAACATTTAAAGGCAAGCCCATGCAGGAAAGTACATGGGACATTTTTTCTGTGTGTGCCAGTCATGGGGGTTGAATTTGTTCTACTTTATTCAAGGCTGGTGTTCTATTACTTTCAGCTAATCGGTGGGATGACTACCAGCTAATTGGAGATAAAGAGTCTCATGGAATTCTCTGTGCAGGCTGACTTCAAACTGATAATCAGATTTCAGCTTCCTGAGACATTCTGTGCTTTGCATGAGACACTTATCTCCAATGAACCACCAAAAAGAAGAAGAAAAACAAAACACCTGGTTTTGAGATGTGGCTCAAATGGCAGAAATGTGACAATGATTTCTGGGACAGCACCCACACCTTGAGATCAAGCTCCAGGACCAGCACACAAAAGAATAAAATAAATAAATGAAAAGAAAAGTGGAAGAAGAAAAGGGAGAGCCGATTTCAGAGGTTAAAATGAGCAAAATTGAGTTAGCTTACACTTGTTATTGGGCTTACTCAAGGGTCTCACATCTGAGGATCAGTACTCAAGGCCAGCCAAGGCAGGGGAGACCAAGAACTCTACTCTAATTAGCCAACTACAGTTATTTTTTAAAAGCTCTTAATTGTGGTGTGGCTCACATATTAGAGGGTTAGTATTAAAAATGTACTGGGAGGGGGCTGGGAAGGTGACTCAGTGGGAGAGTTCTTGCCTTGCATGCATCAGGCCCTGGGCTCAATTCCTCACCAACACATAAGCAGGAAAAATCAGAAGTGGCTCAGTAGCACAGTGGAGCTGAGGGACAGCGCCCAGGCCCAGAGCTCAGGCTCCATGACAGGCAAAAAAAAAAAAAAGGAACTAGAAAAATACCTAGACTCTGATTGATAGCTCTAAGCCCAGCATACATATGGAAATAAAAAGTAGAAATTAAAAAATGTATAAGAAAATCCAATTAAATTTTCAAAATGAGTCATGAGTTTTTGGTTTTTGTGTGTAATCCTCTTTTTTTGGTCGGTTGTAAGGCTTGAACTATGGGCCTGAGCGCTGTTCCTCAGCTCATCAGTTCAAGGCTAGTGCTCTACCACTTGAGCTACAGTGCCACATCCTTTTGCGTGTAATCCTAAATACTAAGATAGATTAAATCTGAGGGCTACGGTCTCTCATCTTCAAATCACCAGCAAAACAAATAAACAAGAAAACAGTAGTGAATCAGTGATGGATTTGTAAAGCACCAGGCTTGAGTGAGAAAGCTATGAAACAGTGCCCTTGCTCAGAGACCCAGCCTCAGGATCACAAAAATGTAAATAAGAAGAGAACCTGGGGCTGGTGACTCATGTCTGTAATTCTCTAGGAGGCAGAAATATGGGTATCCAGTGTAAAGGCCAATTCTAGTAGGAAAGTCCAGAAGACAGTTGCTTGTGGGCCATCCTGGGGCTAGAAATGTAGTACTCCCAGATTTTTGGCAGTTAATTGGAGGTAAGGATCTGAGACTTTCCTGCTCAGCCTGGCTTTGAACCATGATGGTCAGATTTCAGCCTCCTGAAACAGGCCAGTCCTTGCATGAGTTCTGGCTCCAGCACTAGCACACTCACAAAAAATGAAATGAATACACGCAAAGAAGACTAGAAGAGAAAGAACCAATAACTGAGGCTGCAATGAGCCAATCAGCTCATCACTGGTGGCTCATAACTGTAATTGTTTACTCAAGAGGCTAAAACGTGTGGATAATATTTAAAGGCCAGACCGAGTAGGAAAGTCCATAAGACTTGTGTTTGTGTAAGTATGTCTGTGTGTGAGTCCTGTTGCTTGAGCTTGTACTGTTTTGCTCAAAGCTCTACTAATCTCAGCTTTTTAGTGGTTATAATTGGAGGTATCATGTACTTTCCTGCCCAGGCTGGCACCAACTTTGATTCTCAGATTTCAGCCTCATAAATCTGGTCTGGCTCTACATTATATTCATTCTAATTAAACACCAAAACAGAAAAAAAATCCTGGAGTTTAGCTGTGGTTCAACTCTCAGAACTGGGAAAATTTCTGGGACACCACCCAGACCCTGAGTTCAAGCTGGAGGACAAACACAGAAGAAATAAAAAGAGTATAGAAGTACAAAAGGAAGAGTCAGTGACAGAGGTTGAAATGAATCAAACAAATCAATCAAATTGGTTTCTCACACATGTTGTACAAGGTACTCAGGAGAATTAAATCTAAGATTCACGATTCCTGGTCAGCCCAGGCAGGAGGGTCCATGAGACTCATATATCTAATTTTCCACCAAAAATAAGCTACAATTTGTACTTTGGCTCATTTGGTTGAGTGCTAGTCTCAAATAAAAACTTTGGGACAAAACCTAGGCCTTGAGTTGAAGTCCTAGACATACATTTCAAAACAAACAAATACCCCCACGACTTAAAAAATGATGGGAAAAGAAAACTAAGGTTTGAGTTGGTTCATGTATGTATTCCTATCCATTCTAGGTTCAAAGCTAGACTGGGCAGGAAAGTACATGAAACTGTTAACCCCAACTACTCAGCCGAAAGCTGGAAGTGCAGATATGACTGTAGATGTAAAGCACTGTATTTGGTGCAAAAGATAATTAAAAAAAACTGCTTACCCAGAGTTCAATTCTTAGTGCTAAAAAATTGTAGGAGAAGTGAAGAAAGGCCAATTGTAAATTTAAATATAAGCCTGGTGTTTGTTGATCATGGCTGTAGTTGATTCTTGGCTGCAAAAATCTTGGGATCAAGTTTCAAGGTCAACCCAAAAAACAAAGTCAAGGAGACTTTGTGTGTGTATGTGTGAATGTGTGTGTGTGTGTGTGTGTGTGTGTGTGTGTGTGTGTGTGTTTCTATGTGTGATGTGTGTGTTTCTGTAGAATCCTTTGCTTAGTGCCCTAGCATTCCCAGCTTTTGGGTGGTGAATTGGAGATAAGAATGTCATGGACTTACCTGCCCAGGCTGGCTTTGAAACATGGTCCTCAGATTTTAGCTACCTTATTTAGTTGGAAGTTGAGCTGTGGCTTAAGTGGCAAACTGGGCAAATATTTTCTGGAACTGCAGGCAGACCCTGAGTTCAAGCCCCAGGACATGCACAGAAGAAAGAAAGAAGAGTACATGTAACCAAGGAAGAGCGAGTGACAAAGGCTTAAATCAATCAAGCATCAGTGGCTCATACATGTTTTACTAGCAATTCAAGAGCCTGAAATCTGAGGATGATGGTTCATGGCCAGCCTAGGCAGGAGAGTCCATGACTCTCGTCTCTAATTAATCAACCCCCCCAAAAAGTGCCAAAAAGTTATGATGTTTCTCATGTAATAGAGGATATCCTTGAATAAAAACTTTTAGGACAGAATATGAGCCCCAAATTGTAGACCCTGGAACAGCACACACATACAAAAAATAGAAAGTAAACAAAAGAAGGAAGTGGCAAGTACATATTAAAGTTTTAAAATGACACAAGGGTTGTTGGTCATGTGGATAATCCTAACTACCCAAGAGCCTGACATCTGAGGATTGTGGTATCAAGTTAGCCTGGGTAGGAAAGTGCTTGAGATGCTTATCCCAGCTACCTGGCACAAAGCCCTGAGCTGGAGCTGAGGTGGTAAAGCAACAGCCTTCAGTTAAAAAGCTAATAAACAGTCCCCAGAGCCAGAGGTCAAGCTTCAGGGCCACTAAAAATTACAAATAACAAACAATCAATACAAAGGAGAGAGGAAGAACAGAGACTGAAATCTGAGGATGCACAATTCAAAGTTAATGCATGGAAGAATATCCATGAGACATTCTGGTATGTGTGCATCTGTGTGCCATCTTGCAGCTTGTGTGTGCCTCCTTGAACTTGTGATGGTTTGTTCAAGGACATAGCTCTACCACTCCAAGATTTTCAGTGGTTAATTGGAGTTCATGGTCTCATGGATTTTCCTTCTCAGCCTGGCTTGATTCATGGTAGGCTTTCCTCAGACTCTTATCTCCAATTAATTGTCAAAAAGAAAAAAAAAAGCCTGGGAATTGAGTTATGGCTCAAGTGGCAGGATTGGGCAATCAGTTTCTGGGACAGCAACCAGGCCCTGAGTTCAATCCCCAGGACAATCACAGAAGGATTAAAGAAAGAGAGACTAGTAGTGCAGAAGGAAGATCCAATGACTGAGGTTTAAATAAATCAAGCATTGGTAGCTCACCGATGTTCTATCAGCTACTCAGGAGGATGAAATGGATCACCATTGATGGCCAGCCCAGGTAGGAGAATCCATGAGACCCTTATGTGTCATTTCTCACCAAAAATATGGCACTAGCTGTGTTCTGGTTCATGTGGTATACAAAAACAAAGAAAAAAGAACACAAATTTTGAAAGATGAGAGAAAGAGAAAATTATCATTTAAAAATAAGCCATGGGTTGTTGGTTTATTTGTGTATTCCTAGCTACTGAGGAAGTTGAAATATGAGGATCACAACTCAAAGCCAGCCTGGGTAGGAAAGTGATTGAAATTCTTATCTTCAACACCCAGCAAAAGCTGGAAATGAAGGTGTGATAGTAGTTGTAAAGTACTGAAATATGGCGAAAATCTGGGAAACGGATTCCTGGTCCATAATTCAGCCCATAGTCGACCAAAAACAAAACTGATAGAAGAGAAGAAATGACCATTTGAGCTTTAAAAATAAGCCTGGCGCTATTGGTTCATGCTTATAATTTTAGATTTCAGGAGGCTGAAGTTTGAAGACAGTATTGAAAGGCCAGTCCAAACAGGAAAGGCCATGGGGCTTTTTTTCTTTGTGCCAACCTAGGGCTTGAATTTGTGTAGGAGCTCTACCACTCCCAGCATCTTGGTAGTTGATGAAAAGAATCTCATGAACTTTCCTGTTCAGGCTGGCTCCAAACTGTGATACTCAGATTTCAGCCTCCTGAGTCTTGCCGGGCTTTACATGTGACTCATCTCCAAAAGAAAGAAAAATAAAACCTGGCGATTGAGCTATGGCTCCAATGGCAGAAATGAGAAAATAATTTCTGAAACAGCACCCAGACCTTGATATTAACTTCAGTGCCAACACACACACAAAGAATAAAATAAATGTGGAGAAGGGTGGGAGAAGAAAGAGCCAATTTCACAGTTTAAAATGAGCCAAGCATAGGTGGCAAACACCTGAGATGGTAGCTACTCAGGAGGCTCAAATCTGAGGCTCACAGTTGAAAGCCAGCCCAGATAGGAGAATTCATATACTCAACTCTAAGTAGCTACTTAAAACCAAACAACATCAAAAAATAGCCACAAGTTGTGTGTTGGCTCATGTCTTAATTTGCTAGTCTTGAGTAAACCCCTCGGGGATAGCACCTGGGCTGATTTGTAGACCCAGGACCGCATACACAAGGAAATAAAAATACAAAAAAAGGTGTAAGGATTGCAGGAAATATGGCTTAGTGATAGAGTGCTTGCCTAGCATGTTTGAATTCCTGGGTCTGTTTCCTCAGTACCTCATGAATAGAAAAGGCTGTTAGTGGCATTGTGGCTCAAGTAATAGAATCCTCACCTTCAGTAAAAGAAGCTCAGGAACAGTGCCCAAGCCCTGATTTCAAGTCTCAAGACTAGGGGAAAAAAGGTGTGAGAAAATCCAATTAAAGTTTCAAAATTATCCATGAATTTTTGATTGGTGTGTTTAATCCTAGTGATTCAGAAGGCTAAAATCTAAAGGTTGTTGTTCATACCCAACCTGGGCAGGGAAGTGCCTAAGTCTCCAAATAATCAGCAACAAAATCCAGAAATGAGGATGTGCTTGTAGTTGGAAAGCACCAGCCCTGAGGAAAAAACTGAAACAGTGCCCTGGCTCAGAGATCCAGCCTCAGGATCACAATAAGAGAATTAAATGATTGAAGAAGAGAAACTTGGACTGTTGGCTCATGTCTGAAATTCTAGAAAAGCAGGAGGCTGAAATATAAGATCCAGTGTAAAGGCAAACCCAGTCAAGAAATTCCAGGAAACCATGGGACCTATGTTTCTTTGAGCCTGGCTTATTTGCTGAATATAATTTTGTCCAAGTCTTTCCATTTCCTAACAAATGGGGCAATGTCATTCTTTCTGCTGGAGGCATAGAATTCCATGGTGTACTGAGTCAAGCAGAAAAGGTCAGATAAGTTGATGTTAGGGAAATGAACCCTAAGGTATGTATTCAAATGTTTTTTTTTCTTTCATGCGATTGTTTCTATCACATTTATAAGATTATTTCTTTGTTGCTTTATATGTTCCTCCCCTACAGTATAACCCCTGCTTACACTGTATTTGATGTCGTTATAATTTGTGGAGGGGAAGGGGAAAAACAAATCGTTTAAACAGGGATACACGTGGACCCATTACAACCATGAGATGTACAAGTCATTATGTCAAAAACGAACTTTACAACTTTGGTGGAGGCAGGGGAGGTGGAGCAGGGACGACTGGGTGGGGGGGGGGAGGGGGATGATGGGAAGGGATGGAAAGAGGAAACAAAGGAGGAGGCTACAATTATTGATAAGAAATATACTCATTATCTAGCCCATGTAATTGTAACCCTTATGTACAGTATTTTCACAATAAAAAAAGGAAAAAAAGAAATTCCAGGGGACTGTTTTGTGTGTGTTAGCCACACTGGAGATAGGATTTTTTTGATTGAATGGAAATAAGAGTTTCATGGACTTTCTTGCTCAAGCTGCTTTCAAACTATGATGGGCAGATTTCAGCCTCATGTATCAGGCCAGGCCTTGCAAGAGTTCAAGCTCCAGGACCAACAAACATAAAAATAATGAAATAAATGAAAAGAAGGGTAGAAGAAGAGAAGAAAGAGGCAATACCAGAGGTTTCAATGAACCAATCATTGGTGGCTCATATCTGTGATTCTAGCTACTCAGGCTGGAATTTGAGGATACTGTTTAAAGCTCAGCTCAGTTATATGAGTTCATAAGTTCTCTGTATCTCTCTCTCTCTCTCTCTCTCTCTCTCTCTCTCTCTCTCTCTCTCTCTCTCTCTCTCTCTCTCTCTCGTGCCAATCCTTGTGTTTGAACTTGCACTCTTTTCTTCAATGACCTACTTACTTTCTGATTTTTAGTGGTTAATTGGAGAAAAGAGTGTTAAGGACTTTCCTCAATTTTCAGCTTCCCGAATCTGGCCTACCTCTACATGAGTCTCTTGTCTCCAATTAACTTCCCCCCAAAAGCCAAATATAATGGTTAGTCCCATATATGCACTGAGACAGCATCTGAGCTTCAATTTCTACTCCTAGGACAAGCAAAAATGAAGAAAATAAGAAAAGAAAGTGGAAGCAAGCACATATTAATGTTTTAAAAGGACCCAAATGTTGCTGGTCATGTATGTAATCCTTACTATACAAGAGGCTGACTTCTGAGGATTGCAATGTCAAATCAGCCTGGGCAGGAATGTGCTTGAGACTCATCTTCATCTACACAGCCCAAAACCTTGAGCTGTGGCTAAGGTTGTAAAAGCATCAGCCTTGAATGTAAAAGTTAAGATATAGGCCCCAGAGTTAGAGATCAAGCCACAGGACCAATAAAATTTTCAAAGAAGAGAATATGAAGAGAGGCTGAAATCTGAGGATCATGGTTCTAAGCTAGCCCATGCAAGAAAGTCCATGAGGCTTTCTCTGTGTGTGCATCAGTGTGCTGTCCTATGGCTTGAATTTGTGCTGTTTTGTTCAAGGATAGAGCTCCACCACTCCCAGCTTTTCATTGATTAATGGGAGCTAAGATTCTCATGGACTTTCCTGCCTTGGTTGGCTTTGAACCATGATCCTCAGATTTCAGAAAACTGACCCATGCTGGGCTTTGCATAAGACTCTTATCTCCTATTAGTACCAAGAATTAAAAAAAACTGGAGTTGAGCTGTGAGTCAAGTGGCAAACTGGGCAATCACTTTCTAGGACAGCACTCAGGGCCTTATTTCAAGCACCAAGACAAAACAAGCGTAGCCACAAGTTATATTTTGGCTTATGTGGTAAGGCCACTAGTCTTGAAGAAAAAGCTCTGGTATTGTATCCAGGCCCTGATTTGTAGCCTCAGGAATAGCACATAAACAAAAATAACAAACAAGGAAAATTTTAAAAAGAAAAATTGGAAAAAATAACATTAACGTTTTTAAATGTACAATCGGTGTGTGGTTCATGTGTATAATCAGAGCACTTCAGGAAGCTGAAATCTGAGGATCATGGTTTGAAACCAGACTATCCAGAAAAGTACAAGAAAATCTTATATTCAATAAGCCAGCAAAAAGCTAGGAGTGTAGTTATGGTTGAGTTGTAAAACATAATCCTTGAGTCAAAAAACTAGTAAACGTAAGGGCACTGAGTCTCTAGCCTGTAATCTTAGATATTCAGGGGTTTGAGATATGAAAATCATGGCTCAAAACCAACCTGCGAAGGAAAGTTAATGAGAACTTATCTCCAAATAACCACCAGAAAACCTGAAAAAAAGTGGCTCTGTGGCTGAAATGGTAGAGCATTCACCTTAAGCTGAAGGGCTCAAAGACAGCACTCAGGCCTAGGGTTCAACTCCACCCTCCTTAAAAATAGGTAAAAAACAGCAATGAGACCCAGAGATCAGGTCTACTGACAGCAATTAAAAAGCATTGAGGTTGAAGTCAAGAAAGAGCTGAGTAAATATATTAAAATGTCAGAGGCTGGTTGCTCATGCCTGTAGATTCTAGCTACCCATGCCACAGTTCAAAGCCAGCACTAGCAAGAAAGTCCATGAGATTTGTGTATGTAATTACCAGTACTAGGGGTTGAACTTGCCCTGTTTTACTCAAGTCTAGAGTACTACAACCCCCAGCTTTTTGGAGATTAATTGGAGATAAGAAACTGAGACTTCTGGGAAGTTGGCTCAGTGGTAGGTGCTAGCCTTGCATGTATGAGGACCTGGGTTTGAGTCCTCAGAACCACATAAGCAGGAAAAGCCAAAAATGTTTTTGCAGCTCAGTTGATAGAGCACTAACCTTAAGCTACAATGTTGATGGACAGCGCCAAAGCCTAGTTTTCAGGCCCATAACCAATGACAAAATAACAATAAAAAAAAACCCTCAGACTTTGCTGCTCAGACTGGCTTCAAACCAAGATCCTCAGATTTCAGCCTCCTTAGTAGTGCTGGGGTTTGCATGAGACTTCAAAAAGAAAGAAGCTGGAAGTTGAGCTGTGGCTCCATTGGCAGAACTGAGCAAAATCTCTGAGACAGTGGCCAGTCCCTAGATGGAGAAAAAAAAACATAAAACATTTTCAAAAATAAATAATAAATTGTAATACAGAAAAAATCATGTTTAATATGATACAAAGGAAAACTGTTGTTTTTTTTAAGTGCAGCAAACAAAAACTACTACAAAGTTTCAAAATGACATACTGAGAGTAATGGGAAAAGGAAAATTTTTTATGTTTATGTAAATATTAAATCCAAACTGACATGGACACAACCTAATATGAGCAGAACCTTATCTCTCACTTGTAATTTCTTACAAACAATTGTCCCTCCAGTTTCAGCACTAGCATCGAGATTTAGGAAGGACCTCTCTATGCAGCCTTGACTGAATAGGGATCTTCCTGCTTTAGCCTCTTGAGTTAGAAATACAGGCTTTGCCCTTATTTTAATACACAAATTACACTTTACAAATCAACATCAATATTCAAATAATGGATTATGTGTAAAAGCATGAATAAACATCCACCAGAGAACCTCTGAGCAATACAATCATAACAGTAGAAAATTAGCTACCACTTAAGGTAGGTAACAGAAGGAAGATTTAGCATTTTTTTTTGGAGGTGCAGGGGTCTGAACACAGGGCCTCATGCTTGCTAGGTATAAAATTCAGTGACATTAATTACATCCACACTACTTTTTAAACATTACCTCTGCTTGTGAACTTTCTTTTCAATGCTGATGGAATCCACAGAATGACCTGCACCAGAAACTTTTGTTTTGTTTTGTTTTTGATCGGTCATGGGGCTTGACCTCTGGGTTGGGCACTGTCTCTGTGCTCTTCAGCTCAAGGCGAGTTGTCTACCACTTGAGCTACAGCACCACTTCCGGTTTTCTAGTGTTTTATTGGAGATAATAGTTTCACATACTTTTCTGCCTGGGCTGGCTTTCAACTGTGATCCTCAGATCTCAGCTTCCTGGGTAGTTAGGATTACAGGTGTGAGCCACCATCCCCCAGCCACAGAAACTTTTAATCTTCCCTTTTTCCATTATGAAATTGCTTAGTCAATATATTTCACATAAATAGATTATTTTGTGTCCATCCATGACAGACATATATTAATTGCAGCCTTTTGTGTATGAGTCATAATTTATGCACACCTCACATTTTATAAACCTATTCATCAGGGCCCACATTCAGCAGCTTGTTCTGAGAAGAATGGTAGCTATTTTGCTCGCCACCGCTGTCCTCTGCCGTTTCCTACTCAGATTAGTCTTTTGTATCCGTATGAGTCTGCTCAGAGGGTAGAGTCATAAGGGCTGGCTTTGAACCATGATCCTCACATCTCGGTCTCCTAAATAGCTAGGATTACAGGTGTGAGACAACTGCACCAGCCCATCATTTCTTCCTAGAACATTTCAGGGGGATGGAATAGTACTGTACCACATATATTCATTAGCAACTGCCCCAGGGTGAGCCAGATACTCAGACCAAATCCACTGACCTTGATACTGTCTTTGGTGTCCAAAAGGATATTGTTGGTCTTAAGGTCTTCGTGTATTATTTTGTTTGGTGTAAGTAGTGAACAGCACTTACATGTGTGACAAGCCTCCTGGCTTCATCCTCATATAGGCGGCAGAATTTTCAGATACACCCGAGGAGGTACCACCTAGTGGCCAGTTCCATGATGAGATACACATACTCTTCCTTCTCCATTACCTGGTACAAACTGATGATTTGTTTGTGCCATACCTTCTTTAAAATGTCCACCTCATTCTTTATCCAATGATGAGTACTCTCACTTTCAGAGTATTTTAAATCCCATGTCCTTATCTGTAAGGAGGGAATGGGCCAGCTTCACTTTTCCATAGGTACCTGTGTCGAAGAGCTCTTTTTTCTGCTATTGTTTGATGATCTCCTCCATCAAGCAGCTTTAGATTGATTCTTTCTGTTCTTCCATCCTTCCGCTACAATGGCAGGTACCAAATCTACCTAAATAAATTAAATTAAATAAAGGAAAACCCAGAGGGAGTAGAAAGAAATACCAAAATCCAAATAACAGCCCGTCCCCACTACCAAAAAATCATTTAACTTTGATTCAGTCCAGCGAGTCATCAAGCAAGAGCTCCAAGCTCTGTTAACTGACATAGGTTGGAGCACAGTGGCTTCCTATATATCCTTCATGACCTCACACAATGGAGCAATCACAACCAGGCATAGTGATGTCATAGAAGAAATGGACCAATCAGAGTCTGGGCCAGTGAAGTCAGAGAAATAGCGGACCAATCACAGCCTGCCAGCATTGATACTCTAGCTCTTAGACCTCAAAGACTGTTGCTAAGGAATACATGTGGCTTGAGGTTGCTCTGGTCATTCTCGTGGCATTTCTGAAACCACTAGGAGAGTGGTCAAAATCCTCTTATTTTCTAGAGGACTACTGAATCTTATAAATTGCTTCTCTGTAGACACTAGCTAATAGACTCTATTCTTGATGGCCACCTTATCCAATGCCTTTTTCCAGCAATAGCACTGCACAAAGGCCTCCGTCCTTCTCAAGGACAGCTGTGTCCTACAACTTCCTCCTGAGGGGACAAGTTCCAGGGTAGCTTTGAGCCACCACCCTCACAATTCACCTTCCTGAGTAGTTAGGATTATATGTGTGAGCCATCAGTAGGTACTTAGCTCATCTCTGACATTTGGAGCACGTATATTTGTTAGAAAGGTGGTATTTAGATCTCTCCTTTTAACACTTTAAATTTGCTGCCCTTGCTGTCTAATAGTGAATCTAGTTTCTGATGAGAAATTTGTCTTAATATCATTGAATATTACTTGTGTGTGATGAGTTGTGTCTTTGTGCTTTGGGAGGTTTTCTGTTTTGTTTAATTAGAATGTGTCTTAATGTGGACCTGTGTAATTAAGTTAATTGACATTTTTGAGCTGATAGATTCCTGCATGGAAGGGTTCATGCTTTCAATCAAAATTGGAAGTTATTGGTTTTTATTCCTTCAAATACTATGTATTTCTATTTTTCCCTCTGTATACATATATATTATACATTATATATTCACATTGTATATGTGAATATACATACATATACCTACATGTTTATATTATATATACATTTATATACATATATAGTTTCTCATAGCTTCTACTTTTGTGATTGTTTATGGTAGGAAGTTTAGATTGATCCTAGCTACTCAATCAGAGTTAGAGTTTGAAGTTTTCCTCTTTATTTCTTGATAAAAATATGCATTACTCATCAAGGATATTGAAATAGGTATTAAACACAGATAGCCTCTCTCTCTCTCTCGTTCTCTCTCTCTCTCATTTCCTGCCTTGGTTTGGTCTCTGAGCACAGGGCCATTGCTTGTCAGGTTCTTCTAGTGTGCTGTGAAATTTTGCAGTGTCATATTCTGCTTCAAAGCCCACCATGCATGCCTGCACTTGGAAGAGGAACTTCTCAAAGGCAGCCTGCATAGGTGCACCTGCCTGCCTCTGTCTTGATGTCAGAGCCCCATAGCTACTTGGGGTGGCCTTAGCAAATGCCCTTTTGCCTAGACTGCTGACTGGTGACTGTGCCAGCACAAGCACAGCCTCTTTTTATTACACATCAGAGGTCTGCGGTGGAACCTGGGGGTGTTCCCTTGTTGGTGGCTATGCTTGTAGCAAGGGTGGGCGCTGCAGAAGCCTCACTGTGGCCTGACTTCTGGGGTACAACAAATGCCAAGGGTTTCTCTGGGCTCTTTACAGAATACGTGGGCAGGTTCAGGAGCAGAAGCTGAGCTTAGGGGGCCCCTAAACACCAGGTGGGCTTTAGAGCAGGGCATCACAGATTGATCTTTTTGAAGGGCTGCGGACAGCATCTGAAAGCTGTTGGACCTTTAGGAGGTCTGAGTACATCATGCAATTAGGTGTGGACCTCTGAGCTTCATCCATTGTTTGCAATAGGGCTGAGGCCTCCCTCCCGTATTGTCCTGGTGCCCTCTGAGTGTGTGCTGGTTTCCAGCAGTGATTAAAGTTTAATGTGTCTTTTTTTCACTGAGCCTCACTAGGAAGTTCTATTGTTGGCAGGGATAATTCTGTCATTGGGAGATCTTTGTGTTCTCTGATTAAGGGAATCTACAGACCTCAGAGCACATGTTGGCTTTCTCTCTGAAAGGTCTAAGTGTTTAAGGCTTCAGATGCTTTATAGGTTTCCAGACATATCCAGGGCTTTTTCTTTTTGATCTTTCAATGACAGCTTTAATTTCCTTCCTTAGTCATGGTCTATTGACCGCTTTGACTCTGGCATAAATGAGGGAACACAGACAGGGCTGTTGTGTTGCTAAGGAAAGCAGACAGGGCTGCCTTGTTGCTGAGAAAAAGCAGCCAGGCCTGTCTTGTTACATAGTTTCATTTTATTCCCTGATGTTGGTAAGCAAAACCTCCAGGTTGGACTTCAGGAGCTGCCCATGATCATTTTTCCATTCCTTTTCCCTGCTCTTACCATACTGCCTTTCTATTCAAATTCATTTTTACTTTTAATTTTTGTCAGAAACAAAGAAGCAATTAAAAAATCTATATGTAATGTTAATTTTTATTCTTTAATTACTAAAATACATGAAGAACATGAAAAAGCAGCATAAAATGGCAGGTGGTATGAGCTTGATCACTGTGCCTCTACTCTGTCTCTCTTGGACTACCCTGGGGTGACCACTGCGACTACTTAGTTATGTATCCCTGCATCTAAAGCACATGTGCACAAAGAACAGGCTATTAAAAAGAGACTTTCCCACACCTATGCAAGTCCCTAAAACTGCTATCTAAGTAGGAGGCCAAATTTCCATTCACATTATGGAGATTCAAACGTCTACACTCATGTTCACAGACCTGAGCCAAGTCTGTGCTGGAACCAGGACTGAAGGTGGTAACTCATTGTTCACTAAGGGAGAAGAAGTCTGCAATAGCTAGAAATCTGCCCTTTGCCTTTCCCAGTAAGTCACAGTATCAGGTATGAGGATC
This sequence comes from Dipodomys spectabilis, assembly GCF_019054845.1. Classification (NCBI taxonomy): domain Eukaryota; kingdom Metazoa; phylum Chordata; class Mammalia; order Rodentia; family Heteromyidae; genus Dipodomys; species Dipodomys spectabilis. The sequence goes on along the minus strand of NW_024871387.1, from coordinate 653,546 downwards.
AAGGAGTGACACAGACCTTTTAGAGGTTACTTGACTTTGTGTTTTAACTTTTGTAATTCCAAGTTTCTCTTCAGATCAAATATTGGGCCTGCACAACAGCAGCCCATGAGGAAGTGATGTCCAGAACTTGTGTAACTGTCTCAGACTCTTTGAACTTTTTTACTGAATTGTCTCTTTTTTTTTACAATCCACACCAATGGCCAAATAGGGTGTAGAAAAAAAAGGCCACTTCCATCAAACCAGATTGTTGGTGTTCAAGACCTAAATTGAGTCCACTCCATTTGATGCAATACTGTTCAAAGGAACATTCATTCAGTGAGGAGTAAAACATTGTACATCTGTCAGAGATAGATGTTAACAGATATCCTTGACTTTTAACGTTATAGGTGGTATTTGAGCCAGATGCTGGTGGCATATACCTGTAATCTTGGCTACTCAGCATTCTAGTTTGAAGCCACCCAGGTACAGAATGTCTGTGAGACTTTTATCTCCAACTGACCACCAATGAGCCTGAAGTAGAGTTGTGGTTCAAGTGGTAGAAAAATAGTCTTGGACATAAAAGTGCAAGAACAGCACCCAGGCCTTCAGTTCAAGTTCCAGGGCTAGCAAACACATACCAAAAATATGGTATTTGCAACCAAAGAATACATTTTAATTTGATCTTTTTTTAGCTAATTTAATGTCCGAGCTCTTGATCTGAAAGCGTCTTGGCCACTCTACTCCTGGAGAATAACAATTATTCAAGTGGAAAAGAAGGATTTAGAATGATTCTCCATTAGAGAAGCTGATGTTTGAAAGACTATGTGAAAAAAAATTCTTCAGTCTCTAAAAGAATATAGCACTCACAGTGGAACCTCTGAATTTGTAAATTGATGGTCAGTATATAGGCTTGAACTCAGAACCTCAAGGCTAGCACTCTACCACTTGAGACACATCTCCACCTCTAGTCTTTTTGGCAGTCAATTGGAGTAAGAGTCCCATGGATTTTCCTATCCGAGCTGGCTTTGAATAACGATCCTCAGATCTCAGCCTTCTGAGTAGCTAGGATTACAGGCTTGAGCCTGTGATGGCTAATTTAAATTTAATGGTACCAACTACCAGAGATGGTAGTTAAGACATTTACATCCACCACAAAAGTCCAAGTTAATTTCAGCTTTGGTTTCTCCAACACACTTAAGAGAAAGATCAGTAGAGATCTATCATTAAACCTTAATAGTAGAATTCAAATACTCTTGGCTTATTTTTTTTAATTGTGAGAATACCACACAAAGGAGTTACAAATACATGGGCAAGATCTTGGTTTATTTTGAGTCATGCTAAATCCCAGATTTGCAGGGACAAATCCCAAAATACATGTTTTAGGAGGTCAGAGACAGGAGAGTTTCCTGAAATTGCATTAAAATTAATATTAACATTAATATCATTGGTTTAACTAACAATCTAAAAAGTACACTTATTATAATTTTTCCAAGCCTTTTCATTTCCTAACAAATGGAGCAATGTCATTATTTTTGATGGAGGCATAGATCCATTGTGTATATATACCACATTTTTTGATCCATTCATCTACTGAGAGGCATCAGGGTTGGTTCCATATCTTACTTATGGTAAATAATGCTGCAATAAACATAGTCGTGCTGGCAGCTTTAGTGTGGTCTTGTTTGTGATCATTTGGGTAAATGCCCAAAAGTGGGATTGCTGGGAAATAGGGGAGCTCTATGTGGAGTATTTTGAGGAACCTCCATATTGCGTTCCAAAGGGGCTGAACAAGTTTACACTCCTACCAACAATGTAGTAATGTTCACTTCTCTCTGCATTCCCTCAAGCATCTGTTATTATTAGAGTTCTTGATTATTGCCATTCTAACTGTGGTGAGGTTGTATCTCTATGGTTTGATTTGCATTTCTTTTATGGCTAGAGAGGTTGAGCATTTCTTCATGTGTCTATTGGCAATCCTTCTTTCCTCTTCAGAGAAGTTTCTCTGTAAGTATTTAGCCCACTTATTTATTGGGCAGTTGTTTCTTTGGAGACTTGTTATTGGGGGATTTAATTTTTTGAGTTCCAGGTATATTTTAGATATGAGACCCTTATCGGTTATATGGCTAGTGAAGAACTTCTCCCAATCTGTGGGCTTTCTATTGATCTTGCTAGCTATGTGCATGGCCATGCAATAGCTCTTCAATTTTGTTCAATCCCATTTATTCAACCTTTCTTTGATTTGTTGTGTTTCTGGGTCTCTATTAAGAAATTTTCGGTCTGCTCCAAGGAGACCTAGGGTTTCTCCTATTCCATCCTGTAATGTTTTCAGAGTGTCTGCTTTGACTCTGAGGTCTTTTATCAATTTGGAGTGATTCTGGTGCAGAATGATATATAAGAATCCAGCTTTCATTTTCTACAAGGAGTTAACCCATTTTGCCAGCACCATTTACTGAAGAGGCTGTCTTTCTTCCATTCTATTTTTGAGCTCCTTTCTTGAACATTAGTTGGTTATAGGTCTGTAGGTTCATTTCTGGGTTTTCAATTCTGTTCCATTGGTCATGAGGTCTGTTCTTATGCAGGTACAATGTCGTTTTGATTACTATGGCTTTGTAGTAGAGTTTAAAATTTGTTATTGATATTCCTCCAGCCCTGTTCTTTCTTTTCAGGATTGTTTTTGCTATTTGGCGTCTTTTACTGTACCATAAGTATTTTTGGATTGCCTCTTCTAATTCCTTGAAGAATGAAGTTGGAATATTGATTGGTATTGCATTGAATTTGGAGATAGCCTTTGGAAGTATTGTCATTTTCATGATGTTAACCTTTCAAATCCAGGAGCATGGGAGTTGTTGCCACTTTCTAAGTTCTGTTTTGATTTCCTATTTCATGTTTTCAAAGCTTTCTTCATAGATGTCATTAACTTCTTTGATTAAGTTAATTCCTAGGATTTTATTTTTTGTGGGGCTATTACTAATGGAGTTGCTTTCCTAATTTCAGCCACACTTTTTTCATTGTTGGCATACAGATAAGCCATTGAATTTTGAGGGTTAATTTTATACCCTGATACTTTGCCAAAGTTTTGAATCAGCTTGAGTAATTTGGGAGTGGGGTCTGTGGGATTCTTTAAACACAATATCATTTCATCTGCAACGGGGGAGAGTTTTACTTCTTCTTTCCCTATTTTGATTCCCTTTATGTCTGCATCTAGTCTTATTTATAGCTCGGCATTCTAATACTAGATTGAAGAGAAGTGGAGAGAGTGTACGTCCTTGTCTCGTTCCTGAGTTAAGAGGAAATAGCTTTAGTTTTTCACCATTAACTGTAATGCTGGCTGTAGGTTTGTCATATACAGCCTTTATTGTATTGAGAATGTTCCATGGATTCCTAATTTTTCCAGAACCTTCATCATAAAGGGGTGTTGGATCTTGTCAAACGCTTTTTCTGCATCTATTGATATAACCATGTGGATCTTATCCCTACTCCTGTTGATGTGATGAATTTTACTAATTGATTTGTGTATATTGAACCAGCTTTGCATCCCTGAAATGAATCCTGTTTGATCTTGGTATATGATTTTTTGGATGAATTGTTGAAGTCGATTGGCCAAAATATTGTTGATAAGTTTTTCATGAATGTTCATCCAAGAAATGGGTCTATGGTTCTCTTTCTTTGATAAGACCCTGCCTGGTTTTGTGATGAGGGTTATGATGGCTTCATAGAATGAGTTCCATAGTGAACTTTCTCTTTCAATTTCATTGAAGAGTTGGAGGGGTATTAATGTGAGCTCTGCTTTGAAGACCTTGTTGAATTCCGCTGTGAAACCATCTGGACCTGGGCTTTTCTTAGATGAGAAATCTTTTATTACTGTTTATATTTCAGTGCTTGATATGGGCATGTTAATGTGATTTAACTCATCTTGGTTTAGTTTTGGCTAGTCAGCATTTGCTAGGAAAAGATCCATTTCAGCCAAGTTCTCAATCTTATTAGCAAAAATTTTGAGAAGTATTTCCTTATAATGTAGTGAATCTTGGTTGTTTCTCTGGTGATCTTTCCATTCTCATCACTGAGTTCATTTATTAGGGTATGTTCTTTTCTTTTTCTCATAAGACTGGCTAAGGGCCTGTCAATTTTGTTATTTTTTTCGAAGAACCAACTCTTTGTTTTGTTGATTCTTTATATGGCTTTTTTGACATCTAATTCATTTAATTCTGATTTAATTTTAATTATTTCTTTCTGTCCATTGGGTTGGGGTTTATCCTGCTGCTCTTTTTCAAGGAGGCTCAGATGTCTCATTAAATTGTTGGTTTCAGATTTCTCCAATATGTTGGTGTAGGAACTCAGAGCTATAAACATGCCTCTGAGTACTACCTTTGCTGTGTCCCAGAGGAGTTGGTAATTTGTGTGCTCATTTTTGTTGAATATCATGAACATTTGAATTTCATTTCTAATATCTTCCATGATGCACTCGTGATTCAGCTGTGTGTTGTTCAGCCTCCATGTGTTAAAGGACACGTTTTCATTTTCTAGGATAGTGCTGTGTGTGAAGCATGATGGAGAACAAGTCTACAAATCTAGATGCAATATGATAGTATGTAAACAATGTCATATATGTTTAGGTGTCCTCACAGTTGTTAAAATAAACGGTAAACAAATGAATAAAACAACAAATACAATGAATAAACACACCAAACATGATATAGACTGAACATGTATATGGAAGCTCAATCCTATCTTTAAAATCTATATAAGGAGTATGACTGAAGCATGAATTCAGGCTTAGGGAACAGGCCTGAATTTCTAGTCTTCAAACATAGTGAGCTTCCCCTTCCCCCACAGTCCTAGTTCCCTAAATTCAAATCCCAGGCCTTGCAGATAAAAAAATTACACATTCTAAGCCAAGGAGTTTCATTAACATTTTTAATATTTTTTTAAAGTTTACTTTGACTTTATTTGAAATATTTTGATTTTATAACATGACAGTTTTTCAAAAAAGGGGTTTAAACTTTTGCATTTCAGCATAACACATTGGTGTTTTTGACCATCTGCCATGAAGAGTGAGAATGAAAATGAGGATATCATTTCTCCCTAGAAGTCTGGGACAGTTGATGTTATTTCTTATTTTTTCAATTTTTTTTTTATTGTCTGTCGTGGGGCTGGAACTCTGGGCGTGGGTGCTGTCCCTGTGCTCAAGGCAAACGCTCAAGCACTTGAGCCACAGCACCACTTCCAGTTTTCTAGAGGTTTATTGGAGATAAGAGTCTCACAGACTTTCCTCCCTGGCTGGCCTTGAGTCGCCTTCCTCAAATCTCAGCCTCTTGAGTAGTTAGGATTATAGGCATGAGCCACCCGTGCCAGGCAGTTGATGTTATTTCTATTTAGAGTTATTTTTATAATTATAAAATGTCTGTAATTGTGTCCTGTGAGTTTTCCTCAGTGCCTACCACGAAATAGACTAGGGGAGTCCTCATACCACCAAAGGTTGAGTTTCTGAATAAACACTCACTTCTGGGAGGAGAGTAGGTACTTGTAAGCATTTTGGGAATAAACTAGATTCTAAAATGAAAAACAAAAACATTGGTACTAAGATGTAGCTCAGTTTTGGAATAGTTGACTAAAGAGCATAAGACCCTGGAAGAAAAGTTTCCTAAGGCTCAGAATGTTAGAATTTTGTATGAACAAACTTCTTTCCTTTTTTTTTTTGTCGGTGGTGGGGCTTGAACTCTGGGATTGGGCATTATCCCTGCGCTCTTCAGCTCTTTGCGAGCACTCTACAGCTTGAGCCACATAGCCACTTCCGGTTTTCTACTGGTTTTCTACGGGTTCCGGTTTTCTCCTGGGGCTTGCCTTGAATGCCATCCTCACCTCTCAGCCTCCTGAATAATTAGGATTATAGGTGTGAGCCACTGACGCCTGGTACATGAATAAACATTTTAAGATTGATTCTAAAGAAAGAAACCTCGAACGTACTTTTTGTACAAATAATTTATAATGCCATGATTAAGGCACTAATTCAGAAGTATTTTTTCATTGGCTGGTTTCTTAGTTTATATATATATATACACACATTATTAATTTATATATACACATATTATTAAAAACATAGCTTTGAAGTGTACCTAAGAACATATGGGCTCATGTAAAATTATACAAATGCACAAGCTTGATATTTTTTCAGTTTATTGGTACCATAAATTAGATGGGATTTGTGTACTGTTGTTTTGTTCTCTGTTTTTGGAGGATTAGTTTCCCCTTTATCCCCCTACCCCCCTCTCCACGCACATGAACTCAGCTTGCTCTTTCTTGGCTTGTTTGTTTGTAGCTGATTTTCTACCACTTCAGCCATACCTGTAGACTGGGTTTTTGCCAGTTATCTGGAGATGATATCTCTTAGGCTTTGCTGCCTGGATTGACTTTGAAACTTCATATTCCAGTTCTCACCTCCTGAGTAGCTGGGATTACTCATATCAACTACTGGGGTGCCTAGGGATAAATTAATTTGCTTGATGTATTCTTTCTGTTTTTCTAAGCATGGGATGATGTACTATAGAATTTCTTCTTTAAAAAATTTAATTTTATTTTATTTGTGAACATACTGTACAGAGGGGTTACAATTACATGGGCAGGATAATGGGTACATTTCTTACAAAGCATTACAGCCTCCTCCTTTGTTTACCATTCTCATCCCTTCCCAGCCTCCCACCCTCACCTCCAATCCCAAACCTTCTCCCCCCCCCCCCCCCCGCGCTGACGTTGTAAAGCTCATTTTGGACATGACAACCTGTGCTTCTCATTGTTGCAACAAGTCCACCGGTATCCTTAAACGACTTGTTTTCCCCATCTTCTCCAAAGTTATACTGACATCAAATATAGTGAAAGCAGGGGTTATACTGTGGGGGAGGCACACACAAAGCAACAAAGGAATAATTTTATAAATGCGTTAAAAACACATGCATGAAAGAAAAAAAAACATTAATATACATACCTAAGAGTTCATTTTCCTAACATCACATTCTCTGACCTTTTCCGGTTGACTCATACATATACTAGATATTGCAAATAAGGGAAACCATGAGACCTATGTTTCTTTGGGCCTGGCTTACTTCACTTAATATAATTTTTTCCAAGTTTTTCCATTTCCTAACAAATGGAGCAATGTCATTCTTTCTGATGGAGGCATAGAATTCCATTGTGTATATATACTACCTTTTCTTGATCCATTCATCTACTGAGGGGCATCTGGGTTGGTTCCATAACTTAGCTATGGTAAATAATGCTGCAATAAACATCGTTGTGCTGGTAGCTTTAATGTGGTCTTGTTTGTAAACATTTGGGTAAATGCCCAAAAGTGGGATTGCTGGGTCATAGGTGAGCTCTATCTGAAGTCTTTTCAGGAACCTCCATACTGCTTTCCAAAGTGGTTGAACAAGTTTACACTCCCACCAACAATGAAGTAAGGTTCTCTTCTGTCCACATCCCCTCCAGCATCTGTTGTTGTTAAAGATCTTGTTTTTTGCCATTCTAACTGGAGTAAGGTGGTATCTCAATGTTGTTTTTATTTGCATTTCTTTTATGGCTAGAGATGTTGAGCACTTCTTCATGTGTCTATTGGCCGTTCTTTTTCTTCTTCAGACAAGTTTCTCTTTCAGTCTTTTGCCCACTTATTTATTGGGCAGTTGTTTCTTTGAGGATTTGTTGTTGGGGGATTTAATGTTTTGACTTCCAAGTATATTTTAGATATGATACCCTTGTCCGCTGTATGGCTAGTAAAGATCTTCTCCGAGTCCGTGGGCTTTATATTGATCTTGGTAGCTATGTCCTTTGCCATGCAGAAGCTCTGCAACTTATGCAACCCCATTTGTCCAAACTTTCTTTGATTTGTTGTGTTTCCGGGTCTCTTTTCAGAAAATTTTGGCCTGAATCCAAGGAGGCCTAGGGTTTCTCCTATTCCATCCTGTAATATTTTCAGAGGGTCTGCTTTGATTTCGAGGCCTTTGATCCATTTACAGTTGATTCTGGTGCAGGGTGATATATAAGGATCTACCTTTGGTTTTCTACAAGTAGTTAACCAATTTTGCCAGCAACATTTACTGAAGAGGCTGTCTTTCTTCCATTCTATTGTTTTAGTTCCCTTATCAAAGATGAGGTGGCTATAGGTCTGTAGGTTCATTTCTGGGTTTTCAATTCTATTCCATTGGTCCTGAGTTCTGTTCTTATACCAATACCAAGCTGTTTTGATTACTATGGCTTTATAGTTGAGTTTGAAATTTGGTATTGCTATTCCTCCAGCAGTGTTCTTTCCGTTGAGGAGCGTTTTTGCTATACGGGGTCTTTTATTGTTCCACATGAATTTTTGGATTGCCTCTTCTATTTCCTTGAAGAATGAGGTTGGAATTTTGAAAGGTATCGCAGTGAATTTGTAGATAGCCTTGGGAAGTATTGACATTTTCATTATGTTACTCTTTCCAATCCAGGAGCATGGGAGGTTTTGCCGTTTTTGAAGTTCTGTGTTGATTTCCTTTTAAAAGATTTTAAAGTTTTCATCATAGAAGTCCTTCATTTCTTTGGTTAAGTTAATTCCTAGGTATTTTATTTTTTGTGGGGCTATTACAAATGAAGTTGCTTTCCTAATTTCAGCCACACTTTTCTCATTGTTGGTATACACAAAAGCCATTGATTTTGGGGGGTTAATTTTATACCCTGCTACTTTTCCAAAGTTTTGAATCAGCTTGAGTAATATGGGAGTGGAGTCTATGGGATTCTTTAAATAGAAGATCATGTCATCTGCAAAGAGGGAGAGTTTTATTTCTCCTTTCCCTATTTGGATTCCCTTTAAGTTTGCATCTTGACTTATTGCTGTAGCTAGGCATTCTAATACTAGATTGAAGATTAGTGGAGAGAGTGGTCATCCTTGTCTTGTTCCTGAGTTAAGAGGAAAAGGCTTTAGTTTTTCAACATTAAGTATAATGCTGGCTGTATGTTTGTCATATACAGCCTTTATTGTATTGAGGAATGTTCCATGGATTCCTAATTTTTCCAAAACCTTCATCATAAAGGGGTGCTGGATCTTGTTGAATGCTTTTTCTGCATCTATTGGGATAACCATGTAGTTCTTATTCTTGCTCCTGTTGATGTGAGGAATATTATTAATTGATTTGCGTATATTGAACCAGCTTTGCATCCCTGATATGAATCCTGTTTGATCATGCTTTATGATTTTTTGGATGAATTGTTGAAGTCGGTTGGCCAAAATTTTGTTGAGAAGTTTTGCAACAATGTTCATCAAAGAAATGGGTCTATAGTTCTCTTTTTTGATGAGTCCCTGCCTGGTTTTGGGATGAGGGTTATGATGGCTTCATAGAATGTGCTCGGTAATGAACTTTCTCTTTCAATTTCATTGAAGAGTTGGAGGAGGATGGATGTGAGCTCTGCTTTGAAGGCCTTGTAGAATTCCACTGTAAAACCATCTGGTCCTCGACTTTTCTTAGTTGGAAGGACTCTTATTGCTGTTTCTATTTCTATGCTTGATATGGGCCTGTTAAGCTGGTTTAACTCATCTTTGTTTAGTTTTGGCATGTCAATATTTGCTCGGAAAAGGTCCATTTCTGTCAAGTTCTCAAACTTATTAGCATAAAGTTTTGAGAAGTATTCCCTTATAATGTTCTGAATCTTGGTTGTTTCCGTGGTGATGTTTACATTCTCATCTCTGAGTTTATTTGGGTATGTTCTCTTCTTTTTCTGATAAAATTTGCTAAGGGTCTGTCAATTTTGTTAATTTTTTCGAAGAACCAACTCTTTGTTTTGTTGATTCTTTCTATAGTTTTTAGGATCTTAATTCATTTAATTCTGATTTAATTTTAATTATTTCTTTCTGTCTACTGTATTGGGGTCTATCTTACTGCTCATTTTCAAGGATGTTTAGATGTGTCATTAAATTGTTGGTTGCATATCTCTCTAATTTGTTGATGTAGGAGCTCAGAGCTATAAACTTGCCTCTGAACACTGCTTTCATTGTGTCACATAGGAGCTGGTAATTTGTATATTCATTTTTGTTGACTAGCTTGAACATTTGAATTTCCTTTCTAATCTCTTCCATGACCCACTCATGATTCACCAGTGTGTTGTTCAGCCTCCATGTGATACCTGGCTTTTTTTCTTTGGTGGCTTTTGGTGTTGAGTTCTAATTTTATTCCCTTGTGGTCAGAGAATGCAAGGTATAACTTCAATGTTTCTGAATTTATACAAGTTTGCTTTGTGGCCTAAAATGTTGTCTATTTTAGAAAATGTTCCTTTTGCTGCTGAGAAAAACGTGTATTCTGATGCTGCTGGGTGAAATATTCGGTAGATATTTGTTAAATCTAGTTGATCTATGCAGCTGTTTTGATCTGCGGTTTCTCTGTTGAGTTTTTGCCGAGTTGATCTATCTAGTGGGGAGAGTTATTTGTTAAAATCCCCAACAATTAATGTCTTTGGATTTATATGGGATTTGAGAGAAAGTAGTGTTTCTTGGATTAATTTGGGTGCTCCATTGTTTGGCGAGTATATATTTAGAATTGTAATATCCTCCTGAAAGAGAGATCCCTTAATTAGTATGTAGCGACCTTCTTTATCTCTTCTCAGGAATTTTAATTTGTAGTCTATTTTATCTGATATTAGGATTGCAACTCCTGCCTGTTTATGGGGACCATTTGCTTGGTAGATTTTGTTCCAACCTTTAACATTGAAAATGTGTTTGATTTTACGGGCAAGATGTGACTCCTGAAGTTAGCAGATAGAAGGTTCTTGTTTTTTAATCCAACTAGACAGTCTATGTCACTTAATTGGAGAGTTCAGTCCGTTAACATTAAGAGAAAGGACTGAGAAATATTTGGGCGTTCCTGCCATGTTATCCACCTTCTTGGGGGCTGCGAGAACTGGGTTCTTCCTATGGTTCTTGGATTCTCAGTTTGGGTGCAGTTTTTTGGCCTTTATTGTGGTCTTGTTGGTTTTCTATGTGTAGGACATCTTTAAGAATCTTTTGTAGGGCTGGTTTGGTGGAGATGTATTGTTTCAATTTTTCTTTGCTATGGAAGGTTTTTATTTGGCCTTCAGTTATGAAGGAGAGTGTAGCGGGGTACAGTATTCTTGGTTGATTGTTGTTTGTTTTTAGGGCATGGCATACATCATTCCAGGCTCTTCTTGCTTTGATTGTCTCTGCTGAGAAATCTGGGGTGATTCTAACTGGTTTCCCTTTATAGATGATTAATCTTTTCTCCTTGACAGCTTTAAGGATCTTTTCCTTGGTCTGAGTTGATCCTGTGTGGATTATAATGTGACAGTGGGATGTCCTATTCTGGTCTGGTCTGTTTGGAGTTCTAAAAGCTTCTTGTATCTGAATAGGCCTATCTTTTTGCATGTTTGGGAAGTTCTCTGCTAGGATCCTGTTAAACAAATTTCTTAGGCCATTAACTTCAGTTTCTAGGTGCACCTCTACACTCTATCCTTAGATTAGGCCTTCTGATGGTGTCTTCCAAGTGTTGGACAGATCTATCATATTTCTTGGACTTGTCTTGGATGGTTGTATGTTCTTTCTCTTTAATATCTAGGCTGTCTTCAATCCCTGAGATTCGATCTTCTGCATGGTCTAACCTGCTGTCAAGACTTTCCACTTCGTTTTTTATCTCTTTTCCTTCTAATTGGTCAGCTTTGATGGCTTCAAATTCTTTGTTGAAGCTTTGCTTTGGATCTTGTATGAACTTCTTTACTTCCTTAATTTGATGTTCAGTGTTTGTTCTCAGATCACTTAGTTGATTGGTTATAGTTTCCTCGGACTCCCATTCCTTCTGTTGGGTTGCATTCAGCATTCCCTTTGTGGTCTCCCTGACTTCCTTCAGCTCTTTGTTAATGGATTCCATGAATGCTTTTAGTGATCTTTGATAAGCTTCCTCCCGTTCGTGGGATTCATGTAGTTCTCCTTGAGTGTTCTCAGCCTGTTCGCGCCATTCCTGCCTTTGTCTTTGAGTATTCTCAAGCTGCTCATGCAAATCCTGTATTGGCTTTTGAGTAGCTTCCTCATGCTTATGATATTCCTGTTTAAACTTTTGGTTGCCTCCTCTCTCTCCCTATCACGCTCATACAGAGTCCTTTGTATGCTTACAATATTTTGATTCATCATGTTTGCCAGCAGTGTTTGTAAAGCTATTTGGGAAATCTCCTCTGGATTATTCATTATCTGTTCTGTCCCCTGATTATCAAGATTGGGAATTGAGATACCCGGATTTGCCATTTTTCTTTTGTTTTTCCAGCTTACTCTGCGCACTTGAGATGAAAATAGCACCAGTTTTGTGCTAGAACACTATCTTAAGGCAAGCATCAACCCAACTCTGAATTTGCACAGTCAATAGTCTACAGATACAATCTGGTTCAACAGATATATCTATTCAACATCAAACAACTATAGGCTAATGGGCTACAAACCGCAAAGAAGAATTTGGAAGACCAGAAATTATTAGGGTTAGGGAGAGATGTGGGTAATAAAATAGGAATAGATTGATGTGGGGAGGCTCAGGGAGAGTTAACTAAGTCCTAATCTCAAAGCAGGAAATAGGTTGGGTAGGATGAAAGTAGAGAGAGAGAAAAAAAGAAGTAAGGGAACTGGAAAAGAAAAGAGACCAGAAAAAATAGAAAGGTAAAATTAATAAAATTATGTAGTTTCAATAACAATCTATTTAGATAAGAACGTGAAGTTATTGAGAGAAAGGGAGGGATATAAAGGAGATGTGAAAAACATAAAATTAAAAATGCTTAAAATATTATATAGGTATAAAGAGGTAGTACTGCTATTAAGGGATTTAAGTGTTAGAGGTTTTGACTTGAGTAATAAATTTGTAGATTAAGTGTGTACACAATGGGGGATAGGGTCTAATAGTTAATTATGGGTTTATCTGAGGATGTGCAGAACAAGAATTAAGTCACATAAAGAAGAATGAAAGAGAGGAGAAGGTGAAAAGTATAAGAAAGGAAGAAAAAAAGATGAGAAGTTCAGTAGAACTAAACAAAAAACAAAAAGATAATTAAAAAGAGAAAAAAAAGAGAAAGAAGACCAAAAAAGAAAGAAAAACTCACACTCACATATCCCTAAAATAAAAATTATAAGAGGAAAAAAAAAAGTTTCTGGAAAACATTTTTTTTCCAAAAAAGGCAAAGATTAAAGATTAAAATAATAAAAATAAATAAATAAAAATAAAAATAAAATAAAAAATAAAAAAGAAGAGAGAGAAAAAAAAAACTTCTTTGATTTTTTTGGGAGGAGTGGGAAAAATCCTGTATCTCCCTTGTGTCCGTAACCAGCCTCTTGTTGGAGTCTCTGGTCTGCTTGTGGTCCTGTGGCATGGTTGGTTTCTTAAGTCAGTTTGTTCGAACAGGCAGAAAAATGCTCTGCTTTAACCAGGATTTGGAGATCCTCCTCCCAGACTAGTTTATTGGGAGGCAGATCTGCTTTGTGTATCACAAAAGAGGGAGATGCAGTGATGAGGCTAGGTTCTGGGTAGAGTTGAGGCCTTTTAACAGACAGTAGCATTTCAGGGACTATTTTGTGAAAACCTCACAGAGCCCAGCCTGGGGCCATTCTCAGGGTTTCTGTTTACTGATTTTCAATTGATTGTCGAGGCTGCTAGAGGGAGGGGCAGCCTCTGGCTCTGATTACCCAGTGAAGAAACCCACTCCTAGGGCTGGCGCCCGAGCTGGGTGACTTTTCCCTGGGTGGAGCTGAGTCTGGCAGGTCACGCCGCCGTTAAGTTCTTGTGACCTGCTAAATGACTCATTTTATTCCAAGGCCTGAGATGGATCTAGCAGCTCCTCCGAGCTTTGTCAGCATCCAAGATGGAGATCACCGGTGCTGGTGGGGGGAGGGGTGGCATTCCCTCCTCTGCTCCCTGAGAAGGAGTGAGGACATCAGGCTTCTACTCACACAGAGTCTTAGTTCCTGGGTCGTCTCTGGTCTGTGAACTGCAGGATGAAGATGTCTGCTCCTTGTCGGTTCTTGCTGGTTTTGAGTAGAATCTGCTGCCCGGTGCATCTGGCTCCTTTGTCCCGGATTCTCTGTTGCTCAGGTATGGCTCATGCACTCACCCGCTGCCGCCACAGCTGCCGCCGCCACCGCAGCTGCTGGCAATCGCTCAGAAGTGTCTTCTTGCCTGGGTTTCCTTCTCTGGCCTAACTCTGTCCTGTGATGGCACACTTGGTGTAATTCTCTGGCTTAGGACTGTTCACTGGAACTCTAAAACTGCTATCTATGCGAGAGCTTACTTAGACTCCAGCTTCTCCTCCGCCATCTTCCCGGACTCCCCCTACTATAGAATTTCAATGAATGTCCTGGGTCTGAAGTAAGATATATAATACATACGCTAATCTGCATATTTCTCATAAGATGTAATCAATTTAATACATGTTATAAGTGTAATAATAGTTAATAAAATAATGAATGAATAATACAAAAAATAAAATAAATACACTCACAGCAAATTGCAATAAACATAATTATGTTTATTTCAAATGTGGATGAATATTACATTAACAGGGCTGGGGATTGAATTCAGGCCGAGGGAACAGAGCTGAATTGCTTGTCTTCAAAGAGGGTGAGTTTCCCCATCCCCCCAGTGAATTAGAGTTACCCAGACTCTGAGTTCCATTGCCAGGCCTGGCAGAAAACAAAGGGCATGAATTCCAAGACAGGGAGCTTCATTAGTATTGTATGTATGTATATATGTATATATGTATGTATGGGACTTGAACTCTGGCCTTGGGAGCTGTCCTTGTGCTCTTCAGCTCAAGGCGAGTGCTATAATGCTTGAGCCACAGCACCATGTCTGGTTTTCTAGTGGTTTATTGGAGTTAAGTGTCTCACAGATTTTCCTGCCTTGGCTGGCTTTGAACCGTGATGTTCAGATCTCAGCGTCCTGAGTAGCTGAGATTACAGGCGTGAACCATAGCTGATGCCAGGCTATTTTTAATTAATTATTTATTTATTTTTATTATTATTATTTTTTTTGCCCAGCACTGGGCTTGAACTCATATCGTGGCAACTGTGCTCAGCTAACATCAACCTAGGCTTGGATGGTGTAGCCTCTGGACCCACAGCCCATCCTGGGATACTAGGCCTCGGGGCTGACAGGAAAGCAAAATGAAAACAGCACCAATAAAAAAAAATCCAGGAACCACCTATGGATGGCAGTTCCTTGGTTTTCCTTAGTTGCATGTTGACCATCCCTGGTCCAAATAACACTGCTGCAACCTGTAGGCCACCTGGCATTGCTGAAGGCTGACAGGCTGTCAGCGAAGCCATAGGCCAACCTGGACACCTAGGCCCTGAGTTTGAATCCCAGTCATGCTACATACAAAGGGCTGGAGAGCCTAAGAAACTATTGTTTGTCCATAGGAACGCCAGAGAAATATGATCAATGTCATGGTTGGATGAGTAGTTCATCAATCAGTCTAGTATAAATTTAGACCCAATAATCACAGAACACAGATTGATTTCAATTCATAGTTTATTATGCATTAGAAGAATACTATTCATTAAATGGAGTCCTCACTAAACACCTGAGAATCTGTACGAATGTAGTATATGTCATTTCATTCCACATAGACATCACTGGCAGTATCAAAATATCTAAATACATATTTATCTGTATACCAGATAAATATATATATCTATATATCTGTTTTATATATATATATATATATATATATATATATATATATATATATATATATATATATATCTGTTATATATACCAGATAGAAAGGTACTGCTATTTTGGCCAAACCTGTGGCTCCATCCTAGGTCATGGGAATGGCAGCTGAATGGGCTAGATGCTGCCATGCTGACACTCACCCATTCATGAATTGGGACTTCTAGGCCCTCAGTTCAGGTACCAGCATTGCCAAATATTTCATCTTGGAGTCAGAATCCAAGTGAGACACTTGTTTTCCATTTCTGTGCACTTGCTGAGTGTCAAGTATGATGTACATAATATGTATGCAAAGCTACATGCTACAGAATAGATTGGAATAAATGTAATAAATGATATAGGTGCACTCACAGTCCATAAAATAAATATTAATTCAATCAATCAATAATAATGTGTAATGAATCACTACAACAAACATGATACAGACTGAATATATAGATGTAAATATAAATAACATTTAAAATGTCTATAAATGTTATATTTTTCGGGCTAGTGCTTGAATTCAGGCCTAGGGAAGAGCTGAGAAGTTCATGCATAATTCATATAGGAAATGATAGGCAAGAACTCTGGCACAACAATTATTTTTAATTAAGACTTCACGAAATGTGACAATAATAATTACATTCAGGAAATCGAGTCATTAGGAAAGATCCAAGAATTGGTAGTCACATGGTAGATAGGATTCCAACACAGCTTGCCACATCTTCTCTATACAAATAGGTATTTATTAGCATACAAGCTTCAGCTTATGAATGGATAAATATGGTGCACAAACCCCACCCCGAAGCTCACTCTCAGGTCCTTGGTAGGACCTAGATCCTTAGTAGCTCAAAAGCTGTTGTGCTCATATGGACTCATTAGAAATATGGGCCTGCTAGGCCCAGAGTTCAACTCCCAGCAATGCCAAAAGTTTCATCCTGATGTGAGAAACTAATCCTTACAACTCTTTTCCTGTCTTGTGAAAGTCCTGGGCCTCATCGAGGATGGAGAATGCTATATAGGCAACTCTATAGCCATGGGAATAGGTTGTCATCCATGGCAAAACAGATATACCTGTTACCATACTCAATAAAATACACAATACATCCATGAATAAGACTCACAATTAAAAAAATAACTACATTGAAAGCAAAATGCATACCACACCTGTATGTAAATAGAGATCTTATTTTTAAAAAAGGTAAGCTTGTTATTTTGTCCACTGCTGGAACTTCAAATCAGGCCCTGGACCAGGCCTGACATTCTAGTCTTCAGGGATGATGAGGTTTCCCTTCCTTCACAGTGCAACAGGGTTACCCAGATCTGAGTTCAAATCCCAGGTCTGACAAAAGATTCATCCTGATTTTAGAAGCCAGTCTTTACACCTGTTTTCCTCTCCTATGGAAGTCCTGGGTCTCAGCTAGGATGGAGAATGAATGCATAGGCAAGCTTATAACAATGGGAACAGGGCATCATCCATGTCAGCAGAGTTATACCTGTCACCATACTCAGTAAAATACACAATACCTCCATGTATTAGACACAAAATAAGGAGGAGTGCACGGAACTCAAGATGCTATCCACACATATATGGCAATACATATAATATGTTTCAAGTATGAATTTATGCCTATCCTGGCCCTCACTGGGGCACAACCTCAGGTCTTGAGAATGACTTAGCTCCTTAGTTGCTAACAGGCCGGTGTCCTCACCTTGACTCTTTTGCCAATTCAGCCTGCTAGGCTCTCAGTTCAAATCCCAACACTGCCAAAACATGAATCCTGATGTGAGAATCCCATTGATCCACCTGTTTTCCTGTCTCGAGAATGTCTTGAGTCTCAGCTAGGATGGAGAAGCAGTAGGAAGCTCTATAGAAATGGGCATAGGTTGCCATCCAAGTCAGCACAGTTACATCTGTCATCATATGCAATAAAATATAAAATGCATCTCTGACTAAGACACACAATAAAAAGAACAACTACACTGAAAACATGATGCATTCCACACATGTATGTAAATAGAGATCCTATGTGTAGCATAGGTGGGCATATGAGTTTTGCCTGAGCTGGGGCTTCAATTCAGCCCTGGGACCAGGCCTGACCTTGTAGTCTTCAACGATAGTGAGCTTCTCCTTCCCCCACAGTGCAAAAGAGTTACTTAGACCTGATTTCACATCCCATCTCTGGCAGAAAAATGGCGCGAATTCTGAGCTAGGGTGCTTCATTCATAATTTTTCAATTTTTTAATATTTTTTTCCAGACCTGGGGCTTGAACTCAAGTTGTGGCAAATCTGCCTCGGGTCCGATCATCCTAGGCTGCAGCCTCTGGACCCACAGCCCATCCTCGGATCCTAGGACCCCAGGGTTGTAGGAAAAAATAAAAAGCCAGTGGAGAAAAAAATGGCGGGAAGTTCCAACTGGCATTTTTAGGTTTATTTTCATTTGAATGTTGACCATGGTAAGAACGAACCAGGTGGACTGCAGATTGAAGGTGACCTGGTGTGGCTGAAGGCCGGCTGGCTGTCGGGGGAGCCACAGGATGACCGGGCAACGGAGGCCCCGAAGTCGAATCCTGGTCAGCCATCCTACATTGAGGGAATGGCAGGAGTTCCTGAGATACTCAATTCTGGACCTATGAAGAGCCATGAAATATGACCAATCTCTTCCTTGAATGAGTAGTTCCTAAGGATTCGAGTAGGAAATGATAGTCAAGACTCATGGGGTATCGATTATTTTTAGTGAAGAGTTGATGAAGTGTGACCATAATCATCACAGTCATTAAATGGAGGCATTGGGGAAGATCCAAGAATCGGTAGTCGCAGGGTAGATTGGATTCAATCACAGCTCTCCATCTCTCCTACTCTATACAGATAAGTACTTATTTGCTTACTACCTTCAGCTTATGAATGGATGACTATTGTGCTCCCCCTGCCTTACCCCTGGGACTCGATCTCAGGTCCTGGGAATGGCCTAGCTCCTTAGTGGCTCACAGGCTGGTGTGCTTATGTGGACCCATTCACCTATTGGGCCTGCTAGGTGCTGAGTTCAGATCCTAGCAGTGACAAAATATTCATCCTGTCAGAAGCCAGATGTTGGACCTGTTTTCCTGTGTGAGTCCTGGGGTTCAGCTAGGATGGAGAATGCATGGGCCAACCTGTGGCCATGGGAAAATATTGTCATCCATGTCAGCCCAGTTACACCTGTCATATATACTCAAGAACATACATAATACATCCATGAATAGCATACAAAATAGAGAGGATAACTACACTCAATGCATGAAGCAGTCCACACACGGCTGTGAATATACATCCCATGTTTCAATGATGGATTGAGGACTCTTGTGGCCTCCCTGGGGCTTGATCTCAGCTCCTGGGAACAGCCCAGCTCCTTAGTGGCTCACAGGTTGGTTTGTTCATGTGGACCCATTGGGCAGTTGGGCCTCCTAGGCCTCGAATTCGAATCACAGAACTTCCAAAAATTCACCCTGATGTGAGAAACCATTCGTTGCACCTGTTCTTCTGTGCTGTGCAAGTTCCAGGTCGCAGCTAGAATGGAAAATGCATAGACAACTCTATACTCATGGGAATAGCTTGTCATCCAGGTCACCACAGTTATATCTGTCATCCTATACTCAAGAAAATACACAATATATCAATGAGTAAGACACCAGATAAAGACAATAACTACACTGAACCCCAGATGCCGCCCACCCATGTATGGAAATAGAGATCCTCTGTTTAAATTCTGAATTTATGACTACAATAGCGCCCACTGGGGCTTGATCTCAGGTTCCAGGAAAGACCTAGATGCTTAGTGGCTCATGTGCTGGTGTGCTCACCATGCCTCATCCACCACTTGAGCCTGCTAGGCCTTGAGTTCAAATCCCAGCACTACCAAAAGATTCATCCTGATATGAGAAGCCAATGGTTGCACCAGTTTTCCTATGTTGGGAAAGTCCTGGGTCTCAGCTATAATGGAGTATGCTATGTAGGCAACTCTGTATTCATGGGAATTGGTTGCCAGCAATGTCAGCATAGTTATAACTGTTATCACACTCAGTAAAATACATATTGCATCTATGAATAAGACACGAAATCAAGAGAATGAGTACACTAAATGCAAGATGCCGCCCACCCATGTATGGAAATATAGCTCCTGTCTTTAAATTATGATTTCATGTGTATATTGACCCTAACGGGGCACGAGCTCAGGTCCTGGGAATGGTCTAGCACCTTAGTGGCTCACAAGCTGGTGTGCTCACCTTGACCCATTCCCCAATTCTGCCTGCTAAGCTCTGAGTTCAAACCCCAGCACAGCCAAAAGATACATCCTGATGTGAGAAACCAATAGATCCACATGATTTCCTGTCCTGTGAAGGTCCTGGGCTTCATCGAGGATGGAGATTGCTATATAGGCAACTCTATAGCCATGGGAATAGGTTGTCATCCATGGCAAAACAGATATACCTGTCACCATACTCAATAAAATACACAATACATCCATGAATAAGACTCAAAATTTTAAAAAAACTACATTGAAAGCAAAATGCATACCACACCTGTATGTAAATAGAGATCCTATGTTTAAAAAAGGTAAGCTTGTTATTTTGTCCACTGCTGGAACTTCAAATCAGGCCCTGGACCAGGCCTGACATTCTAGTCTTCAGGGATGATGAGCTTTCCCTTCCCCCACAGTGCAACCGGGTTACCCAGACCTGAGTTCAAATCCCAGGCCTGACAAAAGATTCATCCTGATGTCATAAGCCAGTCATTGCGCCTGATTTCCTCAAATGTGGAAGTCCTGGATCTCAGCTAGGATGGAGAATGAATGCATAGGCAACCTTATAACAACGGGAATAGGTCGTCATCCATGTCAGTACAGTTATTATATCTGTCACCATACTCAGTAAAGTTCACAATACCATCATGAATTAGACATAAATTAAGGAGAAGAAATGCACCGAATGCAAGATGCTGCCCACACATATATATCAATACAGATCCTATATTTCAAGTATGAATTTATGTCTATCCTGGTCATCCCTGGGGCTCATTGTCAGGTCCTAGGAAAGGCCTAGCTCCTCAGTTGTTCACATGCTGGTTTCCTCACCTTGACTCTTTCAACAATTGGGCCTGCTAGGCTATCAGTTCAAATCCCAACATTGGCAAAGTCTCAAGGACTTTCCTGCCTGGCTGGTTTTGAACTATGATCCTCATATTTCAGCCTCCTGAGTAGCTAAGATTATAAGCATGAAATCCCAGCACCTGGCTCTATGTCTCATTTTAGATGTTCAAGAAATGGAGTACATGATTAAGACCTGCCAAGAAAGTCCACATGACTATCTTTGTGAAGTACCTGTCACAAATTAGTAAGAACTTTTCATATGACTTCAAAACCTAACCCAGAGCTGATTTGGGGAGTAATGGAAAGTCTTTAGGGATGAAAATTATGGAGTTCATTGAGTGCCAGAACATGCTTCTCTATATTGAACCTGATGAGATGCATGGTGCATATAGGCCTGCTCTGTCTCCCGTAGTTGAACAATCCCTGAGATATTTGGGGCATTTTGATCAAAAAGATGAGTAGCAATATTTTGAATGTGGTGTAAAAAAGGAGATTTTTTTCAGTCACAGACAATATTCTTTAGACAAAGTTGGGCTTATGTGCGAGAGCTTTCCTATAACCATGATGAATATAGGGAAGACTATGGTAAGTGTCCTCTCTTTGCCCCAGAAATAATTCAGGGACAGAGGAAAACATCCGAATGCCCTGAATAAGGAAAAACATTCTACATAAGAAGTACAGTCACTACTCATCAGATAATATTCACAAGAGAGAATCCTTTTCAGGTAATGAATGTGAAAAACCTATCAGTAGGGAAATTCACCTTATAAAATTCCAGAGCAAATATGCAGAGGAGAACTCCAATGAGTATATAAAATGAAAAAAATTATATCTCTCGGAAGTCAGACCTCACTTTCCCACCTCAAATGCTCACAGAAGACAAGCCTTATGAATATGAGGATCGGACAGTTTCCACCCAGAAGTCAACTTTCAGCATGTATCAGAGAGCTCATACAAAAGAGAGAACTTATGAATGCAACAAATGTGGCATGTCTTTCTGGCTAAAGTCATACCTCACTTTTCATCAGATAATATATACAGGAGAAAAACCTTATGAAGGTAACAAATGTGGATAATCTTTCACCAGAAGGCACTACTTACTATCCATCAGAGAAGACACAGAGGGGAGAAATCCTATGATTTTAACAGGTGTGGAGAGTCCTTTACCAAGAAGACAGTCCTTACCGTTCATCAGAGAAGACACACAGGAGAAAGACCTTATGATTATATCACGTATATAAAGTCTTTCATCCAAAAGGCAGACCTTCACATCCATCAGAGAATCCACAGTGTAGAGACACTTTATGAATGTTTTGAGTATGTAATACCCTTCACCTGGAAGGAAGCTGTTACTAATCATCAGAGAAAAAACACAGGAGAGACATCTTATATATGTATCAAGGTTGCAACGGTTTTCACCTGGAAGGCAACTTTTACTGATCATCAGAAAAGACACCCGTAAGAAAAACCTTATGAATGTATCTCACCGAGAAGGCACACATTACACTCCATCAGAAAACACACAGGAGAAAAACTTTATGAAAACGAAAAATATGTAAAGTCTGTCACTCAGATGGCACCACTTACTGTCCATCAGATATGACACACTGGACAGAAACCTTATGATTGTAACGTGTGGAAATTCTTTCACTTGGAAGGTACACCTTAACAAACGTCAGAGAACACATACAGGATAGAAACCATATGAATGTGTCCAGTGTGAAAAATCTTTCACCCATAAGGCAAACCTTACTTAACACAAACAGAAGACACACAGGAGAGAAACCTTATGAATGTGTCCTGTGTGAAAAATCTTTTACTGAGAAGGCAGACCTTAACGTCCATCAAAAACACACACACAGGAAAGAAAGCTTCTGAATGTATTAAGTGTGGAAAGTCTTTACCCGGAAGCAGAACTTACTGATCATCAGAGAAGACACACAGGATAGAAATTTTGTGAATATAACAGGTGTGAAATATCCTTCAACCAGAGTCCAGACTTCAGTAAGCATAATGGAATTCAAACAGGTGAGAAATTTTAGGAGTGTAATAAATGTGGAAAGTCTTTCACCTGGAAGAAAACTCAGTTTGCATCAGAGCACCAACACAGGAGAGAAGTCTCATGAATGCAGCAACTTTACAGCCCTTTACCCAGAAGGCTCAGCTGAGCGTTCTTCACTGAACATTCAAAGAAATTCTATGAATGCAACAAATGTGTTTTTTTTTTTTAATTCATCCCTCTGTTTGCATCAGAAACACACAGGAGAAAACACGTTCACGTTAATTTGTAGAACACACACAGGAGAGAAACCTGATGAACATTACCAGTGTGTAGAGACTTTCATCTGGGAGGCATACCTCATTGTTGATCAGAGAACTGACATATAGGAGAAAGAAACATAATGAATGGAACAAATGTTCAATGACATTTAATCTGAAGTCAGTCCTCAGTGAAATTGAGAAAATCCACGACAAAAAACATAAATACAACAAATATAGAAACACATTCAGCAAAAAGTATATCTCAACAGGTATCAAAGACTTGGACACATGACAGAATCTCCCTAAAAGTAAGCATTAGAGGAAGTCTATCGACTGGATGTCCACCTTCAGCAAGCATTGGAACATTAACACAGAAAAGAAACCCAATGTGGGAAAATTGTTGTCACAGATCTCCGTAATTTATAAAGAGAAATCTTTCATTGCAGAGGTAACCTAGGTGTAATGGGAAATCTTTCTTTACTCTTAAGCATTCACTGAACCAAGAATTCTTATTCTTTCATTGTTTTGAGTAGGATATATATACTTGAATATTATTCAAAGGATTTGGACACAAGTGATGAGCATTATTACTTTCAGGCATGCAGAGTGATTAAAAGCATAAAGTTGTTGACTTGTTTCTCTATAATAAGCAATGACTTCTCATGTTAATTTTATAAACTCTTCTCAGAAATAAGAGTTCCAGCCCTTTGAGACTGGAGTCAGATGATCACCAAGTGCTTTGGGGAACAATAGATGTGAAAAGACTCTCCTGAGTTAAGCCCAGGACATGAGAGCAAAGATTTCTCCACTGCTCCCCTAAAGTCTCCACAGTATGTGTGGTCCATTCCTCATAACACAGATGACATTACTTCCAGTTCAGTTTTTGAATGGAAGATCTTGTTTATTACAAAATGTGCACGAGCCTAAAATCTGTCTGGACACCATTTATCTCTAGATCATTCATATAACATTCAAAGAACATGGAAGTACAGATATTTGGGAACACATTTTCTTTGTGTGCGGACATAAATCTTACAATTTAAACTCAGAGTCTAGGAACTGCCCTTAAACATTTTGGCTCAAGGCTATTGCTCTACCACTTGAGCCATAGATCCACTTTGGGTTTCTTTGGATGGTGAATAAAAAGAAGAGAATTCTGCATTTGGTTATGGATGAGTAACACCAAAATGATTTCAGTGCTTAATTAATCACTGGAGATGAGCCACTTGTAATTGACTCACTCTTAACTTATTCTGATGTTCTGTTGAGTGAGTTATAATAAAACATCAGTATGGATGATGGAAGAGCTTGATTTTTCTCACTCGTCTGGAGGATGAAAGTGGAGTTGTTAGGAAGATGAGTATCTCTCTATCACCACTGCTGTCCCTTAATCTCGCTCTCTTCCGATAACTTATCAAATCACTATTAAAAATAGCTTTGGTAAAAATTCTGATAGCAATGTAAAAAATTAGAAACTTGGTAAAAGAAACTTGTTAGATGATGGTTGCAAAAATCCAAGGGATGAGAGAGACATAGATAGAGGTAGGACTCTGCTAGATGTTTAGTAGGGTAAAATTCAACTAAAAAGTGATCCTCATCACTTTCTATTGCGTAGATAAGTACATACAGCAATTTGATACAATATTATATTCCATGTTTTCTTGATGCATTGATTTTCTATCTAACACCTGGAACACATATATTTGTTGACTTATTTGCAGTCATTTGCAATCTCATGAAAGACCATGGAAGGTAGTCCATTTAGTGAAATAACCATGCAGAGAAAGCCATTGAACAATCTCAACAAAAATGGAAACTGTCAAAAATAGAACCAATTTCTTAATGAAGTTGAGAGAAGAATTAATGCTACCAGAGTCATGGAGAGATTGGTCCATTTCTACTTGATTCTCTGTTCAAGATTTTGGTATTATTCATCTGTTGGTCAAATTGACACAAGTAAGATTGTGCTTTTGAAGGGTTTCCAGTGTGGTATGCACTTATATATCACAGAGGAGTTATGTGGTCAAATCCCTTCATTTGGAGAGTTCACATAGAAAGAACAGACCAGATAGAGAGAATGGTGACAGAAATCACAGAATTGCAGCCTGATGTCTTTGATTTGAATTGAACATGGAATCTGCAATGTACTCTGTGCCAAAGATCCATGATAGACTGTGGAAATGTTACCCCTGTCTATGTTATTCACATTGGATAAACCTGGGAAAAGACAGGTGAACCTTAACTGTTCTTCCTTTATGTGGTTATGTAATTTGGAACTCATATATAATGTCTATATTTTCCTATGCAACCTCTTTACAACTGTCAATAGTATTAATAATGCTGTAGTTATCCTGAATGTGCCAATATCTATTTAGGATCTATTTACATTCCTTGTTTCCTTACTTCTTTCCATTCCTCCTTCCTTCTTGTCTCTATGTATATCAGGAATTGGATTGCTAGATAATAAGCTAGTTATGCTTTTAATTTTTAGAGTGCTTTTCATACTGTTTCCTATGGCAACTGCACTATTTTATATTTCTACCAGCAGCGAACAAAGGTTCCATTATTTTATTGGTCGTGGGGCTTGAACTCTTGGCCTGGGTGCTGTCCCTCAGTTCTTTAGCTGAAAGCTAGTGCTCTACCACTTTAGCCATAGCGGCACTTTTGGTGTTTGGTGGTTTATTGGAGATAAGAGTTTTACAGACTTTCCTGGCCAGGCTGGCTTTGCTCCATGATCAGACCTCAGCCTCCTGAGTAGCTAGGATTACATGCAAGAGCCACCAGTGCCCAGAATTCAGCATCCTTTTATTTATTTTTATGGTAGGCATCCTAAGGAGTCATTGACATTTTACTTACATTTTCCTACTGTTTAGTAATATTGAGCATATTTTCATACATTTGTTAGCCACATACAAAGATTTATGTATCTTTGTAAAAACGGTGAATTTCAGTGTTTTTCTCATTGTGTGTTCAACTTAGTCTGCCATAACAAAATAGTATACAGTGAGTTAATTAAAGAAAAAAATTTATTTCTCTTAGTTCTGAAAGCTTGAAAGCTCAAACCAGTATGCTTGTGTGACTGGGTTCTGACGAAGGATCTGTTTTAGGTTTGTAGATGGCCTATATCTCATTGTGTATCTACATGAAATCTTGGTATGTTCATGACTGGGAAAGGAGGAACAGTTGAGATGGAAAGGATCTTTCTTTCCTTTTTCTGTGAAAGTTAAATCCATTTGGGGCCTCACCTCCATGATGTCATCATACCCTAATTACTTACCAAAGGCTCCATCTCCAAATAATATTTTGAAGATTGGGAATTCAACTTATAATTTTGGAAGAATGAAATGCAATCCATAGTGCCCATTTTTAGTTAATCATCATCACCATCATCATCATAATCATCATCATCATCATCATCATCATCATCATCATCATCATCATCATCATCATCATCATCATCGTCAGTCCTGACAGTTGCCTTGAGTGTTGCCTCTGACTGACCTCTTCAACTCAAGGTGAGCACTCTACCAATTGAACCACAGCACCACTTCCTATTTCTGCTGCTTAATTGGAAATAAGAGTCTCACAAACTTACTTGCCCAGGTTGGCTTTCAGTTATATTTGAGGTTTTATACTTTTCATTATAGAAGTCTTTTTCTTCATTAGTTAAGCACAATCTTAAGCTAATTTTTTGAGGCTATTGTGATTTTTCTGATTTCTTTTCCAGACTGTTCATTGTTCGCAGACAAGCTAATGATTTTTACATGTTGATCATATATTCTGGCACATTTCCAATAGCATTTATCAGATCTAGTATTTTTCTGTATAAATTTTTAGGATCTTTTAAATACAGGATCATGTTATCTGTGAAGAAGCATAATTTAAAAGTTTTCTTCCCTTTTGACCTATTTATTTCTTTCTCTTTGTTTATTTCTGTGGCTTGATTGCATTCAATATGGGAAAAAGGTGAAAAAATAGACATTTGTGTCATTCCTGCTATTAGCAGAAATGATTTAATTTTTCACATATACCCATAATCCTATCGAGATATATACCCAGTATCACTAGTTTCTTCAAGGCTTTTATGATAAAAGAATGCTGACTTTCGCTGGGCATTGGTGGCTCACACTTGTAATTTTGACTTCTCAGTAGGCTGAGCTCTGAGGATCACAGTTCAAAGCCAGCCGGGGCAGGAAAGTCCGTGAAGCTCTTATCTCCAATAAACGACCAGAAAACTGGAAGTAGTGCTGTGCCTCAATGATTGAATGCTTGCCTTGAGCTGAAGAGCTGAGGGATAGCATCCAGGCCCAGAGGTCAAGCCCCACAACTGACCAAATGAAAAAAGAAGAATGTTTACTTTTCTCAAAGGCTTTTTCTGCATCCAGAGAAATGAGTGTGTGATTTTTGTCCTTGATCTGCTTACGTGCTGCATTATGCTTAAAGATTTATGTGTGTTAAACAATCCTTCATCACTGAAATGAAACTAAGTTGACCATGATGTATGCTATTTAAATAAATAATCTTTCCCTCTTGTTCCTAATTTGCTTAGTGTTTCTTGTCACAAAAGCCAATTAAATTATAACAGATAGCTTATGAACACAGAGTGAAGCAAAGATGGGTTTTGTCTAGGTTTGAAGAAATTTAAGAAAAAATATAAGGACAAGCCTTAATGATAATTCAGAAAACATTTTCCTAAAATAGAGTCTTTTCTCTCTGGCTGAGATTTGCTCTCAAAAATGAGAATCCACAGTTTGGAGATATTTTGTAACCAAAATCCCGATTTCTCATCACTTTTAGTCAAACCTTCTTGGGTGACCTTCAGAACTGAACAGAGTAAGCGTCAGAAGATAAATGTCTCCCAAATTCTATTGATGAGTAAACTTTCTTCATGGTTCCAAGTAAGAGAAGAAGCCCTAGGAACATCTGCTTCCTTTTCCTGATCTCTTCTGTCCTTATCATATTCATTCTAAGATTCAATTCATATCCACAATAATCACTACCACTTATTTTATTTTCACAATATTTTAGACTTTATTTTAAATGTCCCATGAACAAATATATTTGAATATTACCACAACATAATGAGGCAAATATTAAACTATAATCACTTACGTGATGAGAAAACTGAAACCTAAAAATGTATTGTGTCTGAGATAACACCTAGTGGTGGTGAAGTCTACCAATACATTTTCTCTAAAGGCACTTACAAGTTCATAAATACTTACACAGCATTATAAAGTCTTAGCTATCTTAGCCATACACCTTCACACCATTCACTGAATGATTGTTCCAATCTCTGTTCCAACCTCTCTTCATTTTGTTATACCA
This sequence comes from Dipodomys spectabilis, assembly GCF_019054845.1. NCBI lineage: Eukaryota > Metazoa > Chordata > Mammalia > Rodentia > Heteromyidae > Dipodomys > Dipodomys spectabilis. The sequence continues at coordinate 625,147 of NW_024871387.1, read as the reverse complement.
AACTGATAGATGCACCAATAAATCCACACTATTTGTAAGTTTTAAGGAAAGTTTACTGATACCCAGAAAATTCCTTCTATTGAAAAAAGACGCTTCTGTTAAGCAGCAGCCCCCAGCCCTAAAGAGTTTCAAATTTGATGGCTTAGAAGTGACAACTAAAAAAAGTGACCTAATATTTCACATAGATACATATCCTTCTGAGGCTAATTTCAAATCTCAATTCTGTGAGGAAGAGGAGGATTGGTCCCCTCTTCTGAGCTTTAGTTAGCTGAGTCTGGAATTTTCCATAGTTGTTTTTTTAGCTGTAGCCTTTACATGTGAGTCTTTTGAGTGGTTGGACAATAACTGATCTTTCTTCAGATGTCTGAGGTCTCAACTGAACCCCCCTCAATATTTTCAGGCTAAACACTAAGTTATAATCAATATATGAAATAATTAATCAGTTTTGAAATTTAAGTAAAAGCAACAGGCTCGAGAAATACTGAAGTTAACATCTTCAAATTCAATTTCAACTAATTTATTTCAACTAGAGATGTCAGAGAAAGTAAATTTATATCTGAGCTCAAAAACAAATGATTAGGGTCTTGGAATGTAGCTTAATGGTTGCATAGTTGCATTGTTGCATGAAGCCCTCAGTTTGATTCCTTAGTACCACATAAACAGGAAAAGCAAGCTGAAAATGGTGCTCTGGCTCAAGTGGTAAAGTGCTAGCCTCAAGCCAAAGATGCTCAGAGAAAGGGCCCAGGCCGTGGACTGCAAAAAAAAAAGCAGAAAGAAATGCTTAGTCCCATTGATGCTGTATTTTAATAATTCACAAGATTCTTTGGTGAAATTTTTTTGGTTCTGGGCCTGAGACTTACAATCAGGACCTAAGCACTGTTCCAGATCCTTCCTTGTGTGCTTGCAAGGCTAGCACTCAACAACATGAACCACAATACCAATCCTGACTTTTATGGTGGTTAAGTGGATATGAGTCTTACTACTGCTTGGGCTGGCTTCCAACCTTAATCCTCACATCTCAGCCTACTGAATAGCTAGAATTACAATCATGAGTCACTATAGTCTGCCTGATGAACATTTTCTTTTTTTACCGTATCACATTTTTTTTACCTTATCACATGAAAAACAGACATGTATACCAATTTATACAATTATTAGATGGTACATACTTTTTCAGGCAAAATTACATAGAAAAAAATCAAACTAATTTCACAGTCATCTGTTATACCTAGTTGCAATTTGAATATACTTAATTGTCCATATAGATTTCTGCCAATAATTTCTTCCTATTCTCACTGCTCTGTCATATCTTTTTCCAGCCAAGTTTTGTAATTCTCCACTTTCCCCGTGTTCTCTTTCATTAAATGTCTCCATTAGCCTTGTCTTCTTCCAAGCTTCATTTCCTTCATTCACAGACCTTGTTTGCTCTTCGGTTTTTATTCTCAAGTGCTCTCCCTCCCGCAGTCTAACTTATATGGATTTGAGAGAAAAGTGATAGGAGACGAAAGCCTTAAGAAATAGATTCTAATTCTATATGTGACTTTCATTGAAGGGAATGCCCAAGACAACCTTAGGTAAGGAACCTAGTTTGAAGAAGTTCTCAGGAATTATAAATTTCTCAAAGTCAAGTGGATTAGAAAGGCCCAGAAACCAGTGTTCCCTCCTGGAGAAGCAAATACACAAGGACAATACTGCAAACAAAAATTGTGTAAGAGAAAATAACTTGGGAAATTTACTAATTTTGGAAATTCTAGCAAGGTTGATGAGGGTAAACTGACTATGTGAGGTGGACTTTGGAAAGTTCAAACATAGGCCGAACTTAGCTGTGGAACTAGTAATTAGGTTTCCAATGAGCAGCATATAAGAATTTGACAATGAAGTTACACACTTGGGTTATTATCCACATAGAGGCACTTAGGTCATGACACATTTTACAATCTCCCTGAACTTCTGAATGTTAATCTGAAGAACATGGATAAAGATGCACAGACTGCACTGGGAATGTGACTTGTTGTAGCGTATGTGTCTTGTATGAATGAAGCCCTTGGTTCTATTCCTTAGAACCACATGAACAGAAAAGGCCAGAGGTGGCAATGTGGCTCAAGTTGTTGAGTGCTAGCCTTGAGCAAAAGAAGCACAGAGACAGTGCCCAGGCCATGAGTTCAAGCCCCAGGACTGGCAAGAAAAATGTGTACAGCCTGCATGTTGTCTGAAAACGATAAGTGAAAGGTAAAATAACAGATACATGCAAAGTGTCTAATAAATCTGTTACCACACATTTTCAATCCTGTATGTCCAGGTCTTTGCTCAATACTTAACATACCCTCAACAAATATTCTGAATGAATAAATTCAACAATGACCACTTTATAAGAGATTTAATGAAGTAGAAATTAAACCTGAAAATGGGAATGGCCAAAACTTAAAACTGAATTAGAAACCTGTAATTAGTGTTAAAGTAAAGTCTTTGCATCTCTGAGTCAAAGGTTAATGGGGGACCAGATTATGTGAGAAGAATAGATGATAGTTTGGTAGTAAGAAATTTTACTTTTCTGAAGAAATAGGGACAAACATTGTTGATCCCAAACTTAACAAACCATTGTTTTTCAACATGGACGTAGAAAAAAAGAGGTAAAAATGAGCATATACAGCTTACAGGAAAGAAAGAGTTATGCTTATGAAGATATCCGTAAACACCAGGATGATGATTACTGTGTAAGTAACCCTCTGCGTTTGTTCAAACAGAAGGCAAATGTGCTTTTATAATAATTCATCAGATCATTTGGCCCACAATTACTGGTTTACTCTAGTAACTTCACATGAAGAACTAAGTGACAATGATATGCATTCTGTGCTCTTTCTCATGATTGTTAAATCTGGGAATGTACATATTTTTTACTAATTTTTGCTGGTCTTGCCTCAGATTGTGAGCAGTGTCAGAACTTCTTCATCAACAGCTACACTGTTCATGGGCCACCTATATTTGTAAGAGATAATGTGGTGGACAAGGGGCATTATGACCATTCAGTCCTCAATCTACCCACTGGGCTGAGAATTCATCAGTACAGTATTCCTGAGGCTGGGCTTAGAGTATGGAATGAGGAATCTGATCTGCCATTGGGTTTGCACTTTAGCCCCTATGAGGGCTTGTTCATAGAAGACAAAGATGCTGACAATAGGTACTCCTGGATGGTAAGAAATGCCCTCCCTTTCCCCCCTTTCTCTAACTCCATGTGTCCCCCTGTGCCTCCAATGAAACATTGCTAGGACATGGACAAAATAGTTGTATGTGTTTGTGGAATCTGCATAAACAAGGACATTCTGATTTAGGATCAAAGTATAGTGCATATAAACAGAGTGTGTTAGAGGCAAAGTGCATTCACGCTTAAGGAGCCTCTGTTAGGACTATGACAAATCCCCTCAGATGTGTAGACGGCATCCTATGTGTTCACAATCCATGCAGGCTCAAAGAGCATCACTGGAATCAAGTAATGTGATTTTGCCTATTATTACTCAAAAGCCTTTAGCTTGTCTTTCTGAAACTCAGATCACAAAAAGGAGAAACTACTATGTGTAGATGCAAAAGATAAATCCCAGGCCATCTGGAGTGAGTCCAGCAGTCATTTTCATGGTTCCTAAGAAGATATTCTCTTCACAAGACTTGCACCCTGATCATCACACCTTTCTCAATGGATTCCCATATCTCCATTTTTATTTTGCTGTACTTGGTGCTTTCAAAATTATGAATATTTGAGGGAAAAGAAATAAAATATAAAGAGTATAGCTGGGTTCCATAGCTCAACCTTTAATTTGGACTTTTGAAATAGAGATGATGAGATCTCAGTCTGATACCAGTCCTAGCATAAAAGATTATAAGACCCCGATTACTACCAATGGCTGAGCACATTGGTGCACATTTGTTATCCCAGCTAGAGTGGAAGTACAATGGCTGGATAAAGTGAAGTATCTCCAGCAACCCAGGCAAGCACAAGCAGGATGGCAACCCAGGACAGCAGGGGAAATAATACCTCAAAAATAAACTGCGCACTGGTGGCTCAAACCTGTTAGTAAGTACTCAGAAAGCTCAGATATGAGTATCATGGTTCAAATCCAGCCCATGGAAGAAAGGCTGTGAAACTCTTGTCTCCAATAAACCACCAGAAAATCAAAAGTGGCACTGTGGATCAAGTGGTAGAGAGCTTGCCTTGAGTTGAAGAGTTGAAGGACAACATTCAGGCACAGAGCTTATGCCACTTGACAGACAAAAAATACCTCAAAAATAAACAACACAAAAAGGGCTAGTGGTTCAAGTGGTAGAGTGCTTTTATTGCAAGAGGTAAGTTTAGTTACTGAGTTCAATCATTAGCTCTGTTATGTATGTATGTATGTATATATGTATGTATGTATGTATGTATGTATGTATGTATGCATATATATATGTGTACTGTATCAAAATAAAAATTTCCATAAGAGACAAAATTAAGACATCAGAAGAAAAACCAAAGGGCCTAACTTCATTCACAGAACCTGCATCTATAAAGCTCATACTGTATATGAGTCAAAGAATTACCCTCAGTAGTTGAATAAATCATATTCCTTGAGTAATTGCGAAACACATGTGGAGATAGAAATGACAATTTCATTGTAGGAGTATTTAAGTATAATTTTTCTTCCTAGTTTTTGCAAAGTACATAGTGCCCTAACAACCTACAAGAAAGAACTTTAGTCTATTAGGGTACACTCAAATACGTAGAAGCAGAGTTGGAGCAGTGGTGAGGTTCAGAAAGCAGTGGGTCTATGATATGTCCTGCAGCCCTGTGCCATGGGGAACCATTGTCTTATCATGAAACGACATCATGAATAAACAAATTTCCCTCTATTGTCTTTATAAGACAAAGGGTTCTCTGAATTTCTATGGGAACATAGTGGAGACAGGTGCATGAGTGAGTCCAATGTAAGGAAAATTACTTGGGCCAAATGTCAAAGGATGTGTGCTAATCTAGAAACAGAGTACATGTCCCCACCCAAATCTATGACATAAATTTTAACTCAATTTAGAGAATCTGGAAATCAATCTATTTGAGACAAATAAGGATTAAGAGAAGTCTGGAACTGGGCTTTGAAAACAGTGCACTTAGGGTTCTAGAGTGGATGAGTATTAGGAGTAGATCCAAAGAGAGCAGAAACTTACCCTCTTAGGTTTCCTTGCTGTGCCTGCTTCAACTTTAGGTATATGAACTGTGGCAGGTATGCTGAGAATCAGAATCTGAGGGCCTTTCAGTACCACAGGTAGATCTTCTACCAAACCTGCCATGTCATCAAGGCAGTATGTGAGCTGCTTGTCTCGTATGGGGATGAGTATTGACAGCAACTGGGCAGTAAGTGGAAGAGCTCACAGCAGAAACAGGTGGACCTCACTATGGTTCCTTAAAAAGGAAGAAAAGAAAACAAAATAATTCTCTTTAGGAATTTTGAAATATCAACTCTTCGGTAGAACAAAAGGCAATTTAACGTGAGAAAAATTTCAAGTTAAGTACCTCTGAATTTAAAGATGCAGTTTGTGATACTTTATTAGGAAAATTTCCTTATTTTTAACTATTTGTCCTGATTTTACATTTTAAGAACTTCATATGTTTGAATGCAATACAAAATACTGTGCTAAAAGGCTTAGAGGCCAAACAAAGAACCTACCAGCTCTCTTTCAAAGAACCAGTTACTGCTGGCCATTGCAGTTTTTTCTTAATTCCCTCCATATTCGCAAATATTATGCATATGTCATTGTTCATTCATTACATAGTCTACATATTCTGTGAATATATTACTAGGAAGAAAATCAGTTAGAATGAGAGTTCCCATAAAGACTTGTGTCTTTGACAAAAATGAATCCATCTTTTCTCAGGGCGTTTTGCTCTAGCGATGGCCCTCAATTCTTGGTTCCATGGCTGCAACTAGGCCTTACTTTTCTTCCTCACTAGAAACAACTAAAAAGTTTTTAGAAACAACTAAAAAGTTTTTAGTAAGGATGTTCTTTCAGTAGAAAGGCCTGAGATGGAGAGAGGAAACATAGCCCTGTGAATATCTCCGAGATGGCCTGTCATCGGCGTGGAGAAGTTGACTCCTGTAGTTGGACGTGTCAGTGAGAGGACAAATAAGTTGGCAGTGATATCAGAAAATCTAAGGAAAAAATATCTGTTATCTGCTACTGGAAAAAGAGTGTCAGTTCATGTTCTAAGAAAATGTAACAGTAAAAATAACTAAGAAATCAGACAGCCCTGATCTGTCCAGGAATCTCAGACTGCCCTGACAGATTATCTCCCAACTCTATCAGAAAGCAATTTAGGTCGGGAAATAATCCAGGACTAGTGCCCTCAGCATTCCTGTGATTGGCCCCACCTACCCCAACTTATAATATGCTTGCTATTTATGATTTAACCTATCCTGTAACTGCTAAGCTAGAAAGTCCCTGCCCTTACTGGAAATGATCATTCCCCAACCAATAAATTTAAGACTAGATTTACTACGAACCACCGACCTATCACAAAATCAGTGTTGTAATGATTCTTCCACCTGCTTCATACACAATAAAAAAAACCTTGCTGAACAAGAGATTGAGACTGACAATTTCTGACCTGCTGTATCAGGGAAGATTTGTGAGTCCAGCTCGAGCTGTAATAAATGAGCCTCCTGCATTTACATTGGCAACGGCTCTCTGCTGGCCTTTGGGGGGTCTATGGCCTGGTACTTCAGCAGGAAGCAGGAGGACAGCGAGAGTCCCGAAGACAGGAGAGGCACAGGAGTGAATGCACTTTTCCGTGGAGACCACTGGGCCATGCTTATTAAGTTCCCATCATGCACGTGTTGGCCACCACGAAAGTCCCTGGAAGTCCCACTGGTCTGGGGCAAACTGCCTGTTCTAGATCTACAGTCCGAACTTCCCCGGTGGCCCTGGACCTGGCTGGGCTGGAGCTGCACCCACCTGCCATGCTTCCTCCACCTAGTTGCGCATAGCATCTCAGCCACTACCTGGTCTTCAGCATCTATGCCAGTGTGGCTCTCTGGGGCAGGCTGAGGCTGAGGTGACCATTCCAGGTGCCTGTTCAAGTCGAGTGAGGCCAAAGCTGTGGTGGAGCCAGTCCTCACACACTTACAGGTATGTCCAGAAAGGATTGAACGCCACTGGCCCAGTGCTGCCGTCCTCTCCATTCCCAGAGTTTACCTCCATATCCCCACCTTTGTTGCTGAAATTGTTCAGCCACTGTGATCTTAATTTTCATTGTCCTCCTTTGCAGTACTTGAGACTCCTTCCTCTTCTCACCAGGCCACCAGGCCCCATGGGATCCGCCCCAACAACCCCACTCACAGACATTCTCCAGAACCAGGCAGCCTTTGGGCATGCTGCATCCTAAGCCTCCGGCTTCCTGCCTCTTTCCTTGCTTCACCAGCTTCTGCCAAGGAATCCTCTCCCCTCCACACTGCCCCAAACCCCAACCCCAGTGTGGCCTCCCATGTGGCCAAACTCATCTCCCTACCACGCCCAATCCAACCCCAGTGTGGCCATTGCACTGGAGAAGACAACTAAGGTCCAGCAGCAGCAAAGATGCCACAGTGTACAGCTGGCTGAGAACTGGAGGCAGAGCAGAGAGACCTCTCTCTGATCATCTTTCTCTTCACTTACTCAGGTATTAATTGAATTTAGTATTTAATTTTTGGTACCCAAAATTTCATAAGTATCTTCTTATGAAGCCTTTGCAGAATAGCTGGTAGAAATGCAGTCGCAAAATACGGATTGTGTGTTGTTTAATTTTTTTGAGATTCAGAGATGTTTTAAGTAGTTATAATCATCATGAATTCTCACTTTCATAGCAGAGTGCTATTCAGAAAATAATTACTTATGCATCTATTATCAATTATTTACATGACTTGAAACTTAAAGTTTCAAATATTACAGTAAGCACTTTGATTAATGTTGAGTGGATGTGAGTAGGTTGAGCTGTTGCATACATTTATTGTGTGTGTGTGTGTGTGTATAGGGGGTGTATATGTATTATTGAAATCAGGGATAATGATGAGCACTGGTCTGAACTTGTTTACTTTTTCTGAGATATATGGTATTTCTGTGTTGGTGGTAGGCTCTGACTGCTTGCCTTTGCCTGATGTGCACTTTGCAGTTTTTTTTTCATATATGCTTCTTATTTCTTATTGAGCAGATAGGGCTCTGATATTGCTTTGCCTTTAATCTGCCATCTAGGATCTTATTTTCCTCTTTAAAAATTAACATACAATATAAATTTTATCCCCTGTCTTATTTTCCCTTTAATTTGCATTTTGAAATAAGTAGTATAAGAAGTTTGAGCTCTGTATTCATGAAGTTTGAATTTTCTGTTTAATGTAATAACTGGACACATTTGTTAGCACAAAGATCTTAAATTTCTTTTGTAGTTTTAGTTTAAAATACCCTCCTCCATGTTTTTAGCATGGGAAGACAAACAATTCCTAGTAAAAATGATAACAATTTATCCTTTAACTATCAGATAATTCATAATTAATGTCTAGTGGCAAATGAATACATTTGCTGAATAGATTTCCTTGATAGACCCGTGCACAAAAATACCCCTCATAGGTTCTGAGAAGGTAGACCAGTGGTAGACAGATTACCTTGCATGCCTGAGGCCCTGGGTTTGATTCCTCATCACCACGTAAGCAGAAAAAGCCAGAAGTGGTACTGTGGCTCGAGTGGTAGAGCACTAGCCTTGAGCTGAAGAGCTGAGGGAAGCGACCAGGCCCAGAGTTCACCACCAGCAACAAAAATAAATAAATAAACAAATAAATATATAAATGAATAAAGAAATAAAACAAACTCATACACAAGTAAATTAATTTCAAAGGTTGATTACTATTTTAGTTAGGGGCAGGGTGCCAAGGTATAGCAGACCTCTGTCCCAGAGCTTCAAGAAGGATTTCAACAGTTGACAAATACTGAAAACAAAAAGTAAAAAACATAGCTCTGCCAATAACATATAGAATCTCCATTCAAACAGAAAGAAGTACTACGAATGAAATACTTTTTATAACATTTGTTAAGAGATTTTGGCTCTATATTAATTATCATATCAATTGACCTTCGAAAACTCTATAGGTGGGCTTGACTCTCAAGGTCCTCTAACTAAAACTAGAGGAGAGAATCCTCAACCTGGACTTTTAAAAATTTTTATTGTTAATATAGTGGACAAGACATACGGGTCACCATTTTGTAATTTAGATAATGAGTTCATTTCATGTTCAAAAATCTCATCACTTCTTTGCTCTCTCTCTGTTTTTCCCTCCTTTCCCTGCCCACAAGTGGTATAGTTGATTGTCAACATAATATCTACAGAGTATCACTGCTGCATTTGTTTCCTTGTTCTCCTTGAATTTCTGTGGCTCCCTCACTTCCCAGAAATGGATAAACAAAAAAAGAAAAATCCATCGTTTCCAATTCCTTTAATTCATTTCAATATAAACATCAGTAGTTTTATGAGATTGTCAGGCTCTGTCTGCACATCCCGAACACTTACACTTCCTATACCTAGTCATAACTCCCACCAGATTCTAAGATCCACAAAATAATTTTGTTCACTTTCCACACAAGAAGAAGCTGAGATTCAGAAAGATTAAGTAACTTCCTGGAAATACTGGGCTGAGCATAGTGGCTCACTCTTATAGCCTTACCTACTCCAGAGAGTGAGATCTGAAGATCATAATTTGAAACCAACCAAGGTTGACATATACCTTACATGTTTATCTCGTTAACCAACAGAAGTCAAGAATTGTGTAATTCAAGTGGTACAGCTAGAATGCCACCTGACTTGAATGGGAAACCTAAAGATAGTGCCAATAGGATGATTTTTAAGAAACAGTGCTGCCCCATACAAAATCTCAGACACCACACACACACCTTTAAAAAGATGTTAGTACTGAAACCCAAATAGTTTTTTTTTTAATTTTTATGTTTAGTTATTACCTTTATTGAGGTATTAACTGACAGTCTTTGCTGATGAGCCACAATTTAGTACTTTGTTGTAATTATATCCATGTCTGTGCCAGAGAAACATTCTCCTAGTTGTCTTCCCCCGTTTCTAGCAAAGATAAATTGTCTCGTCTTGGCCCAGTTTCAAGTTCATTGTTCTAGTAGATCACAACCATCCTAATAACAAGGGTTATAGGTGGTAACTACTGTACTGGACAATACCTGCCTTGGGAAAATTGTTCAAATTTCTCCATTCAGTGGAGGTTGTTAGGATACACCCATGATCACTTTGTGCTCAGAATTGGGAACTTTTTAGGTCCAGGAATTCAGGGCAAGCATTGTGTGCTATTTCATACTTGTTAACTTTAATTTCAGCTTCCTATTATCTACTTTAAGCATTGTGTGAAGAGAAAAAGTGCCCCTAGGAGACAGAAACACAATACTAACTGTTGTTCTCAAAACACAGGAGGAGGGAAAGAAGTTCTGAAAGAGGCATATAGCCTAGACAATGAGTTCTTAGAAACTTGGGCTGCCTGTTATTCTTTACTTCAACATAGAAAGTCAGAGCCTGCAGTGGCTTGTAAGCTCCATTTATATTCCTGAGCATGCGGCTCCCTTAGCTCCATTTATATTCCTGAGCATGCGGTTCCCTTCCCCTCAGCCCTTCTGATCCTTTACATCAGGGTTTCTTAGTGTGTCTTAATGTGTTCCTGTTAGTTCAGTGCACAGGTTAAAAATTTAAGCATGCCCAACCATGGGTTTCCATTGCCCTAGTAGATGTTTTGCATTTTAGGACATTCCTTCCAGGGAACTCTCTTCTTGGGCCCTCATGTGCATATGATCACAGAAGCGAATGTCTCACAAACCATGGAACGCAGTTGTTCAATGATGATTAACTCACACAGAGGCTCAGACAGGTTGGGTTAGGAGCCTTTGTGAGAGGCCTTGGACTAGGCACTGTGGCAACATTGACAGTAATTCCTCAGAGAAATACCACTGATTAGAGGGCTATGGAGAGGTTAAAGGAGAGTGAATTTAACCAAGTTCTTATCTCAGAGAGAGAAATAGATTAGACAGAGTGATTAGGAGAGTGATTTAAAAGAAAAGAAGAAAAATGGAAATAAAAATTTAAATTTAAACAGTGAAACACTTAAAAATTATGTAAGTTTAAAGAAATGGTATTGAGAGAAGGATAGAATGAGAGGAGGTGAGGGATAGGAGACATGAAAAACTAAAAAATAAAAGTGCTTAAAATTAGTTATTAAAAATTAGGGCTGGGAAAGTGGCTCAGTGGTAGAGTGCTTGCCTTGCATGCATGAGGCTCTGGGTTCGATTCCTCAGCACCACATAAGCAGAAAAAGCTGGAAGTGGCGCTGTGGATCAAAGTGGTAGAGCACTAGTCTTGAGCTGAAGAGCTGAGGGACAGTGCCCAGGCCCAGAGTTCAGGCCCCATGACCAGCAAAAAACAAACAGACAAACAGGAAATTATATAGGTATAAAGATATAATATTGCTACTAAAGTATTTAACCTAAGAGCTTATGAATTGAGTAATAAATTTCTGGATTAAGTGTATATACCATGGGGTATAAGGTCTAATAATTGACGACGGGTATATATATGGGGATGAGCAGAATATCAATTAAGTCACTCAAAAAAGAAAGAAAGAGAAAAAACAGAAAATAAAAAAGTACCAAAAGATCAGAAGATATAAAAAAAAAGCACACACACACATACACATAAAATAAAAATTATGAGAGGAAAAAAAAGATTAATAGAAAGCAATGAAAAAATACAATTAAAAAAAGGTACAAAAAGAGTTCTTTTTTGGAGAGGGGATGGGAAGATCCTTTATCTCCACTGTGTCCATAACCACTCTCTTGGTGCAGTCTCAGGTCTGCTTGTGGTGTTTGGTTTTCCTGTGGCTTGATTGGATTCTTAAGTCAGTTTGTTTGAACAGGCAGAAAAATGCTCTGCTTCACCCAGGATTTTGTGATCCTCTTCCCAGGCTAGTTCAATGGGAGGGAGATCTGCTTTGAGTATCACAAAAGAGGGAGATGGCTGTTTCCTCTAGTTTCGAGATGCTGTGATGAGGATAGGTTCTGGGTAGGGTTGAGGCTTTTCAGCAAACTAGCTTTTCCCTGAGGGTCTAGCTCCAGAGACACAGAGCCCAGCCTGGATCCATTCTCAGGGTTTGTGTTTACTGAATTTTAGTTGATTTTCTAGGCTGCTGTAGGGAGGGGCAGCCTCTGGTTCTGTTTACACAGTGAAGAAAATCTCTCCTAAGGTGGGAGGTGGATCTTCCTCTGTCTGGGCTGGGTGATTTTCCCCTAGGTGGAGCTGAGCCTAGCAGGTTAGGTCAGGTTCTTGTGACCTGCTAAATGACTTTTCTTTTCATCCAAGGCCTGAGTTGTAGCTAGTTGCTCACAGGGGCCTTTGTCAGTATGGAAGATGGAGATCTCTGGTGGTTGGGGAGGGATGGCTTTCCCTCCTCTGCTCCCAGATAAGGAGTGAGGATGTCAGGGTTCTACTCATGCAAGAGTTTTGGTTCCTGAGTTGTCTTTGGTGTGTGATCTGCAGGATGAAGATATCTGCTCTTTGTCAGTTCTTGCTAGTGATGAGTAGAATCTACTCACCCGCTGTGTCTGGTGCTGTTTTCCTGAACTCTCTCTGTTATACGTATGGCCACTACCTCCACTGTCACTGCCGCTGCATCCTTTGCAGGCTTGGCTACCTGCAAGTGCTCAGTTTTGCCTCCTTGTGTGGATTTTCCTTCTCTGGCCAAGCTCTCTGTACCTGACGGCACACTTGGGGTGATTCTGTAGCCTAGGACTGTTCACTAAACAGTGTTTAGCAACACTAAAACTGCTTTCTATGCTGGAGCTTGTTTAGCCTCCAGCTTCTCCTTTGCCATCTGCCTCGGAACTTCTCTAATGAGATTCTTATCTCTAATTAGCAATCAGAAAACTAGAAGTGGACTCTGGTGGAGTGCTTCACTTCAGCTGAAGAGCTCAGGGACAGCACCCAGAGTTCATGTCCCATGACTGATAAAAAATAGAAAGAAAACAAGTGAGTGCCCAGAGCCAGTGGCTCATACCTGTAAGTCTAGCTAGTCAGAAGGCTGAGATCTAAGGATCAAGGTTCAACAACAGCTTGGTCAGGAAAATCTATGATATTCTTATTTTCATTTAACCACTGAAACCCATAAGTGACCATGTAACTCAAAGTGGTAGAGCACTAGCTTTGAGCACAAAAGCTCAGGGGCAAGATCCAGGACCTGAGTTCAAGCCCCACAACTGACAGAAAAAAAAGAAAAAGGAATGAGAAGCCACCTTAATGAAATAACTAGACAAGTACAATATACAGAATAACTCCTCCCTTCGTTCTGTTCTTCCTTCCATATGTTCACATCTTTCCCTCGTTTTTATCCTAGAACTTAAACTCAGGGCCTCATGCACTTTAGGTAGGTGCTCTACCAGTTGAGCCATACACCTGCTTTTTTTGCATTAGTCATTTTTGTTTTTGTTGGTCATGTGTCTTAAACTCTGTGCCTGAGCGCTGTCCCTGAGCTCTTCAGCTCAAGGCGAATGCTTTACTACTTGAGCCACAGAACCACTTCTGGTTTTCTAATGGTATATTGGAGATGAGTCCCACGGATTTTCCTGCCTGGGATGGCTTTGAACTGTGATCTACAGATCTCAGCCTCCTGAGTAGCTAAGTCTACAGGCATGAGTCACCTGCACCCGCTCTGCTTGAGACATTTTTGTGGTATGGTTTTATGTTTATGACCAGGCCATTATGGACCACAATCCTTCTTTTTACCCTTTCTGAGTAGATGAAATAAAAAGCACAATGTATTGGTTTCAGATATTGATTGCGCTCCAATATTGTGAATGTTTTGCCTGGGCTAGCATCAAATCATGGTCCTCTCTGCATTAGTCAAGACACAGCAGTTAGCATTACAAGTGTGAGCTCCCATGCTTGGCTCAAATTTCTGACTATTAAAACATATGAATAAAGTTTTAATAATTTCAAATGATGAATTTGGGGACAATGGGTGCTCTTACTTGCCTAGTTTCAAATTTCACCAAAAGTCCCAAACGTTAACTTTTGATTTCCTCGAGTAAATTAAATAAGCAGATAATTTATTTTATTTTATTTTTTTGGGTCCGGTCGTGGGGCCTGAATTCTGGGCCTGGGTGCTGTCCCTCAGCTCCTCAGCTCAAGGCTAGGGCTCTCTACCACTTGAGCCACAGCACCACTTCTGGATTTTTTCTTTTTGCTTATGTGGTGCTGAGGAATAGATCCCAGGGCCTCAGGCATGCAAGGCAAGCACTCTACCACTGAGCTACCTTCCCAGCCCAAACTTTTAAAAGCAATTAACTAAAGAAAAAAGTTAAACAGAAAACATCCTTACCATTGCAACTTTGGATTTAACACATTGTCAAACATTGCTTATATCATAGTTGTTTTTTTTCTGGGCAGTATATTCCATACACGAATCATGCCACAACCAAAGTTGAGGGCTAAACAGCTTATAGGCTGTAGGCAAACATACAAGGGAATGCATGGTCCAGCAGCATTTTAGGTGGTAATGTCCCAAAATAGGACTTGGAAGGTTAGGGCAGCTTAAATAGAGCTTTTTTCTTAGAAATAATACTCTATTAAGCCATACCTCTTTTTCTGGGTTTATCACTGATTAATTGCAGACAAGTCTCATGGACTTTCCTGCTTGGGCTGCCCTGAAATCATGCTTCTCAGATCTCAGCCTCCTAAGCTGTGAGGATTATAGGCATAAGCCACCAATGTCTAAATCAATTATTCCTTTAACAAAAATCAAAATGGCTACAGTATGGTTTAACAGAGAGCTTGAATCCTTATCAGTTTTGCTTCTGACCTGCTATTCTAATAGGACCCCACAAAATTCACATTCAATTCTCCACTGAAGTAGAGGGTATCCATTGCATGCTCTGCAGCATCATAAATCACTTGCTGGTGAGCAAAAATACCTCTTTTCCATAGGAAATGCTCAATAAATTCTGATTATTGAATAATCATAAACCTAGGAGATGGAAAATACCACAATCCAATCACATTTTTTTGTTGTTCATTGTGGTACTTGAACTCAGGGTCTGGGTACAGTCCCTGATCCATTTTCTAGCACTCTACCACTTGAGCCACAACCCCACTTCTGTGTTGATTTTTTGTTGTTGTTGTTCATGGGGCCTGATATCTGGGTCTGGGCGCTGTCTCTCAGCTCTTCAGCTTATGGCTAGCACTCTACCAATTGAGCCTTAGCACCACTTCCAGTTTTTTCTGCTTATATGGTGCTGAGGAATTGAACTCAGGGCCTCATGCTTGTAAAGCAAGCACTCTACCACTGAGCCAAATTCTTAGCCCCCCACTTCCAGTTTTTGAGTGATTAACTGGACATAAGTATCTCATAGGTACTTTTCTGCCCGGGAGGGGTTTAAAACATAATCTTTCCATTTCAACTTCCTGAGTAAGATTATAGTCATGAGCCATCTGTCCATGGCTCAATCCACATTTTTGTACAAGTGAATAAAGCTCAGTGATAAAGTGTCTTCCTCTTTAACCAAAAGCAGATAAATAACCAAAAGTGAATTTGAAATTCAGTTGAATCTCAGGCTATCTTTTTAACAACTGGGTTGTAAGTTATTTGATCTTTGCACAATTTTGTTAGTAGATACAGTACAAATGTCATGAATTTTCTATTTCAAATGACCATGTGTTCGCACCACCTCACTCGTACTTCCAGTCTGGGTCGGTCCGATTGGCTCTGAGGTAATTACTCTCTCCAGATGCTGTTTTACCATCATGGACTGCAGCCCATACCAGAGGTTAGACATTTCCAATTCTCAAAGCAAAGCATGACATTAAGGGATTAAGATGGAACCTTGCTAGGTTTGAGAACTATGTTATAAAATTGTGCATGTGTGCGCGCATGTGCACTGGTCTTGGGCCTTGAACTCAGGGTCTGAAGTGAATCTGAGATATTTGATTAAGGTAGAGCTCTACTACTGGAGCCACAGTTCAACATATGGCATTTTTGTGGTTAATTGGGACTAAAATTCTCCCAGATTTTCCTGTCTGGACTGGCTTTGAACACGATCCTCGGATCTCAGACTTTTCAGTAGCTAGGATTTACAGGTGTGAACTATGGGTGCCTCTGTATTTGCTTGATTGCCATCCAGAGAGAACTGTGCTTGGTAAGTATTCTGGAGTAAAAAGATTTGAACTCTTCAAATGAGCAGTGGTGAAAATACTCAAGTTCTAGCCTGGCATTGGTGGATCAGGCCTCTAATTCTATCAATTCAGAAATGTGAAATCTGAGAATTGCAGTTTGAAATCAGTGTGTGGAGGACAGAGTCCTTGAGACTCTTTATCTCCAACGAACTACCATAAACCTGGAAAGTGGCACTGTAACTAAGTGGTAGAGCACCAACCTTGAACAAAAACGCTCAGGGACAGCACTTAGGCCGTGAGTTCAAGTCCAATGAGCACTAAAACAAAACAAATCAAGAAAAAAAACCTGGGTTCTTCAGTAAGAGTTTATCATTATAAATATCACTTTCCCATTATATTAAGCTCTGTCATAGGTACATGAATTTTAGGGTATTAAGAAACTTAGCTAAAAATATAGGCAGCCTTGTGCGTGTGTGTGTGTGTGTGTGTGTGTGTGTGTGTGTGTGTGTGTGTGTGTGTGTGTTTGCCAGTCCTGAGGCTTGAACCTGGGGCCTTAATCTCTTGATTGGATTTTTTCCATTAAGGCTGGTACTCCGCCACTTGGTCCACAGCTCTACTCCCAGATCTTTTTAATTCTTATTTGGGGATAAGAGTTTTACACACTTTTCTGCCTGTGGAGGCCGATTCTGGAATATGATTATTTGAATCCTGCTATAAAATATGTGTGTGCAGATAGCTCTACCATAAGGCTGACTTACATTTCTTCAGGTGTAAATGTAGGATTAATAGGCATTGTGCTTAGGCAGACATGAAACTTCAACATAGATTTGATTTGCATTTCCTTGATTATTAAAGATGTTGAATATTTTCATGTATTCCTTAGACACCTATATATCTGTTTTGGGGAATGATCTAGTGAATTCACTTGCTTATTAATTGATAAGATTGTTCTTAGGTTGTTTCATTTTTTTGAGTCTATACATCTACATATTAGGATTTCTTCTGTTACTCAAAAGGCAGGAGTTTAGGCTTATTTTACTTAATCTTAGCAAAAGATGACTTGTGAGCTTCAAATTATTTAATAGATGATTGATTAAAAATGATCAAAAGGATGTGGCTCACACAGGAGAGTGCCTGCCAACAAATACAAGTTCTGAACTCAGACTTCAGTGTCTATAAAAAAAGAGATGTATTTAATTATTTTAAAACAATAAAATTTAATTAGTTATATACTCTCAAAATATGTAATTTTAAATATTTCACTATTATTCATGGTAAAACTATTGTAAATTTTAGCACAAGCTAACAATTTTAGTTTGTATTTTTTCCTTGGTAATCATTCAAGCCAACAAAACTGATAAAATACAGCTTTGGCCAGGGGCTGGTGGCTCATGTCTGTATTTCTAGCTACTCAGGAGGCTGACATCTGAGGATTGCAGTTCAAAGTCAGCCTGAGCAGCAAACTCTGTGAGTCTCATCTCTAAATTACCACCAGAAAAATAGAAGTAGTGCTGTGGCTCAAGAGGTAGAGTGCTTTCCTTGAGCTGAATAGCTGAGGGACTGCCCACAGGCCCCAAGATCAAGCCCCATGACCAACCAAAAACAAAACAAAACAAAACAAAAATCCAACTTTATATAAAGAGGAAGATCAAGCCCCATGACCAACCAAAAAACAAAACAAAAAAACCCCAAAAATCCAACTTTATATAAAGAGGAAGAATCTCCAAGTTTTTATTCAAGATTTTTAATGCTTGTGGCAAATGATTTATCCGGTAGAAAGTGGAGAGCTTATATCTGTCATTGTGATAAACTTGTTACTATGTGGTTGATTTTCTCCCATTTATAATTTCATTCATCTAACCTTGTTGAAGATGAAAAATCCATCAAGGACATGACATACTATTTGGCAAAACTCGTAAGTTGGAATGACTATTTTTTTTTTCAAGTTTGGCAAAGAAATTGTGGTTTTCCTTCCCTCTCCAGGATTTGAACAATGAAAAAAAATTTTCCCAAAAGTGAGGAAGACAGCTCATATTCAAATAATTAGAAGATAATGAAAAGAATGTTTAAGACACATAATGTATTTAATTTTGAACCTTCTTCTCAAGAAACTTTCAAGAAACTTAGCAAAAATTGGTTATAGATATTTATATCAAAGAGCTCACTGCAGGTGCCTCATACCTATAATTTGTTACTCAGAAGAATGAGATCTGGGATTGAGAGTGGAGCCAGCATGGAAAAGCAATAATTGCATGGATGATGTCCCCTGCTGTTAGATCATATGTGCCTTCCTCCCATCCTCAATGTGAAGCTGTCTCCCCACATTACCATCCTTCTGA
Source organism: Dipodomys spectabilis (assembly GCF_019054845.1). Classification (NCBI taxonomy): domain Eukaryota; kingdom Metazoa; phylum Chordata; class Mammalia; order Rodentia; family Heteromyidae; genus Dipodomys; species Dipodomys spectabilis. The sequence continues at coordinate 606,598 of NW_024871387.1, read as the reverse complement.
AATATTGACATTATCATTGTAATTTCTGGTTTTCTCCTTCAGCATGAAAGGTTCATGGAGCAGGCCACTTGCAGCTGTATTCACATCTGTTTCTCCAGTTGCCTACAACATTGCCTGGTACTTAGTGCTTAGTAGCCTTGTGTAGATGAAACTGCCCTGCTCATGTAATCTCAGAATTCAGTCAGGAAAGCTCATCAAGCTGTGATCTTGTGGTTAATAGTTAATTCTTCTAATTATTTTTTTCTTCTTTATGTATCTAAAGTCCACGTAAGGGTGAGATCAGTGGCTGACACCTATCTGTTGAAATGGCAAAGTTGACAGTGATATCATAGAAGTTTATTGTGAAGCTGCATGAAGACTCATCTACCAAAGCACTGCAAATCGTAGCCTCCCACATTCAGGAATAGATTTAACAGCTCTGCAATCAAACCATCATTCGCTCTCTGCTAGATTCAGACAGTGTTTCCCTTTCCTATTTAAAATAAAGAAAAATTCAAGACATGCTTTTTTATGTCATTGAATTATGGAAATGTCCTTCCAAACAAAAAAATAAGAATGCCATTAGTGGAATGTAAATACAAGGCAAGGAATAAAACAAGCATAAAATTTCCTAGGGAAAACATCAAAAGTTGCATCTGCTACAAAAGTTGGTCCTTAAAACTAGGACTGGACTCTGACACCAGTAATCCTAATATAATATAAGGTAATGAAAGTTTTATTTCTGTGCCAGTCCAGGGGTTTGAACCTGCACTCAGAGCTCTGAGTTCTCTTGCTCAAGGCCAACAATTTACTGCTTGAGTCATAGCTCCATTTCTTGTATATTTGATAGTATAGTGGTAATAAGAATTTCCCAGACTTTTCTGCCTGTGCTGGCTTCAAACTGTGATCCTCAATGTCAGCCTCCTGAGGAGGATTACAGGCATGAGCCACCAGTACCAAGCTAAAAGTTACTTTTGTGAGATATAAAAATAAGATATATAAAGCAACATAAACAAACGAAACATTAGAACAACAAAACTGAAACAAGTTATATAAAAGATATATAAAGACAAACACGAAGGCCCCGAGTTCAATCTTCAGGAACAGCACACAAAAAAATAAAGAAGTGTAGAAGAAGAGAAGAAATACTCAGTGACAGGGTTTTAAATTAATCACTCACAAAAGTTTGGCAAAGTAGCAGGGTATAAAATTAACCCTCAAAAATCAATGGCTTTTCTGTATACCAACAATGAGAAAAGTGTGGCTGAAATTAGGAAAGCAACTCCATTTGTAATAGCTCCACAAAAAATAAAATACTTAGGGATTAACTTAACCAAAGAAGTGAAGGACCTCTATGATGAAAACTTTAAAATCTTGAAAAAGGAAATCAAACAGAACTTAGAAAATGGCAAAACCTCCCATGCTCCTGGACTGGAAAGATTAACATCGTGAAAATGGCAATACTTCCCAAGGCTATATACAAATTCAATGTGATACCTATCAAAATTCCAACGTCATTGTTCAAGGAAATAGAAGAGGCAATCCAAAAATTCATATGGAACAATAAAAGACCCCGAATAGCAAAAATGCTCCTCACCGGAAAGAACACTGCTGGAGGAATATCAATACCAAATTTCAAACTCTACTATTAAAGCCATAGTAATCAAAACAGCTTGGTACTGTCATAAGAACAGACCTCAGGACCAATGGAATAGATTTGAAAACCCAGAAATGAACCGGCAGACCTATAGCCAACTAATCTTCGATAAGGGAGCTAAAATAATAGAATGGAAGAAAGACAGCCTCTTCTGTAAATGGTGCTGGCAAAATTGGTTAACTACTTGTAGAAAACTAAAGCTAGATCCTTATATATCACCCTGCACCAGAATCAACTCCAAATGGATCAAAGACCTCGGAGTCAAACAGACACTCTGAAAACATTACAGGATGGAATAGAAGAAACCTTAGATCTCCTTGGCTCAGGCCGAAATTTTCTGAAAAGAGACCCGGAAACACCACAAATCAAAGAAAGGTTGGACAAATGGGATTGCATGAATTTGCAGAACTTCTGCATGACAAAGGACATAGCTAGCAAAAATAGTAGAAAGCTTACGGATTAGAAGATCTTCACTAGCCGTACAACAAACGAGGGTCTCATATCTAAAATATACTTGGAACTCAAAAAATTAAATCCCCGAACAACAAATCCTCAAAGAAACAACTGCCCAATAAATAAGTGGGCTAATGACTTGAATAGAAACTTCTCTGAAGAAGGAAGAAGGATGGCCAATAGACACATGAAGAAATGCTCAACCTCCCTAGCCATAAAAGAAATGCAAATCAAAACAACATTTAGAAATCACTTCACCCCAGTTAGAATGGCTATCATCAAGAACTCTAACAACAACAGATGCTGGAGGGGATGTGGACAGAAGAGAACCTTACTTCATTGTTGGTGGGAGTGTAAACTTGTTCAAACACTTTGGAAAGCAGTATGGAGGTTCCTGAAAAGACTTCAGATAGAGATCCCCTATGACCCAGCAATCCCACTTTTGGGCATTTACCCTAATGTTTACAAACAAGACTACACTAAAGCTACCAGCACGACTATGTTTATTCCAGCATTATTTACCATAGCTAAGATATGGAACCAGCCCAGATGCCCCTCAGTGTATGAATGGATCAAGAAAATGTGGTATGTATACACAATGGAATTCTATGCCTCCATCAGAAAGAATGACATTGCTACATTTGTTACGAAATGGAAAGACTTGGAAAAAATTATATTAAGTGAAGTAAGCCAAGCCCAAAGAAACATAAGTCCCAAAGTTTCCCTTATTTGAAATATCTAGTATATGTATGAGTCAAGCAGAAAAGGTCAGATAATGTGATGTTAGGAAAATTAACCCTTAGATATGTATTTAATGTTTTTTTTTCTTTCATGCATTTGTTTCTAACGTATTTATAAGATTATTTCTTTGTTGCTTTGTCCCTCCCCCACAGTATAACTCGTGCCTTCACTATATTTGATGTCAGTATAATTTGTGGAGAAGATGGGGAAAAACAAGTCGTTTAAGGATACAGGTGGACCCGCTGCAACTATGAGAAGTACAGGTTGTCATGTCGAAAATGAACTTTACAACTTCGGTGCGGGGAGTGAGGGTGGATTGGTTGGGGTGGCTGGGGGAGGCTGGGAAGGGATGTGAAGGGTAAACAATGGAGGAGGCTGCAATGCTTGCTATCTTGCCCATGTAATTGTAACCCCTCTGTACAGTATGTTCACAAAAATTAAAATTAAAATTAAAAAAATAAATTAATTAATCAATCATTGGTGGCTTACACATGTTGTATTAACTACATAGGAGGATAGAGTCAGAAAATAATATGTAAAGGTAAGCCCAAACAGGAAATTCCATTGGCCATTTTTCTGTGTGTGCTAGTCATGGTGGTTGAATTTGCTCTACTTTACTCTAGGTTGGAGTTATATCAATCTCATTAGTGGAATCACTACCAGCTAATTGGAGATGAAGAGTATCATGGAATTTCCTTTGCAGGCTGGCTTCAAACTTTGATCCTCAGATTTCAGCTCCCTGAATCATTCTGTAATTTCCATTAGACTGTTATCTCCAATGAACCCCGCAAAAGAAGAAAAAAAAAAAAAACAGCTGGAGCTTGACGTGTGGCTCCAATGGCAGAAATGTGCAATGATTTGGGGACATTACCGACACCTTTAGATCAATCTCCAGGAACAGTATACACAAGAATAAAATAAATAAATGAAAAGAAAGGTGGAAGAAGAAAAGAGAGAGCCAATTTCAGAGGTTAAAATGAGCAAAACTGAAATAGGTTACACTTGTTCTTGTAGTTACTCAAGGGTCTCACATCTGAGGATCAGTGTTCAAGGCCAGCCAAGACAGGGGAGTCCATGGACTCAACTCTAATTAGGCAAATATGGTTTAAAAACAGAGCCCCGAATTGAGCTGTGGCTCACATATTAGAGGTCTAGCATTAAAAATATAGTGGGACTGAACTGGGAAGCTGACTCAGTGGTCCAGTGCTTGCCTTGCATTCATGATGCCCTGGGTTCAATTCCTCAGCAACACATAAGCAGAAAAAGCCAGAAGTGGCACTGTAGCACAAATGGTAGGGCTCTAGCCTCAAGCTGAAGAGCTGAAGGACAGGACCCAGGACCAGAGTTCAGGCCCCATGATGGGCAAAAAAAAAAAAAAAAATAGAGATACAGGTGGACCCATTGCAACAATGAGATGTACAAGAGGTTATGTTGAAAAACAAATTTACAACTTTGGCTCACGAGGGTGGTTGTCAGGGCGATGGGGGGTTGGTGGGAAGATGGCTAGGGATGGGAAGGGGAAACAAAGGAAGAGGTAACAATGCTTGATAAGAAATGTACTCATTACTTGCTCATGTAATTGTGAACCCTTTGTATGGCATTTTCACAGTAAAAAGAAAAATAAATAAATAAAAAAGATAGATGAGAAAAAAAATTACTGGGACAATATATAGGCTCTGAATTATAGCCCCAAGCCCAGCATACATGTGGAAATAAAAAAGATCGAAATTAAAATATGTGTTGGAAAATCCAACTAAATTTTCAAAATGAGCATGAGTTTTTGTTTCATGTGTGTAATCCTAGATACAAAGATAGATAAAAATCTGAGGGTTATGGTGTCTCATCATCAAATCACCAGCAAAACAAACAAACAAGAAAACAGAAGTGAAGCTGTGATTGGAGGTGTAAAGCACCAGTCTTGATTGAGAAAGCTGTGAAACAGTGCCCTGGCGCAGAGATCCAGCCTCAGGATCACAAAAATAGTCATAAGAAGAGAATCTGGTGCTGGTGACTCATTTCTGTAATTCTAAAACATCAGGAGGCAGAAATATGGGAATCCAGTATAAAGGCCAATCCAAGCAGGATAGTCCAGAAGGCAGTTGTTTGTGGGCCATCCTGGGGCTAGTACTGTACTACTCCCAGGTTTCTGGCTGTTAATTGGAGGTAAGGATCTTAGACTTTCCTTCTCAGCATGGCTTTGAACCATGAAGGTCAGACCACAGCTTCCTGAAACTGTCCAGGGATTGCATGAGTTCCAGCTCCAGGAGCAGCACAACCAAAACAATGAAATTGATAAATGTAAAGAAGGGTAGAAGAAGAGAAGAACCAATAACCGAGGCTTCAATGAGACAAACAGCCAATCACTGATGGCTCATAACTCTAATTCTAGTTACAAAGGAAGCTAAAATCTGAGGATAATATTTAAAGGCCAGACCACGTAGGAAAGTTCATAAGATGTGTTTGTGTGTGTGTGTGTGTGTCTGTGTGTCTGTGTGTGAGACCTGTTGCTTGAACTTGTACTGTTTTGCATTTTAGTGGTTATAATTGGTTCATAAGACATGTGTGTGTGTGTGTGTGTGTGTGTGTGTGTGTGTGTGTGTGTGTGTATGTCTGTGTGTGAGACCTGTTGCTTGAACTTGTACTGTTTTGCTTAAGGCTCTACTAATCTCAGCTTTTTAGTGGTTATAATTGGAGGTATCATGGACTTTCCTGCCCATGCTGGTACAAAGTTTGATCCTCAGATTGCTTCCTCATGAATCAGGTCTGGCTCTACATGATAATCATTTCTAGTTAATCATCAAAACAGAAAGAAAACAGGAATTGAGCTGTAGTTCTCCTGGCAAAACTGGGAAAATATTTCCGGGAGAGCACCCAGACCCTGAGTTCAAGCCACAGGACAAACACAGAAGAAATAAAAGGAGAACAGAAGTACAAAAGGAAGAGTCAGTGAGAGTAGTTGAAATGAATCAAACATTTGTTGTTCACACATGTTATACGAGTTAGTCAGGAGGATGAAATCTAAGGATCACGGTTCATGACCAGCTCAGGCAGGAAAGTCTATGAGACACATATATCTAATTTGCACCAAAAATAAGTTACAAGCTGTGCTTTGGTTCATGCGGTTGAGTGGTAGTCTTAAACAGAAAGCTTGGGACAGCACCTAAGTCCTAAGTTGAAATCCTAGACACACATTTCAAAAACAAAAACAGAAAACAAAACCAGAAACAAAAAAGCAGAAACTAAAAATGATGGGTAAAGAGAAACATAAAGTTTCAAATGATCATGGGTTTTGGTTCATGTTTATTCCTAGTTATTCACTTTCAAAAAGACACTTACAAAAGAAAGAAAAAAGACCACAAATTATAAAATATGGGAGAAAGCAAAAATTATAATTTCAAAATGAGCCATGGGTTTTTGGTTTATGTGTGTATTCCTAGCTACTAAGAATGTTGAAATTGAGGATGATAGCTGAAAGCCAGCCTGGGCAGGGCAGTGACTGAAATTTTTATCTCTAAGTACCCAGTAAAAGCTGGAAATGAAGGTGTGATAGTAGTTGTAAAGTACTGAAATTCCATGAAAAACCTGGGAAACAATTCCCAATTCAGCCCTAAGTCGACCAAAAACAAAACTGAAAGAAGAAAAGAAATTACCATTTGAAATTTAAGCCTGGGACTGGTGGTTCTTGCTTATTATTTTAGCTATTCAGGAGGCTGAAATCTGAAGTTACCAGTTAAAAGCCAGTCCAAACAGGAAAGTCTATGGGGCTTTTTATATGTGTGTGCCAACCTTGTGCTTGAATTCATGTAGGAGCACTACCACTTCCAAAGTCTTGGTATTTAGTTGATGAAAATAGTCTCATGGACTTTCCTACCAAGGATGACTTCAACTACAATCCTCAGATTTCAGCCTCCTATGTCTTGCTGGGCTTTACATGAGACTCTTATCTCCAATTAACCACCAAAAGGAAGAAAAATAAAACCTGGTGTTTGAACTGTACCTCCAATGGCAGAAATGAGAAAATATATTCTGGGACAGCATCCAGACCTTGATATACACCAACACACACACAAAGTATAAAATAAATAAATGTAGAGAAGGTAGGATAAGAAAAAGACAATTTCAGAGATTAAAATGAGCTAAGCGTAGGTGGCACACACCTCTGATGATAGCCACTTGGGAGATTAAAATCTGAGGATCACATTTGAAAGCCAGCCCTGGTAGAATTCATGGACTCAAATCTAAGTAGCTACTTAAAACAAAACAAAAAGTAATAGCCACAAGTTATGTGGTGGTTCGTGTCTTAGTGTTCTAATCTTGAATAAAAACTTCTGGGCCAGCACTTGATTTTTAGACCTAGGACCAGTATACACAAGGAAATAAAAATACAAATAAAAAGGTATAAGAATGGTGAAGAATGTGGCTTAGTAACAGAGTGCTTGCCTACCATGTTTGAATCCCTGGGTTTGTTTCCTCAGTACCTCATAAATAAAAAAGAATGAAAGTGGCACTGTGGAGCAAGTAGTAGAGTTCTCACCTTGAGTAACAGAAGTTCAGGGACAGTGCTCAAGCCCTGAATTCAAGCCTCAGGATTATGAAAAAGAATAAAAATGTTGTGAGAAAATCCAGTTGAAGTTTCAAAATGAGCAATGCATGAAATTTTGGTCAATATGTGTAATCCTAGTGAGTCAGAAGGCTGAAATCTGAAGGTTGTTGTTCATAGCCAGCCTGGACAGGGAAGTGCATAAGCCTGCAACTAACCAGCAAAAAACGCCAGAAATAAAACTGTGGTTGTAGTTGTAAAGCAACAGCCTTGAATGAAAAGCCAATTGAAACCATGCCCTGGCTCAGAGATCCAGCCTCAGCATCACAATAAGAAAATTAAATGGTTGGAAGTAGAGAACCCAGGACTCTTGGTTCATGTCTGTTATTCTAGAAATGCAGGAGGCTGAAATATAAGATCTTATGTAAAGGCACACCCAATCAAGAAATTCCAGGAGACTGTTTTGTGTGTGGTGGCCACACTGGGGATAGGTTTTTGTTGATTGATTGGAGATAAGAATTTCATGGATTTTCCTGTCCAGGCTGCTTTCAAACCATGATGGCCAAATTTCAGCCTCCTGAGTCAGGCCAATACTTGCATGAGTTCGAGCTCCAGGCCCAACACAAACAAAAAGAATGAAATAAATGAAAAGAAGGGTGGAAGAAGACAAGAAAGACCAAGTAACAGAAGTTTCATTGGGGACTCATATTTGTAATTCTAGCTACTTAGGCTAAAATTTGAGGATACTGTTTAAAGCTCAGCTCAAGTATAGGTGTTCATAAGACGTGTGTGTGTGTGTGTGTGTGTGTGTGTGTGTGTGTGTGGTGTGTGTATGTGTGTGTGTGTGTGTGTGTGTGTGTGTGTGTGTGTGTTTGGCAGTCCTGGTGCTTGAACTTGCACTATTTTGCTCAATAATCTACAACTCCAGATTTTAGTGGTTCATTGGAGAAAAGAGTGTCATGGACTCTCCTCAATTTTCAGCCTCCTGAATCTGGCTTAGCTATACATGATTCTTTTCTCTCCAATTAACCTCCCCACAAAAGCCAAATGTTGTGGTTGGTCTCATGTATGCCCTGAGACAACATCTGAGCTTCAATTTCCACTCCCAGGAAAAGTAAAAAAGAAAAAAGAGAAAAAAAGGTGGAAGCAAGCACATATTAATGTTTTAAAGTGACCCAAATGTTGATGGTTATATGTGTAATCCTTTTTACACAAGAGGCTGACAACTGACAATTGCAGAGTCAAGTCAGTCTAGGAAGGAACATGCTTGAGATTGTTATCCCCAGCTACACAGCACAAAGCCTTGAGCTGTGGCTGAGGTGGTAAAGCACCAATCTTCAATGTAAAAGCTAAGATATAGGCCCCAGAGACAGAGGTCAAGCCACAGGACCCATAAAATTTTCAAAGGAGAGAGGATGAAGATAGGCTGAAATCTGAGAATCATTGTTCAAAGCTACCCCATGCAAGAAAGTCCATGAGGCTTTCTCTGTGTATGCATCTGTGTGCTATGTTTGGCTTGAATTTATGCTGTTTTGTTCAAGGATAGAGCTTTACCACTCCCAGTTTTTCAGTGATTAACTGGAGTTAAGAGTCTCATGGGATTTCCTGCCTTGGTTGGCTTTAAACCGTGATCCTCAGATTTCAGCCAACTGATTCATGCTGGGCTTTGCATAAGACTCATGTCCTATTAACTACCAAGAGTTAAAAAAAAAAAAACCTGGAGTTGAGGTGTGGCCCAAGATGCAAACTGGGCAGTCACATTCTAGTACAGCACCCAGGGTTTTAGTTCAAGCACAAACACAAAACAAATATTGCCACAAGCTATACTTTGGCTTATGTGCATGCCACTACTCTTGAAGAAAAAGCTCTGGCATTGCATCCGGGCCCTGAAATATGGCCCCAGGACAAAAACATATACAAAAGTAAAAAAAAAAAAAAAACAAGGAAAATTTTAACAAGATAAAGTGGAAAAAATATTAATATTTTAAAATGACCAATGGGTTTGTGGTTCATGCGTGTAATTGGATCATCTCAGGAAGCTGAAATCTGAGGATCACAGTTTGAAGCCAGACTACCCAGAAAAGTACATTAGAAACTAATGTCAAATAAACAAAAAAAGCTAGAAGTGAAGCTGTGGTTGAATTTGTAAAACATCGTCCTCGAGTCAAAAAGCTAAGAAACAGAAGGGCACTGCTGCCTCTACACTGTAATCTCAGGAGGCTGAGATATGAAGACCATGGTTCAAATCCAGCCTGGTCAGGAAAGTTCATGAGACTCTTGTACTCCAATTAACCACCAGATAACCTGAAGTGGCTCTGTAGGTCAACTGGTAGAGCATTTGCCTTAAGTTGAATACCACAAAGACAGCACCCATTCCGAGTGTTCAATCCCTACCCCCATTCAAAACAACTAAGGAACAGCAATGTGGCCCAAAGAACAGGTCTACTGGACAAAATAAAATGTACTGAGGTTGAAGGCAAGAAAAAGCTGGTTAAAAATATTAAAATAAGATGGGCACCAGTGGCTCATGCCTGTAATCCTAGCTACTCAGGAGGCTGAGATCTGAGGATCACAATTCCAAGCCAGCCCAGACAGGAAATTCTGTGAAACTCTTATCTCTAATAAAGCACCAGAAAAGTGAAAGTGGTTCTATGGCTCAAGTGGTAGACTGTTTGCCTTGAGCTGAAGAGCACAGAGACAGCACCTAACCCAGAATTTAAGCCCCATGAATGACCAAAAAAAATTAAAATGTCTGCGGTTGATTGTTCATGCCTTTAAATCCTAGCTACCCAGGAGGCTGAAATCTAAGGGTTGTAGTTCAAATCCAACCCAAGCAAGAAAGTCCATGAGACTTGTTAATGTAATTACAATACTAGGGCTTGAACTTGCCCTGTTTTACACAAGGCTAGATACCGTTCTACTATCCGCAGCTTTTTGGTGATTAATTGGAGATAAGAATCTCAGACTTTGCTGCTCAGACTGGCTTCAAATCAAGATCAGATTTCAGCCTCCTTAGTTGTGCTGGGATTTGCATGAGACTTTTCAAAAGAATGAAGCTGGAAGTTTATCTGTGGCTCAATTGGCAGAACTAAGAAAAATCTCTGAGACAGTGGCTAGTCCTTACATGCAGAAAAAAAAACATAAAAATTTTCTTTTTCTTAATTTTTATTTTTTAGTGTGAACATACTATACAGAGTGGTTACAATTACGTGGGCAAGATAATGAGTACATTTCTTATCAAGCATTGTAGTCTCCTCCTTTGTTTCTGCTTCCTATCCCTTCCCATCCTCTCCCACTCCCCCACCCAATCCTCCCCGCTACCTCCGTTCCCCCGCAGCAAAGTTGTAAAGTTCATTTTTCGATGTAACGACTTGTACATCTCATTGTTGCAATGGGTCCACCTGTATCCCTATTTAAACGATTTGTTTTTCCCCTTCCCCTCCACAAATTATACCAACATCAATACAGTGAAAGCAGGAGTTATACTGTGGGGGAGGGACATACAAAGCAACAAAGAAATAATCTTATAAATGTGTTAGAAACAATCGCATGAAAAAAAAAAACATTTGAATACATATCTTCGGGTTCATTTCCCTAACATTTTCAAAAGTAAATAATAGTAGTTGTATAATATAGAAAATAATCAAAAACCATGTTTAATATGATACAAAGGAAAACTATGTTTCTTTTTAAATGTAGCAAATGAGAACATAGTATAAAGTTTCAAAATGACATGCTGAGAGTAAGGGAAAAAGGAAAAATTTAAAAATTCATGTAAATATTAAATACAAGCTGACATGACCAAAATATAATGTGATCAGAAACTTATCTCTCAGTTATCTATCACTTGCAATTACTTACAAATAATTGTCCCTGCAGTTTCAGCAGTAACCATGGAAATTTAGACATGACCTCTCTATGCAGCCTAGACTGTGTAAGGGTCTTCCTGTTTTAGCCTCTTGAATTAGATCTGCAGACATTGCCCTCATTTTAATATATCAGGTTTCCTTTAAAATTTAAAATTAATATTAAAATAATGGATTGTCTGTAAAGCATGACTAAACATCAGAGATCCACCAGAGATCCTCTGAGGGATACAATCAAAATATTAGAAAAGCACCTACCACTCAAAGTAGGTAACAGAAAGATGATTTAGCATTTTTTGGATGTGCTGGGGATGAACGCAGGGCCTCATGCTTGTTAGGCACGTATAAAATTCAGTGACATTAGTTATATGCACACCATTACCTCTATTTGTGAACTATCTTGTTGATACTGATGGAATCCACACAATCATTGAGTAATAATCACCCCAATGACCTGCCCCAGAAATTTTAATCTTCCATTTTCTCTTATAAAATGGTTTGGTAAATGTTTCACATAAATAGTAGATTATTTTTTGTGTCCATCCGTGACAGATATATATTAAATGCAGCATTTTTGTGGATGGCATAATCCATTAATGCTTACCTCATATTTTGTAAACCTGTATATCTGATAGACACTCCAGGTAATTCCAGCTTCTGACTGATGTGAACTTTGCTGTTATTATTGGCATATGAGCTATTAGTTTTTTCTATTCAGTTCTTTGGATTATGCAATGAGCAATGGAATTGCTGGGTAATGTGGTAATGCTATGTTATGTTTGAAGAATGGGTCATATTGTACCATAATTGCTATATCACTTTTCATCATCACAGAAATGTACAAATGGTCAATAAAATGTATTTCAAATGTATTTCAAATGTATTTCAAACCTTCCACAGATGTGCCCTAAAAAATCATTTTTTTTTACTTTTTACTTGCTTTTATTTAGGCCATGCAGGCCTGGACCTATGTAGCATTGTCTAGAGCTGAAGTGAGAACAATACCAAATGCCACTGACCTAGCCTCCAAAAACATTTAATCTAGTAGCCATTTTTCCTAGAGATAAAATTTAGTGATTATATGCATTTTTACTCTTCTAAAATAAGGTTTTGAATTTTAAAATGACTTATATATATGTAACACCTCTGTGTACCTTCTTTTTATTAAGAAGAAAAATTATATTTACAAGAAATATAAAAGGACAAAAAAGCTTCTCAGCAGGAAAATACATTACAATCACAGTCTGATTCTGACCCAAGCACATACAATACAATACAAAAAATAATACAATAAGAGTTCATCTAAAGTAAAATGAAGAGTAAGGCCAGGCGCAGAGGTCAAGTGGTAGAGCACTAGGTTGCCCAGCACCAGCCTCTGGATCAAAACCGCAGTACTGCCAAGGGATAAAATAAAGTATTAAAGTTAAGGAAACATGCAGATAAAATATGATGGACAACAAAGAAGGACACACCTGTAATCACAACACTTGGGAGATTAAGCAGTAGAATTATGAAGTTGATCACACTTGGCTACATAAAGAGACTACATCTTAAATAACATAGAATAAAATAAATCAAACAAAAATTTTAATGACTAGGGTGTAGTTGAAGTGTAATTAAAGTAGTTTTTGTATGCACAAAAATTACATGCTTTGATAACTACAACTTTCAGTTTACACTGCAGTACAAGGTGTTCAGTGGCTGGAATCCCTCCTGAGGAACTCTATGGCAGTTGATGCACTTGTATTCTTGGCTGGACTGAGGGTTTTGCTAGGCAAACAGTGTTTTGATCTCAATTCGTGGATCCCACTTACAACTCTTTTTTTTAATACACCACCTACAAATCTCTCCCATCTCAATAACAGGGCCTTCTGGCTTTCAAGTGAATTTATCTTTGATATCTCTTAGGGTTCTCCTCCCCTTTGTCTGGAACTGCTCTGTTCCTGGGTCCACATTCAGCAGCTTATTCTGAGAAGAGTTGTAACAATTTGCTAGCCATCTCTATCCACTGCCATCTCCACCCCAAATTATTCTTTGGTATCAGTATGAGTCAGGTCAGAGGATAAAGCCAGCCTGGGCTGGCTTTGAACCATGATCCTCAGACCTCAGCCACTTGAATAGCTAGGATCACAGGAGTGAGACACTGGCACCCGGCCATCATTTCTTTCTTCCAGGAAAATTTAGGGGGGTGGAATAGCAGAGCAGCACATATATTTGATAGCAACTGCCCCAGGGTGAACCAGATGCTCAGATAAAACCACTGACTTTGATATTGCCTTTGGTATCAAACAGGATATTGTTGGAATTAAGGTATCTGTGTGTGATTCTGTTCGGGTATGGGTAGTGAACAGCCTTACAATTTGTGTGAAGAGACTCTTGGTTTCATCCTCATATAGGCGGCAGGATTTTGAGATCCACCCCAGAAGGTATCCCCTACTGGCCAGTTCCATTGATGAGATACATATACTCTTCCTTCTCCATCACCTGGTACAACCTGATGGTGTGTTTGTGCCATACCTTCTTAAAAATGTCCACTTCATTCTTTAATTGATGACTGGAGGACTCTTGCTGTTATGCCATGGTTGCAGGACCTCCCCCCCCCCCCGCCCCGCAAGAAGACCACTGAGAGTCAGACTCTACAGCTGTTTTATTTAAATGGGCTGCAGCTTGGGCCTCATCCTACACTCTGACACAGCGGAGCCTAGGAGGAGAGCCCCGAGCTAAGGATTTGCAGGTCTTATAAAGGCACACAATCAACCAAGTGTTTGGGTTACCACCACATGTTGCTTTGCAACAAGTGGTCACTGTCTCAAACTTTAGCCTTTCAATCCCACCCCCCGCGCTTGATTTATGGTCCTGAGCCACAATCTTGTGGCTCTGGCCCCAAACTAAACTTCAACAGCTCTTGATCTTGAACGAGTATACCAATAACAATGAGTCCATTTATCTTTTCTTGCGTATGCGGAGTGGTTGGGTCGGATGCTTGGAGACTTCCCATGTTTCCTGATGGTCATCCAGGGCAAAGGGGTCAGCTGGTCTGGCATGGTAGCAGTGGATCTAAGCAGCAACGCTGTCCACTTTAAGGGCAGTGGGTGTAGCCAGTAGCACCATGTAAGGTCCCTTCAATCGTGTTTCCGGAGATCGCAAGTTGTGCCTTCGAACAAACACCCAGTCCCTTGGTTTAAACAAATGTGGGATAGGAATAGAAGCAGAATCATATAATTCTCTAAGCTGGGGCCACATACTCTTATGCACCAGCTTTAAATAGTCAAGCTTACACAGAAATTCAGTATCATCCAAATCAGCAAGCAATTAAAGACAAGCCGATAGGGTGAATTTCTTATTCTAAACAAAGCAAAAGGAAGGAGCGATACCCCGTCTACACCAGTCTCCAAGGCCAATTTAGTTAAGGTCTCTTATAGAGTCTGATTCATACCTGCCCTGAACTCTGGGGTCTATAAGCACAGTGCAATTTCCAATCCATCCCCAATGTCGGAGCTATTCGCTGACTTACTTTTGAGACAAAGGCCAGTCCATTGTCTGACCTATTGGGGGATGGGAAGCCATACCTGGGTAGAATTTCTTCCAGGATCTTCTTAGCCACGATATTTGTGGTCTCATGCTTTGTTGGGTAGGCTTCAACCCATACTGAAAAGGTTTCTACAAAAACTAGCAAATTTTTATATCCAAATTTTCCAGTTTTAATTTCTGTGAAGTCTATTTCCCAATACACACCTGGCCTATCTCCATGGAGGCAAGCTCCTTTAGTAACCGGCTGATTGGGGGCATTGGTGAGCTGACAGGCTTTACAATTTTTCACAATGTCCTCAAGAGTTGATTCCCTTGCCTAATTTTTACTTCTGAGTGTCAGAGCAAGTCCTGCATTCTTCAGGTTCCCATGTGAGAGACTCGATGGATTCTCTTAAGAATCCCCTTGCCCAATCTTTGTGGCAAGGTAAGTTTTCCCTCACCAGTTTTCCACTAGTCTTTTTTTCCTTCTCTGTCAGGGGGTTTATAGGCCATGGGAATTTTCTTTATCCACTCCAAGTCTTCTTGGGAGTACTGAGGCTCAGGAGGCAAAGCTCGTGGCCCTGGGTCTACTAGAGTCAGTACTTATGCTCTGGGCTGGAGGGCTGCCTCCTTAGCTGCCTGATCAGCCAAGTTATTTCCTTTGGTTATTGAATCAGTTCCCTTTTGATAGCCTGGGCAGTGCATAATGGCAATATTTGCTGTTTCCCATTGGGCACAGATGAGGCTTAAATTTTCTTGTTTTTAATAGTCTTTCCCTCAGCTGTCAGCATCCCCCTCTCTTGGTAAATGGCTCCATGGACATGCACGGTGGCAAAAGCATACCGACTGTCTGTGTAAATGTTTAGTCTCTTCCCTTTTCCCATTTGTAGGGCTTTTGTTAGTGCCACTAGCTCTGCTCTTTGTGCAGATGGTCCCTGGTGGAGTGCTTCTACCCACGCTATCACAGTGTCCATGGTGACTGCTGGGCCCGTATACCTTTTTCCATCTCGAATGAAACTGCTGCCATCTGTGAACCAGGTATGCTCAGCATGCAGTAGTGGTGAGTCCAACAAATCTGGCCTCTTTTCCTTGGCCCGGTTTCTCTTTTCATGCTCCATTTTACGTTCTCTGTCCTTCCTTTCCTGTCTTTGCTCCTCTGTCTCTCTTATTGTAAACCTTTCCTGCCGCGGCTACTAGATCCCTAATTATAGCCTGTCTAGAGCCTGCAACTTTATGTCTGGTGCAGCTTGATTTATATAGGCAAACATAATCATCTGAGCCGACTCCTGTGTCTCAAGATTATATTGAGTATATTGACTAAAAGCTTCCAAGAGCCGCTCAAGATATGCTGCTGGACTTTCACTTACTCCCTGTCTTATATCATAAACCTTGGCCATATTAGTAGGTTGGCAAGCCGCCACCTTGAGACCTGCCAACAGAGCCTGGCGGTAGATGAGGAGATGCTCCCTACCTTCAACTGTCTTGTAGTCCCATGTTGGTTGGATCTCAGGAAAATAGGCAGCGATCAGGGCAGGATCCGTGATGGGCACTCCCGTGGGGCCACAGATATGTTTCTGGGCCGCTTCTCAGATATGGTTTCTCAATTCAGTGGTAAAAAGAACTTGTAAAAGCTGACTGCAATCATCCCAAGTGGGCTGATGAGTAAAGAGAATAGTTTCAAGCAAACGAATTAAATCCTAGGGTTTCTCAGAAAAGGGGGCATTTTGGATGCACCAATTGTATAGAACATTGGTAGAAAATGGACACTATTGTGTTGCTGTTGACCATCCACATCCACAGTACCTATGGCACGTAGGGAAAAAAACAGCTGCATTAGATGGGGGGGTTGATCCCACTGCGGCATTGAGTGACTGGCCCCTCAGAAACTTGAAGGGCAGGTGCCAAGTGTTCTATAGCTCCCTCCTCCTCTTGATCATTCTCAGGTTCTGCAAAAGGAACCTGGGAAGGGGAGTATGGGGGAGGAAACATTTCTTCTTCCAAGTTATCTCCCTGAAAAACCAGGGGTACACTTTCTTTTCCTCTTTCTTAGTTTCTTTTTGTAAGTCTAGGGGGCTAGATGGAGTGTTGCCCGTGGTTTCCAGTCCTGTCAGTCATACAGTCCATAAAACAATAAACAGTAAGAACACATGCAGGTCTGACAGTTACAAAAAAAAAGCTTACAAAGTGGAGATCTCCCAAATTGGTCCACTGACTCCTGTCATGGCGGCGTTCCATACCCATGCCCCACAGCAGAAGGAACAGACCCACAGTGGGCGAGTTGGGCTTCGGTTAGAAGGCTTTCTTGGTCAGTTCCGGCCCAAAACCAAACCAACTCTCACCCCACAATTCACACGGCGGGGTTCCAAGGACCCCTCCCCCCCCCCCCCGGCCCCACACAGCAGGGTTCCAAGGACCCCTGCCTCACACGGCAGGGTTCCAAGTACCCCCGCCCCAGACGGCGGGGTTCCAAGGACCCCCCCCCACTCCACATGGTGGGGTTCCAAGGACCCCTGCTCCACACAGCAGGGTTATCCCCTCCCCACAAGAGGATCTGGGACATCTCCCAGTTCCTCCAGTGTTGTCGTGCAAGCGGGTCCACTTTGACAACCCTTTACGAATTGGAGGGGCCATCCTCACAAGGGAAAATGAAAGTAAAACAGACAAACGAGAGGACAAGGCAAATTAACCAAGACAGCGCTGTTTTACCTTTGGAGTCTGAGGTCTCCGGGGTCTTTGGGGGGTATCCCGAACCAGCCCCCACTAATATGTTATGCCATGGTTGCAGGAACCCCCCCCCCCCGCAAAAAGACCACTGAATGTCAGACTCTACAGCTGTTTTATTTAAATGGGCTGCATCTTGGGCCTCGTCCTACACTTCGGTACAGCGGAGCCTAGGAAGAGAGCCCTGAGCTAAGTATTTGCAGGTCTTATAAAGGCACACAATCAACCAGGTGTTCGGATTACCACCACGTGTTGCTTTGCTAGACAGAAACAAGCAACAAGTGGTCACTGCCTCAAACTTTAACCTTTCATCCCTTCAGGAGTATTTTAACTGCCACTTCCATGTGTGTGAGGTGTGGATAGCCAGTTTCACTTGTCCATTGGTACCATGGTCAATGAGCTCTTTCATCTGGTATTGACTGATGATCTCTTCATTCAAGGATACTGAGGATGATTCTTTGTATTCTTCCATCCTTCTGCTATGATGGCAGGTAGCAAGTCTACCTAAAATTAACTAAATAAAATAATGGAAACACAGAAAAAATAAAAAGAAATACCAAAACCAAACGACAACTCACTCCCCCCCCACCATATCAGAAAAATCATGAATTTTGCTTTGAGTCAGTCCAGCATGTCACCAATCAAGAGCTCCTAGAGGTGTTAACTCACATAGGTTGGAGCACAGTGGCTTCCTATATACACTGCATGACCTCTCAAAAGGGAGATATCGCAGCCCATCACAGTGACATCATAGAAGAAATGGACCAATCAGAGTCTGGGCCAGTGAAGTCAGAGAAAAAGTGGACCAATCATAGCTTGCCAGCATTAATACTCTAGCCCATAAGCTTCAAAGACTGTTGCTAAGGACTCCATGTGGGCTTGAGGTTGCTCTGGTCATTGTTATGCCATTCCTGAAACTACTAGGACAGTGGTCAAAGTCCTCTGATCTTGTAGAGGACTCCTGAATCTCATAAATTGCTTCTGTGGAGACACTGGCCAATAGCCTCCATGCTTGATGGCCACCTTATCCTATATTTGTTCCAGCAATGACATGGCAAGAAGACCTCCGTCCTACTCAAGGACAGCGCTCCTACAATTTGCTTCTGAGGTTACAAGGCCCAGGCTGTCTTTGAGCCACAATCCTCACAATTCACCTTCCTGAGTAGTTAAGGTTATATGCCTGAGCCATCATTAGGTACTTAGCTCATCTCTCTCACATTTGGGGGAAGTATATATATATTTGTTAGAAAGGTTGGTATTAGATATGTCCTTTTAAAACCTTAAATGTGTTGCCCTTGCTGTCTAATATTTAATCTAGTGTTTGATTAGAAATTTGTCATAATATGATTGAAGATCCCTTGTGTGATGAGTTGTGTCTCTGTGCTTTGGGAGGTTTCCTGTCTTTGTTTAATTAGAATGTGTCTTAGTGTGGACCTGTGTAATTATGTTAATTGTCTTCTTTAAGCTGCTAGATTCCTGGATGGAAGGGTTAATGCTTTCAATCAAATTTGGGAAGGATTTGGTCATTATTCCTTCAAATACTACGTATTTCGTTTTTTTTATCCCTGTATGTTATACATATATACATTATACATTGTACATACAATACATATTCACATTGTATATTTGAATATACATATATATGCCTACATATTTATATTATATATACATTTATATACATATATTTTTCACATAACTTCCACTTTTGTGATTGTTTATGGTAGGAAGTCTAGATTGATCCCAGCTACTCCATCAGAGTTAGAGTTAGGAGTTTTCCTTTTTATTTCTTGGTGAAAATATGCATTTCTCAGCAAGGATAACAAAACTGGTACAAATAAGAGCTAGCTTTGAGTTTTCTCTCTCTCTCTCTCTCTCTCTCTGTCTCTTTCTCTCTCTCTTTCTGATTTCCTGCCTCTGTTTCCAGCTCTCTGAGCACAGGACCATTGCTTACCAAGTTGTTTTATTGTGTGCTGTGATCTACTAGTGTGCGCACAGTCATGTTCTGCTTCAAAGGTCACCATGCTGCACCTGGAAGAGGAGCTGTCTACAAAGTCAGCCTGCATGGGTGTGCCTGCCTCTTTCTTGAGTTCAGAGTCCCCATAGCTACTGGGGTGGCCTTAGTAGATGCTCATGTGCCCGGACTGCTGACTGCTGAATGTGGGCGACTCAAGCACAGCCTCTTTATTTACCCAAGTCAGAAGTCTGTGTTGGATCCTGGGGGCACTGCCCTGTTGGTGACTGTGCCAGGAGGAAGGCTGTGGGTAGCAGTTGCCTCAATGTGGCCTGACCTCTGGGGAAGAGAAAGAATAGGTCAACTCTAAAGGGAAAAAGAATGAAGAGAGAAAAGAAGCAGTAAAACCTTTATCAATTAAAAACATAAGAGTTTGGAAGTGGAAAGGCAGTGGAAATATTCTAAATAACAATAAAAATTGCTAACATGGATAGAAGATGGATCACATTTTGTCATATATAATTTTGAAAAAAACATACTAGGAATGAAAATTTAAAAGTCAAAATTTAAAACACTATTTGGATTATAACTACACAGTATAGCTCAGTGGTTAAACATTGGCCTAGCATATGTGAAGCAATGGTGTGATCTCTTAAGCATTACAAAGCACACACACAAAAACCACAAGAACACACACACACACACACACACACACACACCACATACACACATTTGGAATATTGATATTATCATATTAAACAGAGGAAATTATCACAAATAGAAAATGTAGGTTAATATATGAAATAATAATATTTCTCGTCCTATTTAAAAGTTTAGTAGAAATAAAATAATCACAATAGATTCTTATAGATTAAGTAAACTGAAAATTAAGCAATAGAAGACATGAGAACCTTTTCAAATAAGTTTTAAATAATAAACATGTTGACACATGTATCCTTTCATTTTGACAAAAAATTGATGCTAGTGGTGTTTTAAATCAAGATTTAGAATATTATAACCAAGTGCTCTATATCTTGCTAGGGGTGGCTATATCTCTAATCATTTCTCTCTGAATATTTTTATAATAAGATATTATAGTTGCTCAGTCTCTCCCGAATTACAAACCCTATTTACATTTCCCACCATAGCTAGAAAATAGCAGCCAAAAATCACCATTCCCAGCTCAAACATTTTTTTTTAAGTTAAGTAAAAATATTTCCAAAAATCACCAGGTAATGAAACTTTTCTTAATAAAGTATGTGCTTCTTAAAAATACAGTATTTGCTACCTGGACAAATATGTTTACATCTATAAGAAATAATTTTTTTAAATTTACCAACCTTATAAAAATTCAAAAAATAATTTTTAAATATTCACTTTATAAATATTTTAAAAACAAAATATATGTGTCTGAATAATTTACATGTGTAAAAATCATGCAAAATTATATTAACTAGTCCTACAACTCTGAAAAAAGAATTACCCTGAAGAAACAGAAGAAAATATTTAAGTTCAAAATTTGAAATTTAGAAAATAAAATGAAATGTACTTTTTAGATGACTAAAGTAACTGTAAACCCTCTGCATACAAATTTTCTTATAAAAATGCATGAACAAAGAAAGCAAAAACACTCATTGATCAATAGCCACAGCAAAAGCATCAGTAGTTCTTTTTTTTAGCATACAAAAAAAATCGATGGACAACGTTCCTTCCATAAGCTGGGAAGGGAGGTGAAGGGTAAACAAAGGAGGAGGCTGCAATGCTTGGTAAGAAATGTATGCATTATCCTGCCCATGTAATTGTAACCCCTCTGTACAGTATGCTCTCAAATAAAATAAAATAAAATTAAAAAAATAAATAAATTAATTAAAAAAAAGAAATGTACTTATTTATGTAACTGTAACCCCTTTGTACATTACCTTTACAATAAAATTAAATTGAAATTAAAAATAAAGCAAACAATATACCAATAAGAATTCTTATAAGCCATTGGTTAAAACCTTTGTAAAAAACTGCCCTAAGTACCCAAGGAATATATTTTGATGATGCTACTTTAATAATTAAACTTCAGTAGAGAAGCAAAAATTGTAAAAACTGTTACAAAGTAAAGTAATTAATCAGAATATGTTACTATTCATAATAATCATAAGCTGAATTTATAGGGATAGTCAAATATGTAAGAAATGAGACAATTTGCCATACATTTGCACTTAATATGTGAGAAAGAATTTTCTAGGTCTTAAATATATCTTAAGCTTAATACTCAAAACTTAAAATATATCTTAAATTTAATAAAGAACCTATTCTGTCACATCATATGATAATCAGATAAAGCTGATATTAGAGCAAAGAACAGATTCTACTAAGTTTTTGTATGTTAATGTATATACTTATTTTGGTTGTGGGAAACTGGGGATTTCAACTTTAGTTATTGCTCATGCTAGGCAGGCGTCATGTCAGTGGTTAATTTTAGGATAGGGGTTCCCTTTCCACAAGAACATGCATCTGATCTGTCATTTTAGCCTTCCCATCATCAATGGAATCAGAGTTGCAGACCAACTTGTCTAGCTTCCTACCTTGCCTGGTCTGGATTCCGCAGTCCTTCCAATCTTAGACTGTAGATAGTGCAGTGTGGTGGAAATGATCCAATGCACCCAGCTATAGATTGAGAAGGAGGTCCACTAAACTTTCGGCCTGGTTCTATTCTCAAGCCTCCTCAGTAGTTACGAGTAGAGGTGGGAGCCCATGGTGCCAAGCAGTAAGAGTATTTTCTAAAGTAACTAGACATATATATGACTTGTGATTACCTCAGGAAAAAAATAAAAAAGCAGTGAAGCATAGAGGACAGACGGAATTTTAATTAGCTACTAAGAGGCTGAATCAGCTTAGGTAGCTACTCGAGAGGCTGAGATCTGAAGGCCACTGTTCAAAGCCAGTCAAATCATGAAAATACATGCGATTATCTCCAAAAAACCAGAAGTGGAACAGTGGCTCAAGTGGTAGACCATTACCTTTAGACAGAGAAGCTGAGGAATAATGCTTGCGCAGTATGAAGCCTCAAGAATAATGAATGTATGCATGAGCACATGCACATGTGTGTGCGGGGACTCGCACGAGCATCCACACACATGCACACAAACACACACAAATGAGTATTTCAATGTGAAGTTCTTTCATTTTAACCTTGCTGTACTTTATTTCCCTGTATTAGTTCACAAATTAACAAAATCAGCTAACCACCTATTTACATACAACTCATGTTTCTTTAAAGTCTACTCTCTTTTTGGAAGCCTGCTTTTATTTGACCCAAAAGTAAATTATTCAGGAAGTCAATTCATCTCTCTCAAGTCTGTTGTATTAGATGATTTTTAGGTTCCTCCTAGGAACATGATTTTGTGTAATCCTGCATGAAGCAACATAACCCTGTCAAACAATTAATAATAGGTTTTTCTCCGCCTGGCGAACATCTGTAGTTTTACTAACTTCATAAAATTCATGATCTGTCTGTGTATGCCAAAGACTGCTGGGCAAATAAAAAGACCCTTCTCAGAACTTAGCATTTGTATACTATTCATAGGTATGAGGTGTTTAAATATTACTGAATTTTTTTTGGAATAAATAATATTCATCTTGAGAAAGAAAAATTAGTTTCTCAGCGCTTCAGGTAAGAACATGAGTGAAAGAAACAAAAGGAAAAGTGAAGAACAATAATCAATATATTCAAATGAAACAAAACAACCCAAGAAAACACAAATTAATTCAGTACTCAAGAACCTGCAGGAAATGCAAATATAAAAAAATCAACTATGACAAGCTTATGAATATCCTTAATCCATGGGAGTGAACTGTTGTAAGGATAGTGCTTAAAGCCCAGACTGGACAGAAAGATCTGTACACAATGCCACGCACCTGTTATTTTAAATTCCAGGAAGAATAACATAAAGTGTACTGAGCCCCAAATCAGATACAAGTAGGAAGCCAGATTCTATCTGAAAAATAATCAGGATAATTTAAGTCTGAGGACATGACAAAATGGTAAGAACAACCATTTCGGGGGCACAAGACACTCAATTCAAACTCTAATATTATGGGTATTAAAGAAAAAAACTATGATTTTAAATAATTGGAATAATGGTAAGATTTGAGTATTTGAGTGGAGAAAAATCCATGAGAGAGACAGAATGAACCCACATTGCAATACTTTCTACTTAAGTGATAATGTTTTGTGATACTTCAGACAAAACAGTTACCTTGCTAATGAGTATGGATTTGCACTTGGGTGATGGAAATACTCTACTTACACAGGGGTAAATTAAATAGATTTTTGGGGGTAGATGGTACTTCTTGAACTAAGACCCTAGATGATGTCCCTGAGCTTTTTCTCTCAAGGCTACCACTCTACCACTTTCAGCCACAGTTCCAATTCTAATTTTCTGTTGGTTGTTTGGAGATAAGAGGCTCATGGACTTTCCTGCCCAGGATGGCTTCAAACCACAATCGTCAGATCTCACCCTCCGAGTAACCAGAATTCCAGCCATGAGTCATCAATGATTTTAATAATTTAGTAAATTGTGCAGTTACAGAAGTTATAAATTATCCTTATAACCTGTGTAATATATGTGTGTGTATATATCAATGCATACGGATAGAAATATTTTAGCATATTTTTGTATCTACAATAGAGTTATGAAATCATCCTTCATTATAAAATAAAATGGTAGCCGGGCGCCGGTGGCTCATGCCTGTAATCCTAGCTACTCAGGAGGCAGAGATCTGAGAATCGCAAGTCAAAGCAGACAGGAAAGGAAAGTGGAGAGATTCTTATCTCCCATAAACCACTCAAAAACCGGAAGGGGCACTGTGGCCCAATTGGTAGAGTGCTAGCCATGAGCTGAAGAGCTGAGGGAGAGCGCCCAGGTCCCAAGTTCAAGCCCCACGACAGACGAAAAATAAATAAATAAAAATAAAATAAAATGGAAACAAAAGTTAATAAGGAGCAAAACAAAGAGAATTGTCACAGGTTTCTTGTTGTTGAATGTAATATGAATTGTGAGAATCAGTTTGGCAAAATCATCTCTACTTTAACAAAATGGATAATAGCTATTAAATCCAATCCATCTATTTGCCCATATTGTGCATCCTCACACATGAGTGTCAAAATCAAACCACAGTTTCTGCTATTGTATTTAACTCACCTGTTATAAGTTAGAGGATAGATGAAGTAATCAAATAAAGATTAAAAAAATAGTATGTGAGGCTATGAGTTAAAGCTGAAAATGATTTTAAGTATGATAATAGCTTATTAAATTGCATATTTCTTACTTTTACTCTATTGTCATGTCCCTCATTCCCACATTAGAAAAGTACATAGAAGGTTCTCACTAAATTATATGTACAATTATGAAAAAAAGTATTGAAAAAATATGGACACAGTGTGGTTTTAGCTTATTGTGACCTGTAGGGGGTAGTGTGTTTTTGAGGATATGCAATACGTTCTAATGGAGATGAAGAGAGGGATGTGATTATTCTGGAAAACTGGCTAGAGGGTTGTTCCCAGAAAGATAGTGATGAATTCTTCCAAAAGGTTACAGTAAAATCACTTTCACAACCATGTTCACTGCTGCACTATTCACCGTAGAAAACTGATGGAAATAGCCCAGATTCCCTTTGGCAGAGGGATGGTTAGAGAAAGTGTGGCACATGTACACAATTGGATTGCACCAATCCATTATGAAGACTGTTACATTATTTGCAAAGAAATGGATAGATCTAAAAATATGTTAAGTAAACTAAGTCAGAGACACACACACAAAGGAACCATGTTCTGTCTCATATTTGGAAGATAGAACTTTATGCAAGTTTTCACAACAATATTAACCAAAGCATGCTATTTGCAGAGGAGAATTTCAAAGGTGTATTTTCTTATAAAATTGAATTTTTAATCCAACAAAATGAATACCAGGAAACTATCACTTAAGATGTGAGGGGAATTCAAAGGGAAGGAATAAAAAGAGTTATGGAGGAAGAGCGTGAAGGCATAATATTCAATACAGATAGTATGAAAGTAGAAAAAATTAAAGTGGGGTGAGATTTGGAAGGGTGTGGAGAAGTTATGTAAAGATCCATTGTACTTAAAAACTGATTTGTTGAATGGAAATTCTCTTGTACAATTATTTAAGGTAATAAAAATATAATTAAAAACAATGGAGACATTTTACCTTAAACTGTGTTCTCTTAAACCATGAGTCAATATAATAGTTTCCTCCTCAGAAATGTTCTTTGCAGGTATGTTCCTCACATTAACAGAAATGTGATCAGCACAATGTATATCAATCCATCACATTGCACATCATAAAGAGACACACTATAAATTCTATTTCCATCTCTTTAAAAAAAATTGTTTGCTCTATAAATTAATCAGAGGCATGGATTTTGTGGCTATTTAGTTCATTGAACATCTGTCTCTCTCTTCCTCTCTCTCATTCATGGTTCTCATATGATTGTTCCATAATTATCCTAATTTATTTTGTTGTTATATTTTTGGTTGCATCATTTCACTTTCTGCTCTGCCATTTCCCAAATCATTTACATAGAAAGTATTATTTCCTATGTTTTCATTCCTAGAATAAGCTGCACATGGAGACACCACTGGTCCTCATTTTCATTCTGTACCTTTTAATACGGAGGAAAATCTTTCCTCTGCTTTCTATCAATTCTCTACTCTCCAGTTAGAATAATTTAGAATCGTAAAAATGGAAAAAGAGAAAATAAGTCATGGTGAAAAAAAAAAGATGCAGAAAATTCACTGGATTTTTCTGAACAGTTCAACCAACGTCAACTACTGGGGAAATACATAGACACCTCATTCCGACTGGTACTCAGTCTCTGGTTAGGCAATTCTGATGAAGACAAGGAAGAAGATGAAAAAGTGAGGAATGGTATCATTTGCAAGAAAAAAATGGAGAAGGATCCAAGCAAATTTCTTCTTTGGGCTGCCGAAATTAATCGGCTTTCTACAGTGTGGCGAAACCTTTCCAAAAAGGCCACTAGGGATGACGATGAGTATACCGCTCTTCATCAGGAAACCTACAGTTGACACTGACACATTGTCCATGAGTTGGTGGCTCGAGGCAAATATTCATGCAATAACTGTGAATGGCTGGACACACCTGCACAGTGCTTATACGTGGAATAATACCAGTGTGGCTTCTTTCTTACTTCATCATGATGCAGATACCAATGTCTAAACGAAAGGCCTCTTGACCCCCTTGCATCTTGCTGCTGGGAATAGAAACAGCAAAGATACGTTTGATCTCCTTCTTTTGAACCATTATATTAAACCAGGTCTGAAGAACAACTTGGAAGAAACTGCATTTGATACTGCCAAAAGATAAGTATGTATGACTACCTCTTTGAAGTTGTGAAAGGCTGTACAAATTGTTCTCTTACGTCTTAATGATTTGGTTAAGTTACTTAAATTTCAAAAATGCCAGTCCATCCTTTGTCTCTGTACAAAATATTTTCACAATACAAAGCAACAGCAATATCTTACTTTAAAAATTCATGGATTCCATGGTATTCTTCCAAATGAATTGCCTGACTTTGATGTCAAAATATATTCAAGAGTTGTTTGTATACATCTATAATGATTTCTGTAGAGCTTGTGATTTTTAAAATCAGAAATAATTTTAATGTATCTGTTGAAATGAGTAGTACAGAACCTAAAGACATTTCTGGTGCTTGTCTGAAGAAAGTATATTTTAACATATTCTGTATTCTGTTTGTAAAATGTCCATAATCTATTTCATTCTCTCCTAGATATAATGCTTTGAATACTACATTATTATATATTATATAAATTCATTAATAAATGTGTCCTTACAGATTGCATTCCATATAAAAACAGTTTAAGATTCTTTTTTCTCCTAGGTCCTTATAGTATTTTATTTCTTTGGGATAAAATTAAAATGTTATCTAATTTCAAAAGTTTTGTAAAGGTTATGCTATGTAAAGACCTTTCTAAATTGAAGATTTAATACAGTGATGTCAAACTAACTTTTAATTATATGAATCACATATGTTGTTACACTTATATTTTTGTAATCAACTTTTTAATAACTGTTTTTCATTTCTAGCAACTGAAGAATGAAAAATATGGAATAATTCGCATATTTTCATATCATCCTTGTCCAAGTGGCATGTTAATCTCTATATTGTTGTAATTTATGTATACGTGCTGCTGAAGCATGTAGTATCCTGTAAATTTAAGTTGTTAATGATGCAATCTTTATACAGGCATATATCCTTGGTTGCCTATTTGTAGCAAGGAAACCTTATTGTTACTAACAATGTTATTGATCTTATTTCTCTGAAATTCTGTGTATAGTGGAAAAACATATTGTTTGGTAGATTGCTCAAACTTGCATTTTTTTGCCAATGACTATTTTAAGTCTTTTTCATTTTAAATTTGATCATACTTTGAAGCCTTTATGGCTAGGTTCAAAGAGATGGCTTTTCAAGTACTTATTTATCAACTGAGTTAGCTTTGTGGAGCTAATGGATTCAAAGTAAGCCTTGCTGAAGTGCTACTTCTAAACTTTTGCAGCTTAAAATTTCCCAAATGAGGTCTTACTGGCACAAATGTCTACTGACCCTTTACCCTTCTTCCATGTAGTAACAGACCAAACAGAATATCTTACCCTGACAGCAAAGATTATCTTACTGGAAAAAAACTAATCTTAGTTACAAGGGATCATAGAGAAATAAACAGTTCTGACTAGAAAGTATTTTATCATAATTGTTTATTATACCTACCATTTCAAAAGTAGCTAAAGCCAAGAAGGTGAAAAAAAATTGTTCTTATGCATGATTACCTAATGTCCTGACCATCCAACCAGGCAGGAACTTACACTACTGAATTTCTATCACCAAATATTTCCATAGCTCCAGGAGAAGTCCATATTGTTCTCCTTGATATTAGGCCTTAAATTGGTAATGTTTTAATCACAGTGTTTCCTCTTGCCTCTAGGCTGTAAATCTACAAATGGTAAAGCTTTAGGTCTAACTCTACCAAACTCTGGGGTAGAGATAATGGAATAATACTGTAAAACCGAGTTGCCTTTGATACCCTAACCACAACAGAACAATGAAAAACATTTCCTTATATTATATATAGTTATATATTTTATATTTATATGTGCTAATTTTATGTTTCACACAATGAAACTTACTAGAATTAATCGATAATTTGACAAATAAATTGATATTTATTACAATAAATAGATTGGAACATAAATAATTAGGTTTAGAATATATATTAGAATATAAGAAGTATCAATGCAATGTCTTCGGTATAAACTTGTGATACCTTCTAAGTGTCCTTAGTCTACTGAATTCACATGGTAAAAAACAATGTTGTTTTCCTCTAATCTGCGAGGGATTTTACTCTGCTGCTCTGTATATTGTTTTAACTCGTTGGCCCAGAATGGTTTTCTAAATATTTCTGATCATACCCAAATTTTGCTGATATGATGTCCAAAAGGTATTATTATTCTACAGGACCCACGCATCCTAGGATCCCAGGTCCCAGTTATCTGCATCATCAGATAACAAGGGCAAGTCTTCCCACCTAGGCCCATGCAACATGCCAACAGAAAGTAATTGAAGACTCATCTTAACTTCTCATTTCCTATAATAATTTAGTGCCCCAATTACACAGGGTTTAGCAGTAAGCAATTGTGAAATGCAAGGCAACTTAAAAATGAAAGATGAGATCACAAAATCTGAGAGAAACTACTGTAATTCACACTTTCAATTTACAGATGACTAGCCCATATGAGTGAACATGATCACAAATGTCACAAGAATATTTTTAATACCCCTCTCCTAATGATTAATGAAAGATTTCAGTCTAGTATAAGTAGGGCAAAAAATAGTTCCTGGAAGGATAGATCCATAATTTGTCTACCAAGTCTCGGAAAACTTGAATTAGAAGTCAAATATCATTCAGAAAAACATTAATTGAGAAGATCCTTAGTGCTTCAAAACACTAGTACTTCAGTAAAACTTGGTTATGTAGCATAAAAAGGTTGTCATTCCCAAATCAATGGGAACCTATATTTAATCTCCTGAAAATATATTCCTTTTCAAATAATTTTTAGGGGGTCCGGGTGTGGGGCCTGATCTCTGGGCTTGGGCGCTGTCCCTCAGCTCTTCAGCTTAAGGCTAGGACTCTACCACTTGAGTCACAGCACAACTTCCAGATTTTTTTTTTGGTCATGTGATGCTGGGGAATTGAACACAGGACCTCATGCATGCAAGCAAGTGCTTTACCACTGAGCCACCTTCCCAGCCCCTCAAATAAACTTTTTAAAGACACATTCTCCAAAATAACATTTGACGAGTAGATGATACTTAGTGACATTACAAGTTTTTCAAGTGGAAGGAACAAGTTACAATAGAGTTGATTTATTATCCAGCACTAATACCAAACAGGTTCAACCATTCCTTAAATTATAGAAATAGTAGCCCCCTCCATTTGTGTTGTTCAGTAGATGCCTTCCAGAAATGTGTTACATAGATCAGTCTCCCATATTTCAAGCCTAAACATTAGCTAATAAAGTAAGTTTCATCAAATAATAAGGTACATTTTAAAAGATCACGGATATTTGCCTTATCATGTTGATTGATGTTTTCCTTAAGAAAGATGACTTCAAGTTTTGAATATGGGTACTCATTAGAAATGTGACAAACATAAAATCTGTCTTCTATTTCTATCATATTCCTCCACAGTAATAAATTTTCGTTTTCTTCTTTTCCCAAAAGTTATAGGTAGTAGAAAATATTATCCCATGTAAAATAAAATAATCACAAACCATTGTACGAAGCCATTTATAAAAACTGCTATTTAGGAAAACATTCTAAGCCATTTTTAAACTTTCTTGTTGACTAGAGATTAATCTTCCAAATGGATAAGACTTAAATCATGTCTAGGTGCTTCACGTCTCCAGTCTTGCAAATTGTTATTGCAGATGAATTAATTATGGAAATATAAGCTGATATCAGTTCAAGTATATGCAGGATTGAAATGCCATGGAATGTACATAAACCTGTCAAAGTATGAACAGACAGTTTAAAAGAATGACTATCAAGAAGTTGAAACCAGAGAAGAATATTAGTAAAAACATAGAATGAATGAAAAAATGAAAAAATGGCAAGTACAACTAGAATACTCAATGTACACATGTGATAAAGGAAGTGGTAAATCTGAAATAAATCTTGGAGAAGAGTTTGGTTGAGAATGATAGAAGGAGTGACTCTGATCCAGGAGCACTGGAC
The DNA here is from genome assembly GCF_019054845.1 of Dipodomys spectabilis. NCBI lineage: Eukaryota > Metazoa > Chordata > Mammalia > Rodentia > Heteromyidae > Dipodomys > Dipodomys spectabilis. The sequence goes on along the minus strand of NW_024871387.1, from coordinate 575,843 downwards.
AATTACAAGGACATATTTAATTGTAACACACTACCACAACCTTTTGAAATTCAGTTAAAAACACAACAAATACCAAACACACAAAAATCACAACCAAACGGCAATCTCTAGAGAGTATGAATATGACCTCTCAAAATTTTAAATAGTTAATCAAAAGCAGTATGGGAAAAGCAAACCAACTGTTCAAAGAGGGCAGTTTGGGGTAGGGGAGAATTTTGAACAGACTTAAATAGATTGTCTAACGTTATAAATCACCTACATCTGCAGCAAATATTTTCTAATGGGAGATCTCTTTGTCTGAACTGGATATTCCAGTCCTGAGATACACTTGATAGCTGGTGAATATAGAATGGAAGAAACAAGAACAAAACCCATTACTCCATTGGAGAGAAAACAGTCCTCTATGTTTTCTCTCATCGCTCTTTACTACTCTTTTTCATACTTTTCAGTCAAGTGATTTTGAATTATATCTTTCCTTCTTTGTTCTGGCAAAGTAATCGGTCAATGTAATTCACTAAATACTATTTGCCATTTTTTCTATTATGCTGTTTACTTGTCCAAGCGAGTCCATTAAACTTCCCTCTTGTATTTGGTTGCTACGAAAACCCAACATCTATGATAATGAGGACAAACTCTCATGTAAAACGTTGTCTCCACAAAACCAGTCCAAGAAGCTGTGATCACAAATATTTAGCTATACTTTTTTGTTCTTTTACCTTGAAAGTCTTCTTGTGTCTAAAGTGCCCACAAAAATAAGTACTCCACCACTTTTTGGTTCAATTACTTCTAACCTTAAAGATATAGTTTGCTAACAAGATGCTTAGAGGAAACTGAAGAATACTCCACTTTTATCTTCTCACTTAAGACTCTTGTTAGATACCATATCAGGAACAGTGAAGTTATTCTTTGCAAAATTACTTCAATAGATTATTTTTCTGTTGGTTTTGCATTTGCTTAACAAGATGTATGGAGGGGCTGGGAAGTTGGCTCAGTGGTAGAGTACTTGCCTTGCATGCTCGAGGCCCTGGGTTCGATTCCTCAGCACCACATAAGAAAAAAAGCCGGAAGTGGCGCTGTGGCTCAAGTGGTAGAGTGCTAGCCTTGAGCTGAAGAGCTGAGGGGCAGCGCCCAGGCCCAGAGTTCAGGCCCCACGACCAGACCCCCCCCAAAAAAACCCAAAAAACAAACAAACAAGATGTGTGGAGAAGAATAGAGTTAAATCACCCATACCTTGGATGACAGTGTCTGTTACAAAGGACAATACTTCTATGTCCTATTTCTATGTCCTCCTCTTAGCTCTTACCTGATTTCCAATTAATCACAGCTTCTTGGCTTAAAGTCTAGTGAAGTGGAAGGACAATAAGGCCTCCCCCACTGCTACGTCTTCATGGTTTCTCTTTTAAAACTGTTTTATTTGGATGTGGAATTTATTTTTATATCTTCATTCGATGTAGTGTGCATTGAAGTGAGCCAAATAGGCTCTGTAAAACCACTTTAGGTAGCAAAAATATTAAGACAATCTATTTTAAAAAGTTTTGGCCTCCCTCCACTGCTGAAGCCAATACGCTTAGCTAGGGCTTCAAAGAACACTGTTTTCTTACTATTTCCATTTGCTCTTCTTTTCTGATCCCAAAACTTTTTGGCTTATGTAATAAGAGAAGTCTTCACTGTCTCATGTTAATAATGATATTATATTTTTGAGCCACTTAGAAATGTGAAATCATTGGTTTGAAGTATTCAATCAGATTTTTTTCTGTGTTTCAGTGCTTTATGTGCAAAGACATTGTAGAATGTATTATAAACAGAAAAGTGTAAACCCAATACCTTCTTTCATTGTGGAGGGAACTTTCTCCCTAAATAGTTTGACCCCAATTATCTTTTTCAGAGAATTACTGTTTGGTTAGTAAAGGTCAAATCATAATTTTGATGTCTATTTTTAAAGAAGTTTGAATTTAAATTCCACTACAACCTTGTTTCACACAGTAAGAGTTTATTTCTTGGGTAAAGACAATTCTCAAGGTAACCTACAGGATTTACAGCAAGGTTTGTGAGGTTTGTTTGTTTCGTGTGAAAAAGAGCCATCTTCACCCACATTGCTCCCTCTCAGCTAAGTCTCCATGGATTTCTTTGCATGAAAGCCTATTCTCCCAGGCAATTAAAAAAAAATTTAATAGGCTATCTTGTTAAAAATTTTGAACAATTAAAATTTACCTGTCATAACTTTAAAACTCTTTTGAAATTCCTTTAACAGAATCCTAATTCAACCTTTACCATCAAAAACAGTTAACATGTAGTTTTCATAATATCATGTCCATGCAACTCTTATTTTCCAGGGCCTTTGTTATGCTATATATATGACCATATATGCTGATGCTAAGCAAAATGAAATCCAAGATATGGAAACAGAGATTTTTATTTGCGGTTGTTGTTTTTAATGTACTATGTGATTTCTATTTTCTTTTGGCATTTTTCCCTATGGTTTATTCCCTGCTGTATTTGATTTTGATACCCTGTGTATTGGTATACATTTACCTTAATTAGGGAAGGGAATAGGAACAACAAAATGGCGAGAAACAGGACAAAGGGCAAACCAATACAATAGCAATGCTCACAAGACAATATGATGGAAATGTACATTACACCTTGTGAGGGGTATTGTGGTGAAGGAAAACTGTGAGAAAAATGAGAAAGGGGATAACAAGTTTGAAACATTATGTATTCACTACCTTACAATTTCTGTAACTCCACTTTACATAACTTTGACAAGAAAATTAAATTAAATAAATAAGCTACACGAAATAAAATTTCACTGTATTGGTATAGTAAATATTATTATTTTTAGTAACTTTTAAAAATCAATACTATTTGGCATTAAATATGAATTAATTACCCCTTTTTAATCAAAGGACCATCAACTTGAATGTTATCTACCGAGACAATATTTTCACAATATACTTGCCAATACTTTGAAAAAAGAATAAATTTAAACTTTCTCATACTAAAACAGAAAATAGTTTCATTCTATTGAAACCCATAACTTTTAAAAGTAAATAAGTTGTTAAGAGGACAGAATATATGTGTTCTTCAAAATTCCTATGACTAATAACTACTCATTTTCAAATTCTGAACATTCCTACCTGAGAGCTTCAAAACAGTACCTGTTTGCATGTTATGTAATTCTGCAATAGATTCTTATTCCAATGGGTTGCTACAGATTGAGAAGTAAACAGAAAAATAGCCACATTCTGGTAAAGGATAAAACTATGAAGCATCTGTAATAATTAATTCTTCAAGAGTAAGCAATTCTTGATCAGAGTAAGCTATTATTTCTATGACCATTAATCAGAAGATTTATGCCATAAAGTCATCCTAGCCCAACAGTTTCCAAGGTGTAGGGTGCACCTCAAAGTTCCCTTAATTTACATCACGAATAGCTTATCTCTATTGTGAAAAAATACTACACCTCTGCTAATGTGATGCTTTCTATGTTCTGGAAAGAACACCACAATAAACTGAGTTGCATCATTTTCCCCCACTGGTATTCTTGAGATCAGAACATTTGCAAATATTATTCATATTTATACTTTTTTAACTATCAAAGATATTCAGGATGCTAAGAGTGCAATGTTACAGTTCAAAGCCCACCCAGGCAGGAAGGTTCCTTAGATGCTTATCTCCAATAAACTTCTCAGCAAAAGCCAGACAGAAGTGGCACTGAGATTGAAGTGGTAGGGCACATGCCTTGAGCATAAACAGGCTCAGAGACAGTGTTCAGGCCCAGAGTTCAAGCACTAGGACAAACCAATAATACAAAAACAAAAATGAAAACAAACCCCAAACCTAGCATTTTTTCTCATTGTATACAGAGGCACATAATTAAGGAAATTGCTTCCTGTGTTACATAGGTAGAAGAAAGAAGATGTCACACAATTATTCTCCTCATACTATGTTATACCAAAGCCTCAGAAAATTGCTTTTTCTAAATTTATAAATTAATATCATCCATTTCTTGGCAACTCTGTCTACATTATTCACATTATCATTTTATACATGAATTGTTGGAATTATCTATTAACTAATTTCTAATTTTATCTCTCTTGAAAAAATATTCTACGCAAGTAGACTGCAAGAATCATTTGTGAATTTGTCAATTAAACCCTCTACTTCAAAATAATTTTGGGGCTGGGAATGTGGCTTAGTGGTAGACTGCTTGCCTTACATGCATGAGGCCCTGGGTTCGATTCCTCGGCACCACATAAGCGAAAAAACCCACAAGTGGTGTTGTGGCTCAAGTGGTAGAGCACTAGCCTTGAGCTGAATAACTGAAGGACAGTGTGCAGCCCCAGAGTTCAGGCCACATGACTGACAAAAAAGAAAAGAATTTTGTAGTATCCAATAGAATATGAAATTACAAACAAAACCAAAATATTTATTTTAAATCTCAATTCTAATTTAGCAACATTTACAAAGTCCTACATTAGACAAACTTTGCTATTTCTCAGGCTTAAGCTTTTGTAATCCTTCATTATTTCTTTGGAATCCAACAGAATGATGATTACTTACTTTCTCAAATTTTGGAAGGTATTCATGAGTCATTTTGCATCTAAGAATGATCTGTAATGGAGAGAGAATTTAAAACACAAGTGAGGATTATATATGAGTTGCATTTCAATAGGTAACTTGACTTCTCAAAAATGACAAAATTAGCCCAACCTTCTGTGTATTCCTTTCTTGTTTGGTTTGTTTTATTAAGACAAAATTATACTACCTGGTTCAGGGAAGGTATCACTATGTAATTCTACTCTCTAATCTGTTTTAGTCTGAGTGCTAGAATTCTAGGCTTATATCACATTGTCCTGCCATAGTTTCTTGTTTTATTTAATCTAGTTACAGATTAGCAATTCTGAATTTCTCCAGTGATATTACCCCCTACACTGCGCAGACTGTTCCTGTACTATTTTCAAACATTTGACACAGGATATGAACATTTTCACATGCACCTGCGGGGTCTCTGATTCATTCCTCAATGGATCCAATAACTTTAATAATGATTACTTGATTCTCTTACTATCTCTGGTCCCTACCTATGTAATATTCTCAAACATTTTTGAAAAAAGTAATTTGAGGACTTTCTTATATTAAAAATTATCACATGATTCTAGTCTTACTCAGGACATATTTTCTATTGTTTTCTAACTTTTCTACATTTTATGAGAGTCGTTTCATTTGTGTATTTGTGTGTGCACATATAAGTGCCTCAGTGTGTATGTGCATGATTGTATGAAAAAGCCTCAAGCTCTTATTCATCAATCTTGCTCATGACTGGTATTCCATCACCTGAGCCATTCTTCCAATCCAGCTTTTGGCTCCTCAATTATAGGTACTGTTGCAAAGACTGTTCTTTCCTAGCTGGATGCAAACGGAACTTCCCAGACTCCTTTACATTCTTAGGTTTTATTTCTCTAGGAGTATCAACTTTTAAGCTATAATCATTTTTGAGAGTGTAAGTCTATGCTCTAGCCCAGTTTTTTAACTCAAGAATTCATATAAAGATAGATGAATATACCCATTACATATCCTGAGTGTACACTGTTAGAAATGTGATAGTAAGCTGAGTGGTGGTGAGATCTGAGGATTGGGGTTCAAAGCCAGCCCGGGTAGGAAAGTTTCGGAGACACTTTTCTGCAATTAACTACAAGAAAACTGGAAGTGGCACTGTGGATCAAATGGTAGAGCATTAGCCTTGAGCTGAATAGCAGAGGAACAGTGACCAGGCCCAGATTTCAAGTGCAAAGACCACCACCAACAACAATAAATATATAAGGAAAGAAAAAGAAATATCATCTTAGCCAGCAGTTCATTACTAGTATAAGCCCTGTTCTCTCAAGATGGATTTTTTTTTCCTGTTAAGTCCATGCTCTTATATCTGACTTGCATTGGAACCAGAATTATACTTCCATTCTACTTTCTACAGAGTTGTGTGATTAGCAAGCGTGATTTAGGAAGGGAGTGGCCTCATACTTAGTGTTCCACCTAGGAGTAATGCTTTCTCTATATCACTCCCATAAATCTGCATACTGGACTTGGCTTTATTGTTTCAATGTTGTCTTATTTGTAGAGTCTTCTATAGTGTATTGAACCCATATATTTTAACACAGAACTTCTCTTTCTCCTCTTATTGCTATAGTTTCCCTTAATGTTAACTCATATACACCTGGGAAATAATGTGCTGTACATACACTCACAAAAAGAATGATCTGCGAACCTTCTTCCCATTTAAAATTCACTTTAATTTACAGAGACCTTACAAAGTTTGAACTCAATATACTCATGGATAATATACTTATAAGCAATATAAGTTTCTTATTTTCTCTTTACTGTTTTCTCTGAAACACATGTTACCTCAGTTCCAAAGGTGTCCTTGTGTTATTTCAGTGAAGCCAGAAAACATTCATTATACCTCAAGCAGCGCCATCGATTATTACTTGAAGTAATGGTAACTGGATATGGAAACTGATCCCAGGAGAGGAATGGAACATTGAGGAATGACAAAGTTCAAGTTAACTTGTGCTTTCCTTTCTACTGTACAAGAAAAGAATCCCCAGGCTTGAAGGAAACTCTGTCCTGGTCTTATTTGAGTATGTTCTTTACTCATATAAAACTTTTCTGTAAAGTTATAGTTGAGAGTATTACAAAAAGAAATAATGTGCCATTTGAAAGCCATGATAGAACAAAAGGAAATAACCTTGTTTTAAAAGTGTTCTACTGCAAAGAAACAAAGACATGGAGGTTTTAAAGTGCCTTATGGATGGATATTTCACCCCTGAGATGAATCTCTATTTGTAGGAGTCAATTATCAATTTGTTTAGTCTGGTCCTGAGTTCTCCAGAGCAATAAGGATTCCAAAAAAGCAGGATCCAGTGAGTATGATCACCAAAAGGAGCTTCTTGTCAAATGAGTACTCCTTTAAGGAGGGTCCCAAAGAAATATCTGGGTTTTTTTTGTTTGCTTGTTTGTTTAGTTTGTGCTGGTTCTGGAGCTTGAACCCAGATGCTGGACCCTGTCCCTGAACAGTTTTCTTTCCTGCCCATCTGCCCCCAAAGCTAGTACTCAACTGCTTGAGCCAAAACTCTACTTGTTCTTTTTTGGTGGTTCATTAGAAATGAGTGTGACAGACTATCCTGCCTGGGTTAGCTTTGAACTAAGATAGTAAGAAAGCTAAGTGACATCAACTGAATAGACTTCTCTTTTGAAACATCTAATATTTGATGAAGTTTGTAAAGCTAATATTTGACAGTTTTTAAAAGTAGAGAATATGTCCAGCAAAGAAGCCATAAAGTAAATAACTTAGAAAAAGTAGGTTTATTGAATCATTTTGGAATTTATTTTTCTGCTTGGGAAGATTATTAATCTTGTCGTTCCTTTGGGGGAAACAAAGTCATATTTCACTTTATTTGTTAGTCGTGGGGCTTGAACTCTGATCCTGGGCACTGTCCCTCAGCTCTTCAGGTCAAGTTGAGTGCTCTACTACTTTTGCTACAGCACCACTTCCGGGTTTCTGGTGTTTAATTGAAGATAAGGGTCTCATGTGCTTTCCTGACCAGGCTGGCTTTCAACCACAATCCTCTGGTCTCAACATCCTGAGTAGCTAGTACAACAGGGGTGAACCACCAGCACCTGGCTCATATTTGCATTTATGTGCACTGAATGACACTATGTAGACAAACAATGGAAATTTGAACCCAATGATGCCATTGCAGTTTTTCAGAAAATTTGAGGTAGCAATAAATATGTCCTCCTTTTCCATTCTGTTACATTAATGCCTCATTAGCTATGGGACCCCTCCATTAGCATCCTCTACCATCTGTATAGGTGTATTTAGTATCAGGAAATGTTCATAGAGAAATATAGAAAGACAGATTTTTAGAAAGCAAAGCATATCGAGTATGAAAGAACAGCATAGAGAGAGATACATTTATCACACAGAGATTAAGAACTAGCCTAAGAGATTTACAATGCTAAAGGCAATGAGGAATAAGCCTAGTTGAAAACTAGTTCTTCAATAACCAAAAATTTTTTGTAGAACAATTTCTGGTATACCTTAGTTACTATCATTCATTCCTTCCCTCTGGAGTTATTTTTTCTCTTGTGTCACAACTATTAATTAGCCTCTGCCTTTTTGTTGCGGTCACTGACCAAAAAGGTTTCTAAATGTCACTTAGATTACCCTTCTCTTTTTGATTAGTAGTGACCACACAAAATCCTGGAATCTTTGAATTTCCAGAATTAATCTTCACCTGACATCTAAGCACATTCCTGGCATTAATTGCTGGGACCTAATAACCAAAACTTTTTTTTAACACATTATTATAAGTAAAATACATGAATTAGAGACTGTTGTCAGGTGTCAGTTTGTAAGGAGCAATTATATATTCAAAGTATGGATTCTTTATTTTGCATTTACTAATTTTTTTCTTTTTATATTGTGAACATTCTGTACAGAAGGGTTACAATTGCATGGGCAAGATGAGTACATTTCTTGTCAAGCATTGTATCCTCCTCCTTTGGTTCCCCTTCCCACCCTCTCCCATCCTCCACCTGCCCCCAGACCCAATCCTCCTTCCCAACCCCCACCAAAGTTGTAAAGTTTGTTTTAGACAAAACGACTTGCATATCTCATTGTTGCAATGGGTCCATCTGTATCCTTATTTAAATGATGATTTTTTTCCCTTCCTCTCCACAAATTATACCATTATCAAGTACAGTGAAAGCAAGGATTATACTCTGGGTGAGGGACATACAAAACAACAAAGAAATAATTTTATTAATGTGTTAGAAACAATCACATGAAAGAAAAAAACATTTAAATACATATAGTAGGGTTCATTTCCCTAACAGCAACTTATCTGATCTTTTCTGCTTGACTCAGTCATACACTAGTTATTGCGAATAAGGGAAAACCAGGGCTTTCTTTCTTTCTTTCTTTCTTCCTTCCTTCCTTCCTTTCTCCCTTCCTCCCTTCCTCCCTTCCTCCCTTCCTCCCTCCCTACCTCCCTTCCTCCCTCCCATCCTTCCTCCCTCCCTTCCTTCCTTCCTTTCTTCCTTCCTTCCTTCCTTCCTTCCTTCCTTCCTTCCATCCTTTCTTCCTTCCTTTCTTCCTTCCTTTCTTCCTTTCTCTCTTTCTCTCTTCCTTCCTTTCTTTCTTTCTTTCTTTCTTTCTTTCTTTCTTTCTTTCTTTCTTTCTTTCTTTCTTTCTTTCTTTCTTTCTTTCTACTTTCCTTCTTTCCTTCTGTCTTTCTTTCTGTCTTTCTGTCTTTCTTTCTGTCTTTCTTTTTTTGCTCAAGGCTAGCATTCTACCACTTGAGGCACAGCACCACCTCCCATGTTTTTTTTTTGTTTATGTGGTACTGGGGTATTGAACCCAGGGTTTCATGCATGCTAGGCAGTCACCGTGCCATTAAGCCACATTCACAGAGCCCTAAGTGACTTTCTTAAGATGGCATTACATTTTCATTCCATAACTTTATCATAATTTTGGCCAGGTGCTAGAAAATGATGTAAGAAACAATACAATACAATAAGTCCAGGAAGGTTGGATGGAAAATGAATAACCGTCATGGTCTAGACAGGGCACAGAGGGGCTTACGTCATGGAACTGTTTCAACAGTCTGAGCTAGACTGCTCCTGACCCACAGCCCACCTCCTGAATGAGAAGGCTACCTTGGGTTCTAGCCACATAGGGACACTGGGCCACCTCATCCAGAAAACATTCAGCCAGTTACTATGAGAGAGACGAAGAAAGAAAATCAGCATTGTGCTTAAGTTGGGTGCTGGTGGCTCAGAACTCTAATCCTAGCTACACAACAGGCTGAGATATGAGGATCAGGGTTCATAGCCAGTCTGGGCAGGAACGTCTGTGAGACTCTTATCTTCATACAACCACCAGAAAACCGGAAGTGCCCTCAAGTGGTAGAGCACTAGCCTTGAGCTGAAGAGCTTGGGAACAGCGTCCAGGCCTAGAGTTCAAGATCCACAACTGACAAGAAGTGGATTCCCACCACATGAAGTGGACTGAATAGCACCCATTGTCCCAGGGAGCATGGTAGAGAAGTCAGGCTGAGCTTCCTGTGACCTTGAGGTTATAAGCAGGTCACCCAGCTTCTCCGTGCATCTGTTTCCTCAGCTGCAAAACTAAACAGAGTGAAGGATCCCCTTCCTCATGGGGATAGGGTAATGATGAGAGCCATGTTTTGTTTCATAATCCCACACCTGTTGCACAATTAATAACAGATCCCACCTGAGCCCTTTCCGGGTATCTTCCTGTCATATGCTCACAGAATTGCCGAGAACCTTATCTGAAGGATGCTCCCTCTGTGCCTAGACATGCTCCACAGATCCCTCTGTATAAATCCCTTGTTTCCTCACTGTCCTGTGAGGAGACTGAGGTCCGATGGTTTCGGCACTATCCAGAACTTCACCTGTGGTCAAGAATCTGCTGGCATGGACTAAAAGTTTGGGATAATCTATCTAAACCAATAACTGAGCATGGCGCTACACGTCTACCATCCCAACTACAGAGGACCATGCTTGGTGGAGCATACCTGTCACAGATAGGAGGACCCTGATCCAGCACAGCCTGAGTCTCTATTGAGTCTCTTTCTCAGAAATGCCCAAGACAGAAAGTTGGCTCCTCAGAGCCAGGGAGAGAAAAACAAGCAGGAGGTCATGGTGCCCCCAGTGGAGTGTCTGACCAGGGGCAGGGGTGGTGTTGGGGCAGCCACTCACCTCTGCTGCTTGGAGAAGATGTTGGCAGCCGTTCCAGGTGGGAAGAGCAGCGATGGAGGTGGCATTGTGTACACATGGGCCCAGAGCAGAGGACCAGAGTCATGGACCTGGGTGGGGCCTTATGCCTGCTGGTAGTGCGCCATTGCCTGAGGTTTGAAACCCAGCACCGCAAGAAGGGGGGAGGGAGCTGGGGCACTGGTGGGAGCATCAATTTCCTACTATACTCCAGTCTCTTGCTGATCACTCAACCACCTCTACCTTCCTCAACTTCTGGTAGTGTTGTAAACAAACAGAGGGAATCCTGGTGCTACCCAGCAGCATGGAATGTGGGCGTGGCCACCATTCTTGTATCCCATTGGTCAGAAAGGAACATGAAAGAATGGGGGTGTGGCCGGAATCCTGTGATGCAGGCAGTATGGGCAGAGCAAGATGACAGCGGCTACCCTAGCTTTTTTCCCAGGGAACTCTGTCCAATGCAGTTGGGGACAAGAGGGTAACCTGCTTTAGCTGGATGGCTGCACAGTTTGTTGTGTATGTCTGTGTGTTGCCAATCCTGGAGCTTGAACTAAAGATCTGGACACAGTCTGTGAGCTGCTTTTGCTCAAGGCTGGCCCTCCACACTTGATATGTTGGCACTGAAGTTGGAAAGGGGTCTCCAGGACTTTCTTGGCTTGGGTGACTTTGACCATGATCCTCCTTTCACAGCCTTGTAAGTATCAAGGAGGACTGCTGAGAGCCACTGGTGCCTGCCTAATCATTGGTCTTTCTGATGTTCTTGGACAGACTGGTGAGTACCCTATTCTCGGGTTGATGTGGTGGGAGCTGGAGCCCACAGTTTGAATCCTGATCCTTCCACCTCCAAATGGCAGGAGATCCTAAGAAACTTGTTTCTATCTATATGATACCCAATGGAATATTATGTATGTCATGATTGAATGGGTATTTCTTGAATGATTCTATGATAAAATTATACACAATTATATTATAGGACACTAATCAATTTAAGTTAATACTTTATTAAGCATTTAAACAATCACATTCATAAAATGGACACATAATGAAATTATGTGTCAGCATGTCCTCCTGGGGCAAATTGAGCTGACAGACTGTTCCCAGGACCTGAGATTGAGCCCAGGAGTTAAAAAAATAAGAACAGATTGACATGCAGATGGCAGTAAGCTAATAAATATATATCTTTATAGAGTGCCAGAGATGTCTATACATTATTTAGTTATATAGACTACATTCCTACCAATTCTTGGGTATTTATTATGTGTCCATGTAAGTAATGTAATTGTTTTCTTTCTTAAAAGAAATCAGTGTCGTGAAATCTTTGTGTTCCTGTAAGTAATAATAATCTTTTAATGCTTCATAAATATTAAATAAAATCAATCAGCTTCCTGAAATCATGCTGCCTAATTTTATGGAGCACTATTCACGAACAACTCATTCTGTGACATTGACAACATTCCATTGTTATTCCTATGGTTGGAAACCTATTTCTTAGTATCTCCTGCCATTGGTTGGTCAGGGCCTATATTGCCATGTGAGCCTATGGCTTCCCCAATAGTCTGCCAGCCTTCAGCAATGCAAGGTGAAGTACTTTTTGCAACAGTGTAATTCAGACTCAGGAGGGTCACGTGCAAAGGAAGAAAACCTAAAAAGGCCACAGTTTTTTTGTACATTGTTTTCCCTGAAAGGCCTGGGGGTCGAGTATCCCAGGATCAGCTGTGAGTCCCGTGGCTGCACCCCAGCCTAGGGTGATCGAAGCTGAGGCAGAGTTACCACGACCTGAGTTCAAGCCCAGTGCTGAGAAAAAGTTTTATAAAATTAGCTCCCTGGCTTGCAATTCCCGCTATTTATTCTGCCAGGTGTTGTATTTGAACTAAGGATCTGGGTAAATCTGCAGCAATGTGGATGAAGGGGAAGATCACTGTACTTGAGGATAAGAAAATCAAGCCTGTTCACTAGTCCTGAATTCAAGCCTCATCCCTGGAAGACGTACTATTTATATACATTGTAAAGATAGGATTTATACTTACCTATAGATGTTCAGTCCATACATGTTTGGTGTGGTTGTTCCTTGTATTTTTTGTTTTATTCATTTATTTACCATTGATTTTACTATATGAAACCCATTTCGTTTATTACATTGATGACATCCTATCATAGAGCACTAGGTTTGTAGAAATGTACTCCATCATGCTTGACACCTAGAATTCTCAGAGAAAAGGAAAACAAGTTTCACCCTCGGCTTCTTACTTGATGATCCACTTGTTAATATTGCTGGGATCTGAACTCAGGGCCTAGAAGGACCAATTGGCCAATAAATCAAGGTGAACACACCAACCTGTGAGCAACCAAAGAGCTAGGTTATTCCCAGGATCTGATATTGATCTCCAGGGTGGTCCACTATAAGTTCATAATTTCATACGTTCATAAATTAAACATAGGATCAATATTGACATACATGTGTGGACAGCATCTTGTGTTTGGTGCACTTCTCCTTATTTTGTCTCTAATTCATGGAGGTATTGTTTATTTTACTAAGAATGGTGACAGGTATAACTGGGCTGACATGGACGACAACCTGTTGCCATGGTTGTAGGGTTGCCTATGCATTCGCCATCCTCTTCTTTCACAGGAGAGGAAAACGTGTGTAACAACTGGCTTCTGACATCAGAATGAATCTTTTGTCAGTGCGGGGATTTGAACTCAGGTCTGGGTAGCTCTGTTTCACTGTGGGAGAATTGAAGCTCACCATCCTTGAAGACTAGAATGTCAGGCCTGGTCCAGGGCCTGATTTGAAGGCCCAGCACTGGACAAAATAATAAGCCCACCTTTTTTAAACATAAGATCTCTCTTTACCTACAGGAGTGGTATGCATCTTGAGTTCATTGTAGTTATTCTTTTTAATTTGTGTCTTATTCATGGATATATTGTGTATTTTATTGAGTATGGTGACAGATATAACTGTGCTGACATGGATGAAAACCTATTTCCATGGCTATAGAGGTGCCTATATAGCATTCTCCATCTGCGCTGAGAACCAGGGCTTTCGCAGGACAGGAAAAAAGGTGGATCAATTGGATTCTCACATCAGGTTGAATATTTTGGCAGTGCTGGGATTTGAACTCAAGGGCCAGCAGGCCCAATGAGTGAAAGGGACATGTTGACAACACCAGCCTGTGAGCCACTAAGGAGCTAGGCCATTCCCAGAACCTGAGTTCCAGCCCTGGTGGGTGCCAATACAGCCATAAATTCATAATTAAACAGAGGATCTATATTTCTAAACATTGGTGGGTGGCATCTTGTGTTTGGTGTAGTCATTCTCTTTATTTTGTGTCTTATTCATTGATGTATTATGTATTTTCTTGAGTATAGGATGACAGACATAACTCTGGTGAACTGGATGACAAACTATTCCCATGAGTATAGACTTGCCTATACATTCTTCATCCTAGCTGAGACACAGAACTTTCACAGCCTAGAAAAACAGATGCAACAACTGGCCTTTCACATCAGGGTGAAATTTTGGCAGTGCTGGGAATCGAACTCAGAGCCTAGGAGGCCCAACTGCCCAATGGGTTCACGTGATCACACCAGACTGTGACCCACTAAGGAGCTGGGTCATTCCCTGGAACTGAGATCGAGCCCCAGGGAGGCTTCAATAGTCCTCAATGCATCATTGAAACAATGGATGTATATTCACATCCGTGTGTGGACTTCATCGTGCATTGAGTGTAGTTATTCTCTTTATTTTGTATGCTATTCATGGATATATTGTGTATTTTCTTGAGTATATGATGACAAGTATACCTGGACTGACATGGATAACAACTTATTCCCATTGCCACAGGGTGGCCCATTTATTCTCAATCCTAGTTGAGACCCAAGACTTGCACAGAAAAGAAAAACAGGTGCAAAGATTGGCTTTGGACATCTAGATGAATCTTTTGGCAGAGATGGGATCTGAACTGCGGACCTAGCAGGCCCAATTGGCGAATGGGTCCACATGAGCACAACAGCCTGTGAGCCACGAAGGACCTAGGCCATTCCCAGGACCTGAGATTGAGGTCCCCCTGGCGGGGGGAAACTGGGTTGCATAATAGTCATCCATTCATAAGCTGAAGGTAGTATGCAAATAAGTACATATTTGTGTAGAGTAGGAGAGATGGTGACCTGTAATGGAATTCATTCTGTGTGACTACCATTTCTTGGATCTTTCTGGATGCCTCCTTTTCATGACTGTGATGATAATTATCATGCTTCATCAACTCTTCTTTACAAATAATCAATACTCCATGAGTCTTGCCTATCATTTCCTACTCCCATCATGCAGGAAGTACTCATTCAGGGATGAGATCGATCGCTTTCCATGACTCCTCCTAGGTTCAGAAACAAGTATCTCAGGGTCTCCCGCCATTCCCTCCTTGTAGTGGGGGGGCTGAATTCAAGCCTCAGACCTGGAAAACTTCATCTTACATACATTTTAAAGTTAGGATTTGTAATTCCGTACAGATGTTCAGTCCATATTGTGTTTGCTGTGGTTATTTATTTTATTTCTTGTTTTATTCATTTATTTACCATTTATTTTATTGACTCTGATGATACATATACCATTTATTACATTGTTTACATCCTATCACAAAGCATCTAGATTTTAGATGTGTTCTTCATCAAGCCTGACAGTGCTAGGATCTGAATTCAGTGCCTAGCAGGCTCAATTCAAGAATGAGTGAGTTTGAGCATGGCAGCCTCTAGCCAATGAGGCTGTCAGGTGGTTCCCAGATCGACCCCCTGGTTTGGCCAAAACAGTGATACATGGATAGGCAGATGGTGGTATATAAATAAATATATATTGGTAAAGAGTGCCAGGGCTGTCTATCTATGATTAAATGACACCTACAACTTTCCTACTAAATCTTAGATTTTTATTATACCTCCATTGAAGGAATATTATTCTTTTCATGATTAATAAAGTATTAATTAAGATCAATCAGCATTCTACTATTATTGCATCCAATTTTAGACTAGACTGGTTCATGAACTACACTTTTAATCAGTATTCCTATGAATAGGAATGAGTCTCTTGTGATCTCCTGCCATTGGTGTCAGGACTGGGATTTGAATCCAGGGCCATGTTGACAGGTTGGCCTATGGTTTCACTGATATCCCACCAGCCCTCAGCAATGACAGGTCAAGTCTACTGCAGCCATATCATTCAGACCTAGGATGGTCAACATGCAAAGAAAAAAATTTTAAAACCCCAGCACTCTGCACCTCACCACTTTTTGTGCTTTCCAGCTTTTTTTTCTTCCTAAAATCCCTCTAGGCCTAGGATCTCAGGATCGGCTAAGTGTCTGGAGACTGCACCCCAGCCTAGGGAGATCCAAGCTGAGGCAGAGTTTCCATGACATGACGTCAAGCCCTATGTTTGGCCAAAAATTAATTAATTGATTAATTAATTAATTAATCATTTAACTAAATTAAAAAAAATAAAACTCCTTGGTTTGGAATTTCTGCAAGTTTTCTTTCCTAGCCTGGGATTTAAAATTAGGATCTTGGTAAATATTTAGCAATGTGAGGGAAGAGTTGCCACTACATGAGTTCAAAGCCTGTGCCAACAAAAAATGGAAAACTAAGTCACTGACCTCGGCAGGGGGAGGTAGTTGTGGAGATGGGAGGGAAAGGATAGTAAGGGGAAAACAAAGGAGGAGTCAACAATGCTCAATAGAAAATGTACTCATTAACTTGCTCCTGTAACTGTAACCAATCTGTACAACATTTTTAAAATAAAAAAAAAAACAAAAGAAGAGAAACAATGTAATTCTCAGAGAAGCACTCAGGGAAATACGTCTGAATAGCTGTACAAAATTCTACACTGCTTTTTTAAAATGTTCAGTATGGAACTGAAAAAACATAACTGCTTCCATTAATAAAAACTAAGTCACTGTCTTGGACCTGGGGCCAGTATTTCTGCCATTGCTAGGATTTGAGCTCACCATCCAGGTAACTCTCTTGCAGCATGGTTGAAGGCAGAGCTCACTGTCCTTGAGGAAAAGAAATTCAGGCTAGAATCCCCATGTCCTGAATAAAGGTCCTGCAAGAGAAAAAATATTTCTATACATATGTAATATATATACTTACATATGTATGTTAATTTCACATTATGATTTTTATTATTGATTTTGTATTTTATTTTTCTTTGATTCATTTATTGATTATTGTATTTAGTATTATTATACACATAATTTTTTTACATTTTGCACATATATTTTAAAATTAAACACAATAATTTAGGATATTGACTCATTTTTCATTAATATTTTATTAAGTGTTGAAACACAGTACATAATTAAATGGAAGCATTTGTCACAGTCTTCACATGTTTATAGCCTGCCCCAAGTATGAGCTTTGTCTTATCTTTGGACATCTTCCCATTGGGATCTCTTTAGAACGTTTTTATTCAGAAACCTTTTCTTGAGGATAGGCAGGTGAGGGATAAAATTGCAAGGGTGGGGTAGAAATGTGGCTTAGTGGTAAAGAGCTTGCTCAACATGCATGAATGACAGGGTTTGAATCCTCATTGCCACATAATCAGAAAAAGCCAGAAGCTGTGGAGTGGCTGAAATGGCTAGACTTGAGAAAAAGAAGCTCAGGGACAGTACCCAGGCCCTAAAATAAAGCCCCAGAAGTGTTAAAAACAATAGGCCAGATGACAGTGGCTCACAGCTGGGACCCTAGCTTCTCAGTAGACTGAGAGCGGAAGACCAGAGTTCAAAGACAACCTAGGCAAGAAAGCCTGTTAGACTCTTATCTCCAGTGAACCACCAAAAGACCCTGTGTGGCGCTATGGCTAAAGTGGTAGAGTGTTAGCCTTGAGCTGAAGGGATCAGGGACAGTGCCCAGGCTGAGTTCGAGACATACACCTGGAAAAAAAAGTGAGGGTTAATCAAAGTACTTTTCCTATTTATTAATGAGGAGAACATTCTCTGGAAAATGAACACTGATGTACACCAGAATTGCAGTTAGAGCTCCAGGTTCAAGTGTAGCAGATCCATATACCCAGCCTCTCAGACTCTAGCATTGTAACCTTGTGTCCTACAGGGTTCTGAACGGTCCATTGTTGAAAGGCATAATATGCTCCCCAAACACTTTGCAATAAGCATTTGACTTCTATTGTCAATGTCATTACAGATCTGAACCTACCAGAGCTCCAGTAGCTCACGCCCATCAACCTAGCTCCGGAGGCTAAGGTCTCAGGAACACAGGGTGAAGCCAATCAGGGCAGGGAAGTCTTTGACATTCTGACTTCCATTTCTGAAAGGTCAGATGTACAAGAGCTTCTTGTGTTTCCCTTGGTGATGAGAATTTACTTGCACTCTAAATGTTCTTAGAGTTCCTGAGCTATAGAAGAAGGCAAGAAACATCAACGACCCATCCGGGGTTCAAATGAAGTTCTCAGAATCCAAGCCCTAGCCCTGTTAGCAGGATGAAATCCAGTGTAACACTGTATTTGAAGGAAAGAAAACAGTTGCAAAAGCCAGGCTAGGTGCCGAGACCTAGCCCTGCAGGATTAAGAGGCAGAATGTACACACTCAACAGGGAAGTGAGCTGCCAAACCACTTCATGCATTCCAGGAACAACCAGCAATGAAGGGAAACCTGAAATATTTGTTAGAGTTACACCAGGGTCAGGCTTTTATCAGCCTCTTCAAATAATGACTAATTAACCTTCCTCCTTCAGTTGAAAGGAGCCTCAGGCTATCTTTAGGTTACCAATAGAGAGCCAGTTTAGTGAGGGAGAGGGGAGGAACAGAGTAGAAAAACCCTGCTCTCTGGTCTTAGGGAGTGGGTTTTTGACTCTCCATTTGTCAGATTTGAAGCCCTTGTACCTCTGCCAGTCCATTCTCCTTCCTTCATTCTCCACTTAATTAATGCAAATCCCCAGACCAACTAGAGGCAGGGCTGTTTCTCTTCTGTCTCCAAGCCCCTGAGTTAGAACCTAGCTCTGCCCTCCTGGCTCTGGGGCCTTTGGCTACCTTAGAAGTGGGAAAGAGACAGTCTTCCTGCTCTGTCATTGTGTGAAGGTGATGCTGGTGACCTAGCACACTGCAGAAGGCCTCATGAATGGGAAGTGTTCCCTTCCTTCCTCCTGACATCCAAGACCAGATTTATCTATCAACTTTCTATCTATCTATCTATCTATCTATCTATCTATCTATCTATCTATCTATCTATCTATCTATCTATCTATCTATCTATCTATCTATCTATCTAATCTATCTATCTAATCTACCTACCTACCTACTTAGGTATCTCTTTGCCAGTTTTTGGATTGAACTCAAGGTCTGGGCACTGTCTGTAGCACTCTACTACTTAAGCCACAGCACTAATTCTGGCTTTTTCTTTGTATGTGATACCGAGGAATCGTACCCAGGGCTTCATGCATGCTAGGCAAGCACTTTCTCACTAATCCACATTCCCAGCCCCTTCATCTTTTCCTTAATGGTAGTTTTTACATAAGTATGCTACCATTTTAAGTCCCCTAGTTTAATTTTCTGAATACTGGTTACTTCTACAAAACCTGATTTTCTTTTCCCCTGCCTGATTTGTGACTGGTCCTGCATTGGCCTAATAATTAATGTAAATAAAGGCTGCTGAGAGCTGCAGTGTTCATCATATAATGACACAGGACTGGAAACCTGGAAGAGAAAAGCCATGGGTCTGAAATGAAGAAAATGGTGCAGTATGCACTAGGAGCATATTTGAAAAAATGAACAAGTAAATAAAAGAAGAAGCAATGCATACAGTCTGTTTGCACTCAGGGAGGTAATATACACACATAAGTAGGTAGGGCGTTGATAAAAAAAACTTGGCCTTCTCTTTTTGAAAATTTTTTTGTGGTCGTCCCAGGGCTTAAACTCAGGGCCCGATGCGTTCCTTGGCTGTTTTTCCCAAGGCTGAGGTGTTACCGCCACCACAGCTCCACTTCCAGCCATCTGGTCATTAATTGGACATAAGCACCTCCCAGGCTTTCCTGCCTGTTCTAGCCTGTGTTTCCTGCTTGGCTTTCTCTCCCAAAGCTGGAGCTCTTTCCTCTGGACTACTGCTCCACTTCCAGTTTTCTGGTGGTTTATTGGAGATAAGAGTCTCACAGACTTCCTGCTCAGGTTGACTTTGAATGGCGATTTCTCGAAGAGGATTCAAGCAGCTTTTCTCAAGGATACACAGAGGAGTGCTCCATACAAAACCTCATTGTAAATCTCGAGAGGCACTAGAGGAAAAGAGATACATGAAAATGCTTCTAGTGTGTTCTAAATACTTAAGGTTGGAGACACACAACACATAATTATTAGATCATTTTATGTGCAAAAGGAACAATGCAGACATTATGAGAATCATTGCAGCTTTCAGTCCTCTCATCCTGAGACAGTAAATTCACTGCAGCTCAATGCTAAGTGACAGAACTGGCATGTCCTGTGGATATTTTCTCCCAATTCCTGTGACACTCGTTACTCACTTTTGGCTTCAAACCTGTGACCAGAGGGGAAGATGAGGCAAGAAAATCCTTCTCAGTGAAAACAGCCATAAAGATCATTGGGTAGTTAACTTATAAATTCAAGACATTGGAATGACCCTGTTAAGAAGTCAGATTGTCCAGATTAAAAAATGAAGAAGAAAGAAGGTACCAGTGGCTGCTGACTGTAATCCCAGCTCCTTAGGAGGCTGAGATGTAGAGAATCTTAGTTTGAATCCAGCCAGCATAGGAAAGTACATGACACTGTTATTTCTAAGAGATCACAGAAAAAACCAAAGTGGGGCTGTGATTCAAGGTTAATGCACTATCCTTGAGCAAAAGGAGCTCAGGGACAATGCCTAGACTCATAGTTCAACACCAGGAACTGTCCCATCAAAGAGCCTGTACCTCCATATCTTTGTGTATGTATGGACGTATTCCTATTGGTGAAGCTCCAGAGTAGCTATGATGAATGGCACCAAGCTAGGAAATTTGTATTCAATAAAATGATTTTATAACAGAGACTGCTTTCATGACACTGCATGTTCCAGGGCTCCTTTCACTGGTCCCAGTATAACCTGTGGATTTCTCTGTATCCCAGGCCTTGTGGACGAAATCTCTCTCATTTCCTGGACAGGCAGAAAAAAGGCCTCATTCCTGTACTGCTGTGTAACAAACAACTCCATCCGGGTCAGATAGTGAGGAGGAGTGCAGGCGGGCTCTGAAGGTCAGGAGAGAAAGGTCACTATGTACTCGCAACTATCTCTCTACCCAGTGCTCTGTTTTGACAGGAAGCTTTCATTTGTGCCATCTCCCATGACAGGCCAAGTTCTGTGCACTTATCCTGCCTTTGTGAGACTATATACCAGTGTTCAGATACAGTTCTCAATATAATTCAAAAGTCCTTCTGGCAGACAACTAGGGCACTGAAGCTTATGAAATGTTTCATTGAGGGCGATGTTGGGCCTATGATGCCTCTCCTAGTTTTTCGCAAGCTTGGGAAATCCAAGCACATATCTGACATCACAAAGCTTCCTGTCTTCTAGGGCTGGTGAATCTCATCAGGTGTTGAAACTTTTGCCCTCTCCTATTTGGGCCCAGGGTGGCTATCTTTTGGGAACACGGAGCTAACTTGCTGACCATGATCTCAGTGAAGAAGCCCGGTACCTTACCATTTTGTGTAACAGCATCACTCCTAGTCTGTGTGTGTGTGTGTGTGTGCACACGCGTGTGTGCGCCCATATACCATTCTTGGAAGTTGAACTCAGGACCTGAACAATGTACCTAGATTCTCTTGTACAAGGAGAGCACTCTCCTACTTGAGCCACAGAACCACTTCAGGCTTTCTTTTATTGATGTGGTCCTGAGAAATCAAACCCAGGGTTTCATATATGCAAAGCACTCTACCCCTAAGGCACATTCCCAGCCCTCTATTTCAGGTGTGTTTGTTTCTTTCTGTCATTTTTTATTGTAGGAGTTGATGTCTAGGCATGGGTGCTGTCCTTGAGCTCTTCAGCTCAAGTCTTGTGCTCTACTACTTGAGCCAAAGCGCCATTTCAGCTTTTCTGGTGGTCCATTGGAGCAAAGTGTCTCAAGGACTTTCATGCCCAGGCTAGCTTTGAACCATGATCCTCAGATCTCATCCTCCTGAGTAGCTAGGATGATAAACATGAGCGTCAAGCACACAGCTTCCACTTCAGGTTTCTTAGTGGTGAATTGAAGATAGTCTCATAGGACCTTTTTGCCTGGGATAGTTTGGAACTCAGGTCCTCAGATCTCAGCATCCTGAGAAGGCAGGATGACAGACCTCAGCTATAGAACACTAGGCCATGGCTTCTGGTGCAACGGGCTCCTTGGCTCCACATGGTGGAGTGTTAGCCATGAGCCCAAGAGGTAAGGGTCAGTGCCTAGGCCCCTAGTTCAAGGTTCATGACTGAGAAAATACAAAACAAAACAATTGTCTGCAGGACACAACTCACTAGTCTTCAGTAATACATAATTTAGTCCCTGCCATGGGGACCTATCTGAGCCTCAATATTCTTCTCTGCATAATCATCTCAGTTGTGGAGCTCTTACAAGGACAAGTTGAAAGAATGCACCCTGTGAAAGACACAGCACATGGCACTCTTGCATGACTCAGCACACAGCATCCTGTGAAAGTCTCAGCACCCAGCACCCAATGAAGGACTCAGCACACTCCATCTTGTGCAGGACTCAGCACAGATCACCCTATGAAAGACTCAGCACAAAGCTCTGTTCCACAAGCTATCATTAGAATTAAGATGGTTTCACATTCTTTGAGGAACATTTCATAACTAATAGTTTAGTGGGGTGTTTTTATTTTGGGGGAGGTTACTTATGGGGCTTGAGCTCAAAACATGGGGATACTTTTCTACTAACATTTGCTCAAGGCTAGTGGTCTACCATTTCAAGCCATATTTCAAAGATTCTAGCAGACTTCCTGCCAGGATTTAAAGCCCCCAAGCAGCCAAGATGTCCGGGGTAAGCCAGGGTAAGCCAGGATGATGGGGGTAACCCATGGAGCTGGGATACAGCAGTTTACATCTGGCTAAGTCAGGTTAGGTGACAGCTGTCAGCACCAGACTCCTAGCTTTCTCTGTGATGAGGTATTTGATGTCCTGTCCTTCTATAGTTGCAGTGAGTATATTCTACCTTTTTTTTTTGACAGTCCGGCGACTTGAGTAAGGGCTTTGACACTGTCCCTAAGCATTTGTGCTCAAGGCTAGCACTCAGTTGATTGAAAGACAGCTGAACTTCTAGGTTTTCTTTTTAAGTGGCACTGAGGGCTCGAACCCAGGGCTTCGTGCTTACTAGTCAAGCACTCAACCAAAGAGCCCCAGGAGTGAAAGAGTTATAAATAGATAGAGGTTGCTGTATATGATTTTATATACACAAAAGATGTTTGTACATTATTAATTTATAGATAATATTACTACCAATTTTTAGGTATTAAGTTATGTCTCCATTTAATCATGTGTCTCAGCAATTAATAAAGCATTAATTAAAATTATATGTACATACATCTGTATATAAATTACATATTTTATAGAATGTGACAGATGTCTATATAATTAAATTATACATCATGTGTTACTACCAATTATTAGGCATTTATGTTTCCATGCAATTTTTATTCTATTAATGCTTAATAAAATATTAAACTTAATCCACCTCCTATAACTAGTGTGTCTAATTTTATCCTAGAATGATTCACTACTAATTCAATCTGTTTTTCATTTATTGTAGTGACAATTCTTCCACCAATGACATTTTTTACATTTATGACATCCTATTACATAGCATATATATTTGCATCTGAATTATACATCCTGTCACTGAGCACTTTCAAAGAAAAAGAAAACATGTGTCACGCTCGGCTTCTTCCTCCTCGATTACATTTTTGGCAGTACTGGGATCTAAATTCAGGGCCTAGAAGGCTCAATTCATGAATGGCTGACTGTCAGCACAGAAGCCTCTAGCCTATTCAGCTGCCAGGCTGTTCCCAGGCCCTGATATCGAGCCCCATATGTTGAACACATATTTCACTTAGTGTAGTTATTCATTTTATTTTTTGTTTTATTAATTTATTTACCATTTATTTTATTGACTATTATTACACATGAAATATTTACTACATATATTACATAAGATATAGATTTGCCTGTGTATGAAACTTCATACCTTACACTCAGGACTTTCAAAGAATCAGAAAACATGTGTCACCGTGGGATTCTTACTCCACGATTCAATTTTTGTGAGTGCTGGCATTAGAACTCACAGCCTATAAGTCCCAATTCATGAATGGGTGAGTGTCAGCACACCAGCTTGGGACATATTGAGCTGACAAGTATTTCTAGCACCTGAGATCGAGCCCAGGGGTTGACAAAATAAGAACAGATTGACATGCAGATGGCAGTACACAAATAAATATAGATCTTTATAGAGTGCCAGTGATGTCTATACATTATTCAGGTATATGCACTGCATTCCTACCAATTCTTGGGTATTTATTATGCGTCCATGTAATTAATATTCTTGTTTTCATCCTTAATGAATTATTAAAAAATCAACCACTGTCCCAAAACTATTGCATCCATGTAATTAATAGTATTCTTTGAATGTATCAAAAATATTCATTAAAATCCATTGGTCTCCTAAAATCCCTCCATCTAATTGTATAGTAGTATTCAGAAACAACTAATTCAACTTTGCCATTCATAATCTTCCATCGCTAATCCTATGAATAGGAACAAGACTCTTAGGATCTCTCTCCATTGGTAGGGGTCAGGACTGTGCTTCAAACACATGGCCTATGTTGCCGTGTTGGCCTAAGGCTTCCCTGGTAGTCCACCAGCCTTCAGAAATGCCAGGTTACCAACATTTTGCAGCCATGTCATTCAGACCCAGGATGGTCACTTTGCAAAGAAAACAAATATAAAACTAGGAAGTTGCCAGTTTTTATTTTTCTGTCGCATTATTTATTATTGTTTTCCTCTCAGCATTTGAAGCCCAGGAACCCAGGTTTGTCTGTGAGTCCAGTGGTTGCACTCCAGCCTAGAGTGATCAATGCTGAGACAGAATTGCCACTACCTGAGATCAAGCCCTGTGCTTGAAAAATAAAAATACATACATACATACATACATATATACATTAAAAATATTTAAAATATTATGTGGCTCCTTGGCTTGGAATTCAAGCCATTGTTTTTGCCAGGCCTGGGATTTGAACTCAGGGTGTGAGTAAATCTGTAGCACTGTGGGGGATGGGAAGATCACCGTGCTGGAAGACAAGAAAGTCAGGCCTGTTCCCAGGGCCTGAATTTAAATCCTAACACTTGAAAAAATAATATATATATCATATTCTTATATATTTGAAATACATGATTTATATTTACGTACACGTGTTTATTGCATATTGCAGTTAGTGTATTCATTTTATTTTGTGTTTTATTTCTTATGTATTTGAGAGTGAGTATGATTACACATATAACATTTTGCATCCTATTACATAAGACATAGGTTTTCCTATGTATTCTACATCATTCCTGAGACCCAGGACTTTCACAGATACGGAAAACAAGTGGAACAATTGGCTTTTCCAACAGGATTAAGTTTTTGGCAATTCTCTGACTTGAACTCAGGGCCTAGCAGGCCCAGTTCATGAATGGTTACATGTTAGCACACTAATCTGATGCAAATGAAGTTGGCAGGCCAATTTGAGGACCTGAGATCAAGCCACAGGAATGACCAATATATAAACAGGTAGATGTTTAGATTGCAGTGTGTGTGTGTTTGTTTGTGTGTGTGTGTGTGTGTGCATGTGTGTATGTATTTACATATGTATATGCATCTATAAATATATACAGAGAGACACAGATAGACATTTATGTAGATTCTAGTGTATAACCCAATATAAAGAGTGATATCTGCAACTTATTTTTATATATTCTATTACTACCAATTATTTGGTATAAAATTAAGCTTCCAATTATCATGGTAGAAGAATTAATAAAGTACTAATTAATCAATGACCTATATTTATTGCATACAATCTTATATTAGAATGACTAGCTAGTTAGTAATTCAATTAGTATATGTCAAATATTCTATTAGTGTCCCTATAGATAGGCACGAGTTTCCTAGGATCTTCAGCTGTGTGTAGGTGGCAGTCCTACGATTGATCTCAGGGCCTAGGTGTCTGGGTTTGCCTCAAGCTTCACTGACAGCCCCCCAGCCATCATCCATGCAAGGTCACATACAATTTTCAAGCCAAGTCATTGAGGCTCAGGAGGGTCACAGTGCTAAGGAAACAAAGGTAAAAACTGTTGTGTAACATTTTCTGGTTTTTCCTCCTCCATTTTTGTTGGTTTAATGTATTTTTGCCAGTGCTGGGAGTTGAATTCTGGTCCTAGGATCCCTGGATCATCTGTGGGTGTACAAGCTGTACCCCAGCCTAGGGTAATCATGGTTTAATACACACTAAAATGTTTCCTTGAGCAAAGGGAGCTCAGGGAAAATGTCTAGGCTCACAGTTCAAGCCCCAGTACCTGCCACAAAAAAAAAAGAGCCAGCAACTCCATGTGTCTGTGTATGTATGCATGTATTTGTATCAGTGAAGATCCAGAATTGCTATGAAGAAAGGCACCCAGCTAGGAAATTTGCTTTGAATAGAATGATTTCATAGCACAGAGAGTGCTTTCAAGACAATCCATGTACCGGGGCTCCCTCATTGTTCCCAGTGTAGCCTGCTGAGTCTCCATACCCCAGGCTGCCGGAGGAAGTCGACTTCGTTGTTGGAACAGGCAGACAAAAAGCTTCACTCCTGTAAAGCTGCAAAGCAAACAATTCATCCAGGCCAATTAATGAGGATAAACGTGCACAGGTTCTGAAAGTCAGGAGAAAAAGGCATGTTTGTACCCCAAGCTATCTCTCTCCCCAGTGGTCTGTTTTGACCGGAAGCCTTTATTTGTGCCACCTTTTGTGGCAGGCCAAGTTCCCTGCACTCATGCTGTCTTTGTAAGACTATGTTTCAGTGTTGAAACAAACTGCTACAATTAATTCAAGAGTCCTTTTGGCAGACAATTAGGGAGCTGAACATAATGGAATGATACATTTTTGGCAAAGGTGCCTCCATGTGGTGTGTGTGTGTGTGTGTGTGCATACACCATTCCTGGTGCTTGAACTCAGGACCTAACTGAAGAACTAAAGTAATTCCATTTTAAGATCAAGCCCCCTGAGCTGTGCTGCCCTCAAAGTAACCCCCAAAGAGAGCTGTGCTGCCAAAGAGAAAAATAGTTCTCAGAAAAACCGCAGGTTGCCACCAACCCTACCCACCCTTAAAAAACAGAACAGTTGCCCAGGTGTTCCAGCTGAAAAAGGGAAGTGCGATCAGGGTGGACTTAAACCCCCTGAACTTGTGAACTTGCTTGTGTGGAAACCCCCTAAACTTGTTTGTTTGATAATATAAAAGCTGTGCCAATTTTATGCTTGGGGCCTCTTAGCATCACCGGTTACCAAGTGCACAGAGGACCAAACTCCAGCTTGCAATAAACGACTCTTTGCTGTTTGCATTGATCATGGTCTCTGGTGTTCTGAGAGGGGGCGTCCAAAAACTGGGCACTTTATGTGGGAGCTCCTCTGGGATAGCCCCCCCATAAGCCACCCAAATACCTGATCAGCGAGTCGTCCAGCTAGCCGGTAAGAGGGGGTGCAGCTGCTTTATGTTGAGTGTTTTATGTTTGACTTGCAAGTAGGGTTTTGGAGCTGGCAAGAAATGTTGGCGGATGTGCTACAAGGTAACCAGCAGGCCGGTGGAAGACATTTCCTGGGCCCTTGGGGAAGCCCTCCCCAGTGGGGTCTCTCTGGACTCTGTCGTCTTTTGGACCATGACTTATCCGGCCTCTGCCACTCTGGGTTAAGGGTAGATTATCCACCTCCTGGGTATTGACTCACCGGCCTCTGCCATCCTTTGGGACAGGAACTCGTCTGGCCTCCACCACCGTGGTTTAGGGGTGGATTCGAGCTTGAGATCAACATGCATGCTCTCTTTGTCTCATTTGTAGTTGCCATTGTCATTTTAATTCAGCGCCTCTCTTTCTTTCCTTTCCTGATTCATTTTATTTCATTTTCAGATCAGTGAGCATCCTGGAGCCCCCACAAAAGTAGGGGCCAGAGGCTCCTTTCACCTCAGGCGCTCTCCCATTTTAATACTTTTGGAATTTTAGGATGACATCAAGGGTAGACTTATTCTCTAGAAGAGGAGGCAGTGGGGGAAGGGAGAACCTGCAGGATCTAGCAATAACTTTGAAAGGGGCCTGCAGGGAAAACTCTAAGCCAGATGAATCTGCCACTGACCACCAAGTGCCACCAGCAAGATCTTAGCCTCGGGACTTGGCCCAGAGGTTCTGAGTATGGGGGGGAGACTGTCAGTCTGAGAGGATAGCTTCCAGGGTCATTTTTCCCTTGCCCCAAGATGATTGGGAGTTCTCCTCCACCTTGGAAGGCCCCTGGGTCAACATTTGCAGTTATCTAAAAAAAAAAAAAAAAAAGAAAGAAATCCTCTGGTGGTGAGATGTTGCCAAATTCAAGGAAATCTGATTTTGTCTTTGTGGCCATTTGTCTGTCTTGTTTACTTTGGTGTCGTTTCTGTTCTATTTTTGAGGTGGGGAAATTCTGGGTGAGGGTGGCCAGCTCACTCAGCAGACTCTGATTTCAGCTTGCTGAGTGAGAATGGAGCAGTTCTAGTAGGGTTGAACTGAGGGTCCATTAGTCCCCAACTCAGCCTTTGTTGTCTAGTTCTGTTTTAGAATTGGTACCTGTTTTAAGTGTGGATTCTTGGTTTTTGTGTTTATTTATATTTTTGTTATTTATTTGAACAACTCTGGGGAAATAAAAGTTCCAGCCTCTGGCTGGGCTCAGCCACAGACCTGTTATGCTCCCCTCACTGTGAGGTATGAAAGGTTACTGGACTAGTCTGGTACCTTTCAGGCCTTGGGATGCATTTTCTCCTTGTGGAGGCTGCCTGAGCGGAGGGTGTGGAAGGCTAAGCACCTGGTTTGGACTTTTCAGCGAGTCCTGACAATGTAACAATTTGTAAAGTGCTCTTGTCTAATATTGGATAAAATTCAGGCCAGTTTAGTTTCAGGTGACCCCGTCAACCAGCCCTTCTGCAACAGAAGGTATTCAAAAGATCCGTTGGTGAATTGCCTTGCTAAACAAGCAAGCCTGGGAAAATGAAGCTTAACAAAGGTACTTAGTTAAAAAAAATACTGTATTACATTTTTGTTAAAAATCTTAAAAAAAATCTATGTACAACTGATTTTGAATTTTGCACGCTTTAAGATGTGTGTGTTTTCTATGTGTTTGTAAACATGTTCAAGATAAAAATTGTCAACATGCTGTAAAAATTGGGTGAGTTTAAGTTTAAAATGTAAAAGGTTAAGGGATTTAGACATTACTAAAAATTAAAAAATCTTTCACATTGTTTTAAATGGCTTTTTAAGGATTCTTTAATGTAGAAATTAGAAAATCTGTTATTTTAAAATTTAATATTTTAAAATGTTTTGGCAGTTTGGGATTTAGTTCCCTTGGCTAAAATTTCAGGATAAATATTAAAAATTTAAATGTAAAGGTCAATTTAGCACTGTTACAAAACATGACCCGTTCTGTCTATCTAAAGCAGTATTTTATTCAAACCTCTGCACCAAAAATGGGAAAACTTAGAAGACCACCTAAGATCTATATTTAGGGGTGAGGATGAGCAGGCAGAAGTGCAGTTAAGTGGGTCATGCATGGTGGGACCGACCCTGGGGGGGGGGCTTCATAGATGGTGGGACTGGCCCTGGGAGGAGTCCACACATGGTAAAGGAGGGCAAGCTGGCATAAACGCAGTTCATCTAACCTTAAAGAGTCAGATTGGGTGTGTGCCCATTCCATAGGAGGGGCTGAGTGGCCCATCTTTGTTCGGTCTTTTTTCCCTGCAGATAGACACTGAAAACATGATGGTTAAAATGAGTGATGTGATGATCTGATTATTATTGCTAAAACTGCCCCTTGTATGTGTTAAAATTACAATTAAAAAGGCCTTCAAAGGAGGGTTAAAAAGTTTATTTGTATAATGGAACTTGCTTTCACTGATGTTCTACAATTAGGATGTTTTTAAAAGTTATAAAGGTGTTAAGCCTAGTTTCTTTTCTTTTTTTTTTCTAGATTATTATTTGTTTTTATTGTGAAAATATTGTACAAGGGGGTTACAATTACATGAGCAAGATAATGAGTACATTTCTTATCAAGCATTGTAGCCTTCTCCTTTGTTTCCCCTTTCTATCCCATCCTCCCCCATCCCTCTACCCAAGCCTACAATCACCCCACACCAAAGTTGGAAAGTTCGTTTTCGACATAACGACTTGTACATCTCATTGTTGCAATGGGTCCACCTGTATCCCTATTTAAACGATTTGTTTTTGCCCTTACCCTCCACAAATTATAACAACATCAAAAACAGTGAAAGTAGGGGTTATACCATGGGGGAGGGACATACAAAGCAACAAAGATATCATCTTATAAATGTGTTAGAAAAAATCGCATGAAAGAAAACAGCATTTGAGTACATATCTTAGGGTACATTTCCCTAACATCAATATATCTGAGCTATTCTGCTTGATTCAGACATATACTATTTATTGGAAAAAAGGAAAACTATGGGACCTATGTTTCTTTGGGCCTGGTTTACTTCACTTAATATAATTTTTTCCAACTCTTTCTATTTCCTCACAAATGGGGCAATGCCATTCTTTATGATGGACGCATAGAATTCAATTGTGTATATATATATATATATGTACCAAATTTTCTTGATCCATTAATCTACTGAGGGGCATCAGGTTTGGTTCCATATCTTAACTATGGTAAATAATTCTGCAATAAACATATCCTGCTGGTACCTTTAGTGTGATCTTGTTTGTGAATATTTGTGTAAATGCCCAAAAGTGGGATTGCTGGGTCATAGGGGAACTCTATTTGGAGTCTTTTGAGGAACCTCCATACTCCTTTCCAAAGAGGTTGAACAAGTTTACACTCCCACCAACAATGCAGTAGGGTTCCCTTCTGTTCACATCTC
The DNA here is from genome assembly GCF_019054845.1 of Dipodomys spectabilis. Lineage (NCBI taxonomy): Eukaryota > Metazoa > Chordata > Mammalia > Rodentia > Heteromyidae > Dipodomys > Dipodomys spectabilis. The sequence continues at coordinate 544,897 of NW_024871387.1, read as the reverse complement.
CTCCAGCATGTGTTGTTATTAGAGTTCTTGATTATAGCCATTCTACCTGGGACGAGGTGATATCTCAATGTTGTTTTGATTTGCATTTCTTTTATGGCTAGGGAGGTTGAGCATTTCTTAAAGTATGTATTGGCCATCTTTCATTCCTCTTCAGAGAAGTTTCTGTTTAAGTCTTTAGCCCACTTATTTATTGGTCAGTTGTTTCTTTGAAGATTTGTGGTTGGGGGATTTAATGTTTTCAGTTCCAGGTATGTTTTAAATATGAGACCCCTGTCCGTTGTATGGCTAGTGAAGATCTTCCCCCAATCCATGGGCTTTCTATTGATATTGCTAGCGATGTCCTTTGTCATACAGAAGCTCTGCAATTTCATGCAATCCCATTTGTACAACCTTTCTTTAATTTGTTGTGTTTCTGGGTCTATATTAAGAAAATTTCAGCCTGAGCGAAGGAGAAAAAGGGTTTTTCTTATTCGATCCTGTAATGTTTTCAGAGTGTCTGCTTTGACTCCGAGGTCTTCGCTCCATTGGAGTTGATTTTGGTGCAGGGTAATATATAACGAGCTAGCTTTAGTTTTCTACAAGTAGTTAACCAAGCCAACACCATTAACTGAAGAGGCTGTCTTTCTTCCATTCTATTTTTTTTAGCTCCCATATTGAAGATTAGAGGGCTATAGGACTGTAGGTTCATTTCTGAGTTTCAATTCTATTTCATTGGTCCTGAGGTCTGTTCTTGTGCCAGTAACAAGCTGTTTTGATTACTATGGCTTTATAGTAGAGTTTGAAATTTGGTATTGATATTCCTCCAGCACTGTTCTTTCTGTTGAGGATAGTTTTATCTATTTGGGGTCTTTTATTGTTCCATATGACTTTTTGCATTGCCTCTTCTATTTCTTTGAAGAATGAGGTTGGAATATTGATAGGTTTCGCATTGAATTTGTAGATAGCCTTGGGAAGTATTGCCATTTTCAAGATGTTGATCTTTCCAATCCAGGAGCATGGGAGTTTTTGCACTTCTAAGTTCTGTTTTGATTTCCTTTTTCAAACTTTTAAAGTTTTCATCATTGAGGTCCTTCACTTCTTTGGTTAAGTTAATTCCTAGGTATTTTGTTTTTTGTGGGTCTATCACGAATGGAATTGCTTTCCTAATTTCAGCCACACTTTTCTCATTGTTGGCAAACAGAAAAGCCATGGATTTTTGAGGGTTAATTTTATACCCAGCTACTTTGACAATGTTTTGAATCAGCTTGAGTAATTTTGGAGTACAGACTTTGGCATTTTTTACATACAATATCATGTCATCTGCAAAGAGGTAGAGTTTTACTTCTTTCCCTATTTGGATTCCCTTTATGTTTTCATCTTGTCGTATTGTTGTAGCTAGGCATTCTAATACTAGGTTGAAGAGAAGTGGAGAAGGGACATCCTTGTCTCCTTCCTGAGTTAAAAGGAAATGGCTTTAGTTTTTCACCATTAAGTATAATGGTGGCTGTAGGTTTGTGAAATTCACCCTTTATTGTATTGAGGAATGTTTCATGGATTCCTAATTTTTCCAAAACTTTCATCATGAATGGATGTTGGATTTTGTCAAATGCTTTTTCTGCATCTATTGAGATAACCATATGTTTCTTATCCTTGCTCTTGTTGATGTGATGAATTAATTGATTTGTGTATACTGAACCAGCTTTGCATCCCTGAAATGAAACCAATTTCATCGTGGTGTATGACTTTTTTTGGATGAATTGTTGAAGTCGATTGGTCAAAATTTTGTTGAGAGGTTTTGCATCAATGATCATCAAATAAATGGGTCTATAGTTCTCTTTCTTTGATGAGTCCCTGCCTAGTTTTGGGATGAGGGCTATCATAGCTTCATAGAATGATTTCAGTAGTGAACTTTCTCTTTCAATTTATTGAAGAGTTGGAGAAGTATTGGTGTGGGCTCTGGGCTGTTTTGAAGGCCTTGTAAAATTCCCCTGTAAAACCATCTGGTCCTGGGCTTTTCTTAGATGGTAAGTCTCTTATTGCTGTTTCCATGTCAATGCTTGATAAGGGCCTGTTAAAATGGTTTAACTCATCTTGGTTTATTTTTGGCATGTCAGTATTTGCTAGGAAAAGTTCCATTTCTGCTAAGTTTTCAAAATTATTAGCATTAAGTTTTGAGAAGTATTCCCTTATAATGTTCTGTATCTTGTTTTTTTCTGTGGTGATGTTTCCATTCTCATCTCTGCGTTTATTTATTTGGGTGAGTTCTCTTCTTTTTCTTATAAGGTTTGCTAAGGGCCTGTCAATTTTACTAATTTTTTTGAACAAGCAACTCTTTGATTTGTTGATTCTTTCTATATTTTTTGGATTCTAATTCATTTAATTCTGCTTTAATTTTAATTATTTCTTTCTGTCTACTGGATTGGGGTTTATCTTGCTCCTCTTTTTCAAGGAGGCTCAGATGTCTCATGAAATTGTTGGTTTCAAATCTCTCCAATTTGTTCATGTAGGAATTCAGAGCTATAAACTTGCCCCTAAGTATTGCCTTTGCTGTGTCCCAGAGAAGTTGGTAATTTGCGTGTTCATTTTTGTTGAATATCATGAATATATGAATTTCCTTTCTGTTCTTTTCTATGACCCACTAGTGATTCAGCAGTGTGTTGTTCAGCCTTCATGTGTTAGTGGACTATCTCTGGTGGCTTTCGGTGTTGAGTTCTAATTTTATTCCCTTGTGGTCCGAGAGAATGCAAGGTATAACTTCAATGTTTCTGAATTTGGACAAGTTTGCTTTGTGGCCTAAAATGTGTTCTATTTTGGAAAGTATTCCTTGTGCTGCTGAGAAAAACGTATATTCTGATGCTGCTAGTTGGAATATCCAATAGATGTCTGTTAAATCTAGTTGATCTATGCAGTTGTTCAGATCTGTGTTTTCTCTGTTGAGTTTTTCTGAGTTTATCTGTCTTGTGGGGAAAGTGGTGTGTTAACGTCCCCAACAATTCAAGTCTTTGGAGCTATTGTGATTTGAGGGAAAATAGTGTTTCTTGCATAAATTTGGGTGCTCTGTTGTTTGGTGAATTGTGATTGTAATTCTTGCATTAAGAATAAACTGCCAGGAAGTTCCAGGAAGATTGCGGAAGAGAAGCTGTAGGCTAAACAAGCTCTGGCATAGAAAGCAGTTTTAGAGTTCCGGGGAACAGTCCTAAGCCATAGAATCACAACAAGTGTGCCTTCACAGGACAGAGAGTGAGGACAGAGAGAGAAAATACAGGCAAGGAGACAGCCCTGGGCACTTGCCAGCAGCCAACACAGCCGCGGCAGCAGTGGCGGAAGCGACAGCAGGCGTGATACCTGAATCACAGAGAGTCCGGGATGAAGGAGCCAGACGTGGTGGGCGAGCGGATTCCACTCAACACCAACAGGAACCGACAAGGAGCAGACATCTTTATCCTGCAGTTCGCAGACCAGAGACGACCCAGGAACCAAGGCTCGGCATGAGTAGAAGCCTGATGTCCTCACTCCTTCGCAGGAAGCAGAGGAGGGAAGGCCACCCCTCCCCACCCCCAGTACCGGAGATCTCCATCTTGGATACTGACAAAGCTCGGAGGAGCTGCTAGCTCCAACTCAGGCCCTGGAATAAATCTAGGGTCATCTAGCAGGTCACAAGAGCCTTACCTCACCTGCCAGACTCAACTCCACCCAGGGAAAAGTCACCTAGCTCGGGTGCCAGCACCAGGAGTGGCTTTCTTCACCTGGTAATCAGAGCCAGAGGCTGCCCCTCCCTTTAGCAGCCTCGACAATCAACTGAAATTCAGTAAACAGAAACCCTGAGAATGGCTCCAGGCTGGATTCTATGAGTTTCTCACAAACCAGCCCCCAGGAAAAGCTAATGTTTGCTGAAAGGCCTCAATTCTACCCAGAACCTAGCATCATCACAGCATCTCCAAACTCGAGGAAAAAGCCATCTTCCACCCATTGAACTCACCTGGGAGGAGGATGGCAGAGCATTTTTCTGCCTGTTCAAAGAAACTGATTAAGTAACCAACCAAGCCACAGGAACACAAGCAGACCAGAGACTCCAACAAGAGGCTGGTTACAGACACAAGGGAGACACAGGATTTTTCCCACCCATCTCCAAAAAATCAAAGAAGATTTTTTGTTGTTGTTGTATCTTTTATAAAAAATTTTTTTCTAAAAATGCTTTTTTTAAAATTTAATTTTTACCTTTTTTGAAAAAAATTGTTTTCTAGTAATTTTTTTTCCTCTTAGAATTTTATTTTAGGGGTATAAGTGTGTGTGCATTTTTATTCTTCTTTTTTTTTTATGTTTTGTCTTGATTTTTGTTTAGCTCTACTGAACTTCTGATCTTTTTTTCTTTCTTTCTTATCCTTTTCACCTGTTCTTCTCTTTCATTCTTTATGTGACTTAATTGCTTTTCTGCACATCCTCAGATAAACCCGTAGTCGATTATTAGACCTTATCCCCCATTGTGTACACACTTAACACAGCAGCTTAAGAACACTCAAAGAGAACTATAAGAATCTCAAGAACGGGAGGAAGCTAATCAAAGAGTAATATAGGAATTGAGAGAGCAGGATGAAAATACACAAAGATCACTAAAGTCATTCATGGAATCCATTAACAAAGAGCTGAAGGAAGTCAGGGAGACCACAAAAGGAATGCTGAATGGAACCCAACAGAAGGAATGGGAGTCCAAGGAAACCATAACCAATCAACTAAATGATTTGAGAATAAACAGTGAACACCAAATTAAGTAAGTAAAGAAGTTCATACAAGATCTAAAAAAAAGCTTCAACAAAGAATTTGAAGCCATCAAAGCTGACCAAATAGAAGGAAAAGAAATACAAAACAAAGTAGAAAGTCTCGACAGCAGGTTAGACCATGCAGAAGATCGAATCTTGGGGATTGAAGACAGCCTAGACATTGTAGAGAAAGAACATACAACCATCCAAGATTAATCCAAGAAATATGAGAGATCTATCCAACACTTGGAAAACACCATCAGAAGGCCTAATCTAAGGATAATGGGTGTAGAGGAGCACCTAGAAACAGAAGTTAATGGTCTAGGAAATTTGTTTAACAGGATCCTAGCAGAGAACTTTCCAAACATGCAAAAAGATAGGCCTATTCAAATACAAGAAGCTTTTAGAACTCCAAATAGACCAGACCAGAATATGACATCTCACCGTCACATTATAATCCACACAGGATCAACTCAGACCAAGGAAAAGATCCTTAAAGCTGTCAAGGAGAAAGGATTAATCACCTATAAAGGGAAACCAATTAGAATCACCTCAGACTTCTCAGAAGTGACAATCAAAGCAAGAAGAGCCTTGAATGGTATATGCCATGCCCTAAAAACAAGCAACTATCAACCAAGAATACTGTATCCAGCTAAACTCTCCTTCATAACTGAAGGCCAAATAAAAACCTTCCATAGCAAAGAAAAATTGAAACAATACATCTCCACCAAACCAGCCCTACACAAGATTCTTAATGATGTTCTACACATAGAAAACCAACAAGACCACAATAAAGGTCAAGAAACTGCACCCAAACTGAGAATCCAATAACCATAGGAAGAACCCAGTTTTCACAGACCCCAAGAAGATTGATATCATTGCAGGAACTCCCAAATACCTCTCAGTCCTATCTCTTAACATTAACAGACTCAACTGTCAAATTAAGTGACATAGACTGTCTAGTTGGATTAAAAAACAAGGTCCTTCTATCTGGTGCCTTCAGGAGTCACATCTTGCCCATAAAAACAAACACATTTTCAATGTTAAAAGCTGGAACAAAATCTACCTAGCAAACGGCCCCCATAAACAGGCGGGAGTTGCAATCCTAATATCAGATAAAATAGACTTCAAATTAAAATTTGTGAGAAAAGAAAAAGAAGGTCGCTACATACTAATTAAGAGATCTCCCCTTCAGAAGGATACTACAATTCTTAATATCTATTCTCCAAATAACGGAGCACCCAAATTTTCCAAGAAACACTACATTCCCTCAAATCCCACATAGATCCACAGAATCAATAGTTGGGGATTTTAACCCACCATTCTCCCCACTAGATAGATCAACTCGGCGAAAACTCAACAGAGAAACTGCAGATCTAAACAACTGCATAGATCAACTAGATTTAACAGACATCTAACAAATATTTCACCCAGCAGCATCAGAATACACGTTTTTCTCAGCAGCACATGGAACATTTTCTAAAATAGACCACATTTTAGGCCACAAAGCAAACTTGTCCAAATTCAGAAACATTGAAGTTATACCTTGCATTCTCTCGGACCACAAGGGAATAAAATTAAAACTCAACAACAAAAGCCACCAAAGATTGTCCAGTAACACATGGAGGCTGAACAACACACTGCTGAATCACGAGTGGATCATGGAAAAGATCAGAAAGGAAATTCAAGTGTTTATGCTATTCAACAAAAACAAGCACAAAAATTACCAGCGCCTCTGGGACACAGGACAGGAAGTCCTCAGAGGCATGTTTATAGCTCTGAATTCCTACATCAACAAATTAGAGAGATCTGAAACCAACAATTTCATGAGACTTCTGAGCCTCCTTGACAAAGAGCAGCAAGATAAACCCCAATCCAGTAGACAGAAAGAAATAATTAAAATTAAATCAGAATTAAATTAATTAGAATCCAAATAAACTATAGTAAGGATCAACAAAACAAAGAGTTGGTTCTTCGAAAAAATTAACAAAATTGACAGACCCTTAGCAAATCTTATCAGAAAAAAAGAGAACACACCCAAATAAATAAACTCGGAGATGAGAATGGAAACATCACCGCGGAAACAATCAAGATTCAGAACACTTTAAAGGAATAACTTCTCAAAACTTTATGCTAATAAGTTTGAGAACTTGGCAGAAATGGACCTTTTCCTAGCAAATATTGACATGTCAAAACTAAACCAATATGAGTTAAACCATCTTAACAGGCCCACATAAAGCATTGAAATAGAAACAGCAATAAGAGACCTCCCAGCTAAGAAAAGTCCAGGACCAGATGGTTTTACAGCGGAATTCTACAAGGCCTTCAAAGCAGAGCTCACACCAATACTCCTCCAAATCTTCAATGAAATTTAAATAGAAAGTTCTCTACGGAACACATTCTATGAAGCCATCATAACTCTGATCCCAAAACCAGGCAGGGATTCATCAAAGAAAGAGAACTATAGACCCATTTCTTTGATGAACATTGATACAAAACTTTTCAACAGAATTTTGCCCAATCAACTTCAACAATTCATCCAAAAAATCATAAAGCATGATCAAACAGGATTCATATCAGGGATGCAAAGCTGGTTCAAAATAGGCAAATCAATCAATATTATTCATCACATCAACTGGAGCAATGATAAGAACCACATGGTTATCTCAGTAGATGCAGAAAAAGCATTCAAAAAGATCCAACACCCCTTTATGATGAAGGTTTTGGCAAAATTAGGAATCCATGGAACATTCCTCAATACAATAAAGGTGTACATGACAAACCTACAGCCAGCTTTATACTCAATGGTGAAAAATTAAGCCATTTCCTCTTTACTCAGGAACAAGACAACAACACACTCTCCACTTCTCTTCAACCTAGTATTAGAATTCCTAGCTACAGCAATAAGACAAGGTGCAGACATAAAGGGGATCCAAATAGGGAAAGAAGAAATAAAATTCTCCCTTTTTGAAGATGACATGATCTTTTATTTAAAGAATCCCATAAACTCCACTCCCAAATTAGTCAAGCTGATTCAAAATTTTGGCAAAGTAGTAGGGTATAAAATTAACACTCAAAAATCAATGGCTTTTTTGTATGCCAACAATGAGAAAAGTGGGGCTGAAATTAGGAAAGCAACTCCATTTGTAATATCCCCACAAAAAAATAAAATACCTAGGAATTAACTTAAGAAGTGAAGGACTTCTAAGATGAAAACTTAAAAAATTGAAAAAGGAAATCGAATCACAACTTAGAAAATGGCAAAAACTCCCATGCTCCTGGATTGGAAAGATTAACATCGTGAAAATGGAAATACTTCCCAAAGCTATCTACAAATTTAATGTGATACCTATCAAAATTCCAACCTCATTTTTCAAGGAAATAGAAGAAGCAATCCAAAAATTCATATGGAACAATAAAAGACCCCGAATAGCAAAAACGCTCCTCAACGGAAAGAACACTGCTGGGGGAATATCAATACCAATTTTCAAACTCTACTACATGGCCATAGTTATCAAAACAGCTTGGTACGGGCACAAGAAGAGACCTCAGGACCAGTGGAATAGAATTGAAAACCCACAAATGAACCTACAGACTAGCCATCTAATCTTTGGTAAGGGAGCTAAAAAAATAGAATGGAAGAAAGACAGCCTCTTCAGTAAATGGTGCTGGCAAAATTGGTTAACTACTTGTAGAAAACTAAAGCTAGATGCTTATATAACATCCTGCACCAGAATCAACTCCAAATGGATCAAAGTCCTTGGAGTCAATGCAGACACTCTGAAAACCTTACAGGATGGAATAGGAGATACCTAGGTCTCCTTGGCTCAGACCGAAATTTTCTTAATAGAGACCCGGAAACACAAAAAACACAAAATGGGATTGCATGAAGTTGCACAGCTTCTGCATGACAAAGGACATAGCTAGCAAGATCAACAGAAAACCTCCGGATTCGGAGGAGATCTTCACTAGCCATACAAAGGACAAGGGTCTCATATACTTGGAACTCAAAAAATTAAATCCCCCAACAACAAATCCTCGAATAGACAACTGCCCAATAAATAAGTGGGCTAATGACTTAAAGAGAAACTTCTCTGAAGAAGGAAGAAGGATGGCCAATAGACACATGAAGAAATGCTCAACCTCCCTAGCCATAAAAGAAATGCAAATCAAAACAACATTGAGATACCACCTCACCCCAGTTAGAATGGCAAGAATCAAGAACTCTAACAACAACAGATGCTGGAGGGGATGTTGATGGGAGCGTAAACTTGTTCAACCACTTTGGACAGTAGTATGGAAGTTCCTCAAAAGACTCCACATAGAGCTCCCTTATGACCCAGCAATCCCACTTTTGGGCATTTACCCAAATGTTTACAAACAAGACCACACTAAAGCTACCAGCACAACTATGTTTATTGCAGCATTATTTACTATAACTACCTTATGGAACCAACCCAGATGCCCTTCAGTAGAAGAATGGATCAAGATAATGTGGTATATATACATAATGGAATTGTATGCCTCCATCAGAAAGAATCACATTTCCCCATTTGTTAGGAAATGGAAAGACTTCGAAAAAATTATATTAAGTGAAGTAAGCCAAGCCCAAAGAAACATAGGTCCCATGATTTCTCTTATTTGCAATATCTAGTATATGTATGAGTCAAGCAGAAAAGTTCAGATAAGGTGATGTTAGAAAAATGAACCCTAAGATATGTATCTTATATGTTTTTTTCTTTCATGCATTTGTTTCTAACGCAATTATAAGATTATTTCTTTGTTGCTTTGTATGTCCCTCTCCAACAATATAACCCCTGCTTTCACTGTATTTGATGTCGTTATAATTTGTGTAGGGGAAATGGAAAATCAAGACATTTAAATAAGGATACAGGTCGACCTGTTGCAACAATGAGAAGTACAAGTTGTCATATCAAAAACGAACTTTACAACTTGTGGGGGGAGGATTGGGTGTTGCGGGGGAGGATGGGAAGTGATGTGAAGGGTAAACAAAGAAGCAGGCTACATTGCTTGATAATAAATGTACTCACTATCTTGCCCATGTAATTGTAACCCCTCTGTACAGTATTTTCACAATAAAAAAAAGAAAAAAAAGAAAAAATTGTCATTTGATTTTAACCGTTTTAATGTGTATTAGTTTTAAATCAAGTAGCATGAGACTTCCAGATTTTTCTGTGCATGTGATAGTGTAGAATTGAACCCAGGGCTTCATACATATGAGGCAAACCCTCTACCACTGAGCCAAGTAATGACAAATGTAGAAATAGATATGTAGATTGTAACACATATATACATAAGTATATATATATATATATATATATATATGTATAAAACAAGACAGAGATTTCTGTATATTATCTAATATACAGATATATATACTATATATACTATATTACTACCAATTATCAATAAGTTATTCCTTCATTCATTTAAATATTATGGTTAAATACATAACAAAGTATTAATTGAAAATTAGTCAATGTACTATAATTATTGTGTATAATTTTATAATATAATCATATACTAACTACTAATGTAATTATTACTTTACAACATTCCATTCATATGGATGTATATTGGAATGTGTTTCTTAGGATCTCCCTCCATTCATAGGTGGCAATCCTGGGATTTGCACCCCAGGCCTAGGTTGCTGGTTTGGGCTATGGGTTCCCTGACAGCCCACCAAACTTCAGCAGTGCAAGGTCATGTACATTTTCTGGGCCCTGTCATTTAGACCCAGGATGGTTGCAATGCAAAGGATAAAACAATGTACTACCACCTTCTGGAACTTCCCAGTTTTGTACTTCTCCTTTTTTCCCCTCCTCTGTTTTTTTCTTTTTTTTTCTTTTTTGGATTTGGGGCCAGAACACTGGCACTGGTGTTGTACCTCAACTCTTCACCTCAAGGCTATCACTCTACCACTTAAGCCATAGCGCTACTTCTGACTTTTTTCTGCTTATGTGGTGCTGAAGAATCGAAACCCAGGGCCTTATGGATGCAAGGCAAGCACTCTATCACTGAGCTTCCTCCCCAACACTTCTTTTTTGCCAGTCCCAAGATTTGAACACTCGTCCTAGGATCTCAGGATGGGCTGTGGGTCCAGAAGCTGCACCCCAGCCTAGGATGATCGAAGCTGAGGCAGAGTAGTCATGAGTTAAGTTCAAGCCCCAGTCCTGGCCAAAAAAGGCAAGACTCTGGCTTGGAATTTTCACCATTTTTCTGGCAGGCCTGGGATTTGAACTCAAGGTCTGGGTAACTCTGTGGCACTGTTGGGGAGAGTAAGCTCACCGTCGTTGAAGACAAGAATTTCAGCCCAGTTTCCAGGCACCGAATTCAAGCCCCCCCACTGAAAAAAAAATAATCGTATATGAGATCTATTTATATACATGGGTTTATTCCATATGACATTTATTACCCTTATTTTTTATTTTATTTATTATTATTACATATATAATATTTATTTCATTTATTACATCTTATCACATGGATGTATTTGCATAAGGATTATAGATCATACTGAGATCCAGGACTTTCACAGAGAAGGAAAAACATGTGTCAAAATTGGCTTCTGACTCCACATATAACTACTGGCAATGCTGAGATTTGAATTCACAGCCCACAATGCTCAATTCATGAAAGAGTCAGTTGTACTACAAAAGTCTTTGGCAAACTGAGCTGCCAGCCAGTTCTGTGGAATAAGCCATAGTAATGGCTGATAGATATAGATATAGATAAAGATGTGGATACAGATAGATAGACAGACAGAGAGAAAGTGAGAGATAGATAGACAGATAGATGTGTAGTTTGCAATATATATGAGAGAGAAAATGTGAGGATATTAAATTATATATTTATGAATTATTATTAAATTATGCCTCCATTTAATGAAGTAGCATTAATGTAAAAGTAGTCAGTATTCTTTAATTGGGAGAATCATACAAAGGAGCTAGAATGGAAGACATAATCAAATATTTTTCGTGTGGCATTCTATAAGAGAATCATGAACTAATTGCAAATTTAATTGTTACTTTTATAACATTCCATTAAGCATTCACATGAATAGGAAAGATTTTCTCAAGATCTCCCTCCATTGGTAGGTAGCAGTCCTGGCAATCAAACTCCAGGCCTGGGTAGTTTACTTCGAAATGCAAACCATTAAAATGACACTGTGAAGATTTCAGTTTGTCACAATGAAAAAAAGAACAAGAAGAAAAGAAAGCCAGGTGTCATTTACTCCTGCCTGTGATCCTAGCTCTTCAGGAGTATGTGAGGTGGAGAATGCCAGTTTGAATTCAGCCGGGACATGAAGTCCACAGCACTCTTATTCAAAGTGATCAAAGGAATAAAAAATCGCCATGAGTGGAGCTGTGTCTCAAGGGCAGAGCTCTACACTTGAGCAAAAAGAGCTCAGGCACAATGCCTAGGCTCATAAAACAACCCCCGGACCTGCCTAAAAACAAATAACAAAAAAATCAAGTGACTCCATGTCTCCCCATGTATGTTGGATGTATTTTTATTGGTGAAAGTCCAGAGTCCCTAAGATGAAAGGCACCCAGCAAGGAAATTTGCTTTGAATAGAATGATTTCATAGCAGAGACAGTGCTTTCAAGACAGTGCATGTTCCGCGGCTCCCCTCACTGTTCCATTGTAGCCTGAGGTTTTCTCGGCACCAGGGACTGCTGAAGGAAGTTTGCCTCATCGTTGGAACAGGCAGACAAAAGGCCTCACTCTTATACAGTTGTGTAACAAGCAACTGCATCGAGGCCAATTAGTGAGGTGGAGTGTGGGCAGGCTCTGAAGGCCAGGAGAAAAAGGCCTCTTTGTACCCCAAGCTATCTCTTCTCCCTAGTGTTGTTTTGACAGGAAGCCTTCATTTGTGCCACCTCCCATGGCAGGCCAAGTTCCCTGCACTCATCCTGTCTTTTTGTTAGACTATGTTCTAGTGTTGAAATAACCTGCTACAATTAATTCAAGCGTCCTTCTGGCAGACAACAAGGGAGGTGAACCTAATAAAATGATTTTTTATTTGCAATGGTGTATTCCTAGGTTTCTGGAAGCTTGCTAAATCTAAGCACATGTTTAATATCACAATGCTTCCTGTCATTTAGGGATGGTGAAGCTCATCAGGTTTTGAAACCTTTGACCTCTCCTAGTTAGACCCTTGGTGGTTAGGTTTCAGGGTTGAACACAGGGCCTGGGTGCTGACCATGAGCTCAGAACAGGAGTTCAGTGATTTAACAGTTGGTTTCACAGCTTCACTTCTGGTATCTGTGTGTGTGTGTGTGTGTGTGTGTGTGTGTGTGTGTGTGTGTGTGTGTGTGCGTGTGTGTGTGTGTGTGCATACACTTGTCCTGAAGCTTGAACTCAAGACCTGAACACTGTACCTGAGTTTCTCCGGTACAAGGATAGCAGTCTACCACTTAAGCTACACAGCCACTTCAGACTTTTTTCTAGTGATGTGGTACTAAGGAATCAAACCCAGGGATTCATACATGCAAAGCACTCTACCCCTAAGACACATTGCCAGCCCTCAACTTCAGGTTTATTTCTTTCTTCTCTTGGAAGTTGGAGGAATTGAGGTCTAGGCCTGGGTTCTGTCCTTGAGCTCTTCAGCTAAAGCAAAGTGCTCTATAAGTTGAGCTACAGTACCCCTGCAGGTTTTTGGTAGTTCACTGGATAGAAGCCTTTCAAGGAATTTCCTGTCCAGCCTGGCTTTGGGCTGTGATCATCAGCTCTCAGGCTCCTGAGTAGCGAGGATGACAGGTGCAAGTCACTGGCGCCCAGCTTCCACTTCAAGTTTTTAAGTGGTGAATAGGAGACAGTAGTCTCTTAGGACCTTTTGTGTATGGGATAGTTTGGAACCCAGATCGTCAGGTCTCAGCTTCCTGAGTAGACAGGATGACAGACCTAAGCTACAGATACCTAGACTGTAACACTCTGTTTAAAAGGGTTTCTTGGCTCCACGTGGTAGGGATCCAACCATGAGCCCAACAGGGAAGGGTCATTGGCTAGGCCCTGAGTTCAAAGTTCATGACCAAGAAAAATAAACCCAAACAATTGTCTGTAGGAGACAACTCACTAGAGTTAGGTACAAACATAATTTTGGCCTTGATATGGGGATATATCTGAGCCTAAAGTTTCTCATCTGCACAATCATCTTACTTGTGGAACTCTTATAAGAACCAGATGAAAAAATGCACCCTGTAAAGGACTCAGCAAACAAAACATCATAAAGGACTCATCAAATAGCTGTATCCCACACACGGTTATTAGAATTATAGTGCTTTCATCAGTATAACCATTCTTTCAGAATAACATCACAAACCATACAAAGTTCGCATCTAATGATTTTGAGGGGTGGGGTGTTTTTGGAGGAGGTGGAGTCAGCCACAGGGATTCCATTGAAAGCTAGGGGGTACTGTCCTAAGATCTTTTGCTCAAGGCTAGAGCTCTACCACTTTGAGCCACAGATCAGAGTTTTGCTGACTTCCTGCCAGGACTGGATTTTAAACCCATCAGGGTCAGATCTCAGTCCCCACGTATCTTGGATGACAGGGATTAGCAAACCAACGGTATCTGGTTCTGTGGAGCCATTTACCTCTGGCTATGTCAGGTTACATGGCAGCTGTCAGCAACAGACTCCCGGCTTGCTCTGTGATGAGGTATTTGCTTTGCTATCATTATATAGTTGCAGTAAAAAATTCTATCTTTATTTGGTGCCATTCCTGGGTCTTGAGTAGGAGTCTATACACAGTCCCTAAGTTTTTATGCTCAACGCTAGTGCTCAGTCGCTTGAGCAACAGCAAGAATTCTGGATTTTTCTGTGCACACGGTAGTGAGGAATCTAACTCAGGGCTTGTTCATACTAGGCGAGCACTCTACCACTGAGCCCCAGTAGTGACAAGTGTATAAACAGAAAAATGTGTAGATTTGTAGACAGACAGACAGACAGACAGACAGACAGACAGACAGACAGACAGACAGACAGATAGATAGATAGATAGATAGATAGATAGATAGATAGATAGATAGATAGATAGATAGATAGATAGATAGATAGATAGATAGATGGATGGATAGGGGTAGATACATAACACAAGAGACACACGTCTGTATACTATGAAATTTCATATATGATATTTCTACCGATTATTGGCAATTAAATTATTCGTTCCTTTTTTAAGTATCAAGATTGAATACATAATAAATTATTATTTGAAAATTCGTCAATGTAGTATAATTGTTATGTATAATTTTATAACATAATCATACACTAATTACTATTTTAATTGTTACTTTTATAACATTCCATTTATATGTCTGTATATGGGAAAGGGTTTCTTAGAATCTCCACCATTCATTAGTGACAATCCCAAGACCTAAGTTGCCAGTTTCAGCTATGGCTTCCTTAGTAGCCCACCAAACATCAGCAATGCAGAGTCATGTACACTTTCTGGGCTTTGTCATTTAGACCCAGGATGGTCACAATAAAAAGGAAAAAAAAGTAAAAACCATCTTCTTGAACTTGTCAGTTTTATGCTTTTCATTTTTATTTTTTTTGCTAGCCCCAAGATTTGAACTCGGATCCTAGGATCCAAGGCTCGGCTGTGGCAGAGATGCCAAGAAATGAGCAAGCCTTGTGCTTGGCTAATAATAATAATAAGGCCATGGTTTGGAACTTGCACCATTGTTCTGGCAGGCCTTGTATTTGAACTCAGGGTCTGGATAACTCTATGGCAATGTGGGTGAAGGGGAAAGGCTCCCTGTCCTTGAAGACAAGAAATTTAAACCAGTTCCCAGGGCCTGAATTGAAACCACAACGATGGAAAAAGCAATATTAATATATGATATCTATTTACATACATGGGTTTACTGCATATGATGTTTATTACCCTTATTTATTTAGTATTATTACAAATACAACATTGCTTTTATTACATCATATCACATAGGATATATTTGAATATGGATTATGCATCATACTGAGACCCAGGACTTTCACAGAGAACGAAAAATCATGTGTCAAAACTGTCTTCTTACTCCACGAATAAATTTTTGGCTACGCTGGGATTTCAAATAATAGCCTACAATGGCCAATCCATAAATGGGGTCACAGTCTTAGAACATCAGCCTCCAGCAAGGTGAGCTGCCAGGAAGTTCTGAGGACCTGTGATCAAGCCACAGGTGTGCCCCATATAGATAGATAGATAGATAGATAGATAGATAGATAGATAGATAGATAGATAGATAGATAGATAGATAGATAGATCGATAGATAGATATGTATATATATGTGAATATGGAGAGAAAGGGAATGTGAGGCTATTAAATTATATACATATATTACCAATTTTACTAGTTATTAAATTATACCTTCATTTAATGTATTATCAAGGTTGAATACTTATAAAATCATTAGTTAAAAATTAGTCAATATCCTTCCATTAGGGGAATCATACCATGGTGCTAGAATGGAAGACATAAATCCAATAATTATTCTGTGGCATTCTAAAATAAAATCATGGATTAACTGCAAATTTAATTATTATTTTAATAACATTCCATTAGCATTCACATAAATAGGAATGAGTTTGTCAGAATCTCCTTCCATTTGTGGGTGTCTGTCCTGGCATTCGAACTCCAGGACTGGGTAGTTTACTTTGAATTCAAACATTGGAAAGACACCGTGAAGATTTCAGATTGTTATGAATACAAAAAAGAACAACAAGAAGAAAAGAAACCCAGGAGCCAGGGGCTCCTGCCTATAATCCTACCTCCTCAGGAGACTGAGATAGAGATCATGGGTCAAGCCAGGTTAGAGGAGGAAAGTTATTGATGAACTACCAAAAGCCAGAAATGGAGCTGTGGCTCAAGTGGTTGAGTGCTAACCTTGAGATAAGAAGTTAAGAGACCAGAGTCCAGACACTGAGTTCAGGATCAAATACTGGCACAGAAAAAAAATAAAGAAAAGCTTTCAGGAGCTCCTAGTCCACTGTGGTAAAAGGTCAGATTAGCCGGGCCACAGTAGCTCACTCCTAGCTCCTCAGAAGGCTGAGATGTGAGGATTGCAGTTCAAAGCCAGCCCGGACAGGAAAGTCCGTGGGACACTGATCTCCAAGGAACCTCCAGAAAACCTGGCTCTGTATCTCACGTGGTAACCTGAAGTGCTGGGGGGCAGCACCCAGGCCCAGAGTTCAAGCTCCATGACCAACACCTGGACTGCTTGGACCTCACTCTGTGGCTCTAGGCAGGGAATTTTCCAGTGGGCCCCTGAGGGTCTCCCAATGTCTAGATGTCCTATAAGTCTTGAGAGCAGCCTCTTTGGAGGCCATTACCTACAGAGCAGCCACAGTATCAGAGAAGGGTCACGCCTTGGGGCATGGAGATCATCAGAATGGCATCTGTCATGGGTGCAAGGTGGATCTGAGCAGTAATTCGATGTCTCAGACCACGGTTCTTGGCCAGCAGGGGCAGGAGATGCAAGATGTCACACCAGGTACCACCCACTCATGCAGGTATCAGAAAAGTGTGAATTTGTCAGGCACACCTTGGGCAGGTGTTGAGTTGAGCTCATGAAAGGCTTGTAGGCTCAGGAATCCACAGCCAGCTGGCTGCTGCTTATAGCAGTCGCTATCCCAGGTGTCCCAGGGCTCAGAGCCCTGCTTTCCTCACCAGTGATCGGGGGAGGAGGCTGGGGCAGATGAAGGTCAGCAATCCTGGGCTGATTACAAAGGAGCATCCCTAGTGTCCTTCCCGTGGTCCTGTGGCCCCGTTCATGGATGGAGGGGCAGGTTCCATGGAACATACTGGCATGGTCCAGACCCCTCAGCCCAAGAAGAACTTAGGGAGAAACCACTTGATCTGCCTTGAGAGTTTACTGTGACTATGCCTCAGGACTGCCCCCAGTTCTAGTTCAGCTCAGCTCATCATTACCACCATCCAGTGTGTGTGTGTGTTTGTGTGTGTGTGTGTGTGTGTGTGTGTGTGTGTGTGTGTGTGTGTGTGTGCGCGCGCGCGTGCATGTGGGCTTACGGATCTTAGTACTAGGGCTTGAACTCAGGGCCTGGTCTCTGTCCCTCACTTTTTTCATTCAGTCTAGTACTCTACCACTTGAGCCACAGTTTTTCTTCCAGCCTTCTTGTGGTTATTTGCAGAAGAGAGTCTCACAGACTTTTCTAGCTGGGCTGATTCTGAATGGCAATCCTCAGATCTCAGCTTCCTGAGGAGCTAGGAATATGAGAGCATGAACTATTAGCATCTGGTCACACTTTCCTTCTTGGCTAACACAGACTACCTCTCTCCCAGCCGAGCATCCATCTACCCCTCCAACCCCTGGCTTCAGACGAAATATAACCTCCTTTCCTGAGGATAAAGAAATGGGATCACGTTTGAGCTTTATGTTCTCCACAAAATCAGGGCCTGGTGGGAGCTTATGTGGAGGTCATAGATCTAGGCAAGGGCAAGTAGACAGCTGTTAGAACAGATGAGAGTATGAAAAGACATCCTTGCAGCTGGATGCCAGTAGCTCATGCCTATAATCCTAGCTACTCAAAGTTGAGACCTGAGGATCAATGAAGATTCAAAGCTAGCCTGGGCAGACTCTTATCTTCAATGAATCACCAAAAAGATGGGAAGCAGAGCTACTGTACTTCAAGTGTTACAGCACCAACCATTTGCAAACAAGCTAAAGGATACCACCTAGTCTCTGAGTTCAAGCCCTAGTACACACATACACACACACACACACACACACACACACACACACACACACACACACACACACATCTTTAGCAGATGCCAGTGGCTCATACCAGCAATCCTAGCTACTCAAGCGGCTGAGATCTTAGGATGGCAACTTGAAGCCAGCACAGGCAGGAAAGTATGTGAGACACTTCTGTCTACTAAACTACTAAAAAAGGTGAAAAATAAGCTATGGTTCAAGTTAGATTTGAGCAAAGGAATCTCAGGGACAGTGGAAGCTCTTAGTTCCAGCTCTAAGATTTTTTTAAAGACAACCCCACAGTAATCAGGCCATAAATACAGATTTTGGTCATCCTAGATCTCACTTCTGCTCCAGCCACTTTCACAGCACAAGTGGCTGGTGTGTGGCCAGCCACAAAGAAGTAAACTTACACAAAGGGGACATAGCCAGGTCAAGGCTAATGCCCCAGAACATTGAAGTACTGGCCATACCATTCTCTCATCCCCCAGTTCCCTGGCCCTGGAATCTAAAGTGTGTGCCTCTGTATTGTGGGCATCTGGAATTGTCTGGAAGGACCTAGGGACCGGTGATATATCACACTCCATGAGAGGGCACACGAGGCCCAGGCAGTTTGGGGGCAACAAATTGGGTCATTTCTTTGTGTGGGCTTGAACTGAGGATGTGGGAGCTGTCTCTCTGGGTTTTCATGCTCAAGGCTGGTGGAGCCACAGCTCCACCTCTAATGTTTTGATGGTTCTATAGAGAATAAAATCTCACTGGCTTTCCAGCTTATTGATGGCTTCAATCTATCTTTGATCCTCAGAACTTTGCCTCCCGAGTAGCCAGGATGTCACGAGTGAGCCTGAACCAGAAGTGACAGGCATCAGAGCCTTCCCTTTGAGTTTCTGTTTATCTTGTGTCAACTAGCAAGCCCTAGCTAAAATTGTCACTTACAGGAGATAAAGTTCCTCTCCTAGGTCAGTTAATCCAAGGAGATAAAATGTCTTTGGAAAAGGCTAGTCTGAGTTGGCTTACAGGATTATGTGTGTGTGAGAGTATGAGTTTCAGGGATACCTATCCCCATCTCTCCAGTGCTTCATTATCCCAGTGGTGAGTACATCCAGGATCATCACCCCAAGGAAGGCGTGTAGTGGAGGGTATGTAAGGTCACATCAATTGGGATGATCAGAATTCTATCCTGCAACTGAAGCCAAGAGAGGTAATAGAGAGAAGGAGAGGTTTAGGGAAACATCAAGGGAAGCCCCTTACCTTTGGCTACAAGTACCAGAGAGAAGAATGAATCCATCCTTTTTGGTAGTAAGATAACAGGTGTCCACTATTCATTTATTTTACTTTTGTGAGTCCCAAGGCTTGGATTCAGGGCATCGGTGTCAACCCTGAACTTCTTTTCCTCAAGGTTGAGGCTCTACCACTTTAGCCACAGAACACATCTGGCACTTTTTGTGATTGGGGGAGTGGTTTATGGGAGATAAGAATCTCACAGACTCTCCTGCCTGGGCTGGCTCTGAGTCACAACCATGAGACCTCAACCTCTCCAATAGCCAGGATGATGGGCTAGAGCTACTGGCACCTGACTGCCCCACCATCCATTTACAGTCCTCTAGAACCAGTGCCGTGGCACCCTCACTGCAGGCCCCCTTGCTGTGAGTGGGAAGCAGACATGGGTGGTTTTGATACTTCAACAGCCTCCCTACTTTGAGCATTGTTCTTGGTCAGTCTGATGGCAGCTTCCACCTTGTCCACAGCAATGACTTGGCTCTGTCACAAGAACAAATATCCCCCAGGAGGTGTTAGGTCTGGGCTCTTTCCTCTGCACACCACCTGCCCTCCCTGAAACGACACACCCCAACAAAGAAAAGTAGAAAGAGCGAATTCATTTTCTTATAATCAGGGTCTGGTCAGATAGGTGAGGGTGAGGACCAGAGGCCCGGGGTCAGGCTGTGCGGTTGGACAATGCAACACCTCCTCATTCACCTTCCTTTCTTAGCAGAGGGTAGTGAGAAAGTATTCACCAGACGGACTGACAATGAATAACCATCATGGTCTAGCCTGGGCACAGGGGGGGCTTACCTGAGGGAGCGAGTTCAACAGGCTGAGCAAGAAAGCTTCAGACTCACAGCCTACCTCCGGAATAAGAGGGCCACCTTGGGTCCCAGACACATGGGGATACTGGGCCACCTCCTCCAGCACACATTCAACAAGTTCCTGAGAGAGAGAGAGAGAGAGAGAAAGTGAGAGTTACACTAAAGCCTGGGTACCAGTTGCACAGGCCTATAATGGTAACTACACAGGAGGCTGAGATATGAGGATCATGTTTCATAGCCAGCCCAAGCAGTAATGTCTATGAGACTCTTATCTCCAAAGAACCACCAGAAAACCGGAAGTGGTGCTGTGGATCAAGTGGTAGAGTGCTAGCCTTGATCTGAGGAGCTCGGGGACAGTGCCAAGGCCCAGATTTCAAGCCCCACGACTGAAAATAAGTTGATTTCCCACCACAATATAGTGGACTGAATAGCACCCATTGTCCTAGGGAGTATGGCTGAGAAGACAGGCTGACTTTCCTGTCAGCTGGGGGTCATGAGTAGTTCACCCACCTTCTCTGTGCCTCATTTTCCCCAGCTGCAAACTGAACAGTGAAGGATCCCCTCCTCATGGGGATAGGGTAAGGATGAAAGAGAGTCATGTTTTGTTTCATAATCCCATACCTGTGGCACGATAAATAACAGGCCCCATCTGAACCCTTTCCAGGTATCTTCCTGTCATATGCTCACAGAATTGCCAAGAACTTTATCTGATGACCACTCCCTCTATGCCTGGTCCTGGCCCAGAAATCCCCCTGCATTGATCCCTTGTTTCCTCACAACTGTCCTGTGAGGAGGCTCAGGTCCAATGGTTCCAGGCCCAACCCAGAGCTTTAACTGTGGTCAAGAATCGACTGCCTTGGACTAAGACTTTGGGAAATCCATCTAAACTGATGACTGAGCATGGTGCTACATGTCTAGGATCCCAGCTACAGAGGACCAGGTGGTGGTGCACGCCTGTCACAGGAGGACCTCGATCCAGCTCCATCTGATCTTATATTGAGTCTCTATCTCAGAAATGCCCGAGAGAAAGGGTTGGCTCCGATGGTAGAAGACCTGATTGGCAAGCCTAAGGCTTTGAGTTCAAACCCTAATATACCAAAAAGAATTAGAGGCTCAGTGCCAGAGGCTCAAGCCTATAATCCAATCTACTCAGGGGGCTGAGATCTGAAGATCAGAGGGCAAGATTTAAAATAGGGTTGGCCTTGCCCATCAGACGTCATGAGAAGACCCAGATTCTGACCCATACCAATATGCTCCATACTAACAGGGCTTGTACCCTTACTAAGTGCTGGCCATGCTCTCTGCCCCCTTGGGGAGCCACCCCCTGCGATCCCACCGCCAGGTCCTCCCAAGCTCCCTATGCCACAAACCAGGCCCGAGCGAGTAGACAGTTCCAGGGCACAAAGATCCCTTTGTCTTATAATTTAATGGTGCTGATTCCCCCGGTGTGGCCACACTGGATTTGGATGTGACCTCAGGATCCATGACCCTCCTAAGGTCAGATGGGAAGCATATGACCAGAGGTGGCAGAGCATGTTACCTAGCAGGAAAGGAAGGTGATGGCTTCCAGGTCTGGCAGTTACCTATGTAACAGATACTGGGCGGATACTTAGCCAAGAGGGAGGGAGGTGCCCTTGTTCAGACTTTACATTTCAGCCTTTTAATAATTAAGAAAAAGGTTGAAGATTCTCTTAGGCTACCTCGTGTATGCAAGGGCCATTGACAGTAGGGGTAAAAGGCTGAGATGTGGTCCCCTCTGGGAGAAGGCAGCAGGCAACAGCTCTCACTTGGGCATTGAGTCCTTAGATGCAATCTGGAGGAGGCAAGTCTCTTGGATGAAGTCTGCAGAAGTCTCATGAGGCATTCATAAACTGAAAAAATACTAGAGAGCAAATTAATGGCAAGAGGAAGGACTTCAGGCTGAAAATGTTGGTAGAAATGTCCCTAGTCAAGTGACAAAGGCAAGAATATAGATTCCTGTCCAGTTGAAAGGTAGACAGGTATGGATATTTGATGGGCAGTCTTCTTACTTCTATTGACCTTCTGGCTCTGGTTAATTTTGAAAGGACAAGCACAAAGTGGATAATGTGATAGTATCTCCTTACTCTTCTCCATGTTCCCTTGTTCCCCAGACTGGCTGAGTCTACGTGCTCATTGCTGAGATGGTTTGTCCCAGTTGGTATTCAAGGAGGTTTGAACTCAAGGCCTGGCCACTGTCCCGGAGCACTTCTGCTCAAGGCTAGCACTCTACCACTTTGAGTTATAGTACCACTTGCAGTGTTTTCTGGTTAGAGATAAGAGGCTCAAGCCATGCTTCCAGCCTGGCTCTTTGCAGGTTAGTTGGGAGATGGAGTCTGAGGGATTTTTCAGCTCAGGCTGGCTTTGAACTGTAATCTTTGCCACAAAAGCCCTTTGTTATTTCCAATTAAAGCAACAAGGAGATCAATAGAATAAGTAGAGCTTACCTGGTCCTTATCAAGAATTGAGCAAATATTCTGCAATGACAAAACTCATTAAATGTGAGAATCTTAGCACAGACATGCCTAATATTTTAGAATCACATACTTAGTACTAAACTACACAACACAAAACAAAAAAGGCAAAACTCAAAACCTAAAGTGTTTGACAACAAGCCTTTGAGAGGGAACTTAGAGGGGCTACCCGGAACCCAGGCCATGTCACATTCTTCAGGGCACAATCCAAAATGTTTTAGAAAAGAAAGGGAGAGATATAGAAAGTTGAACATGAATAGCAGAGAGCAGAGAGAGCCTGAAAGTAAACAGACTTCTGACCATGTACCATTGCAGAGGCAAAAATTGTCAGAATCTGAGAACAGCATAAAAATAGTAGGTGCTCTGTCTATCCAGGGAGCGCAGGAGGCATTTCAGAGGGGTTTCACAGCTTGAGCATGACTCGCAGCACCCCATTGAATGTGTAGGAGAGTCAGTCTGGAGAGTGAAGG
Organism: Dipodomys spectabilis; assembly: GCF_019054845.1. NCBI lineage: Eukaryota > Metazoa > Chordata > Mammalia > Rodentia > Heteromyidae > Dipodomys > Dipodomys spectabilis. The sequence goes on along the minus strand of NW_024871387.1, from coordinate 521,371 downwards.
AAAGCTGACCAGGCAGAAGCAGCATTCCTACTTCCCCCAGAGCCCTATAGAGAGACATGGCCAAGCACCCAAACCAAGCATCCTCAGCATCGGAGGTTACCAGCCATTTGGCTAAAGGCCATAGGAGCTCTCTGGCATGACACCACATCTGAACAGAGATTGAGCAACAGAGAGCCATAGAGAGTAGTTGCACTCAGCAGAGTAGAGAAGTGGTGTGGACGTGGATATGAAGGCCAGCAATGGTATTGGTGAAAAGTCTCACGTGGTGTTCAAAGCAGTTTGGTTGGCAGAAGAGGGGTGGTTGGGAAATTCTAACATTTCCAACTCAAAAACCCCATCTGAGTCACGGCATCATATGTAAGGTATATTAAATAGGTAGAATTCATTAGGTAGTGGATGAAGAGAACACCACAAGCTATTCAGGCAGGAAAAGAAGTTTATTTACCGGACTGCTGCCCCAACCATACATGGTGGAAAAGCGTGTCTGAAATGGAAAGAGAGGAGATAGCAATTTGTATTTCGGTAGAAATTCATCCATCTCTGCTAGGCTTTCCTTCCTTTGTGAGTACAGTCTGTAATTATTTCTTTATGATTGGATGTCTTGGACGTTTGTTGTAATTTTTCCTGTGGTATCTCTGATATTATTGATTTGGGTCTCCTCTCTTTTGTTCATTACTCTTGCCAGGGGTCTGTCAGCTTTATTGAGATTTTTTTTTAAACAGCTTTTTGTTTTATTAATTTTATTTATAATTTTCTTTGTATCTCATTAATTTCAGCTCTTATTTCAGTTATCTTTTTCTGTCTAGCAACTTTAGGTTCAATTTTTTCTTGTTTCTCTAGCAGTTTAATTGCATCATAACATTGTTTACTTGGTCTATGCTTTCTTTTTTTTAATTTTTTAATTTATTTTTATTGTGAAAATACTGTACAGAGGGGTTACAATTACATGGGCAAGATGATGAGTACATTTCTTATCAAGAATTGTAGCCTCCTCCTTTGTTTCCCCTTCACATCCCTTACCATCCTCCCCCTGCCCCCTCACCCAATCCTCCCCGCTCCCCCTCCCCCACACCAAACATGTAAAGTTAGTTTTCGACATAATGGCTTGTACATCTCATTGTTGCATTGGGCACACCTGTATCTCCATTTAAATTATTTGTTTTTCCCCTTCCCCTCCACAAATTATACCGACATCAAATACAATGAAAGCAGGGGTTATACTGTGGGGGGAGGGACATACAAAGCAACAAAGAAATATTCTTATAAATGTGTTAGAAACTATCGCATGAAAGAAAAAAACATTTGAATACACATCTTAGGGTTCATTTCCCTAACATCACCTTATCTGACCTTTTCTGCTTGACTCAGATATATACTAGATATTGCAAAAAAGGGAAACCATGGGACCTATGTTTCTTTGGGCCTGGCTTACATCACTTAATATAATTTTTTCCAAGTCTTTCCATTTCCTAACAAATGGAGCAATGTCATTCTTTCTGATGGAAGCATAGAATTCCATTGTGTATATTTACCACATTTTCTTGATCCATCCATCTGCTGAGGGGCAACTGGGTTGGTTCCATATCTTAGCTATAGTAAATAATGCTGCAATAAACATAGTCGTGCTGGTAGCTTTAGTGTGGTCTTGTTTGTAAACATTTGAGTAAACACCCAGAAGTGGGATTGTTGGGTCATAGGGGAGCTCTATGTGGAGTCTTTTCAGGAACCTCCATACTACTTTCCAAACTGGTTAAACAAGTTTACATTTCCACCAACAATGAAGTAAGGTTCCCTTCTGTCCACATCCCCTCCAGCATCTGTTGTTATTAGAGTTCTTGATTTTAGCCATTCTAACTGGGGTGAGGTGGCATCTCAATGTTGTTTGATTTGCATTTCTTTTATGGCTAGGGAAGTTGAACATTTCTTCATGTGTCTATTGACCATCCATCTTTCCTCTTCAGGGAAGTTTCTGTTTAAGTCTTTAGCCCACTTATTTATTGGGCAGTTGTTTCTTTGAGGATTTGTTATTGGGGGATTTAATTTTTTGCGTTCCAAGTATATTTTAGATATGAGACCCTTGTCCGTTGTATGGCTAGTGAAGATCTTCTCCCAATCCGTAGGCTTTCTATTGATCTTGATATGCGTTCTGAGAGCAATAAATTTGCCCCTCAGGACTTCTTTCGCTGGGTCCCATAGGTTTCTTCATGGTGTATTTTCATTTTCATTGAATTGTAGGAACTTTTTAATTTTTTCTTTAATTTCTTCTGTAACCCATGTATTGTTCAACAGAGTGTTGTTTAATTTCCATATGTTTAAGTTTTTTCTTCTTTATGCCTTGTTATTGAGAACTAGTTGATTCCATTATGGTCAGATAGAATACAGGATATTATGTCGATCCTCTTGTATTTGCTTAAATTCCTTGTATGAACTAACAAATGATCTATTTGAGAAAAAGTAAGGGAGTTTGCAAGAATAAGACCCTGCTGGTGTGAATGCCTGTAATTCTAACTACTCAGGAGGCTCACATCTCTGTATTCAGTTTTAAAGCTATCCCAGGCAGGAATGTTCATGAGGATTTTCTGGGGTAGTTCAGCACCACATCCTGCCTCATGTCTGGGGCTGTTCACCACCTTTGCCAGCATGGGCTGGGCTGGGCTGCTTATGCAAGCCAGTATGGAGAGACACCGCACCCCTCTACACGACCGTAGTTGTTCACTGCCGCTGTCGATGCCGCTGTTGTTGCCACATCTGATGCCATTGCCTGAGCTGCTGCCACTGCCCCAGGATCAGCTGGGCCACATATGCAAGCCAGGCACTCCACCACGAGTCAGGTGTTAGACCCTGCTGCTGCCTATGGCTTGGCTGGGTCGCTTATGCGGGTCAGTATGGAGAGGCACAAACCACCATGGGTCTGGAGTTGTTCATTGAAGCTGTCCCCGCCCCAGCTACTGCTGTCGCCCTGGGCTGGTCTGGGCTGTTCCGGTGGGCTAGTGCCAAGAGACATTGTGCCTGGAGTCTTGGTGGTTTGCCGCCACTGCCAGCTGCTGCTGCTGCTCCAGGTTAGGCTAGGCTGTTTACACCAGCAGGACAGAGGTAACACAGTGTGAGTCTAGGGTCATTCACCACTGCTGACAGCTGCTGCTGTTCCTGACTGGATTGGGCTGCTTGCACCAACCAGGCAGAGGCGCCGTGCCAGGGCCAATGAGGGAAGTCTTCATGCCGGTTCTGCATTTGAGATTTCTATTTGTATTCTCTGGGTTGGCATCGTACCTTGGGAGTCTTCTGGGAGCCTTGGGATGCTTGCCAGTGTGTGGTCTTCAGAGGGTCCAGAGCTGGTATACTTAAGCAGCCTGGCACGAATCCCCACAACTTAATGTCGCATCCACCTCGACCAGCAAGGAAGACACGACCCGGGATTCTTCTCAAAGCAGTTTATTCAGGAACCTTGATTATTAGCTTCTTCCCCGCCCCGCACCCGCACTCCAGTTATAAGCCTCCTGGATGGCCAATCCCGAGGTGCCACGTGACATATACCAATAGGGTCGCAAACACGGAAGCAAACTAGGAGCCAAGTCATAGCCATATAAGGAGTTGTTTTTCACAGAGAGCACTCGCCATCGGGAAGGTGGAAGGCGGAAGCCAGCGCCATCTTTGGCTTGGCCGTGCCATGTGGCCGCGCCATCTTTGGCCAGCTCCCGCAGCTCTCCACAGCTCCCCCTTTTTGTTTTATTAAGCGACAGGCAAGAGTAGAGGTTGGGCCTCTGTCTAAAACATTAATGAGAGGACCTTGCACTGGTCTTCGCCTGAGGGGCGCGCTTCCCCCAGTGACGACCAGGCCCGTCCGATGCCTTTTTTGCAGAGGTGGGACCTTGGGCATCAACCCACTTGCAACCCAACATGCTCTTCTTGGGCTCACGCCAGGAAGTGATTCCCATGTGCAGTGCGTTTGCCCAAGTGCAGTGCATTTGCCTTACACCCTATGCTATTCCGTTAACGTGGCAAGCCACGCGTGGGGGGACTGTCCGGCCTCAATGGCAGTGAAGGCCTGGACTACCATAGCCATACTCCTGCGCTGCGAGCTCCTAATCCGGCATATGCACCACAGGCACAGCAAGATCACCAATGCCAGGATACCGATAAGGGAGCCTAATCCCGCCCACTCCTTCAAATGATCCACAGCTGTCAAAATCCAGGAGGAAACATCTTGTAACAGGGCATCATCCATCCGGGTGGAGTTTACCACGACAATGGCCGATCGTAGCTGCAACATCAATTGGTCGAATTCTCCCGTCCAGTTGCCTAAAAGATAACTTGACAGTTGTTTAGACAAATTTGCTGCCTGAGTATAGTTATAGTACTGAATAGCAGTAATGCAAAGCCCTTCATATTTTTGAATACATCCCAGCTGAGCCAACTGCCACATGATATCAACCTGTTCCTGCACAAGATCAATCCTTTGATTTAACAGCATCAGTCCTCCTTTTAATTGTGCAAAGGCCACTTGTTGTAAATCCAGAGCTCTGGCTGTAGTAGCCGACAAATTATTTAAAGTTTGAGCCATCTGCACAGTATGTGACATGGCGACAGCGGCAGCCGTCGCACCCACAGCAGCCACAGCTATAGCAGTTACAATGGCCACAGTGATGCCAAAATCTCTCTTATGTCTAAACAAGGTTACAGCTTGAGAAGCATCTACTGGCACAGGCACCCAACGCGGAATGCGTGTAACTATAGCTAACGGATACTGAGAACTCCAGCAGGTAGCATAATAGCAGGTTTCATTAGTGCAAGCACACACATCATCTGAGCATATAGAGATGTTGTTAATTACCAAAAACACAAAAGGGGAAACCACACACACGGGGGTAGGCTGATAGCTAATTACCGTATAATTTTTACTAAAATGACAATTGGCACCTATAGTACGGGCAGTACTAATCAAATTACAAGTCATGTTTGCTATAAAAAAGTGACCCCCTTGCAGCATAACTATAGGTTCAGCCTGCAAGCAACTTCCATTAAGACCACATAACAGCCACTTATTAAAGGGATTAATTCCAGCCCTAAATTGTACACTAGCATCAGACAAGACACTAGGGGAAAATGAGAAACGCTCAGACTCATCAGCCCAAATAACCTGTCGTGATTGGCAACCTGTCCAGGGCCAAGCCTCTCCCATACGGTCAGGCAGGCAAAAGGGGGCCCATTTAGGTTGTTTTAGAGGCCATGGGTCTCTGCTTAACTTTAAACTTTCATAATATCTGCCTAAAACAGTACCAACGAATCCAGTAGCATTTGTCCAAGCCTCAGTTGATCTCGGATTTCCATACCAATATCTAACATAAGCAGCTGGGGAACGAGTCAAGGCTATGCAACTACCATTAAGGGTCACATCACTTAAGCGAAAGCATAACGTGCCCATCAAGTTAATTTTTCTAGCTTCACCAACCCCTGCCATTTCTTTATCCTCTGGGTAAAAGGGAAGGTTAAGAGTCTTATTTGTGGTGAAAAACTTAGGGAAAAGAGAGGCGTCATGTCCCACGGGCATGGGCCTCGGGAATGCAGACAGTATCCCCCACCTCGGTACCGCCTGTCCCTGTTGGATCATCAGGAGCTGTATGATCAGCAACGCAATCTTTTGTTTCTTCCGGTTTTCGTTCATCTTGGACTCGCCGCACAAGTCGTTCAGGCACCCACACTGGATCCGAACAATTCTGAGGAAAAACACAAACAGATCCTCGTGCCCATACCAGCACGGGGTCAGGCCCGTTCCAGAGCCCGGTGAGCACATCCTTCCACAAAGTCGATCCTAAGGCCGAAGGAGTGGAACTGTTATGCCTATCCGCCGCTGAGCGACCAGCGTTATCCAGATTCAGAAAATTTAGGGTGAATAGTGTCATGGCTATTCTTTGTCTTGCCGTAGCCATCAGGGGTCCAGCTCCCCCTTTTTGTTTTTGTAACATTTCCTTGATAGTGCGATGAGCTCTTTCCACAATTCCTTGCCCTTGAGGGTTATAGGGCAGTCCATGCAGCAGGGAAACACCCATTTGAGTGCAAAAGGAAGCAAAGCGCTGCCCAGTATAGGCTGGACCATTATCAGTTTTTAGCTGTTTTGGCATTCCCCAGGCCGCCCACGCTTCCAAGCAGTGAGATATTACATCAGTAGCCTTTTCTCCTGACAGGGGGGTGGCAAATACAACACCTGAAAAGGTGTCAACAGAAACATGTAGATATTTTAAACGGCCAAATTCAGATACATGTGTTACATCCATCTGCCATACTTGTAAGGGTCTTAAACCACGTGGATTAACTCCAAACGTAGGGGGCTGATGGTAAATAATACATTGGGGGCACTCCTTTATCACTTGACGTGCATCCGCTCTAGAAAGGGAAAAGCGACTTTGTAAAGTCCTGGCATTTACATGAAATTTGGCATGAAAATCTTTTGCTAAGTCAACAGAAGAAGCATGGAGCGCCCACTCAGCACGAGTGTACGCATCAGCCAAGGCATTACCTTTTGACAGTGGCCCTGGGAGGTCCGTATGTGCTCGAATATGCATTGGAAAAAAGGGTTCCTTGCGTTTCCATATAAGGGATTGTAACAAGGTAAAGGGAGCTAGAACAGAACTGGTAGCCTTTATTGTACCAACCGCTTCCAATATTTTTAAAGCATTTATTACATAGGCTGAATCTGATATTAAATTAAAAGGACAGGGGAAAGCTTTAAATACTTCAATTACAATCATCAACTCAACAATCTGTGGGTTACCCGGGACAAATTGATGCTGCACGGGGTCTTGGTTACCTGCAACGTATGCCCCGCATCCTGTTTTGGAGCCATCCGTAAATATGTTTATAGCCCCTCTAATAGGCTTTTGGGCAGTTACCTTTGGAAAAATCACTGGATGTTCCTTTACAAATCTTAGTAGGGGGTCTTTGGGCAAATGATTATCAATAACTCCTGGAAACATGCATCTCAAAATGGACCAATTATCAATAGTGGCACATAAAGTCTGAACTTGGTAGGCATTGTAAGGAACAATGATGGAGTGTGGATAAACTCCAAAAAATTGTAAACTCTGTTGAATTCCTTGTAGAGCTAAGCCTGCTACTGCCTCAGGGTAATATTCCAGCGCCTTTCCGGGGGAAACATGAGAATGTAACCACATCAACGGCCCCTTTTGCCAAAGTACCCCAGTTGGTTGGGCTTCAGTAGGAAGAATGCATAAATCAAAAAGTTGGCCATCTTGTAGTCTGTTTAAACAGGCAGCACTTAAAGCTTCCTCCACCCTTTTGAGAGCAAATCGGGCACTCTCAGTCAGGTCTCGTGGGGAGTTTAAATCTATATCTCCTTTTGGCATGTCAAATAAGGGTTTTAATTCATAATTTGGCAATTTTAAATACCCCCTTATCCAATTAATATCCCCCAACAATTTTTGAAAATCATTTAAGGTCTTTAAGTTATCTTTTCTCAGGGTCAATTTTTTGAGGCACAATAGACCTGGGATGTATCTTAGCTCCCAGATACTCCACCACTCTGCCTGTTTGTGTTTTTTCTGGCGCCGGATAAAGACCCTGTTTTCTTAAGGCAAAAACCAATTCTGCATAGGCCATTTGTAATCCAGCCTCCTCCTTATGAGCTAACAAAATGTCATCCATATAATGGACCACCCTGAGTTTTGGATGGCTTTTTTTAACAGGAGCTATAGCCCTGCTGACAAACAACTGACACATAGTGGGGCTGTTGGCCATACCCTGAGGCAGCACGACCCACTCATATCTTTGGTCAGGTTCCTCATGGTTACAAGAGGGCACAGTAAAAGCAAAGCGCTCACAATCAGCCGAATGCAAGGGTATAGAAAAGAAACAATCTTTTATGTCTATAACCATAATAGGCCAATGGGCAGGAAGTGCAGAAAGCAAAGGTAACCCTCTTTGTACAGGGCCCATAATTTGCATCTGTGCGTTTATGGCACGCAAATCATGAAGTAATCGCCATTTACCTGACTTTTTCTTTATCACAAATATTGGAGTATTCCATGGTGAAACTGAGGGTCTCACATGACCCAGGGCTACTTGTTCTTCTACCAGTTTATGAGCAGCTAAAAGCTTTTCGGAGGATAGAGGCCACTGAGCTACCCATACCGGTTCCTCCGTCTTCCAGGTAATGGAAATTTGATCCTCAGCGGCCACTATGAAAAACCCAGCCCATGTCTATCAAGTTTTTGGTGGACATCAATAGGCTCTTTACAGCCTTGAAAGTTTTTTCCCAGTCCTTGTCCTGGGCAGTAGCCCATTCGTAACATCATTTCCTTTGAGGTGGGAGAATATTCATTACTAAGGCAAAACCCCATCTCTTTTAGTAAATCTCTACCCCACAGGGAGACAAGCAATTCTAAAACATAAGGCTGGATGTTTCCAGAGTGTCCTTCTCCATCCTTCCAGTTGAGGGGTCTTGCACTTAAGTCAGGAGCTTTGGCATAGCCTAGTCCTCTCAGGGTTTGTTCTGAGGCCTGTAATGGCCACCCTTTCGGCCAATCCTTTTTTGCAATAATGCTATGATCGGCCCCTGTGTCGAACAGTCCTATAATCTTTTTTCCTTCAATCTCCAGCTCAAGCATGGGTCTCTGGTCTAAATCCAGAGCTAGGTACACTGACTCAATTCCGGGGGAGCCAAAACCCTTTTCACCTCTCTCAGACTGTATGGCAGGAAATTTTTCATGTAGGCTAGGTAAGAGTAACAATTGGGCAATTCTATCTCCAGGGGAAATTGCTACAATGCCTTTTGGGGCTTCTACCATAATTTTAACTACACCTGTATAATCTGGGTCAATAACTCCTGGGTGAATTTTAAGCCCTCTAAGGGCAACAGAAGACCGGCCAATTAGTAACCCCACCGTGCCCCGTTCTAAAGGACCTTGAAAATCTGACTCTATTAACTGAACACCCATTTGTGGGGTCAGTATGAGTCTGGTGGTGGCACGGAGGTCCAGTCCCGCTGAGCCTGTAGTGGCTCTCCGCGGTTCTTGGGATGCCTCAGGGTGGGCCATCCTTCTTGGAGAATTTCCTCGTTTGAGTTCTCCATTGCCCCATACATTTGCGGGCCCTGGGGACGGGGGCCCCTCTGCCCGTTTTTTGGCTGCGTGATGAGGCCCAAGGGCTGGCCATTAGCATCTCTGACTGATCTACATTCATTGGCCCAATGCTTTCCTTTTTTACATCTGGGGCACAGCCCTGGCTGTTTACCTGTTGTAACTCCTCCAACTCTTTCGGGTCCTTTTCTCTCTAGGCAATCTCTCTTGAGATGACCAGCCTTGCCACACCTGAAGCATACTCCAGATGGCGCTCCAGAGTTTCTCCCCCGCCTATTTGAATACTGTAGTACTGCAGCGGCAAGGCCTGCATTAGTTAGAGGTCCTCCGAGCTCTCTGCACACTTTCATCCAGGCCTCCAATCCTCTATGTTTATGTGGGGTAATGGCGGCTTTACATTCTTTGGTGCATTGCTCATAGACTAATTGTTTTATAAGAGGCATGGCCATGTCAGGGTCCCCAAAAATTTTGCCTGCTGCTTCCACCATTCTGGCCACAAAATCTGAAAAAGGCTCAGTAGCCCCCTACAGGATCTTGGTGAGATTGCCACTAACTTCCCCTTTATTTGGTAGTGATTTCCACGCCCTAATGCAAACATCATTTATCTGTTGATACACTTCAGGGGGATATCCTATCTGAGCATTAGCAAAGCGACCTTGTCCCAAGAGCATATCTCTGTCCCAAGCCGGGTTTCCGTTTACTTGATTGATGGCTGCCTGTTCACTACAAAATTCCAGCATAAATGCCCTCCAATCCAAGTACTGGCCTGGACTCAAACATGCCCGTGCTAGGCTTGCCCAATCAGAGGGAGTCATGCAGTATCTCTTTATAGCCTCCACTTGAGCTATGGTAAAAGAGGCTGTAATCCCATACGTCCGAACAGATTCAGCCAGGGACTTAATTCCTTTAAGTTCTAGAGGCTCATGAAATCTCTGTTGATTACTGTCTTGAAAAACTGGGAAGGTGAGTTCTGCTCGGGCAGTCCGCCAAGTATCCGGGCAAAACGTATGCCCATTGGCTCCATGTTGATATGGAGGAGGACCTAAGGGGACTTGACCGGAAGTTCCTTTTACATCATCTACAGGGGCCTGACCAAAAGTTCTTTCCACATCCTCATTAAGCACAGGTTGGCTTAGCTTATGTTTTCCCTTTTTTATACGACTCCTTTTCATCTGTTGAATAAGTGCTCTCACTTCTTCCTCCTCTAACTCGCTGGAACTTTCTCTTTCTGATTTCAGCTCAGACAGATCTGGGTATAGTTGCCCCCTTTTACCCTGTCTACTGTCTCCCTTTTCACTGATCGCCTTCTCTGACCTCTCCTCCTGTAACTGCTCCAGTGCTGACTGTCCATTTTCTATAACCTCACAGCAGCGCTGGTCCTCCAGGCAGCCCCTTATCAGTTTCCAAATGGTGCGGACTCCTGCCTTTAATGTGCCCTGTTCATAGGCAAAGTCCAAATCCCTCCCTAATTTTTCCCACGAGGCTACTGTAAGGCTCCCGGACACTATGAACCAAGGAGCTACAATGTTGCATTCTTCAAGGAAACTCTGTAAAACACCCTTCTTAAACTTTAGTCCTTTTGAGCGTAGGAGCTCATTCAGGGCCAGAAAAATTGGATGAGACGTCGCGGCGCCCATCTTAGTTATAAAAATTTTATCTTTTTTTTTTTACTCCCTTTTTTTATTTTTTATATTTATTTCTTACTTTCACTTTAGGCCATTATTTTTTCCCCGGGTTTCCGCTCTCTCTTTATCTACAGAGAAGAGCCCCGTATTATGCCCGCTTTAATCGCGGATTCCCACTTACCTGGGAACTTACCGGTGCACCATCCTGACTGCTAAGAGTTCTGGATCCCTTGTGGAGTTAGTTTCCCCGTACGGGCCACCACTTGTCGCATCCACCTCGACCAGCAAGGAAGACACGACCCGGGATTCTTCTCAAAGCAGTTTATTCAGGAACCTTGATTATTAGCTTCTTCCCCGCCCCGCACCCCCACTCCAGTTATAAGCCTCCTGGATGGCCAATCCCGAGGTGCCACGTGGCATATACCAATAGGGTCGCAAACACGGAAGCAAACTAGGAGCCAAGTCATAGCCATATAAGGAGTTGTTTTTCACAGAGAGCACTCGCCATCGGGAAGGCGGAAGGCGGAAGCCAGCGCCATCTTTGGCTTGGCCGTGCCATGTGGCCGCGCCATCTTTGGCCAGCTCCCGCAGCTCTCCACAACTTAAGCTGCTCAGCACAGAGCCCCATCACCAACAAGGGGGGGGAAGGGTCTTCCCACTTTGCTGTCTGTGTAGGTTTTTCCCTTTTCTTTTTTCACTTCCTATATCTCTCTGAGCAATTGCTTTTTTTTGGGGGGGTGTCACTTGGTGGAACAGAACATTGAAAGCCAAACAGTATTTGGTTAGAGAGAGCTGTGGTGTTTCCCTGCTGTTCCATTGCCATCTTGGCCCCTCCTTTTCAGGTGGAATTTTTCTTAGGCGGCAAGTGGGCCTTGGTTACCAAAGGATAGGTACATAAAAGAATATGTTGTAAAGCCAGCAGTTTGTAGTTAGACATTTCTGTTAATATAACCTTCACAAGATTAGAGAACAAAGGGGGTGGTCTACCCTACAGTATTTCAAAGGGATTAAATTCTTTAACATAAGGGCTACATCTTGCTCGAAGAAGAACAAAGTGAAGGAGACTTACGTAGCCATGGCCAGTCTCTGTATTTAATTTAGTTAAAGTTTCCTTTAAGGTCATATTCATTCTTTCTAGTGCCTTGAACTCTGAGGTCTATATATAGATTGTAACTTCCAATTTATTCCTAGGGCATTAGTTAATAATTGAGAACTTGGGCCATGAATGCAGGGCCAACTTTGGACCCCACAGCTAAGGGTAAGTCAAATCAAGAAATTATTACATGCCTCAGCTCAGCCTGAAAGTGTCCACTATTATAATAGATACCAATACCCATACTTTCCAGGCTTTACCTCTGTGAAGTCCACTTGCCCAAATTCACCATCTGAGGTTCCTCTCATATGAATTCTTTCCATATGTTCCAGCTTTTACCTGTTGGAAATTACCTACACACATTACAAAGGATTGTCAGGCTGAGGCCCCACTGGTTTTCAGAACAGTCTTAGACAGTGGCCTCGGGCAATTTATCAGGTTGCAAATATCTACATGTAAACTGACAGAAAGCTTAAGCCTGTATGCATTTTTCTCAAGTTTAGTTTCAAAATTTGCACACTTATTACCACTGTTTTTGCTTCTTCCTTTAATGTTAACAACTAGTAGCTCTAGAGACCCCGCTGGTTTTAGAGTGGTCTCCCAAGCTACCTAATCAGCTCAGATCTTTCTCAGTATCTTAAGGTCTCTAGTTTCTTTAACTCCTGTATAGTACTCTAAACCTTGGAGACTTCTTCCATTTTATTCTCCTCCTTTTATCTCAAACTTGCTTTCATGATCCCACTCACCTTCTCAATGTGCTCCTTAACTTTCAAGTGTTTTGGCAGGGTCACAGGAGAGTTCCTTTGACTGGCCAACTGCTGTTCCTTCTCACAACCCCTTTGCTTGATCTTCAGCTCCTCACTTAAGTTCAAAAAAGGTGCTATTGAGAGGTAATTTTTTCCACCTCCATCTGTTCCATTGGGACATGATGTTTCTGCATTACATTTATGGTGAAGATGTCAGCAGTCTTTTTGGCCTTTTACTCTAGTAGTTTCTCTTTCTAGTTTTCCACTTCAGTGTATTTTTGGGACAGATCTTTCAACTTTTTGTTTAGATCTTCTGTTTTTCTTCCTAATGCTCTTTTCCTCTCCCAGGCATTCTGTATCAGACCATGTGGTCCTTTAACTCTTACTGAAGAGTAACAATCCCTTTCTTGAGCCTGATATTTCCTGTTCACTTTTCTTGACCTCATCTTCTATGACATAGCACTTCCTCATCTTTCTCTATAACTACTCTTATCTTCTTTCTCTGTTCTTTTGAATATCTACTGACACTCTTCAAAGCTTATAATCAACATGTACTTCAGCCTAATACATTCTTATATCAGTTCCAGCTCTTTTATTATGTCCACTATTTCTTTTTTTTTTTTTAATTTTATTTTATTTTATTTGAGAACATACTGTACAGAGGGGTTACAATTACATGGGCAGGATAATGCGTACATTTCTTACCAAGCATTGCAGCCTCCTCCTTTGTTTACCCTTCACCTCCCTTCCCACCCTCCCCCCACCCCCCCACCGAATCAACCCCCCCCCCACTCCGACATTGTAAAGCTGGTTTTGACATGACATTTTGTACTTCTCATTGTTGCAACAGGTCCACCTGAATCCTTAAACGACTTATGAAGGATTAGGATCTCTTCTTGGCTACACTTGTGGTTAGCAAGGATGGTAGCATTGCCGTCTTGTGCTTCTGTTGGCCTCTGACCTGTGGTCCACTAACTTGCCTCATGCTCACCCAGGCTAATGTATTTGAATTTCATTTGATTCTGACTGTTTTCTAGTTTCCTTTTGAGGATTTTCTTCTCATTTTTGACTCTCACAAGTTTGTAATTTATATCTTCAAAACTTTTCTTCACGTCAATAATTCTATGGTTTCTCCAGTGTACTCTTCTATTTGCTTTTAAGCTCTTAGTGGGTTTTGTTTGGCACATATTGGAGATTCAGTATTTTATAACTTGTGTTTTGAGATAGAAGTGTGTGAATTTTTTCTTTGCCACATTTCTTCTTAAGTTTATAGGGCTGTTTTTAAATTGAACACAGTTGGAATTCAGAGCCTCAAGCTCCTTTGCATGTTTCTCCAGAGATACAAACACATTTTCCAGGTGTTAATGGGGTTACATAACCTGTTATTTTCAGTCATTCTCCCCCTTGGGCATTCCTTTTTCCAATGTCCATTTTGCTTGCAATAAGCACACTGATCTAGTCCTAGATATTCCCTACTGCCATTTGCAAATGAATTGTACTATCTTTGCCAAGGGTTTCTTGATCCCTATTCTGGGGCTCCAACCAAAACTCAAACCCCTTTCTTACTCTTTTTTTTCAGGGTACCTCCATTATCAAACAACCACTGTGCAACCACTTCCAACTCAAAATACACCTTTCCCTCAAAACCTTATAACTTTTGAAGCTTTCTTCTAAGATATGGGGCTGACTAACAAAGGCCATATTTAGGGCTCTTTGATTCTCCAGGGCTTCAAGATCTATAGACCTATAAGTCCTATAGGGGTCTGGGAGAAGTTTCAGAAAAGCATTAGGGTACTCACTGGGGAACTCTCCCATCTCACACACATTTCTGGCTTTCTAGCCTCTGCGGTATCCCTGCTAACCAAACCTGGCAATAATTGGTAAGCACTTTCATACCTCGATTGCTGTTAGTCTCAGCTTGGATAAGCCTGGGGAAAGACTTGATCCAAATGGTCTGGTTCAATAGTGGAGCTACTGTCTGGTCCAGGGACCACATTCAAGTTACCGAGCAGGATTCACTCCCTTTTCTACCAAGTGAAAAGCATCTGTAAAATTTGTTGACACTCATCCCAGTTGTACTTGTGTGTGAAAATTACTGTCTGTAATGAGGTAATGACCCTGGTTATTTGTTTTCTGAAAAGGATGGATTTTGCTCTTTCCAGTAATACAGGTCACTCGTTGTAAAGGGACCATATATTAAAAAGGGGGCCCGCCCACCATCTCCTCTATGTTCCTGTCACAAGGGTAATAAGGGTAACATACCACACTGTACCACCTCAGGATGGTACAAGTAACCAATTTTGGCATGGGAGGATGCAACAATAGAGGTGCTGATGGCAAAGAATAGGAGAAAGAGTACATCAGTGCATTTTCCTCTGAGGGGTTCTGTAACCCTGGGCGAGAATATTTTTTGGATATGACAAATTTAGACCTTATTCTCCCATCCTGAGTAAAGGAGTAAACAGAGGTGCATACAGGAAACAGATAGAACTATCAGCATGCACACACAGTACAATAGCCACAGACACTTAACCCACATGCCCCAAACCTCTCAATGTTGACCTCTATAGGAGGTCTGAGATGACAGAGAGGACATTCTAGATTGCCTCTTGAGGAGGTCGCAGATGACTTCTGGAGGATGTCACATATGTACTCCTTAGGAAGCCCTAGATGACCTCTCATGGATGTTCCAAATGGCTTCCCAAGGAAGTGTCAGATGACCTCCAAAGGAGGTCCCAGAGGTCCTTTCAATGAGGCTGAGATAACCTCATGAGTAGCTCCCAGATAGTCACTCAAGGAGGCCATATATGAACTCCAGAGGAGGTTCTAGATAACCCTGAGAAAGCCACAGATGTCCTCCAGAGAAGGTCCTATATGGCTTCTCAAGGAAGTCCCAGATGATATCCGAAGACAGTCATAGATTTCTTATCAAGGTAGCCTGAGATGACCTCCAAAAGAAGCTCCAGATGACCTCAGGAGCTGGTCCTAGATTGCCTCTTAAGGAAGCCCCAAACCAGATGCCCTTCAGTAGATGAATGGATCAAGAAAATGTGGTATATATACACAATGGAATTCTATGTCTCCATAAAAAAGAATGACTTTGCCCCATTTGTTAGGAAATAGAAAGACTTGGAAAAAATCATATTAAGTGAAGTAAGCCAAGCCCAAAGAAACTTAGGTCCGTGGTTTCCCAATCGCTACTTTTATAGAGGTCTCAGATGACCTCCTGAGGAAGCCCCAAATGACCTCTGGAGAAAGTCCAAGATGGCCCAGATAGAAGGCTCCAGATTACCTCCAGGGTAGGTCTCAGATGGCTTCTCAAAGAAGTTGCAGATGTACTCTTGATGAGGATCCAGATGGCTTCCCAAGGAAGGCCTACATGACCGACCGCTCAAAGAGGATCCAGATGGATTCCCAAGGAAGCAACAGATGACCTCCAGAGGGGATCCCCAAAACAGGCTGGCAAGCTTGTCCAGACACACCCCTAGAGGTCCCTAAATGACTTTTGTCCATGATTCTCCTCCGGAGACAAACACTAGAGGTAGATTCTCAACATTGAGGTCTGACACTCTCACCTATGGGGATTTTTCCCTGAGGCCAAGGCCTGATGCCATCCAAATGGATTATCTCCATAGGGGGTCTCCAAAAATTAAGACCTCTATAGTTCAAGAGAATCCATACAGACACATTTAATATCATAAATGTTCTCCTAACCACCAACCCCCAAAATTATGAAATCCAAAACTCCGAACATCAAAGGGCAAGCCTTTTTTACACTTCCTTTTGTCTCTCCACTACAGAACTATACTTCCTTCGAGGTCTTTCTTTTTTGCCTTCTACCAGTTCCTTCTTCTCTTCAGGTCTCTTCACTCTCCACAGGCATGAACTGCTTTTACTGGGTCATCAGTTGTCATCCTTTACCTCCTGCCCTCCCTCAACTTCTTCTCCTCCTAGGTCTTTCTCCTTCTGTTATCACACCACTTCCTTCCTTACAGGACTTTTCCCTTTTTCTCTGTCCTTCTATTGCTCTGAACCAGCAGCCTATATAAAGTCTGTACCCCTTCTCCACTCCAACTGCCTAACAGTTTTCAACTCTCAAATCCCAAACTGCCCACAGCCAAATCACTTCTTCACAGCTCAGCACGTGATGATTAATGCCCCAGCCCCTCCCACAGAATGCCCCACTTCTTTGGTGGCATACTTTATCTTCTCCAGCTGGCCAGGAGTTAGGGCCACACTAATTATCCAAGCCTGTAGATTATCGGAGCCCTGCTGATTCTTACAGTATCCTCCTTGTGAACTAGTAGCAATTGAAATTTGAAATTTGATTGTGATATTACAAACTCGTTGTGACAATACAAACACATTTTGACATCATACCACCACGACATCACAAACCCATGGTGACAACATTGTCATTGCGACATCTCAAATATGTTATGAACTCTTAGCTCCTTTGAAAAATCACATGCCCTTTTCAACATCAGTCCCTTTGTGTACCCATATCCTTGTTGTTAACTAATGACAATTGAAAGAAGACATGCCATTATAACATCAAAAAGTGTTTGTGACATCCTCAAAAGCGTGACATCACATTTTCATTATAAGCACATCATCTCATTGTGACATAACCAAACTCAATGACATAATCGTATTATGACAACAATTCTCATTTTGACATCATAGACACATTGTGAATGCCTATTCTGTGATTTCATTGTATTTCATATGTGGCATGAGAGTTGCTATCAGAAACGCATTTTTGTGCCTAAATAACCATTTTGACATCATAACCACTTTGTGCCATCACAGTGCCATTGTGTTATCACTAGCACAATGTGACATCACAAACTTCTCCTCTCCTCATAACATTTGTGACATGCTGACATTGTGATATCAAACTTTTTTTGTTGGGAGCCAAAAAAGTGTATGGAAAGATAAGATTCCTCCAGCCGTAAGCAAACAACATTTGGCTAACCATAAATATTTCTTAGAAAGACTAGCACAATGGCCAAAGGAAAAGCATGACTCATCCCTGACCCCGGGACTTCTCACCCTTGCTTCTGCAAAATTTTTTCATTCTTTCCCTTCCCTGTCCCTATGGGTATAAAAACCCTACCCCAAGCTCAATAAAGCAGACCTTGACGCGACTCAGACTGACTGTCTTTCTTTATGCGCGTGGTCTCGTTTCTCTCTCACCCCCATTGGTTTTTAGGAGGTGCCGCCTTGAGCCTAACAAAATAACTGGACCTGCTGGATGGGTCACTTTTTGCCCTCATAATTTGATTTCAACCTCATATTTCATGTATGATATTAGATACCAGAAATCCACTGTGACATCATGACCATTGTGACTTCACACTGACAGATGTAATGATCATCTTGTCACATTGTGGCATCACAAAAGGTTTTGATGTCACAATTAATTGATGATGACCTACAGGTAAGGGGTCACAGTAGGTCTATGATGTCACAGTTGTTTGGTGATATCCAAATGGCATAAAGGATCTCATTTATCATGAAATCACAGAGAATATGAGTTCCAAAACGGACTGTGCTATCTCCAAAGGCATGTGTTGTCAAAAATGTGATGAAATCCTAGGAGGATTGTGATGTCACAGTGTGACACAGTATTTATGATGTCTGTCAGTATGATGTCACAATGATCATGATGTCACAGTGGATTTCTGATATCACATATCATAACTGAAATATTATAAGTTTGAAAATAGATTATGAACTCATAAAGGGCCTAAGACATTAAAATTGCAGCACATCACAAGACATGAGGACAGGGCAAGTTTGTGATGTCAGTGTGTTAGTGATACCACCATGGAACTGTGATATCCCAAAGTGATTGTGATGCCATATATTTATGAGATCACAATGGTTTTCTGATATCAACCCAGAGGCCACATCATTTGAAATAGAATGAAATAGAATAGACATTTACAATGTATCATGACATCACAATGACAATATAATGTCATAATGCTATGATGTCATTGTAAATTGGTGATGTTGCAAGGAGATAGTGGTGTCAGAATGAATATATCTTGTCACTCTGATGATGGGGTAACAAAGGTTTGTGATGTTACAATGGCATATATTAATACAATTGTCATGTGTTCACAATGAGGATATGGGTACACAAAGAGACTGTAATGTCACAAATGTCATGTGTGTATTCAAAGGTACTTAGGGGCCATGATAGCTTCATGATACACAGTTGTGATGAGTTCACAATAGGTTTTAGATGTCAAGATGATTTTGTAATATCTTAAACACATGTCCAATTTCAATTGCTATTTCACAATGTGCATACAAGTTCACAGAAGGAGCTTGAAGTCTTAATGGACATGGATTTTTAAAAATGTTATGAGGCCATATTTGGTTTGTGAATACATAATGGGACATTGATGTCACCATGGCAATGTGAACTCACTGCATCATGTCAAAATATTATTTTGGTGTCACAATTAGTTGATGATGCCACATTGGTGATGAGGTCACAAAAGAATGGTGATGTCACAATGTGTGGGGCATGTCACAATGGCATAGTGTTTCTCAACTGTCTTTAACTTACAATGAGTATCTGGGTTCAAAAAGGACTGTAGTTTTTCCAAAAGTATGTGTTGTCACAAATATATTGAAATCTTAAAAGGTTTGTGATGTCAGAATTTGGCACAATGGATATGACATCTGGCAGTGTGATGTCACCATGTTCATGATGTCACTGGGAATGATAGCAAATGTCATATGTGAAATCTAATGAGGTCGACAACAGGTCATGAGGACAAAAAGGCTTAAAAGAATTACAGCATGTCACAAAATTTATGATGACAGGATAGGTTTCTGATGTCATGGTGGGTTAGTGATATCACAATGACAATGTGATGTACAAAGGGATTGTGATGTCACAATGGTTATGAGTTCATGATTTGTTTATGATATCAACCTACAGGCCACATTTGAAATACAATGAAATCACAGAAAAGGCATTCATAATGTGTCTATGATGTCACAATGACAATGTGAAGTTATAAATCTATCATATTATTTTAGTTTTGTGATTTCAGAGTGAGCAAATGGTTTCAAAACTACAATGTGATATCACAATTGTGATGATCTCACAAACTTTTTGATGTTAAAATGTCATGTTTGATTTTCAATTGTCAATATTTCACGGTGGGGATTTGGGTACACAAAGGAACTGTGATGTCACAAGACTATGTATTTTTTTCAAAGGTTATAAGAGGTCGTAATAGTTTTGGGATGTCACAATGTGATCCTGGTGTCAAAAACAGCAATGTGATATCACAATGGGTTTGTGATGTCACAGTGTTGGTGAGGTCACAATGGGTTAGTTATATCATGAGTTTGTAATATCACAAATTTGTCCAATTTCAATTTCTCCTTGTTCACCATGATACACTTAATAACCAGCAGTGCCCCTCTCATCCATGGGAACAGATAGTCATCATGGCCTCCTGGTCTGGACCACCGGACAGGAGGATGAATGCAGCTGAAGGGGGCAGCACATGCTCCTGAAGGAGATAGGTTGTCAAGCCCCACATGGTGAGCTGCCATGAAGTGATTGGGCATGGACATTTGGGAAGAGATGATTGAAAACTGTTATGCAAGAAACATACTGCAGTGGGGGAAGGGTACAGCCTATACATAGGCTGCATGTTCAGAGAAACAGAAGGGGAGAGAAAAGGGGGAAAGGCCTGGAAGGAAAGAAGTGAAGAGACTGCAGGAGAGTAAAAACCTGGGAGGAGAGGAAATTGAGGGAGACCAAGAGGTGAAGGACGGCAACTGGCCACCGGGACAGGGCAGGGCAGGCCTGTCAAGAGTAGAGCAGCCTGAAGAAAAGAAGGGAATGGTGGAAGAAAAAAATGACAAGACCTGAAAGGTAGGACAGGTCTGTAGAGAAGGAGGATGAAGAGAAAGAAAAAACCTTGTCCTTTGAAGTGTGGAACCTTGGAGATCATTATTTTTGGGGTTGCTTGTTTGCAGACCAGATAACAAATGACTGGGCTGCTCTTTGGAGGTCTGAGGGTTCATGGTTGAAGCTGCATTTAGCTGTGGGCATCCAGCCCAGGTCAAGGTAGACACTTGTTACAAAATTTATGAGGACAAGAGAGGTTTGTGATGTTACATTGTATTAATAATATCACAATGTCAATATGAGGTCACAAAGGGATTGTAATGTCACAATGGTGATGTGGTCACAATGGGTTTCTGAAATCAACCTATATGTCACATTAGAGATATAATGAAACCACAGAATAGGCAATCACATTGTCTCTATGACCTAACAATGAAAATGTGATGTCATAATGCTATGACGTCATTGTCATTTTGTGATGTCACAATGATTTGATGGTATCATAACAACAATGTGATCTCACTCTGGAGATGATGTGACAAAGTGTTTGTAATGTTACAATGGCATGTCTGATGTCAGTTGTCCTTTGTTCACAATGAGGATATGGTTACCCAAAGGGACTGTGATGTCACAGGTACCATGTGCTTTTTCAAAAGTGCTAAGTGGTCAAACAGGTTTGGGATGTCACAAGGTGACCGAGATATCACTGTGGCAATATGATGTCACAATGGGTTTTTGATGTCACAGTGGTGATAAGGTCACACTTGGATAATGGTGTCACAATGAATTTGTAATATCACCATTACTTGTCCAATTTCATTCTACTAGATCACAATGAAGATACTAGTTCACATAAGGAGCTAGAAGTCAGAAAGGCCATGAATTTTGTAAAATATTATGAGGAAATAATTGGTTGGTGAAAATGCAATGGTGAAAATCCGATTGGTAATGTGATGTTACCATTACATGGGATAGTATTGTTTTGCAATCACAAATAGTTGGTGATGCCATACAGGTGATGAGGTCACATAGGTTTGTGATTTCCCAATGAGATGGTGATGTCAAAATCTCATGTCAGATCTCTAATTGACAATGAATATATAAGTTCAGAAGGGTTAATGATGTATCCAAAGGCATATGTTGGCACAAATGTCATAAGTCTTAACAGCTTTGTGATGTCACAATGTGACTCAGTGGTCATGATATCTTGCAGTGTTATGTCACAATGGTCATGATGTCACAGTAGATCTCTGATATCACATGTCATACCTGAAGTATTATGAGTTGAACAGTTTATGAACTCAGAGAGGCCAAAGAGATCACACTAGAAGCATGTCAAAAATGTATGATAATAGGACAGTTTGTGATGTCACAGTGGGTTAGTGATATCATAATTGCAATATGGTGTCATCAAGGTATTGTGATGTCATAATGGTTATGTGGTCACAGTGTATTTCTGATATCAACCCATCTGCCACATTTTAAATAGAATGAAATTACAGAATAGGCATTCCAATGTGTCTGTGGCATCACAATGACCATGTGATATCATAATGCTATGATGTCATTGTTTTATGATGTCATGATGGGCTGATGTCATAATGACAATGTGATATTACACTGGTGATGATGTCATAAAGGTTTTGAGATGTTAAAATGGCATGTCTCATCTCAATTGTCATTCGCTCAAAATAAGGGTATGGATACCAAAAGACCTGTGATTTCGCAAAGGCCATGCTTTCTTTCAAAGTTTCTGAGGTCATAAAAGGTTTGGGATGTCACAATGTGATCATGGTGGCACAATGGCAATATGATATCCCAATGAGTTTGTGATGTCACCACGGTGATAGGGTCACAATGGGTTAGTGATGTCTTATCTAGTTCGTAATATAACAATGACATACACAATTTCAATTTCTTCTAATTCACTATGAGGATACTGTAATTACCAGTGGGGCCAGAATTATCTGTGAGAGCTGATAATCATTGTTAGTTCTTGGCCTGGCCCACGGGAGAGTGTGGGGAATGCCGCCAAAGGTGAAGTGTCAAGCCTCACATGGTGAGCTGTCAAGAATTGATTGTGCATTGGGCAGTTTGGGAAGTGATGGTTGAAAACTGTTGCACAGAAGAACCGTTGGAGTGAAGAGAGGTAAACCTATATATAGCTTGCATTTTCGGAGCATTGGAAGGGGAAATAAAAATAGGTGCTACCTGGCTGGAATAAAGGGAAAAACCTGAGAAGAGAAGAAGTTGATGGAGAGCAGAAGGTTGGCAAGTGGTCACTGGGGCAGAGTAGGGCAGGCCTGTGGAGAGTGGAGAGGCCTGAAGAGAAGAAGGAAGTGGTGGAAGGGATAAAGGGAAAGACCAGGAAGGAAGGACAGCTCTGTAGTGAAGGAGGGAGGAATGGAAAAGTAAAAAGCCTTGCCCATTGAGGTTTGGAGCTTTGGAGATCATAATTTTTTGGTTGGTGGTTTGCAGACCAATTAAAAAGGGTGGGGCTGCCCATTGAAGTTCTGAGGTTTGTTGTTCAAAGATGCTCTTGGACTTGGGTATCCAGTCCAGGATAAGGTAATTACAGTCACCTTTCTATTGTAAATTGTTTTATTATAATAATTGTGACTCGATGGCTTGTCTCATTGCCTTAGGGGTCATAAGTACATGAGTTCACAGAAAAAGCTTGAAATCTCAAAAGCCATGAATTTTCTAAGATGTGATGTCTCCATAATAGGTTTGTAAAAACACAATGGAACAATGATGTCACAACGGCAATACCACAATATAATGTCAAAATAATGTTTTGATACCACAATTAGTTTTTGATGCCATTCTCATGATGAGCACAATAAATTTGTGATGTCACAATGGGTTTATGATGTCAGAGTGGCATGGCAGATCTCAATTGTCATTAATTGGCAATGAATATGAGTTCAACAAGGGACTGTAATGTCTCCAAAGGCATGTGTTGTCACAAATGTGATGCTGCTCTAACTGTTTTGTGATGTCACAATGTGACACAATATTCATGAAATCTGGCAATATGATGTCACAGGGGATTTCTGATATCATATGTCATACCAGAAATATGAGATTGAAAGCAGATTATGAGCTCACAAAGGGCCTAATATATAATGAGGGCAGCATGGCACAAAACTTATAAGGACAGGACTGGTTTGTTATGGCACAGCAGGATAATGATATCACAATGGCAATGTGATGTCACAATGTATTGTGATATCACAATGGTTATATTATCAAAATGGGTTTCTGAAATAGAATGAATTCATACAATAGTCCTTTATGCTGTTATGTCTCTGATGTAACAATGTCACTGTGATTTATACTGCTATGATGCCATTGTCGTTTGGTTATGTCACAATGAGCTGATGGTGTCATAATGACAATTTGATGTCAATGCTGATTTATGATGTTACAATGGTTATGAGGTCACATTATGTTTCTGATATTAACACACATGTCAAATTTGAAATAGAATGAAATAGCCTTGCACTGGTGGCTCACACCTGTAATCCTAGCTACTCAGGAGGCTGAGATCTGAGGATCATAGTTCAAAGCCAGCTCAGGCAGGAAAGTTCAGGAGACTCATCTCCAATAAAAACGACTAGAAAACCAGAAGTGGTGCTGTGGCTCAAGCGATAGAGTGCTCACCTAGAGCAGAAGAGCAATGACAGCAACCAAGCACAGAGTTCAAACCCCACAACCGGAAAAAAAAACAATTAAAAAAAGGCATTCACATCTATCTGTAACATCACAATGACAATGTGATCTCATAATGCTATCTTGTCATTGTACTTTTGTGATGTCAAAAGTAGTTGACACTGTCATAATGAAAATGTTATGTCACACTGGAGATGCCACAAAGGGTTCGTGATATTACAATGGCATGTCTGATACCAATTGGAAGTTCATAAGGAGGGTATAGTTACACAAGGGGACTGTGATGTCACAAAGGCCATGTTTTCTTCAAAGGTGCTAAGAGGTCCTAATAGGTTTGGGATGTCAAAATGTGATAGTGATGTCAAATGGCAATGAAAGTTCTCAATGGGTTTGGATGTCAAATTGGTAATGAAATCAAATAGTTTTGTGAAGACACATCTTATAATCACATGTCCAATTTCAGTTGCTACTATTATACAATGAGGATATGAGTTCACAGAAGAAGACTGAAGTATAAAAGGCCATGAATTTTCTAAAATGCTATGAAGACATACTAGGTTTTAGAAAACACAATGGAACAGGGATATAATAATGGCAATGTGATGTTGCAATATGATAACTTAATAAGGTTTTGATATCACAATTGGTGATGCCACACTAGTGATGTTTACAAGAGGTGTGTGATGTCAAAATGGGTTGGTGATATCAAAATGACACATGTGATCTCAATTGTCATTAACTCACAATATGTATATGAGCTCATAAAGGGACTCTGGTATCTCCAAAGGCATGCGTTGTCACAAAAGTGATGAAGTCCTAACAGGTATGTGTTGTCAGAATGTGACAAAATGCTCTTAACATCTTTCAGTGTGATGTCACTATGATCTAAATGTCACACTGGAATTGGCTATCACATTTCATACCTGGATTGGGTATGAGAGGATTGGAATTTCACAGTGGGTTAGTGATATCACTATGGAAATGTGGGGTCACAAAGGGATTGTGCTACCACAATGGCTATTAGATCACAATGTGTTTCTACTATAAGTTTGTGCTGTCACAATTTTTTGGGGAGGGGGTTTGTAATGTCTTGTTTTTTTTGTTTTTTTTTTTTTTTTTATTGTGAGAATACCGTACAGAGAAGTTACAATTACATGGGCAAGATAACGAGTACATTTCTTATCAAGCATTATTGCCTCCTGGTTGTTTCCCCTTCCCAACTCTTCCCATTCTCCTCCCCTCTCCCCACCCAATCCTCCTCCAACCCCCCACCAAAGTTTTTAAGTTTCTTTTTCGACAAAATGACTTGTACATCTCATTGTTGCAATGGGTCCTCCTTTATCCCTAGTTAAAGGATTTGTTATTTTTTTCCCTTCCCCTCCACAAACTTTACCCACATCAAATACAGTGAAAGTATGGGTTATACTGTGGGGGAGGGACATACAAAGCAACATAGAAATCATCTTATAAATATGATAGAAAAAATTTCATGAAAGGAAAAAAATTTGAATACTTATCTTAGGGTTCATTCCATTAACATCACCTTATCTGACCTTTTCTGCTTGACTCAGACATATACTCGTTATTGCAAATAAGGGAAACCATGGGACCGATGTTTCTTTGGGCCTGGCTTACTTCACATAATATAACTTTTTCTAAGCCTTTCTATGTCCTAACAAATGGGACAATGTCAATGTCATTCTTTCTGATGAAGGCATAGAATTCCACATTTTCATGATCAATTCATCTACTGAGGGGCATCTGGGTTGGTTCCGTATCTTAGATATGGTAAATAATGATGCAATAAACATAGTCGTGCTGGTAGCTTTAGTGTGGTCATTTTGTGTCACAACTGGTTGGAAATATCACAATGGTATGCTGGATCTCAAATGTCATTAATTCACAATGAAGATATGAGTTCACAAAGGGACTGTGTTGTCTCCAATGTCATGTGTTGGCACAAATGTGATGAAGTCCTAACAGATTTGTGAGTTCACAATGTGACACCATGGTCTTGGTCTTGATGTCTATCAATATGATGTCACAATGGTCATTATGTAAGTCAATTTATGATAGATATCATATGTCATACCTGAATTATTATGAGTTTGAAAACAGATTCTAAGCGTACTGAAGGACTAAAATATCCTAATGTTTGCATATCATACAAGTTATGACTAAAAACTCATGGTTTTTGAAGCTTAAGATTCTTTCTTTGAAATTGTAACCTCATTGTGAACTAGTAGAAATTAAAATTGGACATGTCATGGTGATATTACAAACTCATATTGACATCACAAACTCATTTTGACCTCATCACCACTGTGACATCACAACCCCATTGTGACATCACATTGCTGTTGTGCTTTAACAATCACATTGTGACATCACAAAGCTATGTGAGCTCTTATCACCTTTAAAGAAACACATAACCTCTGTGGCATCACAGACCTTTGTGTAGCCATATCCTCATAGTGAACTAATGAAAATTGTGATCACACATAGTATTGTATCATCACAAATACTTTCTGCAATAATTATGACTGTGAAATCACATTGTCATCATAACGCCATCATCTCATTGTGACATCACCAAACCCAAATGACACCATACCATTTTTCTCCTTTTTAAAATTCTGTGTCTTTTATTATAAGTATAGTGTACAGAGGGATTACAGTTATATGAGCAAGGTAATGAATTCATATCCTATCAAACATTGCTGTCTTGACATCACTTTGTCATTTTGATGTCACAGACCCATTGTGAATGCCTATTCTTTGATTTTGTTCTATTTCAAATGTGCCATGTGGGTTGATATCAAGAAATCACTGTGAACTCATAACCTTTGTGACATCAAAATCTCTTTGTCACAGCACATTGCCTTTGTTATATCACTAACTCACTGTGCCATCAAATACCTCTCCTGTCCTCATAACTTTTGTGACATGCTATTGTGATATCTTAGGCCCTTTTTTTGTGAGTAGAAAAATCTGTGTTTGACCTCATATTTCAGATATGACATGAGATATCTAAAATCCAGTGTAACATATTGATATCACACTGCTGGACATCATAACCTTTGTGTCGCTTTGTGACATCTCAGATCTTTTAGTTCTTCACCTTTTTGACTACATATACATTAGTGACATCAGAATCCCTTCCCAAACTCATATACTAATGGTGAGTTAATGACAACTGAGATCCCATATGCCATTGTGACATAATGAACCCCTTGGGACATCTCCAATCTATTACGACCACCTCATCAGTATGGCGTCACCAATTGTGACATCAAAACATTATTATAATAAGATGTTGAGACATCACATTTTGTTTGTGAAATCACTGTCCCATTGGGTTTTCTCATAATATGACCTCATACTATGAAGCTTCTTCTATCTCCTGGTATCCTCATATTGAATTCTAAGTAATTGAAATTGGATATATCATTCTGATATTACAAACAAACTGTGACATCACAAAACCGTAGTGATCTCATCACCACCACGGTGACATCAAAAACACAATGGCACATGTCATTTCCATTTTGACATTATGAATCACATTGTGCCATTCCAATTAAGACCTCTTACCACCTTTAAAACATACATGGCCTCTGTGACCTCACAGAACCTTTTTTGTATCCATATCCTTATGGGGAACTAATGACAACTGACAGACATACCATTGAAACATAACAAATCCTTTCTGACTTCATCATAACTGTGACATCATGTTGCCATTATGACACCATCAGCTCATTTTGACATGTAAAACTACAATGACATCATAGCATTGTAACATCACATTGTCATTCTGATGTCATACACACGTTGTGCTTGCCTATTAAGTTTTTCATTCTATTTTTAATGTGGCATGTCTGTTGATATCAGAAACCCATTGTGAGTTCATGACCATTGTGATATCACGATGTCTTAGTAGCATTATATTGCCATTGTGATGTCACATTGCCAAATTGATGTCACAAAGGGATTTTGATGTGACAATGTTTATGACATCACAATGAGTTTCTGATATCAACCCACATGCCACATTTCAAATACAATGATTAGGCAGTCATAATGTGACTATGATGTCACAATGACATAATGGCAAGTGCTATAATGTCATAAGCTAAAGGTGTTATAACAACATTGTGATGTCATACTGGTTATGACGTGGCACAGAGTTTGTAATGTTACAATGGTTATGAGGTAACAATGTGTTTCTGATATCAACTAATAATGCCACATTTGAAAAAGAATGAAATCACAGGATATACATTTACAATGTGTCTATGACAGCAAAATGGCAATATGATGTCATAATGCTATGATGTTACTGTAGCTTGGTGATGTCACAATGAGCTGATGGTGTCATAACAACAGTCGGATTTCACACTGGTAATGATGTCACGAAGGGTTTATGATGTCACAATGGCATGTCAGAATTTAATTGCCATTAATTTATGATGAGGATATGAGAGTGAAGTCTCAACATACACAAATGAAGTATAATGATGCAAAGGCCATGTTTTTTGTTAAAAGTGCTAAAGTTGCTAACAGGTTTCGGTTGTCAAAGTGTTAATGATATAAAAATGATATAATTATTGATATAAAAATGAGTTAATGATGTCCAAACTAGTTTGTAATGTGACATCTTATTTCATATTTCAATTGCTAGAAATTCACTATGATACAATTCACAGAAGGGGCTTGATATCCCAAAGGCCATGAATTTTCTAAGATTTAATGAGATCATAATAGGTTTGTGAAAGTATGTAATATCACAATTGCAATATGATGTCAAATTATAATGTCATAATAGTGTTGTTATATCACAATTAGTTGGTGATGCCATAATAGAGATGAGTTCAAAATAGTTTTGTGATGTCGCAGTAGATTGGTGATGTGACAATGGCAGTCCAGACCTCAATTTTCATTAACTCACAATGAGTATATAAATTTAGAATGGACTTGTGACGATTCCAAAGCATTTGTTGTCACAAATGTGATGAAGTCAGAGCAGATTTGTGATGTGACAATGTGACACAATGGTAATTAAATCTAGTAGTGTGATGTCACAATTTTCATGATGTCACAGCATAGTGCTAATATTTCATATCACACCTGAAATATGTCAAAAAGAGATTGAGCTCTCAATGAGCCTAACATAACACAGTGGCAACATGTCACAAAACATTAGGAGAGGTCATGTTTGAGTTGTTACAGATGTTTAGAGATATCACAATGGCAATGTTACATCACAAAGAAATTATGATGTCACAATGATTATGAAGTCAAAATGTTTTTGATATGAACCCACATGCCACATTTAAAATATAATGAAATCAAATAATAGGCATTCATAATGTATATATGATGTCACAATGACAATGTGATATCATTCTGGTATGATGTCATTACATATTTGTGATGTCACAATGAGCTGATGTCATAATGACAATGTGATGTCACATTGATTATATTGTAAATCCTTTGTGACATCCATAGATCATCCATCCATACTCAGAGACATGGGGTTATTGCCTTCTTTTTTTTCTTTGGCAGGTCTGAGGTTGAAATATGAGCCTAGGCCCTATCCCTGATCTCCACTTGCTCAAGGGTAGTCCTCTGCCCTTGAGCCACAGCTCCAACACATGGGGATATTTTCCTGGGATCTCTTAGAAATAAGCTGAATTTAAATTGGCATTCTATACATCTCAGCCTCCTGAGGAGCTAGTATTACAGGCAGGAACCACTGACACCTGGCTTTCTTTTCTTCTTGTTGTTCTTTTTTTCAACGTGACAATCTGAAATCTTCACAGTATTATTCCAATGGTTTTCATTGGAGGTAAACTACCTAGCGTTGGAGTTCGAATGCCAGGACTACCACCCACAAATGGAGAGAGATCCTGAAAGACTAGTTCCTATTTATGTGAATGCTAATGGAATGCTATCAAAATAATAATTAATTTTGCAGTTAATTCATGATTCTATTTTAGAATGCCACACAAAAATTATTGGATTTATAGCTTCCATTCTAGCACCATCGTATGATTCCCCTAATGGAATGATATTGACTAATTTTTATTAAAATTTTTATAAGAATTCAGTCATGATACTTCATTAAATGGAGACATAATTTAATAACTAATAATTGGTAAGTGTATTTATATAATTTAATGATATCCTTACATTCTCTCTCTCTGTATATATATATATATATATATATATATATGTGTGTGTGTGTGTGTGTGTGTGGATATATATATATATGTATGTATATATATATATATATAGCTTTCTACACATCTATCAATATATATATATAGGGCACTACTGTGGCTTGATCACAGGTCCTTAGAACTTCCTGGCAGCTCAGTTTGCCAGAGGTTGGTGTGCTAAGACTTTGACCCCATTTATGGATTGGCCATTGTAGGCTGTGAGTTGAAATCCCAGCATCGCCAAAAATTTATTCATGGAGTAAGAAACCACTTTCGACACATTTTTTTTCTTGAAAAAAATTCCTGGGTCTCAGTATGATGTATAATCCATATGCAAATATATCCTGTGTGATAGGATGTAATAAATGAAATGTTATATGTGTAATAATAATAAATAAATAAGGGTAATAAATGTCATACTTACTAAACCCATGTATGTAAACAGTGATCATATATGAATATCATTTTTTCCAATGCTGGGGCTTCAATTCAGGCCCTGGGAACTGGACTGAATTTCTTGTCTTCAAGTACCGAGAGCTTCCCCTTCACCCACAATGCCACAGAGTTACCCAGACCCTGAGTTCAAATCCCATGCCAGCCAGAAAAATTCCAAAAAATTCCAAAAAAAATCCAAGCCAGGGCTTTATTTTATTATGCTTTTTGGCCAAACATGGGGCTTGAACTCAGGTCTTGGCATCTCTGCCACAGCTGAGCTTGGGATCCTAGGACCCAAGTTCAAATCTCGGGGTTAGCAAAAAATAAAAATAAAAAGGAGAAGGATAAAAAGGAGAAGTTCCAGAAGGTGGTTTTACATTTTTTCGCTTTGCATTGTGACCATCCTGGGTCTAATTGACAAGGCCCAGAAAGTGTACATGACCTTACATGCTGATGTTTGGCTGGCTATTATGGTAGCCATAGCTGAAACCTCAACTTAAGCCTGGAGGTCAAATCCTGGGACTGCCACTAATGATTGGTGGGAGATTCTAAGAAACGCATTCCAATGTACATCCATATAAATGTTATAAAAGTAACAATTAAGTTAGTAGTTAGTGTATGAATATAGTATAAAATTATACACATTGACTATATACATATACTACATTGACTAATTTTCAATTAATACTTTATTATGTATTCAACCATGATACTTAAAAGTCGAAGGAAGATTTTTCAATAATTGGCAGTAATATAATTTATGTAATTTCATAATATACAGTCATCTTTCTTTTGTTTTATACATATACATATATTTATACATCTACATATATATGTAGACACATATATATGCCAATCTACATATTTATCTGTTTATAAATGTCACTCCTGTGGCTCAGTGCTATATAATGATGGCTAGCACATACAAAGCCCTGGATTTGATTCCTCACTACCACATGCACATAAAAATCCGAAAGTTGTGCTGTTGCTCAAGCAGTAGAGCACTAGCTTTGAGCATAAAATCTTAGGGACTGTGTGTAGAGCCTTACTCAAGACCCAGGACGGGCACCAAAAAAGATTGAATGTTGTGAATGCAACTATATAAGAATAGGACTTCAAATACCTCATCACAGAGCAAGCTGGGTGTCTGGTGCTGACAGCTGCAATCTAATCTGAATACCCAGATGTATACTACTGCAACCAAGCGCCATGGAACCAGATGCTGCTGGCTTGCTCACCCCTGTCATCCAAGATACTTGAGGGCTGAGACCTGACACTGGTGGGTTTAAAACCCAGCCCTGGCAGGATGTCTGTGAAACTCTGAGCTGTGGCTCAAAATGGTAGAGCTCTAGCCTTGAGCAAAAGATCTTAGGATAGTACCCCCAACATTTTAGTGCAATCCCTTTGGGTGACTCCCCCCAAAAAAACACCCCTCTAAATTATTAAATGTGAACTTTGTGCAGTTTGTGATGTGTTTCTGAAAGAATCGTGATATTGATGAAAGCACCCTAATACTAATGACAGCTTGTGGGATACAGCTATGTGATGAGTCCTTCCTGGGGTTCTGAGTCCCTCACGGGGTGCTGTGTGCTGAATCCTGCACAGGATGTAATGTGCTGAGTCCTTCACCGGCTTCAGTGTGTTGAGTCCTGCATTGGGTGCTGGGTGCTGAGTCTTTCACAAGATGCTGTGTGCTGAACCCTGTAAAGAGGGTTATGTGGAGCCAGGCACCGGTGGCTCATGCATGTCATCCTAGGTACTCAGGAGGCTGAGATCTGAGGATCATAGTTCAAAGCCAGCCCGGGAAGGAAAGTCGGTGAAAACCTTATCTCCAATAAACCCCAAGAAAACCAGAAGTGGTGCAGTAGCTAAAATTGTAGAACACTAGCCTTGAGCTTAAGAGCTGAGTGACAGAGCTCAGGCCAAGAATTCAAGCCTCACGACAGAATAAAAAAAAAGAGTGTTATATGTTTTGTCCATCAAAGGGTGCATTCTTTCACCTTGTCCTTGTAAGAACTCCACAACTGAGATGATTATGCAGATAAGAATATTGACAATCAGATATGTCCCCATGGGAGGGACAAAATTATGTATTACTGAAGACTAGTGAGGTGTCTCCTGCAGAAAATTGTTTTGTTTTGTTTTGTTTTTCTCAGTCATGAACCTTGAACTCAGGGCCTAAGCACTGACCCTTAACTCTTGGGCTCATGGATAGCACTTCACCACGTGGAGCCAAGGAACCTCTTGCAACAGAGTGTCATGGTCTAGTGTTCTATAGCAGAGGTCTGTCATCCTGCCTTCTCAGGAAGCTGAGATCTGAGGATCTGGGTTCCAAACTATCTCAGACACAAAATGTCCCATGAGACTATTATCTCCAATTCACCACTAAGAAACCTGAAGTGATAGCTAGGTGCTTGTGGCTCATGCTGATCATCCTAGCTACTCAGGAGGATGAGATCTGAGGATCATGGCTCAAAGCTAGCCTGGGAAAGAAAGTCCTTGAGACACTTAGCTCCAATGAACCGCAAGAAAACCAGAAGTGGCTCTGTGGCTCAAGTGGTAGAACAACAAGATTTGAGCTAAAGAGCTCAGAGACAGCCCGAGGCCCAGCTTTCTACTCCTACAACCGGCAATAATAAAAAAAAAAAATAGATACACACTAACAAACTGAAGTAGAGGGCTGGGAATATGCCTTAGGGGTATAGTGCTTTGCATATATGAAACCCTGGCCTTGATTTCTCAGGACCACATCACTAGGGAAAAGCCTGAAGTGCCTCTGTGGTTCAAGTAGGAAAGGGCAATCCTTGTAGAAGAGAAACTAGGTACAGTGCTCATGTCCTGAGTTCAAGCTCCAGGACTATAATATGCATACACAGAGAGAGAGAGAGAGAGAGAGAGAGAGAGAGAGAGAGAGAGAGAGAGAGAAGCAGAAGTGAAGCTGTGACACAAAATGGTAAAGCACTAACTTCTGTTCTGAGCTCATTGCCAGCACCCAGGCCCTGTGTTCAACCCTAAAACCTAGTCACCCAGGGCCCAACTAGGAGAGGTCAAAGGTTTCAAAATCTGATGAGCTTTACCAGCCCTAGATGACTGGAAGCTTTGTGATATCCAACATGTGCTTGGATTTCCAAAGCTTCCAGAAAACTAGAAAAGGCATCATCGGCCCATCATTGTCCTCAATGGAATATTTCATTAGGTTCAGTGCCCTAGTTGTCTGCCAGAAGGACTCCTGAATTATATTGAGCACTGTATCTGAGCCCTGGAATATAGTCTCACAAAGGCAAGATGTGTGCACAGAATTTTGCCTGCCATGGGAGTTGGTACAATGAAGGCTTCCTGTCAAAAAAGAGCACTGGGAAGAGAGATAGCTTGTTGTACAAAGAGGACTTTTTCTCCTGACCTTCAGAGCCCGCCCACACTCCTCCTCACTAATTGGCCCAGATGGAGTTGTTTGATACACAGCTCTACAGGAGTGAGGCCTTCTGTGTGCCTGTCCAGACAATGAAAAAGACTTCTTCCAGCTGGCCTGGGATGCAGAGAAACCCTCAGGCTACAATAGGAGCAGTGAGGGGAGCCCTGGAATATGTAATGTCATAAAAGCAATCTCTGTGTTATGAACTCATTGTATTGAATACAAATTTCCTATCTTGGTGCCATTTATCATAGCTACACGGGAGCTTCACTTATAGGAATGTATCTATACATACACAAAGACATGGAGGTGCAGGTTCTTTTTGAGGGGGCAGGTCCAAGGTTTGAACTATGAGCCTAGGCCTTGTACCTGAGCTCCTTTTGCTCAAGGGTAGTGCATTAAGTTGGAGCCACAACCCCACTTCTAAGTTTTTCTGTGATCTCTATGAAATAATAGTGCCATGGACTTTCCCATGCTGGCTGGATTCAAACTCAGATTCTCTACATCTTAGCCTCCTGAGGAGCATGGATTAAAGTCAGCAGACACTGGCACCTTCTTTCTTTTCTTCTTCGTTTTGTAATCTGGACAATCTGACTTCTTAATAGGGTCATTCCAATGGTTTAGACTAATAAGTCAACTACCCATTGTTCTTTATAGCTACATTCTCTGAGAAGGACTTTCTCTACTCATCATCCCCTCTGGTCACAGGTTTGAAACCAAAAGTGAGAATTGAGTGTCACAAGATTTATGAGCATGTCCACAAGACATGCCAGTTCTGTCACTTAGCATTGAGATGCAGTTAATTTACTGTCTCAGGGTATGAGGACCGAAAGCTAGAACGATGCTCATACTGTCTGCATTGCTCCTTTTGCCTAGATAGTGATCTAACAATTATGTGTTTTGTGTCTCCAACCTTAAGTATCTAGAACACACTAGAAGCATCTTCCTGTTTCCATTTTTCTCTAATACCTCTCGAGATTTAGATGAAAGATTTGTGTGGAGTGGCTCCTAGGTGAATCCCTGAGGAAAACCACTTGAAGCCTCCTCAGGAGATCATGATTGAAAGCCAGCCCTAGCAGGAAAGTCTGTGGGACTCTTGTCTCCAATAAACCACCAGAAAACCAGAAGTGGAGCAGTGGCCTAGAGGGTAGAGCTTCAGCTTTGAAAGAGAAGGCCAAATAAGAGATACAGGCCAGACCAGGCAGGAAAGCCTGGGAGGCGCTTATGTTCAGTGAACGACCTGATGGCTGGCAGTGGAGTTGTGGCAGTGGTAGAGCCTCAGCCTTGAGCAAAACAGCTGAGGAAGGTATCACACACTGAGTTTAAGCTATGGGATGGC
Source organism: Dipodomys spectabilis (assembly GCF_019054845.1). Taxonomy (NCBI): domain Eukaryota; kingdom Metazoa; phylum Chordata; class Mammalia; order Rodentia; family Heteromyidae; genus Dipodomys; species Dipodomys spectabilis. The sequence goes on along the minus strand of NW_024871387.1, from coordinate 485,836 downwards.
TACCAAAAAAATTTCAAAAAGCGAAGTCCAAGTTTATGTATTAATGCCCTACTTACAAGTGTATATTACCTCCCTGAGTGCAAACAGGCTGTAGGCAATGCTTCTGCTTTTATTTACTGATTTATTTTTCAGATATGCTCATTGCGCATACTGCATCATTCTGTTCATTTCAGCCCCATCGTTTTTCTCTTCTCAGATTCCAGGCCTGTGTCCTTATATGATGCACACTAAAGCTCTCAGCAGCCTTTATTTACATTTTATTATGAGGCCAATGCAGGAACTGTCACAAATCAGGCAGGGGAAGAATAGATCGGGTTCATAGGAATAACCTGTGTTCCAAAAATACACCTGGCGATGTAAAATGCTAGCATACTTATATAAAACTAACTTTAAGAAAAAAGATGAGGGGGCAGGGAATGTGGATTAGTGAGAGAGTGTTTGCCTAGCATGCAAGAAGTCCTGGGTTCGATTCCTCAGTAGCACATACACAGATAAAAGCCAGAATTGGTCCTGTGGCTCAAGTAGTAGAGTGTTAGAGACAGTGCTCAGGCCTTGACTTCAGCCCAAGAATTATCAAAGAGATAGCTAAGGTGGTAGGTAGGTAGGTTGGTAGGTAGGTGGGTAGGTAGGTAGGTAGGTAGGCAGACAGATAGATAGATAGGCAGATAGATAGATTAGATAGATAGATAGATAGATAGAGAGAGAGAGAGAGAGAGAGAGAGATTCATCCATCCATCCATACATACATACATACATATATACATGCATACCTAGATAGATAGATAGATAAGTAGATAGATACATAGTTACATAGATACATAGATAGATTAGATAGATAGATGGATAGATAGATAGATAGATAGATAGATAGATAGATAGATAGATAGATAGATAGATAGATAGAGAGAGAGAGAGAGAGAGAGAGAGAGATAGATAGATAGATAGATAGATAGATAGATAGATAGATAGATAGATAGATAGATAGATAGATAGATAGATAGGCAGACAAAAAATGGTAGATGTATCTGGTCTTGGACATCAGCAGGAAAGAAGGGAACAATTCCCAGTAATGAGGCCTTCTGCAATGTGTCAGGCCACCAGCATCGCCTTCACACAACCACAGAGGAGGAAAACTGTCTTTCTCCCACTTTTCAGGTAGCCAAAGGCCCCAGAGACAAGAGGGCAGAGCCAGGCTCTAATTCAGCTGCTTGGAGACAGAAGAGAAATAACCATGCCTCTCCTTGAACTGGGGATTTGTATTAATGATGTGGAGAATGAAGGAAGGAGAATGGACTGGCAAAGGTAGAAGAAGGGCCTTCATATCTGCCAGATGGAGTCAAAAAACTACTCCCTAATATCAGAGATCAGGGATTTTCTACTCTGATCCTCGCCTCTCCCCCACTAAATTGGCTCTCTATTGGTAACCTAATGATAGCCTGAGCATCCCTTCACCTGAGGAAGGAAGCTTAATTAGTCATTGTTTGAAGAGGCTGAGAAAAGCATGACCCTGGTGAAACTCTAACAAATATTTGAGGTTTCCCTTCATTGCTGGCTGTGCCTGTAATGAATGAAGTGGTTTTGCAACTCACGTCCCTGTTGAGTGTGTACATTCTGCCTCCTAATCATGCAGGCCTTGGTCTCCTTACCTAGCCTGGCTTTTGCAACTGTTTTCTGCCCTTCAAATTCAGTGTTACACTGGAGTTCATCCTGCCAACAGGGCTAGGGCTTGGATTCTGAGAACTTCATTTCAACCCAGGATGGGTTAATGATGTTTCTTTCCTTCTTCTATAGCTCAGGAACTCTAAGAACATTTAGAGTGCAAGTAAATATTTATTTATTCAGTGGAATATACATATATAGAGAGATGTATATGCATTTGTAGCAATTTACACACCTATCTATTTATATATTGGCCACTCCTGGGGCTAGAATTAAGGTCCTGGGAACTGCCTGGCGGTGAATTTGTTTGAGGCTGCTATGCTTACACTGACCCCTTGATGAATTGGGCATTCCAGTCCCTGAGTTCAAATCTCAGCAATGCTGAAGGCAATAGGTAGAGTAAGAAGCCAATGTTGACCTGTTTTCCTTTCTGTGGAAATATTGTGTCCTAGGTAAAAAGTGTAATATATATACAAATACATATATATGATATATATTATACATGTATATGAATATTATTTTTTCCATTTCTGGGGCTGGAATTCACGCCCTGGGAATTGATCCTGAATTTTTTTTTCTTCCAGGAGGTTAGCTTCCACTTCACCCATAGCACAATGGAGTTATCCAGTCCCTGAGTTCAAATCCCAGGTATGGCTGATAAAATGGCCCAAATTCCTAGCCAGGACTTTCACATTTTTGGGAGGCAGGCACAGGGCTTGAACTCAGGTCGTCACAATTCTGCCTCAGCCTTGATTACCCTAGTCTGGGGTGCAGGTTTTACACCCACAGATGATCCGGGGTTCCTAGGACCTGAGTTCAACTCCCAGCTCTGGCCAAAAAACAATAAAACAAAAAAAAAAAAACAACCAAGACAGAGGAGGAAAAACTAAACCAGGAAATTTTACACAACAGTTTTACCTTTGTTACCTTTGTACTGTTACCATCCTGGGCCTCAATGACTCGGCTTGAAAATTGTATGTGACCTTGCAGAGCAGAAGGATGGTGGGCTGTCAGTGAAGCTTGAGCCCAACCCAGAAACCTAGGCCCTGAGTTCGAATCTGGGACTGCCACCTACTCATTCCTATCTATAGGAACAATATATAAATTTATTTATAGATGCATATACATATGTAAATACACATATACACGCACTGCAAACTACATATCTATCTGTTTATATATTGGCCAATCCTAGGGCTTGATCTCAGGTCCTCAAATTTTCCCGACAACTCAACTGGCATCAGACTGGTGTACTAACATTAACCCACTCATGAAGTGGGCCTTCTAGGCCCAGAGTTCAAATCACAGAACTGCCAAAAACTTAATCCTGGTGGAAAAAGCCAATTGTCCCGCTTGTTTTCCTTGTAAGTGAAAGTCCTGGGTTTCAGGAATGATGTATAATACATAGGCAAATCTATGTCCTATATGATAGGATATAAAAAAAAAATTTATACATGTAATCATACTCTCTAAAATATATAATAATTAAATAAAACACAAAATAAAATGTATGCATTAAACATGTGCGTATAAATAGAAATCATGTATTTAAAATGTATACGAATATTATTTTGTCGAGTGCTAGGAATTCAGCTCCTGGGAACTGGCCTGTCTTTTTTGTTTTCCAGCACTGTGAGCTTTCCCTTCCCCCACAGTGCTGCAGCTTTATCCCAACCCTGAGTTCAAATCCCAGTCCTGGCAGAAAAAAGGCATGAATTCCAAGCCAAGGAGCCTCATAATTTTTTAAATATTTTTAATGTATGTATGTATGTATGTATGTGTGTATGTATGTATGTATGTATTTATATATATATATATATATATATATATATATATATATGTATATGTAGGTAGGTAGGGAGGTATTTTTACTTTGTCAAGCACAGGGCTTGAAGTCAGGGCATGGCAATCTGCCTTAGCTTTGATCACTGTAGTCTGGGTTGCAACTACTGGACCCACAGCTGTACCTGGGTTTCTGGGCCTCAAAGGGTGACAGGAAAAAATAAATAAAATGACACAGAAAAAAAACCCGGCAACTTGCTGATGGCTTCTGGTTTTACATTTGTTTTCTTTTCAAGGTGACCATCCTGGGTCTGAATGACACGGCTGAAAAATGTTGGTAACCTGATATTGCTGAAGGCTGGTGGGCTTCCAGGGAAGCCATAGGCCAACACAACAACATAGGCCCTGTGTTTGAAGCTGGGTCCTGACCCCTACCAATAGAGGGAGATCCTAATATTCTAGTTCATATTCATAGGAATACCGATGGAAGGTTATGAATGTCAAGGTTGACTTAGTTGTTCTTGAATGATACTAATGATAAAAGTAGAGAGTGATTTTAGGAGGCCAACGGATTTAATGAATATTTTTGACACATTGAAAGAATACTATTAATTACCGGGACACAATAGTTTCGGGGCAATGGTTGATTTAATTAATAATTCATTAAGGATGAAAACAACCATATTAATTACATGGACACATAATAAATACAAAATAATTGGTAGGAATGTAGCCAATATAACTGAATAATATATAGAAATCTCTGGCACTCTATAATGATCTATATGTATTTGTGTAATATCATCTACATGTCAATCTGTTATTTTGTCTATCCCTTGGGCTGGATCTCAGGTGCAGGGAACTGCTTGTCAGCTCCATATGCCCCAGGCTGGCATACTGACACTCACCCATTCATGAATTGGGCCTTGTAGGCTGTGAGTTCCGGTGCCACCACTTACAAAAATTGAATCGTGCAGTAAGAATTCCATGGTGACACATGGTTTCCTTTTCTGTGAAAGTCCTGGGTGTCAGGTGTGAAGTTTCATACATAGACAAATGTATAATCTATGTAATAAATATAGTAAAAATTCCATGTATTATAGCAGTCAATAAAATAAATGGTTAATGAATAAAACAAAAAATAAAATGAGTAGCTACACTAAGCGCAATTTGCAGTCAACATATGGGGCTCCATCTCAGGGCTTGGGCACTGCCTGGCAGCTGAATTGGCTAGAGGCTGCTGTGATGGCAGTCACTCATTCATAAACTGAGCCTTCTAGGCCCTGAGTTTAGATCCCAACACTGCCAAAAATATAATCGTGGAGGGAGAACTCGAGCATGACTCATAAGTTTTCCTTTCGGTGAAAGTGCTCAGTGTCAGGTAGGATGTATAATTTGGGTGCAAATCTATATACTATGTAATAGGATGTAATGAAGGTAAAAAATATCATAGGTGGAAGAATTGTCAATACAATAAATGATAAAGAGATTGAATTAGTAGTGAATTATTCTAGAATAAAAATTAGACACAATAGGTATAGGATGTGCATTAAGTTTAATTAATATTTTATTAAGCATTAACAAAAAAATATTACATGGAGACATAATTAAATAACTAATAATTGGTAGCAGCACATGATGCAGAATTTAATAATATATCAGCCTCAGTCTATGAAATATGAAATATGTATGGATATATGTACATATATGATAAAATAATAGGATATTGAGTAATTATTAATTAATGCTTTATTATTTGTTAACTGGGACACATCATTAAATGGAGATATAATTTAATACTTAATAATTGGTAGTAATATCTATAATGTAATAATATGCAGAAATCTCTTTTTGTGTATATACTATTTATATACAACAATCTCTATTTATACCTCGTTCACTCCTGGAGCTCAGTGGTTGAGTGCTCACCTAGTAAGCATGAAGCCCTGGGTTCGATTCCTCAGTGCCACATAAACAGAAAACCCAGAAGTTCTATTGCCTTGGAATCAATTGAGTGCTAGCTTTGAGCACAAACACTTAGGGAGAGTGTCTAAGCTCTTACTCAAGCCCCAGGACTGATGCAAAAAAAACAGTAGGATGTTCTAACTGCAATTATAGAAGGAGAGAACTAAAAATACCTCATAACCGAGCAAGCTAGGAGTCTGGTGCTGACAGCTGCCACCTAACATGACTTACCCACATGTAAACCTCTGTAACCCAGCTCCACGGGTTACCCATGTCTTCGTGGCATATGCCTATCATCCTAGCTGCTTGGAGGCTTTAAAACACAGTCCTGACAGGAAGTCTGCGAGACACTGCAAAATGTGAGTCCAAGTGGTAGAGCTCTAGCCTTGAGCAAATGTTATTAGAACATTATCCCCTTGCTTTGAGCTCAACCCCCAGGGGTAACCTCCCTCCCCAAATAAAAACACCCCACTAAACCATTAGATATGAAATTGTGTGGTTTGTGAAATGTTCCTCAAAAATGGTGATACTGATGAAAGCACTCTAACTCTAATGACAGCTTGTGGAATAGAGCTCTGTGCTGAGTCCTTCATAAGGTGCTCCGTTCTGAGTCCTGCACAGGGTGCTATGTGATGAGTCCTTCAGAGGATGCAGTGTGCTGAGTCAGACATTGGGTGCTGGGTGCTGAGTCTTTCATAGGATGCTGTGTGCAACGAGTACCATGTGCTGTGTCCTTCCCCGGGTGCATTTTTACATCTTGTCCTTATAAGAGCTCCACAACTGCAATGATTATGCAGACAAGAATATTAGGGCTCAGATAGGTCCCCATGGCAGGGACAAAATTATGTATTACTGAAGACTATGAGTTATCTCCTGCAGAAAATTGTTTCGTTCTGTTTTTTCTCGATCATGAACCTTGAACGTGGGGTTTAGGCGATGACCCTTACCTATTGAGCTCATGGCTAGCATTCCACAACGTGGAGCCATGGACCCCCTTGCAGCAAAGGTCGTGGCCAAGGGGTTGGTAGCTGAAGTCTATCATCCTGCCTTCTCAGGAAGCTGAGATCTGAGGATCTGGGTTCTAAACTATCCCAGACACGAAAGGTCCCATGAGACTATTATCTCCCATTCACCACTAATCACCTGAAGTGGAAGCTGCGTGCTTGTTGCTCATGCCTGTCATCCTAGCTACTCAGGAGGATGAGATCAGACGATCATCGTTCAAAGCTAGCGTGGGCAGGAAAGTCCTTAAGACACTTAGCTCCAATGGACCACCAGAAAACCTGAAGTGGCGTTGTTGCTCAAGTGGTAGAGCACAAGACTTGAGCTGAAAAGCTCAGAGACAACACCCAGGCCCAGACTTCAACTCTTACAACTGACAACAACAACAACAATAAAAAAAGACAGAAATAAACTAACAAAACTGAAGTAGAGGGCTGGGAATGTGCCTTAGGGGTAGAGTGCTTTGCATATATGAAACCCTGGCCTTGATTTCTTAGGACCACATCACTAGAAAATGTCTGACGTGGCTCTGTGACTCAACTGGGAGAGGGATATCCTTCTACAAGAGAAACTAGGTACAGTGCTCAGGCCCTGAGTCCAACCTCCAAGACTCATGTATGTGTGAGCATGAATACACACACACCAGCACACACGCACACACACACACACACACATTCACAGACCAGAAGTGATGTTGTTACACAAAATGGTAAAGCACTGGGCTTCTGCACTGAGCTCATGGTCAGCACCCAGGCCCTGTGTTCAACCCCAAAACCTAGCTACCCAGGGCTCAACTAGGAGAGGTCAAAGGTTTCAAAACTTGTTGATCTTCACCAGCCCTAGATGACAGGAAACTTTGTGATATCAGACATGAACTTGGATTTCCAAAGCTTCCAGAAAACTAGGAGAGGCTTCATAGGCCCATCCTTGCCAGCAATGAAACATTTCATTATGTTCAGTGCCCTAGTTCTCTGCCTGAAGGACTCCTGAATTATACTGAGCACTGTATCTGAACACCAGAATATAGTCTCACAAAGGCAGGATAAGTGCACAGAACTTGGCCAGCTATGGAAGGTGGCACAAATGAAGGCTTCCTGTTAAAACAGAGCACTGGGGAGAGAGATAGCTTGGGGTACAAAGAGGACTTTTTCCCTGACCTTCAGAGTCCAACTACACTCATCCTCACTAACTGGCCCGGTTGGAGTTGTTTGTTACCTAGTTGTACAGGAGTGAGGCCTTTTGTATGCTTGTCCACACAATGAGAGAGACTTTTTGCAGCAGTCCTGAGATGCAGAGAATCCCTCAGGCTACACTGGGAACAGTGAGGTGAGCCCCAGAACATGCACTGTCTTGAAGGAAGTCTCTGTGTTATGAACTCATTATATTGAATACAAATTTCCTAGGTTGGTGACATTCATCATAGTTACTCGGGAGCTTCACCTACAGGAATATATCCATACATAGACAAAGACATGGAAGTACAGGCTCTTTTTGAGGGGCCAGGTCCTGATGTTGAACTATGAGCTTAGGCGTTGTCCCTGAGCTCCTTTTGCTCAAGGGTAGTGCATTAAGCTTGACAGCCTCACTTCTGGGTTTTTCTGTGATCTCTTAGAAAAACCTGTGCCATGGACTTTCCTACATTGGCTGGATTCAACTAAGATTCTCTACATCTTAGCCTCCTGAGGAGCTGGGATTACAGTCAGCAGCCACTGGTACCTTCTTTCTTTTCTTCTTCATTTTTTACTCTTGACAATCTGACTTCTTAACAGGGTCATTCCAATGGTTCGAATGTATAAGTAAAGTACCCAATGTTTATTTTCTCTCTTAATCTTAACATCTGGTCTTACCATCTGGTTTGAGTCCAAAATTGAGAAATGAGTGTCACAGGATTTGGGAGCAAATAACCACAGGACATTCCAGTTCTGTCACTTAGCATTGAGCTGCTGTGAATTTACTGTCTCAGGATGAGAGGACTGAAAGCTGGAGCAATCCTCATACTGTAGGCATTACTCCTTTTCCCTATAAAATGATCTAATAATTATGAGTGTTTTGAGTCTCCAATCTTAATATCTAGAACACACTCGTAGAATTTTCATGTTTCCTTTTTTCCCTAGTACCTCTTGAGATTTATACTTAGGGTTTGTGTGGAGTGGCTCTTCAGTGAATCCCTGAGGAAAGCCACTTGAAGCCTCCTCAGGAGATCGTCATTTAAGCTGGCTGAGCAGGAAAGTCTGTGAGACTCTTATCTTCAATAAACCACCAGAGAACCAGAATCTTTTGTGGTTCATTGGAGTTAAGATTCTAACAGGCTTTATTTCCCTAGGCTGGCTTCAAACTGTGGTCTTCAGATCTCAGCCCCCTGAGAAGATAGCAGGTGAGAGCCACCGGAATCTGGCCTATTGCTTTCCCCAGACCTGGGGCTTGAACTTAGGGCTGGGTACTGTCTCTGCACTCTTTTTTCTCAAGCCTACTACTGTACCATTTGAGCCATTCCACAGCTTCTGGATTTTTCTGAGTATGTGGCAATGAGGATTCAAACTCTGGTTTCATGCATGCTGAGCAAGCTCTCTACCACTAAGCCACATTCCCAGCCCCAACCTTACAATTTTATTCCTCCACTTGCCTATTCTCAAAAAAAGTCTTCTGAGTATAAATCATCTAACGAAATCCCTATAGGAAGTTGTCCAAAGATAAATATGATAAAGCTCATACTGGGGATAGACTCCAAATATGGGATGGCTATGACAAATGCCTCCATTTAATTATGTATCATGTTTCAACACTTAATAAGTATTAATATAAAAGAGTCAGTGTCCTAAATTATTTTGTATAATTTTATATTAGATGTACAAAACATAATAAATAGTATGTGTATAATAGTACTAAATACAATAAACAAAATGAATAAAATAAAAATAAAATTAATACAAAATCAACCATAATATGAAATAAACATATAAATGTACCTATATATCATATATTACACATGTATACAAATATTTTTTTCCATTGCAGGGCCTTAATTCAGGCCCTGGGAACTCTAGCTTGAATTTCTTTTCCTCAAAGACAGTGAGTTTCGCCTTCACAAATGGTGTAAAAGAGTTACCAGGATGGTGAACACAAATCCCATCAATGGCAGAAATACTGGTCCCAGTACTGAGACAGTGACTTGATATTTGTAATGGAAGCAGTTATGTTTATTCAGTTCCATACTGAACGTTAAAAAATATCAGTGTAGAATTTTGTACAGCTATTCAGACCTCCTTCCCTTACCCCCAAAGTGCTTCTTGAGCACTCCATTATTTTTGTAAGTTTTTTATTGTAAAAATGTACAGAGGGCTCACAGTTGCATTAGCAAAGTAATGAGTACATTTCCTATGGAGCATTGTTGCCTCCTCCTTTGTTTTCCCCCTACCACCCCTTATTTCCTACCTCCACAACTACATTTCCCTGCCGAGCAGTGACTTAATTATTTATTTTTGGTTTGGCATGGGGTTTGAACTCAAGTAGTGGCAACTGTGTACCTTCCCTCACATTGCTACGGATTTATCAAGACCCTGAGTTTAAATCCCAGGCTACGAAAGAAAACTGACAGAAATTCCAAATCAGGGAATCTTCTTTTTAAAAATGTAGTTAATTAATTAAAGCAACCAAGGGGCTTGAACTCAGGTCGTGGCAACTCTGCCTCAGCTTTGATCTCCCAAGGCTGGGGTGCAGTCTCGGGACCCATAGCCAATCCTGGGCCTAGGCCCAGAGGGCTTGCAGGAAGAAAAAAAAGTGGAACAGCACAAAAAGTGGGGAGCTGTAGAGGGCTTGGGGTTTTACAATTTTTTCTTTGCACAGTGACCATCGCGGGTCTGAATGACACAGTTGCAAAGTGGACCTGGACTGCCAGTGCTGATGGCTGGCAGGCTATCAGGGAAGCCATAAGCCAACAAGTTAACATAGGCCCTGGGTTCGAATCCTGGTCCTGACACCAACCAATGGCAAGAGATCACAAGAGACTCGTTCCTATGCATAAGAATACCGATTGAAAGAATAGTTCATGCATTTGTCTAGTCTAAAATTGAATGCAATAATCCTAGGATGCTGATTGATCTTCATTAATAGTCTATTAAGCATGAAAAGAATATTATTTCAATAATCAATATAATAAATACCTAAGATTTAGTAGGAACGTAGTAAATGTCATTTAATCATAGATAGATGGCTCTTGAATTCCTTAACAATATATATTTATTTGTATACCACCCTCTGCTTATCCATGTATTGCTGTTTTGGCCAAACCTGGGGCTCAATCTCAGCACCTGGGAACCACCTGACAGCTGAGCTGGGAAGGTGGCTCAGTGGTAGAGCGCTTGCCTTGCATGCATGAGGCCCTGGATTCGATTCCTCAGCACCACATAAGCAAAAAGAAAAAAAGCCAGAAGTGGCACTGTGGCTCACGTGGTAGAGCGCTAGCCTTGAGCTGAAGAGCTGAGGGACAGCGCCGAGGCCCAGAGTTCAGGCCCCATGACCAGACTTCCCCTCAAAAAAAAAAAGAGTCATTCTGTCGTCAGAAGCCAGTCATTGCACATGTTTTCCTCTCCTCTCCTGTGAAAGTCACGGGTCTCAACTAGGATGGGAATGCATAGACAAATCTATAACCTTGGGAACAGGTTGTCTTCCATGTAAGCACAGTTATAGCTGTCACCATACTCAGTAAAATACACAATACGCCCATGAATTAGAGACAAAATAAGGAGAAGAAGTGCACTGAATGCAAGATACTGTCCACACATGTATGTAAACATTTAAATTATGAATTTATGAATATCTGCCCCTCATTGGGTCTCAATGTCAGGTCCTGGGAATGGCCTATCTCCTTCCTTACTCATAGCCTGGTGTCCTTACCTAGACCCTTTCCCCAATTGGGACTGCAAGGCTCTGAGTTCAAATCAAAACACTGCCAAAAGATGAATCCTGATGTGAGAAGGCCATCGATTCACCTGTCCTGTGAAAGTCCTGGGTCTCAGCTATGATGGAGAATGCATAGGAAACCCTATAGCCATGGCAATAAGTTGTCATCCATGTAAGCACTGTTATATCTGTCACCATGCTCAGTAAAATACAGAATACTTCCATGGATAAGACAGAAAATAAGTAGAAGTACACCAAAGGCAAGATGCTGTCCACACATGTATATAAATATAGATCCTATGTTTAAAAAATGAATTTATGACTACCGTGGCCCACCCTGGGGGTCAATGTCATATCCTGGGAATGGCCTAACTCCTTAGTTGCTCACAGGCTGGTGTGTTCACCTTGAACTTTTCACCCATTGGTCCTGCTAAGCCCTGAGTTCCGATCCCAGCACTACCAACAATTGGATAATGTTGTAAGAAGCCGAGTGTGAATTTTTTTTCTCTGAGAGTCCAGGGTGTCAGGCATGCTGGAGAACATGTCTACAAATCTAGATGCTATGTGATAGCATGTCATCAATGTAATAAACGGAATGGGTGTCATCATAGTAAAATCAACAGTAAATAAATGAAGAAAACAAAAAATACAAGGAACAACCACCCCAAATGTGTATGGACTGAACATCCATAGGTACAAATCCTGTCTTTACAATGTATATAAATAGTATCTTTTCCAGGGCTGAGGCTTGAATTTAAGCTTAGAGTACAAGCCTGACTTTCTTATCTTCAAGTACGGTGAGCTTCCCCTTCTTCCACAGAGCTGCACATTTACCCAGACCCTGAGTTCAAATCCAAAGCCTGGCAGAAAAAGCGGGGTGAATTGCAAGCCAGGGAGCTAATTTCTTTTAATATTATTTTTGGCTCAACAAGGGGTTTGAACTCAGGTCGTGGCAACTCTGCCTCAACTTCGATCACCCAATGGTAGGGTGCAGCCACTGGACCCACAGTTGATTCTGGGATCCTAGATCCCCCGGCCTTGTGTGGGAAAAAAATGCATAGAAGAAATGCAGCGAGATGGCTTTTGTACCTTTTCTTCTTTTGCACCATGACCCTCCTGAGTCTGAATGACACTGTTGCAAAGGTACTTCACCTTGCATTGCTAAAGGTTGGCAGACTATTTGGGAAGTCATAGACCCACATGGCAATGTAGGCCCTGATTTTGAATCCCCCTCCTGACACCAACCAATGGCAGGAGCTTCTAAGAGATTTGTTCCCATTCATAGGAATAACAGTGGAATGATATCAATGTTACGGTTGAATGAGTTGATTGTGAATGATGCGCCTACAAAATTAGACAGCATGATTTCAGGAAACTGATTTTATTTAATGTTTATTGAGTATTAAAAGAATACTATTGCTTACAGTAATGCAATAATTTCAGCACCCTGATTGATTTACTTAATAGTTTGTTAAGGATGAAAACAATAACATTAATTACATGGAGGCATAATAAATACCCAAGAATTGGTAGGAATGTAGTCTATATAACTGAATATTGGATAGACATCTCTGGCACTCTATAAATATATATATATATATATATATATTTATTTATATATATATAAATATATATATTTATAAATATATATATATATATTTATAAATATATATATTTATTTATTATATATTTATAAATATATATTTATTTATTTATTAGCATACTACCATCTGTGTGTCAATCTATTCTTATTTTGTCAACCACTGGGGCTCGATCTCAGGTCCTAGGAACTGCCTGTCAGCTCAATTTTCCCCAGAATGGCATGCTGACACTCAACCATTCATGAATTGGGCCTCGGAGGCTGTGAGTTCAGATGCCAGGAATTCTAAAAAATGAATCATGGAGTAAGAAGCTGATGGTGACACGTTTTCCTTTTATGTGAAACTCCTGGGTGTCAGGTATGAAGTGGAATACATATGCAGACCTATATCCTATGTAATCAATGTTCTATGTGTCATAATAGTCAATAAAATGAATAGTCAATACATGAATAAAAAAATAAAATGAATAATTACACTGAACGCACTATGAAGTCAACATATGTGTGTAAACATAAATCACATATTTAAAATGTACACAAATAGGATGCTTTCTAGTGGTGGGGATTGATTTCATGCCTAAGGAACAGACTTGAATTTCTTGACTTCAAGGAGGCAAGCTTCCCCTTCCCACACAGTCCAACAGTGTTACCCAGACCATGAATACACATCCCATTCCTGGCAGAAAAAAATGCCACCTTTATACTATGTGACGTCCAATTTTTAGGTATTTCATTATGCCTCCATTTAATGAATGTAATTTTTAAATGCTTCATAAAGTATTCATTAAAATCGATCAGTGTACCATAATGTAATTGTGTAAAATTTTATCCTAGAATCATTCAAAAACTGCCCATTCAATCATGACATACATCACATTCCATTGGTAATCATATGGATAGGAATGAGTTTCTTAGGATATTTTGCCATTTGGAGGTGGCAGGACCAAGATTCAAACTGTGGGCTCCAGCTCCTACCAATTAAACCCGAGGATAGGGAACTCACCGATCTGTCCGAGAATATCAGCACGACCAATGATTAGGCAGGCACCAGTGGCTCTCAGCAGTCCTCCTTCATACTTACAAGGCTGTGACAGGAGGATCATGGTGAAAGTTACCCTAGGCATGAAAGTTGTTGAGACCCCTGTCCAATTGTGCCAACAAAACCAGAAAAAGAGCTGTGTGGCTCCAGTGGTAGAGGGGTAGCCTTGAGCAAAAGCAGCTCACGGACTGTGCCTATATCCTGAGTTGAAGGTCCAAGAGTGGCAACAAACAGACATACAGAACAATCTGTGCAGCCATCCCGCTAAAGCATGTCTCCCTCTTGTCTCCAACTGGATTGGACAAGGCACTGCTGTCATCTTGACTCCACCCATTCTGCCTGGATCACGGGATCCAGACCCCCATTCTTTCATGGTTCTTTCTGTTCAATGGGATACAAGAATGGTGGCCACACTCACATTACATTCTGCCCTGTAGCACTGGGATTCCCTCTGTTGGATGACACCACTACCAGGAGTTGAGGAAGGTAGAGGTGACTGAATGGTGAGCAAGAGACTTGAGGCCTTGGAGAAGAGGCCTTGCTCAGCCCCACCACATGCCCGCCCGTGCCTCAGCCCTCTACTACCCTTCCCCGCGGTGCAGCATTTCAAACCTTGTGCTGCCTGCTCAGACCTGTGGTGTCTCTTGTAGTCCTCAGGCAATTGTGCAATAGTGCACCACTGGCTGGCTTGTGGCTCTGATCTGGTCCTGGCCACCCTGTACTCTGTTCCGGACCTGAGTGTCCACCATGCCTCTGCCATCGCTGCTCGCCAGAGCAGCTGCCAACAACTTCTTCCAGCAGCACATGTGAGTGGCTGCCATGCAGGCCCTCCCTGCCACCCCATATTCCCCTTTTCCCCCCTCCTCACCCAGACCCACACCTCCCTGGTGCCCCGCATTCTGGCCAAATGCATCCCAAGGTGGAGATGGGTGTTGACCCGAGGAAAAGGGGAGATGCAGGATTGGGTGAGGACTGGGTGCCACGGAGCCCCTGACTTGGAGCAGTGGGAGCCACAGAGCTGCACATCTGCACTCTTCCTCTCCCTGCTTGGAACTTGGTGGCTTTAGTCAGAGCTGAACAACACATCCACACCTGCCTTCTGGTGTCTTTTCGTGGGGGTGGGGGTGTTGGATGCAGATGATAGAACCCCCTTGCTGTGTGAGCCCTTGTCTTCTGTGCTTGGTCACCCTTTTCAACTGAAGAGGGTCCCAGAAAAGCCCAGTAGGGAGGTAAGGGTGCAGGGGGTCAGAACAGAAGGTGAATATCTGGGAGGAACACCCCCCCACACACACACCCGGCCTATCTCCCCCCCCCCCCCCAGCTGTCAACAGTTCTCATAGGCTGATCACATTTTCCAGCTCTGCCAGCTTCTGCTGGTGCTCCCGGTCCATCTGGTCTCCAACAAACTCAGGAGAGGCACTGCTCTGAATCTATATGTGTGTGTGTGTGTGTGTGTGTGTGTGTGTGTGTGAGAGAGAGAGAGAGAGAGAGAGAGCGAGAGACAGACAGACAGACAGACAGACAGACAGACAAACAGACAGACAGAGAGATGGAGAGACAGAGAGACAAAGAGACAGGGAGAGACCAAGAGAGACAATGCTACACTCAGTCATTGGTTTAGATAGATTGTCCCAAATTCAGTCCATGGTAGCCGATTCTTAACCACAGGTTAAGCTCTAGGTTTGGCCCTCACCATTGGACTTCAATCTCCTCATGGGACAGTTGTGAGGAAACAAGGGATTACTACAGAGAGATCTCTGGAGCATGGCCAAGCACAGAGGGAGCAGCCCTCAGATACGGTTCTCAGCAGTTCTGTGAGCATATGACAGAAAGATACCAGGAAAGAGCTCAAAAGGTGTGTGTTAATGGTATCCCTATGAGGAAATGGATCCTTCACTTTGTTCAGTTTTGCAGATGTGGAAACTGAGGCACAGAGAAGCTGGGTGACCTACATGACTCCCACATGACAGGAAGCTCAGCCTGACTTGCCGAGTCAGGCTCCCTAGGACAATGGGTGCTATTCAGTAATTTCTTGTGGTAGGAAATCCACTTCTTTTCAGTCGTGCGGCTTGAACTCAGGGCCTGGCTGTCCCCGAGCTCCTCAGCTCAAGGCTAGCACTCTACCACTTGAGTCACAAGGCCACTACCGATTTTCTTGTGGTTCTTTGGAGATAAGAGTCTCACAGTCGTTCCTGCCCGGGTTGGCTATGAAACATGATCCTCATATCTCAGCCTCCTGTGTACTTAGGGTTATAGGCCTGAACCATTAGCACCTGCCTTAAGTGTATTTCTGAACTTCTTTCTCTTTCTCTCTCTCAGGAACTGATTGAATGGGTGCTGGAGGAGGTGGCCCAGTGTCCCCATGTGGCTGGAACCAAGGTGGTCCTCTCATTCTGGAGGTGGGCTGTGGGTCAGGAGCTGTCTCGCTCAGTCTGTTGTATGAGCTCCATGAGGTAAGCCCCTCTATGCCTAGCTAGACCATGATGGTTATTCATTGTCCATCTAGCCTTACTTGACACAGTATTTTGTTCAATGTCCTTTTCTAGCAAAAATTTCTGGCCAAATTTTGATACATAGTTACAGAATGAAAATGTAATGCCATCTTAAGAAAGTCATTTAAGGCTGTGGGATTGTGGCTTCATGGTATGGTGATTGCTTAGCATGCCTGAAAACCTGGATTCAATTCCTCAGTACCAAATAAACAGAAAAAGAAACACTGGAAATGGTGCTGTGCATCAAGTGGTAGAGGGTTAGCCTTGAGAAAAAAAAAATCTGAGGAATAATTCCCTATCCCTGAGTTTAAGCCCCAGGACTGGCAAAACAACAACAACAACAACAACAACAAAAATTTACCTAGTAAATGCAAAATAAAAAACCTATACTTGGAACATATAATTACTCCTTCCATACTGATATCTGACAATAGTCCCTAATTCATGTACTTTACCTATATTAGGATACTGTGTTGAAAAAAAGTTTTCTTCCTAAGGTCATGGCAATTAATGCCAAGAATGTGCTTAGATGTCAGGTGAAGATTAACTCTGGAAATTCAAAGATTCAAGGCTTTTGAGTGGTCACTGCTAATCACAATGAGAAGGGTAGTCTATGTGAGATTTGGAAACCTTTTTGGCCAGTCATGGCACCAAAAAGGCAGAGGCTAATTAATAGTTGTGACAGAAGAGGAGGAATAACTCCAGATGGAAGGAATAAATGATAGTAACTATGGTATAGCAGAAACCATTCTAGGGAATCACTTTTGGTTATAGAAGAACTAATTATCAACTACGCTTATTCCTCATTGCCTGTAGCATTCTAAATCTCTTAGGCTAGTTCTTAATCTCTGTGTGATAAATGTATCTCCCTCTATGCTGTTCTTTCATACCTTATATCCTTTGCTGTCTAAAAACATCTTTCCGTATTTCTGTATGAACATTTCCTGATACTGAATACACCTACACAGATGGAAGAGGATGCTAATGTAAGGGTTCCATAGCTCATGAGTCATTAATGTAACAGCATGGAAAAGTAGGACATATTTATTGCTACCTCAATTAATCTGAAAAGCGGCAATGTCACATAATTTGGTTCAGATTTCTATTCTTTGTATTTTGTCTTTTTTCTATTGTCATTAACTGCACTAAACACAAATATGAGCCGGGTGCTGGTGACTCATGCTTGTAATCCTAGCTATTCAGGAGGTTGAGACCAGAGGATTGTGGTTAAAACCAGCTTAGTCAGGAACATCCATGAAATCCTTATCTTCATTAAACCACCAGAAACCCAAAAGTGATGCTGTAGCTAAAGTGGTAGAGCGCTCAACTTGAGTTGAATATCTGAGGGACAGTGCCCAGGATCAGAGTTCAAGCCCCACAACTAAAAAAAAGTGCAAATATGACTTTAAGTTTCCCCAGAAGGAATGATGAAGTAAATAGTAATCTTCCCAAGCAGAGAGAGTAATTCCAAAATGATTCAGTGCACCTACTTTTGCTGAGTTACTTAAGTTATGTCTTCTTTGCTGAACATATTCTCTTCTTTTAAAAATTGTCAAATATTAGCTTAATAATAATCTTCACCTAATATTTCTTAGTTCGAAAGAGAAGTCCATACATTTGATGTCACTTAGCTTTCTTACTATCTTAGTTCAAAGTCAACTCAGGAGGCAGAGTCTGTCAAACTCTTAACTGTAATTAAACACCGAAAAAGCTAGAAGTGGAGTTCTGGCTCAAGCAGTAGAGTACTAGCTTTGGAGTCAGGTGGGCAGGAAAAATAACTGTAGAGGGACAGGGTGCACCCTCTGAGTTCAAACCCCAGAACCAGCACAAACAAAACAAACAAGCAAACAAAACAAACCCCAATATTTCTTTGGGACCCTCTTTGAAGGAGTACTGGTCTGCGGAGAGGCTCCTTTTGCTGCTCATACTCACTGGATCCTGCTTTTTTGAAATCCTTTTTTGCTATTGAAAACTCAGGACCAGAATAGAGTAATTGATAACTGACTCCTGCAACAAGAGAATCATCTCAGGAGTGAAACATCCATCCATAAGACACTTTAAACCTCCATATCTTTGTTTCTTTGCAGTATAACACTTTTTTTGGGGGGGGGTCCGGTCATGGGGTCTGAACTCTGGGCTTGGGCGCTGTCCAGTTATAAACAGTGTTGGATTACATACAATAAGAATGACAAGAGGAGAGTTTCAATATCAATAAATAAAATCACATAAGCAGGTACAGACAGTAAAAATTACTAACGTTATTCCTGCAATTTTTCTAATGTGTACTCACTTTTCTTGGTGATATTTTTTCTAATAAATAAAATCATTTATTTCCACATTTTGATGGACTAAGCTATAGTTTTCACCTAAGTGTGATTAGTTCAAATAACATTCTCATATAGATAGTATTCAAACCAATGTTTCCAAAGATATATTAAGAGTATGTTCTTCATTACAGCTGTAAACACATGACCCAATTTACATAATACCACTTACATATCTGTAGTTACCATAAAAGGACACAGGCCGTAGAGCCAGTAGTTAAAATTTATTTTTATTTCTGCGTGAAACTATTTGTGAATGTATACCAACAAATTGAATTTGACTCTTTGTTTATAAGCTAAGGTGGAAAACGTAAGGACTCTTCACTTATCATTTTTCTTGCTCCAGAAGTCAACAAATATATTCTTCAATATTTCTGGTAGATTACCTCCATTTACAGATGAGAAATGTAAGGCCAACAGTCAATATAGTGAGTAAATAATGATACTGGATTTTGTATATGAGCTCTTCACTCTATGTGCTTACAAGGAGAGTAACTTGGTGATGGAGAGGACCAATATGAAAAGACTATGTGGAAAAATCATACTTTGTAAACGGTTGTTTTAGGACTAGAGGATCAGTGATGAGTATTTGAAACAGGCTGGTGTCAGGCGCATAAAAGGGAGTACATAGAAATTGTGTTAGTGACAGAAACAGAAAATCTTGATCATTCATCTTATCTAATGGCAGGGAGTAGAAGGGTAAGAAGAAATCTAAAGTGCATCCACATCTCTGGCTAGCATTTGTGTTAGTTATATTCTTGGTGATAAGGACTACAAGTGGAAATGATGGATTTAGAGGAAAAAACTCTCAGAAAATTCTAAACTTTATGTTACACAGATGCAAAGATAGGTCTGTTTAGATATCATCAAAATATCCACGACCATAAATATGAAAAAATAATAAAATCAGGGGTATTATTAAAGGGAAGAGGAAAAGGAAAATTCTGAAAAATGTGCGAGCAATGTGTGCAACAGTGTGGACAAGATTAGAAGAAAGATATAAATAAGGAAATAAAAAAGTAATAAACACAGATTTCAGAAGTAAAGGAAGGAAAGAATTTGCAGGAAGGTATTGAATGTAATATGCTATTTGGATTTGAAAAGTAAACGACCTAGACAAGTTCAAAAAGAACAGTGTTTTGGTGAAAGTCATATTGATAAAATTTTGAGATATGAATGTGAAGTCATGAAATTCTGGATCCATGAATTCAACAGATCCTGTTGATTTTAAATGCAGGGAACAAAGGCTTATATCCTGACCTTAGAAGAATTATACAGACGTAACTCTCATTAACTACTTAGAGGTATTCTGTGAATATTTTTGAAGACTTTTATAGCCAGGAGTTTATAGATTGAACTACAGCACAAACCAGCCTAATTTGTGCTACAGTTCCAAGGAGTGACCCATGTATCCACACTAGTTTGGGATTTTATTGAAATGTCTTTAGATATGGTTGGATATCTTATCAGCCTAATCATTATAAATGTAGGACAATAGCACCAAGTATTAGGTTGAACATACAGCTTTACTGATGTGACCGAAGACTCCTCGAATTGATTCTTCTTTAGAATAAAAAAATGCCTCAATAGCCATTGACAAATCATAACTGCCATATAATCTATTTAAATCTAATTTTTGTTAGGAATATCTTCATGCTGTAATAACCCTGTCAATCAACCTGCCACAAATTCTTATATGTAGGAAGTGCTCTTATAACCTTCATGTTTTATTGAATGGAAGAGTTCAGACATTACCCTCACCACTAGGATTAAATGCCTAAAAAGATTAGACATTTTGTGTTAATGCCATTCTTTTATTTTTTCATACACATTGGCAAGTGGGGAACGATTCTGATGTAACAATAATACAATTTTGACTTGTACTAACACAACATCTAGAATCTAGTGTTAATTCAGATACTTACTAATTAGCTCCATAATTTGTGGATATTTATATTTCTCCTGGTAAAACTAATGAGCTCCAAGAAAATGCCCCTAAGGAGCCTTTCAATTACAATATCACTGTTTGTCTCATAATGCTTTAAATTCTACATCCTCGAATGTGGGCATAGGTTTATACTGTGGAACTTTTCTCCTCAGAGAGTGAGTACTACCCTATTATTTAACATGGACAAAGTACCTTGATAAATAAACTGGGCGTGTGCAAACAAGAACTGGTAGTTGAACAATGTTTTAGCAGTTTGTAAAGATGAAATGGAAATAGAGCAACCATGATCTCAAAAGGAATGTGCAAAGAAGACAAAGGCACAAAGTAGAATGTGCCAAAGGAATGCTGAAGTATAATTTTAAATTATGTGCTCAGGTGTGAGGATGTGTTCAAAGTACTGCTTCAGATAATGCAGTTTAATATCTTGGGGAAAACTGCTTTAAACTAGTCTGGCATAATGGTACAAGTAGAAGCCCCTAACTCTGACTGTAATCAGCCACAACATAATCAAATTAGGGACTATTTTCCAAGTGCAACGTGAGAAAAAGAGGGCTCATCACAGTTAGTGTTCAGGTTGAAGTAATGGAAATGATATAATTTTTCTTATAAATCTTCATTTATTTTTGGAGCATTAAAGTAGGGAAAAGCCAAGTAAATATATTGCATGTTCCTAAATTAAGCGAGATGTATCATATTGTTCTCTCTTTTAGCTTGGAAGTTGTAGATTATATATTTTTATACTCTAACTTGGGACACTGCTCTGCTCTCAGTTATTTCTTCTCTTCCCCTTCTTTTGCCCATCCGCTAACATAATTTTTATTCAAAGAGACATACTTGAGCTTGCATTTCTAAATTCTTCAAAATTATCTGAATTTCTTCATACTTCTGGCAGCATCCTAAATCTTTCTTAAGAGAATATTTTGTCACTACCATTTTTATCCTATAGGATATCTTCCTGCCTAATTCAGTGCAAAATATACATTAGACTCATCCAGATATCTCAACACTTTACCAACATAAAATACTATCTTACTTAGAAATTATGATTTTAGTATATCTGGGGAGGTGGCATCTGTCGTTTTTGAATGACCCGAAGTGATACTTACATGAAATCATGTTTTAAACCAATATGCCACTCAGAAGATGAACGAATCGATAAAATTGATGAAATCGATATTACACACACACACACACACACACACACACACACACACACGGTGGAATTTTATGCTTCCAATTCATAAGGAAATGGAAAGATTTGAAAAAATTCTACTAAGTAAAATAAGCAAGACACAAGAAACAGATTCCATGGTTTTCCCTCATGTGTAATAAGTAGGGAATGTCTAGGGTGGTCCTAGCAGATGAGCAGAATGGCTCAAGAGCTATGTATATATGACCATATAAGTGGATGCTGAGCAAAATGAACTCCTAGACATTGAAATAGAAGTTTTCCTTTGTGGTTGTTGTTTTTAATGTACTATGCGATTTCTTTTTTCTTTTGTGTTTTCCCCTGTGGATTATCCCCTGCTGCATATGATTTCAGTATCCTGTGTATTGTATACATACTTAATTTAGCAAGGAAAGAGGAACAACGAAATGGCGACACAAAGGATAAAGGGCAAACCAATGCAATAGCAATACTCACAAGACAACATGTTGGAAATTTACACTACAACTTGTGAGGGGTATTGTGAATGAAATGTGTGATAAAAACGAGGGAGGGGGTAAAAAGTTCGATATGTTCACTACATTACAATTACTGAAACCCCTTCTATATATTAAACTGACAATAAAATTAAATTTAAAAATAAGCTACATAAAATATAATTTCACTGTATTGGTATAGTAAATATTATTCTATGTGTATTACCTTTAAAAATGAACAATATTTGGCTTCTAATTTGAATTAATTGCCCCTTTCTTTATCAGAGGGTCATCAACTGGAATGTTATCAAACTATACAAAATTTTCAGAATATACTTGCCATTATTTTGAAAAAAAATATTTTAGTATTGTCTCATACTAAATAGAAAATAGTTCAATTCTCTGGAAACTTTTAAAACTGAATTTTTGTTAAGAGGAGAGAATATATGTGTTCTTCAAAATTCGTATGACTGCTAACTATTCATTTTCAATTCTGAACATGCCATAACAGAGACATTTAAAACAGTGCC
Organism: Dipodomys spectabilis; assembly: GCF_019054845.1. Classification (NCBI taxonomy): domain Eukaryota; kingdom Metazoa; phylum Chordata; class Mammalia; order Rodentia; family Heteromyidae; genus Dipodomys; species Dipodomys spectabilis. The sequence goes on along the minus strand of NW_024871387.1, from coordinate 462,952 downwards.
TGTATGCATTTTATTCAATTCTGCAATAGATGCAGTTTCTAATGGGGTGTTACATAGTTAAAGGTCAATAGAAAAACTAGCCACATTCTGGTAGAAGATAAAACTATGAAGAATCTATAATAATTACTCTAGAGTAAACATTTGTTCATCAGAGTAAGCTATTATTTCTATGACAATCAATCCCAACATTTTATGCATTGAAGTCATTCTACCCCAATATTTTTCAACTTGTAAGGTGCACCTTAAAATTCCCTAAATTCACAGCATGACTAGCTTAACACTATTGTGAAAAAATTCTACACTTCTACTAATGTAATGCCCTTTCTATTGTTCTAAGAACACTGCACTAAACTTTGCTGCATCATTTTCCCCCAAGTGGTATTCTTGAGATCAGAAAATTTGCAAATATTCTTTATACTTATCTTTTATCTATAATAGATTTTCAGGAGGCTAAGATCTGAATATTATAGTTAAAAGCACACCCAGGCAGGAAGGTTTCTTAGATTCTTTTCTTAGATTCTTTTCTCCAATAAACTGCTCAGGAAAAGACAGACACAAGTGGCACTGAAGTTCAAGCGGTAGATCAGTAATTTTGACCAAAAACAGGCTCAGGGTCAGTGCCCAGCCCCAGAGGTCAAGCCCTAGGACAAACAAAACAACAAAAACAAAATGAAAAAAAACCCTGAAACCCAGCATATTTCTCATTGTATACAGAGGTACGTAATCGAGGAAATTACTACGAATTTTACAACTTTGGTGTGGGTTCGGTGAGAAGGAGGACTGCTTGGGGAGGTGTGAGGAGGCTGAGAAGGGATGTGAAGGGTAAACAAAGGAGGAGGCTGCAATGCTTGATAAGAAATGTACTCATGATCTTGCCCATGTAATTGTAACCCCTCTGTAAAGTATTTCCACAATAAAAAAAGAAATTTCTTCCTGTGTTATGTATAGGTAGAAGAAAAAAGATGTCTCACAATAATTCTCTTCATACCATGTCACACCAAAATCTCAAAATATTGCTCTTTTTCTAAATTTATAAATTACTATCACCCATTTCTTGGCAACTCTTTCTAGATTATTCACATTATCACGTTATACATGAACTGTTGGAATTATCTATTAACTAAGTCCTAATTATAACTCCCTTGAAAGAATATTCTAGACAAATAGAATGACAGAATCATTTGTGAATTTGTAAATTAAAACTTCTACTTAAAAAGAAATTTGTAATATTCTGTAGAATATGAAATTACAAACAAAATATTTATTTTGAATCTAAATTCTCATTTAGCCAGGTCTACAATGTGCTACATTAGATATCTTTTCTATTTCTCCAGGCTGAAGCTTTTGTAATCCTTCATCATTTCTTTGGAATCCAACAGAATGATGCTTACTTTTTCAAATTTTTGGTTCGGAGTCATGAGCTATTTGCATCTAGTAATATTCTGTTATGAAGAGAGCATGTAAAACATGACTGAGGATGATATATGAGTTGCATTTAAATAGGAAATGACTTCTCAAAACATAATGACAAAATTATCCCAAACTTCCAACTGTGAATTCCTTTCTTGTCCTTTGGTTTGTTTTATTGAGCAAAATTATAGTACCTAGCCCAAGGAAAGTATCACTATGCAATCCACTCTCTAATCTCCTGTCCTAATCTGAGTGCTAGAATTGCAAGTTTGTATCACATTGCCGTGCCATAGGTTGTTGGTTCATTTAATCTAGAAACATACTAGTAATTGTGAACTTCTCCAATGTTTTTTTCCTCTAGACTGACTGGTCAAACTTTTGATGTACAATTTTCAAAGATGTCCTAACATTTGACATAGGATATGAACATTTTCAGATGCACCTGCAGGGGTCTCTGATTCATTCCTCGATGGATCCCATCCCTTTAGTAATGATTACTTGACTCTCTTACTATCTCTGGTCCCTAACTATATAACATTCTCAAGCTTTTGGGGGGAAAGTTCACTTGAGGACTTTCTAATATTAAAAATTATTACTTGATTTTATTCTTACTCAGGACATATTTTCTAGTATTTTCTAACTTTTCTACACATTCTGAGAGTTGTTTCATATTTGTGTTTGCTCATATAAGTGCCTCTGTGTGTATGTGAATGTTTGTATGCATGTATGCAAAAATCTCAAGTTCTTATTCAGCAATCTTGCTCATAACTAGTATTATATCACTTGAGCCATTCTTCCAATGCAGCTTTTGGCTGGTAAATTATAGGTATTGTTCCAAAGACTATTCTGCCCAGGCTGGATGAAATTGAATTTCCCAGACTCTTTTACATTCTTAGTTTTTATTTTTTCAATGAGTATCAAGTTTTAAACTAGAAATATTTTGTTAATGTAAAGTCTAAGCTGTAGCCCAGATTTTTAACTCAAGAATTCATACAAAGATAGATGAACATACACATTACATATCCTGAGTGTACATTCCTAGAAATGTGATCTTGAGTCGAGTACTGGTGGCTCATGCCTATAATCCTCTCAAGAGGCTGAGATCTGAGGATTGCAGTTCAAATGCAGCACAAGTAGGAAAGTTTACTGAGGCACTTATCTCCAATTAACCACCAGAAAAAGGAATTGACACTATGGCTCAAGTGGTAGAGCTCTAGCCGTGAATTGAAGAGTGGAGGGACATCACCCAGGCCCAGAATTTAACACCCGTACACATCATAGAAATAAAGAAAAAGAAATGTGATCTTATCCACCAGTTCATTGCTAGTATAATTCCTGCTCTCTCAACATAGCCTTTTCTTCCAGTTAAGTCCATGCTCTTATATCTGACTTCTTTGGAACCAGAATAATTCTTCCCTTCTACTTTTTACAAATTTGTATGATTAGCTACCATGATTTAGAATTAGTAGAAAACAAGAGTGGCCTCATCATTCATGTTCCACTTAGTAGTAATGCTCTCTATATCCCATAGATCTACATACTGGAATGGCTTTATTGTTTCAAAGTTTTCTTATTTACAGAATCTTCTGTAGTGCATTGAACCATTATACTTAAGTACAAAACTTCTTTTTTTTTCTATTATTCCTATTGTTTCTCTTAATGTTAACTTATATACACTTGGGAAATAATGCAGAACACACACACTCACAAATATATGTTTCTGAGAACCTTCTTCCCACGTAAAATTGGTCTTAATTACAGTGCACAAAGGAAATTTGAACTTAAACTACTCCACGATGTTTTTTTCATGTTTTTTTATTATAAAATGGTGTAAGCAGGGGTTAGAGTTACATAAGTAAGTAAATGAGTACATTATCTATTAAGCTTTGTTACCTCCTCTTTTGTTTTTCACCTTCCATCCCTTTCCTCCCCACCGCCCCAACTCCCTTCTCCCCTGCTCAAATTGTAAAGTTCATTTTCTACATAGTTCCTTGTATAACTCATTGTTACAATGGGTCATACTGTATTCTTTTTTCAGCTTTTTGTTATTTCCCTTCCCCTCCCCACATTAGAAAAATGTATATGCAAGATGTAGGTCGCCTACATCAAATATAGTGAAAACAGGGGTTATACCACGGAGGAAGAAAAAAATCACATAGTACATGTTAGATACATTAAAAACAATAGCAAGAAAGAAAAAGCAAGTTGTGTCCCTATCTTGGGGTACATTTCACTTAACATCATCTTATATGTCCATGTGTACATGGATAATGTTTTATAAAACATTTAAATTACATATTTTCTCACTACGAAATTATCTCTGAAACACATTACCTCATGTCCAAAGATGTGCTTGTGCTATTTCAATGAAGCCAGAAAATGTTCATTTTACCTGGGGCAGCATCATAGATTGTTACTGGAAGTAAGTGGAAGGAACTGTTACTGCAAGTGGAAACTGATCCTAAGAGAGGAATTAAACATAGAGAAATGACAAAGTTCAAGTTAATTTGTGCTGTCCTTTTTTACTATACAAGAAAATAATCCAAGGCCTGAAGGAAACTCTGTCCCTGATCTTTTGTTGTGTGTCCTTTACTCATATAAACTTGTCTGTAAACTTCCAGTTGAGAATATAACAAAAGGAAACAATATGCCATTTGAAGGCAAGCATAGAATAAAAGAAAATAACTTTTTTTAAAAGAGTCCTACTGCAAAGAAAGAAAGACATGCAGGTTTTAAAGTGTCCTATGCACGGATATTCCTCTCCTGAGATGATTCTCCTATTGCAGGAGTCAGTTATCCATTTCTTTAGTCTGGTCCTGAGTCCTCCATAGCAATAAGGGTTCCAAAAATCAGGATCCAGAGAGCATGATCAGCAAAAGGAGCTTCTTCTCAAACCAGTGCTTTAAGGATGGTCCCAAAGATATATGTGGGTTTTTTCATTTTCTTGTTTGTTTGTTTAGTTTGTGCTGGTTCTGGGCCTTGAATACAGAGGGTGGACACTGTCCCTGTACAGTTGTCTTTCCTGCACACCTGTCCCTTAACCTAGTACTCTACTGTTTGAGCCAAAACTCCACTTCTGGCTTTTTTAATGTTTAATTACAGATAAGAGTTTGACAGACTCTCCTGCCTGGGTTGACTTTGAACTGAGACAGTAAGAAAGCCAAATGACATCAACTGTATGGCCTTCTCTTTTGAAACAAGAAATATTAGATGAAGTTTATAATAAAGCTAATATTTGATAATTTTTAAAAGAAGATAATATGTCCATCAAAGAAGCCATAACTTAAATAACTCAGCAAAAGTAGGTGTACTGAATCAGTTTGCAATTACTTTTTCGGTTTGGGAAGATTACTATTGACTTCGTTGTTCCTTTTGGGGATACTCAAAGTCCTATTTGCAGTTTTTTGTTGGTCATGGGGCTTTATCTCTGATCCTGGGCTCTGTCCCTCAGCTCTTCAGCTCAAGTTGAGCGCTCTGCCACTTTAGGTACAGCACCACTTCGGGATTTCTGGTGGTTAATTAAAGATAAGGGTCTCACGGACTTTCCTGACCAGGCTGTCTTTGAACCACAATCCTCTAGTCTCATCTTCCTGAGTAGCTAGTATTACAGGTGTGAGCCACCAGCATCCGGCTTATATTTTCATTGATGTGCACTTAATGACACTATGTAGACAAAGAATGGATATTTCAATCAATAATGACATTACAGCTTTTCAGAAAAATTGAGGTAGCAATAAATATATCCTCCTTTATCATGTTGTTATATTAATGATTCATGTGTTTTGGGACTCTTACATTAGCATCCTCTGCTGTCTGTTTATGTGGACTTAGTATCAGAAATTGTTCATAGAGAAATATAAAAGACTAAGATTTTTAGAAAGCAAAGGAAGTAAGGTATGAAAGAATAGAATAGAAGGATATACAATTTATCACACAGAGATTAAGAACTAGCATAAGTGACTAGAATGCTAAAGGCAATGAGGAATAAGCATAGTTGATAACTAGTTCTTCAATAACCAAAAATGGTTCCCTAGAACAGTTTGTGGTATAACTTAGTTATTCTTATCATTTATTCACTCCATGGGGAGGTATTCCTTCTCTTCTATCAAAGCTATTAATTATCCTATGCCTTTTTGATGCCGTGTCTTACCAGAAAGTTTTCCAAATCTCACATAGACTACCCTTCTCATTGTGATTAGCAGTGACCACTCAAAATCCTGGAATCTTTGAATTTCCAGGATTAATCTTCACCTGATATCTAATCACATTCTTGGCATTAATTGCCATGACCTATTAACAGAACATTTTTTTGTTTTTTTGGTTTTGTTTTTTTGGGGTCCAGTCGTGGGGCCTCAAATCTGGGCCTGGGCACTGTCTCTCAGTTCTTCAGCTCACGGCTAGCACTCTACCACTTTTGCCACAGCGACACTACGGACTGTTTTCTTTTTGCTTATGTTGTGCTAAGGAATCGAACCCAGGGCCTCATGTGTGCAAGGCAAGCACTCTACTACTGAGGCACCTTCACTGCCCTTTAAAAAATACTATTCTAATATAGGTAAAATAAATGAATTACAGAATATTGCTAGGTATCAGTTGGAGTGAGCAATTGTGTATTCCAAGTATGGGTTATTTATTTTGCATTTACTAACTAAATGATTTTTTGCCAGTCTTGGGGCTTGAACTCAGTTGCAGGGAACTTTTCCTGAGCTTTTTTTTTTGGCTGAAGGCTAACACTTTACCACTTGAGGCACAGCTCAAATTTCAGTTTTTTTTTCTATTTATGTGGGACCGAGGAATTGAACCTAGGGTTTGAGTCATGGAAAGCAATAACTGTTCCATTTAGCCACATTCCCAAAGCCCTAAATAACTTTCTTACTTTTTTATATTAATACGTTTTCTTATTGTGAAAATACCGTACAGAGGGGTTACAATTACATGAGGAAGGTAAAGAGTACATTTCTTAGCAAGCATTGTTGACTCCTCCTTTCCCTTACCATCCCTGCCCACTGATTCCCCATCCCTCTGCCACCAAAGTTGTAAAGTTCGTTTTTCAACATAACATCTTATACATCTCATTGTGGCAATGGGACTTGGTTAAGATGGCATTACTTTTTCATTCCATTACTATGTATTATAATTTAGGCCAGGTGGTAGAAAAGGAGTTGGAAAACAATACTAAGTCCAGTAAAGCTGACATTCCTATCACATCACTAAGGAAGTACAGTGTTAAGGCCTGCTGGACTCATAAAGCTGTCGCATGTGACATTATTATGTAAAACGTTATTGACCATCATCTCCGACATCCCTAATGTTCTGTTTCCACTTTCAAGGTCATGAGCCAAATATCTAAGTCTTTTTATTGATAGGGTGTGTTTTCTAGGAAGGAAGAAGGAGGATGTGGAATGTGAAGAAATGCTCACCCTCTCTAGCCATAAAAGAAATGCAAATCAAAACAACATTGAGATACCACCTCACTCCAGTTAGAATGGCAAAAATCAAGAACTCTAACAACAACAGATGCTGGAGGGGATGTGGACAGAAGGGAACCTTACTTCATTGTTGGTGGGAATGTAAACTTGTTCAACCACTTTGGAAAGCAGTATGGAGTTTCCTCAAAAGACTTCTCATAGAGCTCCCTTATGACCCAGCAATCACACTTTTGGGCATTTACCCAAATGTTTACAAACAAGACCACACTGAAGCTACCAGAACCACTTTGTTTATTGCAGCATTATTTACCATAGCTAAGATATGGAACCAGCCCAGATGCCCCTCAGTAGATGAATGGATCAAGAAAATGTAGTAAATATACACAATGGAATTCTATGCCTCCATCAGAAAGAATGACATTGCCCCATTTGTTAGGAAATGGATAAACTTGGAAAAAATTATATTAAGTGATGTAAGCCAGGCCCAAAGAAACATAGGTCCCATGGTTTCCCTTATTTGCAATATCTAGCATATGTATGAGTCAAGCAGAAAAGGTCAGATAATGTGTTGTTAGGAAAATGAACCCTTAGATATGTATTTTAATGTTTTTTTTCTTTCAAGCATTTGTTTCTAACGCATTTATAAGATTATTTCTTTGTTGCTTTGTATGTCTCTCCCCCACAGTATAACCCCTGCTTTCACTATATTTGATGTCAGTATAACTTGTAGAGGAGGTGGGGAAAAACAAGCCGTTTAAGGATACAGGTGGACCTGTTGCAACAATGAGAAGTACAAGTTGTCATGTCGAAAACGAGCTTTACAAAGTTGGTGTGGGAGGGGGGAGGCAGGGAGGATTGGGTGGGATGGGGGGGAGGCTGGGAAGGGATGTGAAGGATAAACAAAGGAGAAGGCTGCAATGCTTCATAAGAAATGTACGCATTATCCTGCCCTTGTAATTGTAACCCCTCTGTACAGTGTGTTCAGAAAAAAAAATAAAATAAAAAATAGAGGATTTTTATATTTTTTATTGTTTACACTAAACAAATACACTTTTCTTCTTTCCAAGCCTGACTTTGAAAAAGTTAGACCATCACAATTATTTTATATACAAAAGTTTACTGCTTTGGCTTAGGTGTTTTCCTGCCTTTGGGTGTTGTTCTTTATTAATTTGGTAATTACATAGAAAAAACAAGACAAAGCCATTATGCTTATGTTGAATTATTCAAAGTCAAGCTGTCTTCAAACACAGTTTTCTGTTCCCTTCTTTACTGCTAATTAAAGTTTAATTAATGCTCTTTAGTGATAAAAAAGTGATACTTTAAGGTATATTCTCATTGAAACTGATTAAAACAGGAGTGTCTGCGATTGCATTTTAAATTTTTTTCATGTATTTTCCTTGGCTATTTTCATTATTGCCTTTGTTCCGGTCTTCTAATCAGGAACAGAGGGTTACACAAAAAGATCTTCCTAAGATATAGGATGTTACGCAGAAAAAATTAGATGTGTAATTAAATATTCTCATCACTTAAGAGACTAAGAATCTCAGAAGACATTTTGCTATTACTGGCCTATTTCAGATGACTTAAATGTTTTGGTTCTTAAACTAAGTGAAATACATGTAAAATGTTACAATTTTTACAAACAATGATTATGGCTTATACTTTTCTGCTGCAATGAGTTGAAACTTCTGACAAGATTGGAGGGCATATCGATTTCAGGGGAGAAGTGTTAATGTTAGAATGCCAAGAGAGATTCCTAAAACAGCACTGCCTATCACATATCTGTTAGTTATACTTACGGCATATAAGTGTATAAACCTACAAATATGATTTGAATAAGAAATGTGTGATTTACACAATTCATTCAATAACAACTAAAACACGAAAACACTTCTACCTATTTATATAAACTAGTATATCTAGTGAGGATTTAAAACTTTTTAGAATATCTATTTTAACATTTATTTAAAAGTACTGTTTATTTTTAACGGTTTATTTTTAATTGTTGTCAGTTTGGGGGCTTGAAATCTGGACCTGGACACTATCCCTCAGTTCTTCAGCTCAAGATTAGTGCTCTACCACTTGAGCCACTCCAGTTTTCATTTATCTCATTGGAGATAATATACTCACAGACTTTCCTGCCTAGGCTGCCCTTGAGCCATGATTCTCAGCTCTCAACCTCCTTAGTAGCTAGGGTTAAAAGCATGAGCAACTATATCCATTAATATCTGCATATAACATTTCTTTTTAGTGAGAATACTCAAAAACTTATCTTCTCGCTGTGATGAAATATATATTCTTAACTATGATCACTTTTATTCTTGTAGTATAAAATTAATATATTAACTTTTAGTTATAATATATATATATTAATATATATTATTTATTATATATTAATTATATTAATATATTAACTTTTAGTCATGGAAGTCTGCTAATTAAAGTTATATAAAACGTTAATTGTAAAGCTAAAGAAATTCATGGTTCTATTTCTTGTTTTAAGTAAACAATTCTGCGTTTTGTTTTCAATTATATTTCTTTGGGAATGTGTACTATTCATTGATTTAACTGTTAAAATTGATAACAATTACATTATGTCAAGTTGATTCAAACTTTTATTTGAAAATTGCACCCTTACCACAAATATACTTCCACTTTCCTCTATCACATAATTAAAATAACAGTAAACAAATATTGGTGTTAGCCATTCATGTGTAGAATCCTAGAAACTCAGGAGCCTAAGACCTGAATACTTTAGTTCAATGTCAGTCCAAACAGACAAAAATGTGAGAAAACTTATCTCCAATTATCCAGCAAGAAGCAGAAGGTGAGAATGTGGCTCAAGATGTAGAGCAAAAAATTAGAGCAAAAAAATTAGAGCAAAAAAATTGAGCAAAAAAAAAACTATGAGCAAAAAATTTAAGGAAGACCATAAAACATTGAGTTCCAGACCTAAAAATGGCATATACACACAAGACAACAACAAAACGTAATATGAACACCAATAATGAAGACAAAATAGTAGAAAAGATCATGAGAAATATGTAAACATCTGGAAGACAGAAATCATTTGACAGAATTTTGATTCACGAAAGGGAAAATTGGCAGTCTCATTTGTACAATCTCCTTGTAGTCATTTTTATTGAAACCTGGCTATTGGGCAACTTGTGAAAGAGTAGATTGGATTACCTGACTTAGCAGACCTTGCCTGTGACTATGCACCATCCCACTATGCAAAATCTAAAATAATGCTTGTTAATTTAAATAAAACCTCATGTTAGAGACTCTTTGGCCCACATAGACTGAGGTCCTTATATTGAGGCTTCAGACCAGTGCTTTTGTTTATAACCACTCCTGTTTTAACAAGTTGGGACAAATAGAAGTAGTGAGTTTAATTATAAAAGGGAAGAATGCTACAGACTTATTTTTGTTGTTAAGGCTCTAACCACCTTAGATTATTTTCAGGCCAAGCCACCCTTGAGTAATGATCGCTTACTTATGGCTTCCACAAACGTGAGATATCAGGAAATTTCATTATATCTAGCTTTCTTTGATTTTGTAGTTCCTCACGAATTTGTGTTTTTCAGAACTGGCCCTCATATCAGTCTTCTAAATCTCAGCTTTCTAATTAGCAAGGTATATTTCATCTCAAGCTTGGACCCACATTATTTTTCAATGTAAACATTCAACATTGACTTCTGTTTTCTAGATATTAAATTCTATCGAGGTTAGTATGGATATTTATGATCTTATAAGAATATAGATAAATCCCTTGAATACTTTTTCCAATTTATTTAAACATTTCTAGTATGACATCACAAATAGGACATTAATATGTCTCAAGTACCTTATGCAGACCAGTTAATTTAATGATTTTGTGCACATATTAAGTCCAACATAATTTTATCAAATCTATATTAATATCCAGTATTTACAGATACGTTTATTTACCAAAAATAATTGTCTCATGTTTCCCTTTTATAATTAAACCCAGCACTTCTCTTTTTTCCATCCGAAACCTGTTTTATCCTGGCAACCAACACATTTTTTTTCTCCGACTTTTAGATCATGCAATAAATAAACATGATTGCCATCAAATCTATTTTAGATTATTCCCAGTTATTGTATGCCTTCATTTTTTATTGCATTAACTCGAGTTGCCTTTTGGTTCTGTTATTAGAGAATGTAGCACAATTTGTTTCCCATTCACTTGAAGAAAGCCTGAATTGATTTCCTTTTCTTTGACTAGAGGAAATAATGCTGCTATAATCCTCTGTGTTTTGGCGTTTGGGCGAATGTTACATTTTATTTCTATGAGACAAAGCCTGGAAAGATCAATTCCTGTGCTATACAGTGGGTATTTGCTTATTTCATATGCTAAGAACCTGTCAAATGTTTTCAGAAGTGGATTTCCCATTTGACATTTCTGCCAGCATCCATTTTCTCTGTTTCTTGATAACATTTAGTATGGTCATTATAGTATTATGTGAAGTAATTCTTATACATGTTTTATGATTTCATTTTGGTTTTAATGTCCATTTATTTGGCGACTGATGATGTTTTTCTTATGCTTATTTTCACAAGATATACTTTGCTGGTTTCTAATTGAAGTTCTTTTTTACATTAAGTTTTGAGAGTTCTATGTAGAACCTAGATTTGAGGCATTCTTCACTTATAAGATTTATACATATTTTATCCTTGACTATAGGTACACCTCATCATCATTATAATCATCACCATCATCATCGTCACTATCAGTATTACTACTATTACTTTTCCACATGTATGTATGGTCCTGGGGCTTGAACTCAGGGTCCCTGAAATTTCTTGCAATTTGTTAAAAATTTACCATTTCAGTCATGCCTCACTTTTGGCTTTTTGCTGATTAATCAGAGATAATATTCTCAAGGACTTTATTTTGTGGAGGGCTGGCTTCAAACAGCAAAACTTAAATCACAGGCTCCCAAGTAGCTAGGATGAGATACATGAGCCACCTGCTTCCAACTTCTATTCACTACTTGTATATGAGCTTTCACAGACCAAATTATTTTACCCTTTCATTGAGTTCTACTATACTGTTTCTCTTGCCTATAATTTTAATGCCAAATTTAAGAAAGCTTCATCTCCAAAATTATCAAGAGCTCTTTCTTTGTTTTACATTTTCATCACTCGTTTTGTTTTATTTGCCACGTTTTAATCCTGCTTGATGTTAATATTTGAATAAGTTGTTATGTTTAAGTCAATGTTTACTTTTTAATTCTCCCCAATATTGTCTAACCTATCACCACTTATTAAAAAGAATGTCATTCCACAAATGTTTGGTTTTACCCCTTATTAAATATTCCTTGGTAATATTTATGTGGAGCTAATCTGGTGCTGTACAGACACATTGAGCTGTACAATTTTCCTCTACAAATATAACAATTTTATACTATCAGTTTATTTTCCTTTGTGAATGAGTCAGAGTGCTGGTCAGGTGTTTTTAGAAGTTGTCATAAACATAAATAAAACTGTGAAGCTGGACGGATGTTGGATCATGCTTGTAATCCTAGCTGCATAGGAGGCTGTGATCTGAGGATTGTGGTTCAAAACCAGCTGGAAAGGGAATGTCTGTAAGACTCTTATGTCCAATTAACCACCAGAAAACCAGCAGTGCCAGAGTTTCTCAATGGGTAGAGCACTCATTTGAGCTGACAAGCATTGGGTCAGTGCCCAGGACCAGATTTCAAAACCCATGAATGACCAAAAAATAGAGGAGGAGACAATTTATATCTTGGCTCAATTGTATCCTCCAATCCACAAAAATTATATGTCCCCATTTATTTAGATTTTTGCTTTTATATTCAGCATTGTATAATTTTCAATGACGGTAGGTGAACAGTACTTTAATAATTTTGACGATGTGTGAAGTTAGCAGAAAGGAATTCATAGAAAACAGTTGAAAAATAAAGGGCAATGGGAATGGAGAAAAAAACAGGTTAATCAGGCCCTTATCAATATGAGAGTGTGTAAAGTATTTCAATAAGATTTCTTCGTACAATTAATATATATCAATTAATAAATATCTTCCAAAGGCATTTGTATTCAAGTATGACATAAAGGATATATACAGATTCTGTGGTGAAATGAAAGAAAGATAGATGAGAAAATACATACTTATAGTAACTGTGTAAATAAAATAAGAAATTTGGTTAACATCGTGAGGACACATGGCTCATTAGATGAGAAGGCTACTGGCATCTAAGATAATACCAAAATGTCAGACTTGAGCCTAACTTTAAGACTGCTTAATACTATTGCTTTTTGAGTCAGTATTCTTTTTGTGGTTGTTATTGGTGGTGGTGGTCGTGGGCCTTGAACTCTGTGCCTGGGTGCTGTCCCTCAGCTCTTCAGCTCAAGCCTGGAGCCATAGCACCACTTCCAGTTTTCTGGTGGTTTATTGGTGATACCAGTCTCATGGATTTTTCCTGCCCAGGCTGGCTTTGAACCACAATCATCAGATCTCAGCCTACTGAGTACCTTGGATTATAGGTGTGAGCCCCCAGCACCAGGCCTCAGTCAGTATTCTTAGTACAAGGAAAAAATACAAATGGTTTGGAACCAAGCTGTAGAAGACTGCCTTTTTTGCTTTAGAAGAGAGCTGTCAGGTACCTTATGAGATGATAGATTTAACAAAAATTGAACATATCAGTCCACACTGAATGCTACCAAACATTTTGCAAAGTTCCAAAAATGATAAGAACATTAACTGTAATAATTACCTCGGCAATAAAGGACATGTTTGAGTGTTCTGTCTTTATTATTACTGTTGTAAATGTACAATGCCATTTTATTCATTTTTGTTGTTGTTTCCTTTGTATGTTATTTCCCCTATGGCATATCCCCTGTTGTCACTGTACTCAGTTTTGATACCCTGCATCTTGTATATACATGTCTAATCTGGGGAGGGGAAGGAGAATTACAAAACGGTGAAACAAGGACACAGGATGACACATTGCAACAAATATACTCACAAGACCGTATATTGGAAATGAACTTTACCACTTCATGCAGTAAGGGGTGGGTTGATAAGAATGTGAGAGCTGGGGGCTGGGGGAGGGAAGGGATAGTGGGACAACACAAGGAAGGGAAATGGTAACAATGATCAACAACTAATGTACTCATTGCCTTACTCATGTAACTGTAACCCCTCTGTACATCTTAACCATAAAATAAAGTAAAGTAAAATCAATAAAGGACATGTTTGACAAATAAAGTAAAATGATAACTTACAGAGAAATGAAAATAATAATATACATATATGTCTGTATATATGTATATACACATATGTATATTCATATATGTATACAAAATAGGCATTTGTATGTATACGCATATAAGTATGGATATATGCACATGTATACATAGTGTGTATTCATATTCATTTACTTAAAACACTTGAATCCGAAATATATTAAGAGCATATTAATACCAATGAAAAAAATTAACCATCGTGAATAAATTATCAAAAAATTGAAATACATATCTCTATATTAATATAACAACAACCAAGGAACATATGGAAGTATCGTAACATACCTAGACATTGCATACATATAGAGATTAGTGGAAATAGAAACAACAATGAGATTGCACTGCACAACTACTATGTAGAAATTGGAATTCTTATACATTGGTGCTTGTCACTTAAAATGATAGAGTCAGTTTGTTAAACATACTGGCAATCTTTAAGATATTACACATAGAGTTGCTTCTATGATCCAGCGTATTTTTTGTTTTCTTTTTGGTCAGTCGTGGGGCTTGAACTCTGGGCTTGGGCACTGCACTCTCAGCTCAAGGCGAGCGCTCTACCACTTGAGCCACAGCGCCACATCGGTTTTCTAGTGGTTTATTGGAGATAAGAATCTCACGGACTTTGCTGCCTGGGCTGGCTTTGAACCTTAATCCTCAGATCTCAGCCTCCTGAGTAGCTAGGATTACAAGCATGAGCCACTGATGCCCAGTTTGATCCAGCATTTTGAAGCATAATTTTATATACAAAATATATTTCAACATATATCCAATGAGACACATGTACAGGAATATACATAGCAAAACCTTTTACAATAACATATGATAAAATATTGAAATGTCCATTGAGGATGTTATATAATTATTCACATGCATACAAAACAATATACTCCATCCATGAGAAAAATTTACATGGGCTTCCTTTGGAAACAGTAATATTACATGGAAGAAATGGATAGACTACATATTATAATAATGTGAGCATTTTAAAATTGGCACATCTGTAGAAGTAGAATATGAAATAATAGCTGCTCAAGAGGAGGGAGGTTGAAATGATGACAGGAAGTGACTACTAATAAATATTGGAGTATTTTGAGAGGGTAGTGATGATAAAATGTTCTAGAACTGAAGCTGATGTTCTTACTCCAACTCTTTAACATTTTAAGAATCATTGTACTTTATTAAAGAATTACAGAGTGCATTTGCATAAACCTGAGGAAAAATTTTTATAATAGCAGTGTGTGAATCTGAATAGTAGTGTGTGCAAATTTAGAATTTAAAATCCCAGAAATCTGTCATGCATAACTTTAGTATGTTGATGAATAAAACTAGCAATAAAGTATAATCATTGATATATTCTCTGAGTGATGATATATGATATTGCAAGTAAGTGAATATTCTACAAAATTATGTAAATTGAGGGATGAGATAGGATTGAGAAGGATGAGAGATAATGATCATCAAGGTGCATTGTATTGGCCATGGAATGTGGCTTAGTGGTATACTGCTTGCCTTGCATGTGTGAAGCCTTGGGTTTGATTCCTCAGTACTACATAATTTTTAAAAAGCTGGAATTGGCAATATGACACAAGGTGTAGAGTGCTAGAGTGAGGAAAAGAAGCTCTTGGGCATTGCCAAAGCCCTGAGTTCAAGCCCCAGGACTACTAAAAAAACAAAAAAAGCTTCATTGTATAAGCCAGGCAGTAGCTGCTCACCTGTAATCCTCAATAATCAGGAGGCTGAGGATTGAGGTTTGAAGCCATCCCAGGCAAGAAAGTCTGTGAGATTCCTTTCTCCAATTAAATCTCAGAAAAATCTGATAGTGCTGCTATGCCTCAAGTGATAGAGTTCTAATGTTCATGCAAAGGAGCTCAGGTACAGCGCCCAGACCCAGAGTTCAAACCTCAGAAGACAAAAAAGAAAAAAAAAACACACTAAACACTATTCATAAACTGCTTTGTCAAACAGCAACTCCCATACAATTACTTAAAGTTAATTAAAAATATGATTAGAATAAAATACAAATCACTTTGGGAACCAGACATAGATAGAATACAGGGGACAGAGTAAATTTTATATGACACAGATTGAGTTGAAATGTGTTCTTCAGTCTTCTTACATCATTTATGAAATTGAAAATACTGCCAAATATAGGTCAATTTCCTTGAGGAATAGTTTGAATTCTATTGTCTTTTCATAGTAAACCATAGAGGTGATTTTTTGCCTCTTTTTGAAGTATATCTGACACTTTAAAGTAGATTTTTCTTAATCTAATATTAATTTAAAAAATAATTTATTAGGGTGATGTTGGTCAGATTTTTTTCCAGTAAATCTTATCCCTTATAATAAGTGAGAGCATGCTGTGTCAGTCTCCTATCAATATGACAACATACGTTATAAAATTAACTTAAATTGGGGAAAGATTAATCTTGGCTTCTGATTTTATACATTTCAGTTTATGTTTCTTATCCTCCTTGCTTTTGGTTGGTGGTGACACAGTACCCCATGTCAGGAACATGTGATGGAATGTGTGTATTCATAGAAGCCAGGAAGTAAAGAAGAGGAGGAATAGGAGTGGGAGAGGGAAAAAGAGGAGGAGGGGAAGAGAGAGAGCGAGACGGAAAAGGAGAAGGGAAAGGAGAAGGAAACAGAGAAGGAAAAGAAGGAAGAGGAGGAAAGGACTTGATCTTAACATCCTCTTTGATCACAAGTTCTCAGTGACCAAATCTCTACAACTCTGCCCACTTAAAAGAGTTCACTTCTTTAAGGCAATATAATGAAAGCTAATTATTAATCCCAATCCTTTGTGACTTCAGATTTAATTTCTAGAGTGGTGGGTAGATATTTCTACACATTTCAATAACTTCTGTTCCTAAATATTGACTTGAATTAATCAGAGAAGCTATTTGGCATGGAGCTGGTTTGGTTATACCATTGCTGGAGAGATGAATGAAATATTTGAGTGCAAATACCTTTTATTTAACAGATAAGAAAGCTTCAAGAGATTTCATTTTGTGACCTTCAAAAATGACTATTTCATCTAACTCATAATGACTTGAATTTTTCATAAACTTTATGGCATCTACATTCAAGTTTTTGTCAACTATAGTGAGGTTCTTTCTTTCTACTTGAAGGAAAAATTATTATTATCACGATCATTTATTTCTTAAATATTTTATAGAGAGTAGGTATAATATGAATTTCCTACCATTCAAAAATAAGTTATATTCAAGTCTATAGTGTAATGCCAAAGTCGCAGGACCCCCCACAAGAAGACCACCGAGAGTCAGACTCCACAGCTGTTTTATTTAAACGGGCTGCAGCTTGGGCCTCTTCCTACACTCCAACACAGTGGAGCCGAGGAGGAGAGCCCCGAGCTAAGGATTTGCAGGTCTTATATAAGCACACAATCAACCAGGTGTTTTGATTACCACCACGTGTTGCTTTGCTAAGCAATACGTGGTGGTCACTGCCTCAAACTTTAACCTTTCATTCCCCCCCTTGACTTATGGTCCTGAGCCACAATCTTGTGGCTCTGGCTCAAAACTAAACTCCAACAGCTCTTGATTTTGAATGAGTATACCAATAAAAATCAGTCCATTTTTCTTTTCTTCAGGAGTGGTTGGGTAGGATGCTTGGAGACTTCCCATGTTTCCCCATGGTCATCCAAGACAAAGGGGTCAGCTGGTCTGGTGTGGGAACAGTGGATCCAAGCAGCAATGCCATCCACCTTAAGGGCAGTAGGTGTAGCCAATAGCACCATGTAAGGTCCCTTCTACCATGGTTCCAGAGATCGCAAGTTGTGCCTTCGAACAAACACTCAGTCCCCTGGTTTAAACAAATGTGGGGTATGAATAGAAACAGAATCATATAATGCTCTAAGCTGGGGCCCCATACTCTTATGCACCAGCTGTAAATAGTCAAGCTTACACAGAAATTCAGTATCATCCAAATCAGCAAGCAATTCAGTCTGAAGGCTAGGGATAATGGGTGGAGGGTGTCCATACATTATTTCAAAAGGAGTAAAGTCAAGCTGATAGGGTGAATTTCTCATTCTAAACAAGGCAAAAAGAAGGAGCGATAACCAGTCTGTGCCACTCTCCAAGGCCAATTTAGTTAAGGTCTCTTTTACAGTCAGATTCATTCTTTCTACCTGCCCTGAACTCTAGGGTCTCTAAGCACAGTGCAATTTCCAATCTGTTCCCAGTACCGCGGCTATTCCCTGACTTACTTTTGAGACGAAGGCCGGTCCATTGTCCGACCAGATGGTGGATGGGAAGCCATAACTGGGTAGGATTTCTTCCAGGATCTTCTTAGTCACGACGTTCGCGGTCTCATGCTTTGTTGGGTAGGCTTCAACCCATCCTGAAAAAGTATCTACAAAAACTAGCAAATATTTATATCCAAAATATCCAGTTTTAATTTCTGTGAAGTCTACTTCCCAATGCACACCTGGCCTATCTCCATGGAGGCTAGCTACTTTTGTAACTGGTTTATTGGGGACATTGGTGAGCTGACAGGTTTTAAAATTTTTAACAATGTCCTCATTGAGTTGATTTCCTTGCCTAATTTTTACATCTGAGTGTCGGAGCAAGTCCTGCATTCTTCGGGTTCCTGCCCCAGTTTTCCACCAGTCTTTGTTTCCTTCTCTGTCTGGGGGTTTATAGGCCATGGGAATTTTCTTTATCCACTCCAAGTCTTCTTGGGAGTACTGAGGCTCAGGAGGCAACACGTGGTGGTCACTGCCTCAAACTTTAACCTTTCAATAGGAATAATTGGATAAGTGCTGGAATATCTTGCTTTAGTTCAGATTTAAAGTTAAATTTACAAAGTGCCTTATAGTTCAATTTTGGCAATAAAAATGAAAAACAGGCATGTTTTATCCTGAAGAATGTCATTATTTTATGTGTGAAAAAATAAAATAAACATAATATTAATTCAGTGGAAATAAGAAATCAAATTCTTATGTAATGCATCGATTCCATAAATTATGAAATATATTGGTAAAATTAATAAAACTTGTATTAAGTATGTTACTTAAGACATGAAGCAAGTGATAATTTTGTTTTCTAGGTGATATTGATATAGAAATCAAAGCCCAAAGATTTCAGAGTTCTGTGTGATTGATACGTGTCAATTTACACATATGTTTGTCTCATCTCAATGTTATTTCAGCATAACTGAGAACAGAACTAAATAAAAATATCACTCAAATGTTTAGCTTTATTTTGTTACTGAATATGTCATTTTGTATCTATTTTATTTGAAAAATCTGGTAAATTTATTTAAGTCATATCAACAATAATGAGAAATAAGCAGGATCTAGCTCCTTAAAAGAGAATGAATAAGAAAAAAAATTTCTCTATTGTTTTCTTCCAAGGCTGAATTAAGCCAGGCCCAAGGAAACATAGGTCCCATGCTTTCACTTATTTGCAATAACTAGTATTTGTCTGAGACAAGCAGAAACGGTCAGATAAGTTATGTTAGGCAAAATGGACCCCAAAATAAGGACTCAAATGTTATTTTTTTCTTTCTTGCTATTGTTTCTAACATATTTATAAGATGATTTCTTTGTTGCTTTGTATGTCTCTTCCCCATGGTATAACCCCTGTTTTCACTGTATTTGATGTTGGTATACTTTGTGGAGGGGGAGGAAAAAAAAACTTATTGTTTAAATAGTGATAAAGGTGGACCCATTGAAATAAAGAAATGTACAAGCCATTTTGTTTAAAAACGAACTTTACAACTTTGGCGGAGGGGGGCTGGGGTGAGCATGGGAAAGGATACGAAGGGGAAACAAAGGAGGAGGCAACAATGCTTGTTAAGAAATGCACTGATTACATGGGCCATGTAATAGTAACCCTCTGTAATGTATTTTCACAATTAAAAAAGGAAGAAAAAGAAAGAAAGAAAAAAGTGAAACAACAAAGAAAAAAATTGAACATCATTTTGCATTTTGACTTTGTATATTCTGGTGCTTTGCAATTGTGTATTATGTGACTATCCCATAAATCTGGGCTCAAATCACTAGGGCCACTGGAAGAAAATTTCAAAATCTAAAGCAGCTAACACCGCTGTGCAGTTGTTTGTGGGTTTCACTACAGTAGCAGCAGGGCATTGTTATACCTGGAATGGAGACCCTTCAAAAATCACCAGAGACCAAGATCAATGTAAGTGAAAAAGAAGTCGTTTATTTGCAAGTTCAAGCTTGGTCCTCCACGCACTCGGTAACCCGTGACACTAAGAAGCCCTGAGCATAGACTCAGTACAGTTTTCATGGTATTGAAAACACAACCTTAAGGGAGTGTTACATGAGATATTACATGATTGGCTAATATTTTAAGCAAATTAAGCTACACATACATGATTGGTTATTATTAATACTGACTTGTTATTGACGGATACCACTTGGCGACTGGGTCACCTTGTCTCGTATAGCCACCCAGGGTTTGGTTGATGTATCCAGAGAAAATTCCTGGAGCTTGCCCAAGGATTATTTATGTTTCAGTTGCCTGGCAATTGTTTTCTTTTCTATATCATTTCTGGGTCAAATTCATGGTTCTTTTTACAATCTGTACCTCACAAGATGGTTGCTAGTCTGTAATGGAGTTACTTAGTTATTTATTGTGCCTCTTTAAGTCTTAGACTCTTCATTCCCCCGTTTCTATTATGCACCTGAAAGGCTAATCATTGTCCTTACGGGCCTGCGTTATGTCTTTTATCAGGGATTAATTGATATGGCATTCTCAAGACCATCAGTTGTACGGTATTGACTCGTTTCTTAACACACATCACTAATGGATTTACAACACAAGGCCCTATAGTGAACACAAGCACTATAATGATAATGGGACCCAACAGAGTGGATATTAATGTAGTAATCCAAGGGGAATAGTTAAACCATGATTCAAACCATCCTACTTGCTCTTCCCTTATTCTTTTACAACTCCAGAGTGATTTGCATAGAAGCAACATTCTTCCCCAGGGCAGCACATAGACCTTCTTGCTGTAAGAAAATTAAGTCCAGCCCTTGCCTGTTTTGTAACACCACCTCAGGTAAGAAATCATGAGATTTTTGAAGGTAGGCTGTAGAACGTTCCAGGTTTTTGATATCCTCATCTATAGAAGCACAAAGGTTAGAGTAGGGTGTTCTCTGAGTAACCAGGGATGCTACTCGAGTCCCTACTCCAGCTAAGCCCACCAGGGCCACGATAGTCACGGCTGTTATTATTTCTATTTTAGCTCTTTGCAGCCAATAGCTTGCTGTGGACATTTTTATCATCTTGTCTTCCAGAGAATTGTCAAGTAATCGTGGGATGAGTTGCACCGTGACACAAAAGCTGTGGGTCCTATTTAAAACTTCCAATGCACAAAAGGGGTTAGGTCAGTTGAACATGTCTACCAAACATCTTGGAGAGGTAATCGATAAGCTTCCCCAGGAGTCCATTCTTGGGTCTGATTACATAAGTGAGTAAAATTAGTTAGTATTCGTCCTACACATAACCGTTGTCCTATAACTGCCTTTAGGGTAAGTTTTGCCTCTTTTTATTCCCATCTGCATGATTTACTTGTTTTAGTTACATTCTGTAGCCCTGCAATACCCTCATAACATGGGGGTCTCATATCATAACACATCCAACATGTACTGGTAATATCAGGGCAGGTCTGATTTATTAGATTATAAGTTTGAACCAACAGCTGCCATAGAGAATCCTCCAGCAAGGGATGTTCTCCCTGAGGGGGGGGTCTCCTCTTTTCGGAGGAGATGGGGTCATTACAGCCTAGGGCTTTTTCTTTTCACTTACTTTGGCTTTTGTGGCAGAAGCCGGTCTTAAAACAGTGTTTGGTCCCATTACTGAAAGGAAATAGCTAGCTGTGGCAATTGTCTGTAGAATTCTAAGTGTGCCATTGTAAGTCTTTCAACATCAGTAAAATCTTAGTCCCCAAGTCTTTCCTAATTCCCAACCTAGGACTTGTTTTCCCTTGTCTGTGAACCGAACTGTCTCTCAGGCATCAGAATCCTGGGAAACCCTAATTTGCTGGTGCACAGGAATCCCATTAAACTGGATGCCCACTGGCCCTTGATTTAGTAAAAGTAACAAGGTCTCCTCCTTTTCCTTTCCATTTTCCTGAGGTACTTGTTTTGCAGCCCCAGCTCTTACAGTAAAAATCCTCTGGTCCTCCACAATTACTAGTCCTTCCTTCCCCTGGGCAAACATACCAGTGTCTCCATCTACACTCAACAAGCCTAGGTCCTTACCATACTCCCTCAGCGAGCTGGCACAAATTAAATATAAGCCTGTATAGAAACCATAGGGAGGGTCCCTCTTTCACAGCCAGAGGGAAACGTTTTTCCATTACCTGATTACTAATAATCCCAGCCCAATTATATGGGGGATTAGGATTGCAGCCATCCACTATTATGTCAATACAATTTCCAAGTAAGGTATATGTCAACAACCATTTCATGACTTAGTCTTTTTACGGCTCAATTTGAGCTTTAAGTATTGTCTTTGGAAATTGAGACTTATCACTCTGAGTTCTCTCCAATATCGCTTATGGGATCTGCAGGCTTTGCATGCAAATCGTGGATCCAGGTAGCGATGCCGTCAACTTTGAGGACAGTTGGATTCGTCAAGATGACCACAAAGGTCCTTTCCACCGCGGTTCCAGGTTTTCCTGTCGGTGTCTTTTCACCAGGACCCAGTCCCGGGGCAGAAGTGATGTGGGATCGTTGGAGGGCCTGACTTGTACAGCACATTCAGTCTAGGCCAGACATAAAGGCGAGTCCTCTACAGGACCCTGAGAGAGAACAAAAGTTCAGAGTCATCATCTTCCCTAAGAAACTGCTCTGAAAATTAGAAATTATGGGAGGGGGCATTTCGAATACAATTTCATAGGGGGAAAGACCAATTTTCAAAGGGGAGTTTCGTACTCTGTATAAGGCAAAGGGAAGGAGAGTTACCCACTCACCACCAGTCAACATAGTCAATTTGGTCAGGGTCTACTTTACAGTTCTATTCATCCTTTCTACCTGTCCTGAGCTTTGGGGGTCTATAAGCGCAATGCAGTTTCCAATCTGCCCCAAGAGCATTAGCAATTCCCTGACTTACCTTCAACACAAAGGCTGGCCCATTATCTGATCCTATCATGCTAGGGAAGTCAAACCTGAGTAAGATTTCTTCCAGCAATTTCTTAGCCACCACCTGTGCTGTTTCATGCTTTGTAGGAAAGGTTTTTACCCATCCTGAAAAGGGAAAACTAATAGATATTTATATCCATACTTGCCAGGTTTGATTTCTGTGAAGTCTACCTGCCAGTAGGTTCCTGGTCTATCTCCTCTTATCCGACTGCCTGGTCCTGCCTGAATTTTCCCTGCATTAGTCAGCTGACATGCTTTAAAGTCCCTGACAATCTGTTCTATTTTAGCAAGTCTATTCTTGACCCTAAGACCAGTATTTCTCACCAGGTCTTGCATCTTCCTCCCACTCGTGTGGGTGCTCAATGCATTTTCAGTAGTATTTTACTCCATAACTGTTCAAGCAATACAATGTTGCTCTTAGAGTCTCTCCATTAACCATTCAGGCATTGTGCCATTGTTAGTTGATCAATCCATTTTAAATCTTCTGTGGTATATGTAGGAGTGTCCAGGAGAGTTCTTGCACCGGGGTCTGGCAGGTTTATCATCATTACAGAGTCTTTTTGTGTTGTCATTTCCCTGGCAGTTCTGTCGGCCAGGTTATTGCCTTTATTCACAGCATCTTTAAGTTTTTGATGTCCAGGTAAATGAACAATGGTCAACTTCTTAGGCAACCAAAGAGCAGCGATTAAGGCCAAAATTTCATCTTTATTTTTGATGGACTTTCCCTATGCTGTCATTAATCCTCTTTCTTTGTAGATAGCTCTGTGTATATGAGCCATTGCAAATGAATACTCACTATCACTATACAGAGTTAGTCTTTTATTCTTTCCTAGCGTTAGTACTTGGGGTCAGGGCTAATAATTCGGCTCTCTAGGCTGACGTGCCTATGGGCAGAGGTTCGGCCCAAGCCACATCAGTCTCAGTCATTACTGCTGCTCCCGTGTACCTGTGTCCTTGATGAACAAAGCTGCTCCCATCTATAAACCACACGAGTTCAGCATCTGGTAACACTGATCTCTTAAGTCCTCTTGGATATTACGGACTTGCGCCAGGATCTCCGAGCAATCATGTAGTGACATGTCTAGGTCTGGATCTGGTAGAAAAATCGCTTGGTTGACAGCTGAGGGAACCAGGAAATTAATTCTGAAAGGACTGAGTAGCAGTCCTTGGTAATGGATTAGTCAGGCATTGCTGAGCCATCGATCTGGTGGCTGCTTTAACACACTCTCAATAGCATGGGCGTGGTCACATACAGTTCCTGCCCCATAGTTAATTTGCATCTTTACCATTAAAGCAGTAGCCACTTTCATTCTCAGGCATGGTGGCCATCCTGCTGCCACCGGTCTAATTTCTTTGATAAGTAGGCTACTGGTCTTCTCCATGGGCCTAGATATTGGTTTAGGAATCCTTTCATAATCCCATTATGTTCATCCACATACAAATTAAATTGTTCAGTTGTATCAGGGAGTCCTAATGCTGAGGCTGTCAATAAGGCAGTTTTTATCTGTTCAAAGGCTTGTTCAACCTACTCCATCCATAAAAACAGCTGCTTTTCTTTGGTAGCCTCATAAAGGGGTTTAGCCAACTCCGCAAACCCAGGAATCCACCGAAAACAAAAGCCTGCTGAGCCCTAAAGCTCCCTTACATGGTGCTGAGACTGGGGTGTTGGAATTTTAAGGACAATTTCTTTTCTTTCTTTTGTAAGCCACTGCTGCTCCCCTTTCAATAAATAGTCCAGATAAGTTACCTCTGATTTGCAGATTTGAACTTTCTTGGCCAACACTCAAGAAACCAAGGCTTCCCAAAGTCTGGAGTAAATCCTCCATTCCTCGGATGCATTCTCTTTCAGTTTTAGCAGCAATTAATAAGACATCCACATATTGCAACAAAGTCAAGCTAGGGTGGCTTCCCCTAGCCTCACCTAAGTCCTCATGCAGGGCTTCGTCAAAGAGTGTTGGTGAGTCTTTAAATCCTTGAGGAAGTCTTTTCCAGTTCAGCTGTCCATTAATATCTCTTTCTACATCTGTCCACTCAAAGGAGAAGAGATCTTAGCTTTTAGCTGCCAAGGGTAGGCTGAAAAAGGCATTTTTTAAATCTAATACTGTGTACCACTGCCTTTCGGGAGGAAGGGGGCTCAGGAGTGTGTAGGGGTTGGGTACAGTCGTGTGAACGTCCACTACCCATTTGTTTACCTCCCTTAAGTCCTCCACTGGCTTATATTCATTGGAGTGGGGCTTACAGACTGATAGCAGGGGAGTGTTCCATGCCGACTGACAGGGCGCAGTATATCCAGTTCTAGCAGACACCTAATGTGGGGGGTTATTCCCACCCGTGCCTCCATGCATATAGGGTACTGCCAGACTATGACTGGGTCAGCTCCTGGCTTTACCTCAATAAATAGAGCTGGTCTATTCTTCGCTAGTCCCACTCCTCAAATCTCTGCCCAGGCTTATGGATACCTTTCCAGCCAGTAGGTGATTTCTTGTTGAGGAGCCTGAGGTGATTGCTGCAACCGGTACTCATCTTCCAGGCTCATAGTCAGCCCTTGTATTGGTCTCCCTTGGGCATCTGTCACCTGGGAGCCTTCTGGATAGAAGTGAATCTGTGCCCCGACCTTAGTCAACAAGTCTCTTCCTAATAAGGGATAAAGGCTCTCTGGGATAACTAAAAATGAGTGAGACACTCGTCCCATCACCAGATCCATTGTTCTTTGGGTGGTCCATGAGTATCGTTTAACTGCTGTGACCCCTTGCACCCAAGAAGTTTTGTTCGAAAGTTTTCCATGGGGCTTTATTACTCCTTGGGACATTTTGAGTTGTGGTCATATCCCAAATTGCTGAAAGTATCGGCTATTTCATTTTGTGACAATTGTAATTAATTTTCTCCTTTCCTCTGGTCTTATGTGTGGATTGATATACATTGAAATGGGTCAGAACCAGAATGCACCTCACACTTCCCTTACCTTCCTAACAAGTAATTGAAAGAATGTTAAGGACAGAGCTAACAATGTCCCAATGTGTAAAGTGTGGACTAGCTGGTTTGTCTAAGATCCCAAAGGGGTAGACAGAGACACTTTGCGATATTCTAGCAGTGGCATCCGATAGATTACCTGACTGCAGGTTTGCTTCAAGTGGGCCAATCTTTCTAGGCCAGATTTCACCCTTCGAGGTGGAAAAATAAGGGGGTCTGAAAGAGAAAGTAGTTATTATTGGATGAAGAAACAGAGCGAAGACTAACAGCCTCAAACAGAGAGAAACAGAGTCTCTTGACATCCATCTCCGGATGAACCTGAGTGAGGAAATGTTTCATAATACTCATATTACAAACACACAGACATTAGGACAAGACACACATTTAACATCATGCCCATGGTAGAGTGTCAGACAGAAAGTGAAGGATTACAGACAGGATAAATCCCAAATGTCCTCACTAGTAGACAGTCTACCTTATAAACTATCAGAAAGAAAGTTTCTGGCAACAAACAGGCCCAAGTGTCCACACTAGTGGATAGTTTATCTTCCGCGGGAAATGGGGGACCTCTCCCACCAGTCCAGTTGGCTGCCTTATAGCACTATCCAACAGGACTTCTTGTCAACTCCAATACCAATCCTGCTGGACATAAAGACCCCAGACAGTTACAAAGTGGCAATGCCTTAACTTACCAGCCATTCTTTGCTACTCTCTGATCAGGTATCTGGGTGGGTTTATGAGTTTATCCCGGACGAGCCTCCACCTGTTATACCTCCTCCAAAGACCGCCAGAAACCAAGATCAATGTAAGTGACAAGAGTGGTTTATTTGCAAATTCGAGCTTGGTCCTCTGTGCACTCGGTAACTGGTGACACTAAGAGGCCCCGAGCATAGAATCAGTACAGTTTTTATAGTATTGAGTAAACAACCTTAAGGGAGTGTGACATGAGAAATTACATGATTGGCTAATATTTTAAGCAAATTAAGCCACACATACATGATTCCTTATTATTAATACTAACTTGTTATTGACGGGTACCACCTGGCCACTGGGTCACCATGTCTCGTATGGCCACCCAGTGATTGGTTGATGTATCCAGAGAAAATTCCTGTGGCTTGCCCAAGGATTATATATGTTTTAGTTGCCTGGCAATTGTTTTCTTTTCTGTGTCATTTCTGGGTCAAATTCATGGTTCTTTTTATAATCCGCACCTCCAAAGGTGGTTGCTAGTCTGTAATGGAGTTATTTAGTTCTTTATTGTGCCTCTTTAACTCAGACATTTCAGCACAAACTCTACAAAGGAAATAATTCTAGTTCTTTGCAGGCAAGAATGTGATGAAAAGCATACTTTTACCGTCCTACATGAAATAGGAAGACACACTTTAAAAGCTTACTAAGTGATCAGTCCTTAAATAACAGTGCCAGTTTTAAGGCACTCTAGATAATTCAAGTCCTTTACCTCCCCACAACCATAACTGCCATTCACAAATCATTGCCAAGGTGAATTTCTAGGTCTTTTTGATATTTCAAATGGCTTAGGAGTAACATAAACAATAATTCAACTGGTTGAGAAAATTTAATTTAGAATAAGCAAAAAATCAGAGTCAACTACATAGCATAACCTTTAGGGAAAATGAATTAAGGAATATGGTATGTCCTTTGTAAGTTAATATTAGACATTAGGGCAAAATGCCAGTAACAGGCTCTGCAAGAAGGACATAGAACTCTTTAAGATATATTAAAGATTACCTAGGGACAAGTAATTTTACCTACATTTTCTATTATATGATAGCACATTTGTATCTGCTGATCAGAGAGACTCAAAAAGTTTTTAAATGAAAAATGCATTGTCATGAATGAATGAAATCAGGGATTAGATGGCTTAGGAGCTGGGTGGTTCCGTTAAGTAATCTCATTATTTTGAATGATCTAGTTTTTTGTATATGTGGAATTATGAAAGTATTTTATGACTGGGCAAGGAAGTTTATTATTAGATAGATCATTTTCTCATACCCAATGTCAGGAACCTAACCTAAGTTAGATTGGTAAATATGTGAGTATGAGTGTGTGTGTGTGTGTGTGTGTGTGTGTGTGTGTGTGTGTGTGTGTGTGTGTGTGTGTGTGCCTGCAAGCATGTATTTAGAAGGAAGAATCTTCTTTCTCTCAGGGTATAGACTTAATTGCATTAGCTATAATAAATTAATGACAGCAGATAAAGGTAATTAATATTTTGTGCCATATGTTTATGTTCCTAAGAATGCATGAACAAACTAAAAATTATGTATGGGATATGAGTTTTTTGGAAGGTCTGCTGAAATTATAAACATTTGGAATCTTGAGAAGGATATCAATGGCAATGATTTTAATGTAGAACAATTTTAGACAACACTTGCAAGGATATGTAATCCTATATGAAAATGCAATATTTATTGATTTTTCTATAGCTATACTATTCTATAAATTTGTGGGGAAACAAGTTAAATTATAGAAATATAAAGTAATGTCATTATTTATTGCATACAGTTTTACACTTTAGTTTCTTCAAGTAGACATCCCATTTGTTTCTACTATATAAGAAGGAAAACCCTAAATATTACATTTTGTGCCATATTTCACATTGGGAAGCTTTGTCTATATCAATAAGTTTATGTATTTTGTTTCTGCTTTCCTATTCATAACTCTGTTTCTCATAGTATTCTTCTAAGAATTTTTTCTTTCTCCCAGTTTGGGGCTTGAACATACCTCAAGCTCTCAGTTTGTTTGCTAATAGTAGTAAATCTCCAAAAAGAACCATGTAGTTATTTGGAGATAGAACATCATGAACTTTCTTACCAGCCTGAAAACCATTATCCCTCAAGTCTCATCCTTCTTAAAAACTAGAATAATAGAGATGAGTCATGGACCCCAAGCATCAATGACTTTTCATGTCTTATAGATTCCTCATGTTTTCTAGTAATTGTAATAATAAACCACCACAGTAAATACTTTGCCTCTGAGTTGGTGGAACTAGAACTCCAAGATCAGAATTGGCTTCTTCTGAGTCCTCTTTCCTTAGTATATTCAATTCCTTCTGCTTCTCTTGGAGGAGAATTCAACTTAAATGCTACCTTTGAGATACTGTATCCACATGCAGTGAATGAGTTTTCGATTTTAATATGACTTCAGTGGGACAGTATCCAACAAATAACATATTCCTTAATGGATAAAAGAAAATCTCTAATAGGAAATTATTTGGTTTGGCCATGGAAATTATGATTATACTTTAAAAATTAACAAAAGAGGTAAAGTTTTTATTAGAGCTTGTAAAACCAGTATGAAGTCTTGACCTTAGACATGCCGTTCTTAACCTGGCACACATTTAAATTCCTAGTGGTACGGGAGGATTGAACCCAAAACCCTGTACTTGTGAAACAACACCTCTACTACTGTCATACCAGCAGATTGTAATTGGATTACTTATTTTGAGGTAGTATCACTATGCGTGGGCCTTATTGGACTGTGGTCCTCCTAAAACAGGCAAGAAAACATTGCACCGAGCAAATGGTTAGAGTTTCTGAAACTTCTTTTTTTGTCTGGGCTTGCCTGGAACTGGAATTCTCTAATCTTTGTTTCCCAAGTAGATAAGATTATAGGTTTGAGTCACTTTATCTAGTAAAGGTATACAATTTCAAAATGTCTGGATATTGCCTGTATTTGTGCTTAACATATATACCTAACCTTAATTTTCCCCCTCTTACGTTTAGTACTCTGAGTTGAAAACATTGGCTTTCTTGATATACATGGCTTTGTTTGGAATGGAATCCCATAACAATCAAAAAAAATCTCCCAAAAGTTTATGTCAAAAACCATGGAAAAGAAGACTTCAGGCTGGAAAAAAACACTAATATTTAATTTATAAATGCAATATATTTATAGTGTTAGTCAGTGCTTTCTTAAGTATGAGAAGAGAACGAAGGCAGAAATGTGAAAAATGTCAGATATAATTTTGATAACTTTCTAGGTCTCTGTAGAAATTTTGTAGTTGTCACTTCATGTTATCTTACTATCTTAAAGCTTGCTTTATTAAAACCCTCTGGGTAGATATTGCTTGGGCTGACTGGTAATCTTCTCCAAGAAATGAGCCTTATTTTAGAAGGCTGATGGTGTAGTAAATAAAGGAATGTTGAGAAAGAGGACAGGTATTGTCACAGAATGAGCCGACCAGGTTGAACAGCTGAACAGCAAAACAAAGCAGTTTCAATTCTGATGATCCACTAGGGAAGATATTTGGATATCTATATACACATATGCATATGCATGCATGCATGAAATCGTAATTCTCCAGTAGAATGTTGAGAAATTTGGCCTGACAATTATAAAACTATATCAAACTTGTTGCAGGAAAGGTACAGTAAAATATTAATATTTTAGAATAGATTTTGCATTGATTTTGTAAAGAATGAAAATTCTTCCTTCGTTTTATACTTTACAAATATCCTTAGTAGATTCTGTTTTTTCATATTGTAGTAGGAGAATCTATACAATGCTGAGAATTGGAATTACACAAAATATGCAATTTGGATGGGAACTGGAATTTGAAGTATGTAATCTTAGCTAGTTAAGAGATTGACATCTGAACATAACAGTGTGAAGCTAGCCTAAGTGGGAAACTTCATTAAATTCTTATCTCCAATTAACCACCAGGGGAAATGAAGTTCCAGTTCAACTTATATGTAGAGCACTGGCCTTGAACACAAAAGCACCATCCAGGCCCTGAGTTTAAGCCCTAGGATCACCAGAAACAAAAACACAAGATACAACATGGAATTAGATATTTTATAATGAAGTATATTTTAATACAATCTACATTGTTACAAAGACTAGACTTCTGTGTTAGCTTTATAATCTACCATAATAAGTGATATTGTCCATTTACTAAGCAGAAAGGCTTACTCAGATTTACAAGTCTGAAGGTTTCAGTGTATGTTCAGTTGGTTTTATTGTTTGGAGGGCTGTGACAAGACAATGTCAAGGTGGGAAGTATGTCAAAGAGAAATGTTTTTTACCTAGAATGATTTAAAGATAAAAGACGGAAGTATGTGAGAGGCTATGTTCTCATGGGTTTCACTCTGAAGAACGTAATCTCCAGAAGAACTATTGAGGTATTCTCCACAATCTGGGAGGAAGTGGAAAGTACTTTTTCTTTAACACATAGGTCTTTCTGCGGCATTCTAAATTCAAATGGCAACATTTTCACCAATGATAATGATTTGTCCAAGGGTGGCAGTAATTAGATATTTCAAGAAATTCTAAGCAGATCTAAGCAGACTAAATATTTTATGGAATTCCTATTAAAATATTTTCTTTCAGACTGCCTGGGTCTTAATATTACACATGTGTATATCTGTGTGTTTGTATGTGTGTATGTGTTTGAATAAATTAATACAACAATGTAGCTGATAAAAATAGTCCTATGGCTTTTGTTTTTCTTCTCATAATATGAAAGCCTGTAAAAATTACCAATCAATATTTATTGCAGCATTATTTACCATAGCTAAGATATGGAACCAACCCAGATGCCCCTCAGTAGATGAATGGATCAAGAAAAAATGGTATATATACACAATGGAATTCTATGCCTCCATCAGAAACAATGGCATTGCCCCATTTGTTAGGAAATGGAAAAACTTGGAAAAAATTATATTAAGTGAAGTAAGCCAGGCCCAAAGAAACATAGGTCCCATGATTTCCATTATTTGCAACATCTACTATATGTATGAGTCAAGCAGAAAAGGTCAGATAA
Organism: Dipodomys spectabilis; assembly: GCF_019054845.1. Lineage (NCBI taxonomy): Eukaryota > Metazoa > Chordata > Mammalia > Rodentia > Heteromyidae > Dipodomys > Dipodomys spectabilis. Next base: position 430,929 of record NW_024871387.1, on the reverse strand, counting down.
TGTGATGTTAGGAAAATGAACCCTTAGATATGTATTTTAATGTTTTTTTTTCTTTCATGCATGTGTTTCTAACGCATTTATAAGATTATTTCTTTGTTGCTTTGTATGTCCCTCCCCCACAGTATAACCCCTGCTTTCACTATATTTGATGTCAGTATAACTTGTGGAGGAGATGGGGAAAAACAAGTCGTTTAAGGGTACAGGTGGACCTGTTGCAACAATGAGAAGTACAAGTTGTCATGTCCAAAACGAGCTTTACAACGTCGGTGCGGGGGGGGGGAGGAGAAGGATTGGAATTGGGGGGGTGGGGTGAGGCTGGGAAGGGATGTGAAGGGTAAACAAAGGAGGAGGCTGCAATGCTTGGTAAGAAATGTATGCATTATCCTGCCCATGTAATTGTAACCCCTCTGTACAGTAAGTTCACAAATAAAAAAATGAAAAAAAATTACCAACCAAATAACATCCAAGATTAAAACATTAGTGCTGTCCAAAAGATTTGCATGCAAACCCAAGAACGTCCACCTTATTTCAGACCACCATGTTTTAGGAAAATTTTAAGTCTATAAATTATCTTGTCACCAAGGAAACAACATACAATATTTCTTTTAAAAATACCTAGATTGCAGAACACTTTACCCAGAAAATTGAAGGAATATAATTTATGCGTTTTAATATAAATATTTAGACACTTAAATGTATATTCTATTATTATTATTATTATTATTGTGAAATATCTTACAGAGGGTTTACAATTGTTTCCTCCTCCTTTATTTCCCCATACCATCCCTTCCCCTCTCCCCCTCATCCACACATCCCTCTACCACCACCCTCCCCACCACCCCCTCCACACACTCTACCAAAGTTGTAAAGTTCATTTATCGACATAACGTCTTATACATCTCATTATTGTAATATGTGTCCACCTGTAAACCTATTTAAACTGTTTTTCCCATTCCTTCCAAAAATTATATCAACATCAAATACAGTGAAAGCAGCACTTATAGCCTGGGGGAAGTACATACACAGCCACAAACAAATCATCTTATAAATATGTTGAAAACAATAACAAGAAAGACAAGAAAACTTTTGAATCAATATCTTGGGATTCATTTCTCCAAACAACAACCTGTCTGACAGTTTCTGTTTGTCTCAGACATATATTAGTTATTGCAAATAAGGGACACCATGGGATCTATGTTTCTTTGGGCCTTACTTTGGGACTTACTTCACTTAATATAATTTTTTCCAATCTTTCCATTTCCTAACAAATGGGGCAATGTCCATTGTGTATATATACCACATATTCTTGATCCAATCAAGAATATGTCTAGATTGGTTCCCTATCTTAGTTATGGTAAATAATGCTGCAATGAGCATAGTGATGCTGGTATCTTTAGTATGGTTCTGTTTGTGATCATTTGAGTAAATGCCCAAAAGTGGGATTGCTGAGTCATAGGGGAGCTCTATGTGGAATCTTCTGAGGAACCTCCATAACAAATTCCAAAATGGTTGAACAAGTTTCTACTCCCACCAAAAATGCGGTAAGGTTCCCTTCTGCTCACATCACATCCAGCATTTGTTGTTATTAGGGTTCTTGATTATAACCATTTTAACTGCGGTGAGGTGGTATCACAATGTGGTTTTCATTTGCATTTCTTTTCTGGCTAGGGAGGTTGAGCATTTCTTCGTGTCTAATGTCCATCCTTCATTCGTATTCAGAGAAGTTTCTCTTTAAGTATTTAGTCCACTTATTTATTGGCCAGTTGTTCCTTTGAGGATTTGTTGTTGGGGGATTTCATTTTTTGAGATCCAGGTATATTTTAGATATGAGACCCTTGTCCGATGTATGGCTAGGGAAGTTCTCCCAATCAGTGGGCTTTCTATTGATCTTGCTAGCTATATCCATTGCCAAGCAGAAGCTCTGCAAATTCATTCAATTCCATTTGTTCCACCTTTCTTTGATTTGTTGTATTTCTGGGTCTCTATTAAGAAAATATTGGTCTGGGCAAAGGAGACCTAGGGTTTCTCTTACGACATCCTGGAATGTTTTCACAGTGTGCTTTAACTTTGAGTTCTTTGATCCATTTGGAGTTGATTCTGATTCAGGGTGATATATAAGGATGTAGCTTTAGTTTTCTACAAGTGATTAACCAATTTTTCCAGTACCATTTACTGAAGAGGCTGTCTTTCTTTATTCATGTTTTTAGCACCCTTATTGAAGATTACAGTGCTATAGGTCTGTAGGTTCATTTCTGGGCTTTCAATTCTATTCCATCTATCCTGAGGTCTGTTCTTGTGTCAGGACCAAGCTGTTTTGATTACTATAGCTTTGTAGTAGAGTTCATAGTTTGATATTTATATTCCTCCAGCACTGTTCATTCTGTTAAGGATCATTTTGCTATTTGGGGTCTTTATTATTCCATATGAATTTTTGGATTGCTTCTTCTATTTCCTTGAAGAATGAGGTTGGAATATTGATAGGTATCACATTGAATTTGTAGATAGCCTAGGGAAGTATTTCTGTTTCCATGATGTTGATAATTCCAATCCAGGAGCATGGGAGGTTTTTCCACATTCTAATTTCTGTTTTGATTCCTTTTTAAAGTTTTTAAAGTTTTCATCATTGAGGTCCTTCACTTATTTGGTTAAGTAAATTCCTAGGTATTTTATTTTTTGTGGGGCTATTACAAATGGAGTTGCTTTCCTGATTTCAGCCACGCTTTACCCATTGTTGGCATACAGAAAAGGCATTGATTTTTGAGGGTTAATTTTATACCCTGCTATTTTTCCAAAGGTTAGAATCAGCTTGAGGTATTTAGGACTGGAGTCCGTGGGATTCTTTTAAGAGAAGATCATGTCATCTGCAAAGAGGGAGAGTTTTACGTCATCTTTCCCTATTTGGATCCTTTTTATGTTTGCAACTTGTCTTATTGCTGTAGCTAGGCATTCTAATGCTAAAATGAATAGAAATGGAGAGAGTGGACATCCTTGTCTTATTCCTGAGTTAAGAGGAAATGGCTTTAGTTTTTCACCATTAAGTTTTATGCTGGCTGTAGGTTTGTAAGTTTGTCATACACAGCCTTTATTGTATTGAGGAATGTTCCCTAGATTCCTAATTTTTCCAGAACCCTCATGACAAAGGGTTATTGAACCTTGTCAAATGTTTTTTCTGCAACTATTGAGATAACCATGTGGTTCTTATCCTTGCTGTTTGTGATGTGATGAATTATACCAGATTATTTGGTTATGTTGAACCAACTTTGCATCCCTGAAATGAATCCTGTTTGATGCTGGTGTATGATTTTGGGGATGAATTGTTCAAGTCAATTGGCCAAAACTTTGTTGAGAAGTTTTGCATCAATACTCATCAAAGAAAGAGAACAAAGAAATGGGTCTATAGTTCTCTTTCTTTGATGAGTCCCTGCCTGGTTTGGGGATGAGGGTTATGATGGCTTCATAGAATGAGTTCGGTAGTGAACTTTCTCCTTCAATTTCATTGAAGATTTGAAGGAGTATTGATGTGAGCTCTGACATGAAAGCCTTGTAGAATTCCGCTGTAAATCCATCTGATCCTGGGCTGTTCTGAGGTGGGAGGTCTTTTATTACTGTGTCTATTTCCATACTTGATATGGGCCTGTTAACATGGTTTAACTCATCTTGGTTTACTTTCAACATTACAATATTTGCTAGGAAAACGTCCATTTCTGCCTGGTTCTCTAATTTATTAGTATAAAGGTTTGAGAAATATTCCGTTATAATGTTCTGAAGCTTAGTTGTTTCTGTGGTGATGTTTCCATTCTCATCTCTGAGTTTATTTATTTGAGTGTATTCTCTTCTTTTTCTCATAAGATTTGCTAAGGGTCTGTCAAATTTGTTAATTTTTCAAAATACCATTTCTTTGGGGTTTTTTTGGTTCTTTCTGTTTTCATATTTGGATTCTAATTTGTTTAATTCTGATGTAATTTTAATGATTTCTTTCCATCTACTGTATTGCGTTTATCTTGTTCCTCTTTTTCAAGTTGGTTCAGATATCTCATTAAATTGTTGGTTTCAGATCTCTCCAATTTGTTGGTGTAGGAACTCAGAGCTATAAACTTGCCTCTGAGTACTGCCTTTGCTGTGTCCCAGAGGAGCTGGTAATTTATGTGTTCATTTTTGTTGAATATCATGAACATTTTAATTTCCTTTCTCATCTCTTCCATGACCCACTGGTGATTCAACAGTGTGTTGTTCAGCCTTCATTTGTTACAGGAAGTTCTTTGGTGGATTTTGGTGTTGAGTTCTAACTTTATTCCTTTGTGGTCTGGGAGAATGAATGGTATAAATTTAATATTTCTGAATTTGGACAAGTTTGTTTTTTGACCTAAAATGTGGTCTGTTTGGAAAATATTTTGTGTGCTGCTGAAAAAAAGGTGTATTCTGATGCTGCTGGGTGATATATTCAGTAGATATCTGTTAAATCTAGCTGATCTATGCAGTTGTTTAGATGTGCAGTTTCTCTACTGAGTTTTTGACGTGTTGATCTACATAGTCAGGATAGTGGTTTGTTAATGTCACCAGCAATTGATGTCTTTGCATCTATGTGAGATATGAGGGAAAGCAGTGTTTCTTGGATAAATTTTCGTGTTCTCTTCTTTGGCAAATATATATTTAGAATTGTAATAATCTCCTGGAGGGGAGATCCCCTAATTATTATGTAGCGACTTTGGTAATCTCTTCTCATTAATTTTAATTTGAAGTCTATTTCATCTGATATTTGGATTGAAACACCTACGTATTTATAGGAGTCATTTGCTGGGTAGATTTTGTTTGGGCCTTTCACTTTCAAAAGTTGTTTGTTTGTATGGGCATGGTGTTACTCCTGAAGGCAGCAGATAAAGGAATCTTGCTTTTTAATCCAACTAGACAGTCTATGTTGCTTAATTGGAGAGTTAAGTCCATTAATGTTCAGAGTTAGGACTAAGTGGTATTTGGGAGTAGCAGGATACAACTGTAACATCATTATGGATGTTGACACTGGCATGGAATTCATTTCCTTTTTTATCTGACAAATGAATATACAAAATAACATAACTTTAACTAAATAACAAGAGCTAACTAAGCATATTACCAGAAAAGTCATCATGCAAGCCTTATTGCAACTAGGGTAAAAAAAAAATCTGTCATATTCATTCTGTATTTCTTTTACATGTTGATTTTTTTCTTAAATTATTTACTTTAGCTCGCATCTTAAAAACAGTGTGTTAAATGATGTATATTTTGGTAATTAATTTTGGTTGCCTCCTTAAATTTTGTTTTGAGTATAATGTCTCACTTCATTTACTAACTCATGAAATGATGCTGATTACAAAACAAATGCTAATAACCACTGTTTATAATACACAAAATCTCATAAGCAAGATTTCATGAAGCATTGGTTAACATTTTGATTTCATGGTCTCATGATGATGCCTATCTGCAGGAGTACAGTTGTACCTAGATTCCTCAGCCTAAATTTAGCCACAGTTGAAAAATGTTTATATCTTTATCTGTCATCCATCAGAGATTAAACTTGAGTATAAAACCTAAGAAAATGGTAAGGTAAGAATTTAGCTTTTCTGGACATAAAGTAAACAATATGCCTCATAGAGTAACTCATTAGTTTAAAGTCAAGCTGTTTCTCCAAAACATTCTAAATACTTCCTTACAATGTATATTATTCTAAAAAATGGAATGGGGAATGTGAGAAGAAGACTAACCAAGTATTGTCTTCAAATATACATAATTTGTATTTACCTCCTTTTTTTCGTTATAAGCATTTTTGATAAAACTCTTTGAATAATTGTTTTCCTGGTCTGCTATAATATGTCTTAGTTGCATATACCAACTACATTCAGAAAATGGTATGTAGTAATTAGGTAAGGAAAACATATTCAATAAATTGCAAAAAGTATATACCTATAGGGATAATATTTTGAAGAGTGCATTTGAAATATTCTAATATAATTATTAATTTGATTGTACAATTTCACATTGACAGTAATGAAGTAGATTACTTTAATGCTAATTGAACAAGATTGTCTTTCTAAATGAGCAAAACCAATATCTCCTTCTACTTTATCAAGGAATCAACTGAGCAAAAAATGGAAATTAACATATGAATCTATAACACCTTGAAAGAATTTTTGTTTATTAACAAATATTAATTTCACAAAGTATTTTATTGTGTTATATACATCTGTCCATATAATGTAGCTTGGTAAATTATATTCCTTTTATTAATTTCATTATCCTATTTTTATACTCAAGTTTTATTCTGTCATCATACTAACATAAAATATTTGAATATATATACTCCACAATATTTCTCTTCATCTCCTCTCTTACTTTTTTCCAAATTTAATCCTTTCCAACTTTTACACCTGAGTCATTCATTTTATTTTCTGAGTCTAGAGTCTGCATATGAGAAATCTAGTATTTGTTTTTCACACTATGGCATATTGCTTTAATATGAAGGTTTCCAGTTCTAACTATTTTCTTGAAGATGAAATGATTTCCTTATTATGTGTGGCTAAATAATATATCATTGTGCATATATGCATATATATTATAATTTCTTTAGTCAATCAGTGATTAAGGAACATGTAGGTTGATTCTGTAGTTATTTATGTTTTTTTATGTGGGAGAAGGAAGGATGGAAATAATGATGTTTGGACTGAGAAACATGCTCTTTAGGCAGGCACTCTAGTATTTGAAACATCTTTCCGCTGCTCTTTCATTAGTATTTCAGTAATGCATTATATTCAAAAAGTAAAATTTAATTACATTTGCAAAGGAGTTCTTTTTCAGTATCAATATTATTTTTTATTACAGTTTTACATTTAGTATATCATATGGGTATGGGGGTGTATGTGAGCATGAAAATGCATGCATGTTTGTACATGTAGCTGACTCTAAGGAAATGGACACTGTGAGAAACAGGATTCAAATAAAAGTTTGAGACCTGTAAGTTGATAAATTAGTGTATAAGTCCAGTTTGTGGAGTGTGATTTCAAGATCATAATTTTAGGCTTCATACCAACAAAGTAGATGTTTCTAATCAAAAATCATAAGGAATAAAAAGCTACTCTGTTTCATAATCATTGTCTTAATACTCTAGACATTTTTTATTAGTGAAAAATATGATTGGTCAGTAGTAAGCCTTTAGAAACTCTACATTTTCCCCAAAATCTTCAGATGTACTATTTGGAAATAAATTACAAATATATTTATAAACATACAGATACAATATGATTTTATATATCTAAATATATGTATATAATATAAAAGTATCATATATTTAGTTATGATTTAAATGTGTATCTTAAATATTTATTTAATTTTAAATGTAATTCATTTCATCATATATATATATGATGAAATGAATTACATTTAAAATTAAAAAAATATATATAGATATATACATATATATATGTCCACATATTTTTTTGGTAAGTCATGTAGCTTGAACTCTGGGCTTAAGTGCTATCCCTGTGCTCTTCAGCTCAAGGCAAGAGCTCTACTGCTTGAGACGTAGGTCTACTTCCAGTTTTCTGGTGGTTTATTGGGGATAAGAATGTCAAGATAAGTATTCAAATGTTTTTCCCCCCTTAGTATATTTCTAACATATTTATATGCTGTTTTCTTTGTTGCTTTGTATGTCCCTCCCCCACGGCATAACCCCTGCTTTCGTTGTAGTTTATGTTGGTATAATTTGTGGAGGGGAAGGAAAAAAAAACAACTTGTTTAAATAGGGATACAGGGGGACTCATTGCAACAATGAAATATACAAGGTGTTATATCGAAAAATGAACTTTACAACTTTGGCCGGGAGGTGGGGGTAGATGGGAAGGGATGGGAAGGTGAAACAAAGGAGCAAGAAACAACGCTTGATAAGAAATGCACTCATTACTTGCCCATGTAACTGTAACCTCTCTGTATGGTATTTTCACAATTTAAAAACAAAACAAAAATAAAACCTGAGAGAGTCCAGGACAAAGACGCCAGAAGCAGCAGGAGAGCAGATTCTGCTCAACACCAGCAAGAACTGACAAGGAGCAGATATCTTCATCCTGCAGATCACTGAACAGAGACCGGCCAGGAACCAAAACTGTGGTGTGAGTAGAACCCTGACATCCTTACTCCTCAGCGAGCAAAGGAGGGAAGGCCACCCCTCCCCCACCACCAGAGATCTCCATCTTTGATCCTGACAAAGCCCCACTGAGCAACTACCACCAACTCAGGCCTTGGTCGAAAACAAAAGAGTCATTTAACTGCTCACAGGAACCTGACCTGACCTGCCAGGCTCAACTTCACCCAGGGCAAAGTCACACATCCCAAGCAGAGATTGCTTGGCCTCCAGAGGAGTGACTTTCTACATTGGGTAAACAGAGTCAGTGGTTGCCTCTCCCTACAGCAGACTAGATAATCAATTGAAATTTATTAAACAAAAAACCTAAGAATGTCTCTAGGCTGAGCTCTGTGAGTGTCTCAGGAGCTAACCCTTCAGGAAAAACCCTTCAGGCCTCAACCCTACCCAGAACCTAGCCTCATCACAGCATCTCCAAACCAGAGGAAACAGCCATCTCCCTCTTTTGTGATACTCAAAGCAGATTTCCCTCACACTGAACTAGCATGGGAGGCAGATCACAAAATCCTGGGTAATGCAGAGCATTTTTCTGCCTGCTCAAACACACTAACTTAAGAAACAAATCAAGCCAGTGGAAAAACCATCACCACAAGCAGACCAGAGACTCCACCAAGAGACTGGTTAGGGACCCAGTGGGGATACAGGATTTTCCGATTCCCACCAAAAACAAATCAAAGAACTCTTTTTTTAACTTTTTTAATTTTAATTTTTTTGAAAAATATTTTTTCTATTAATCTATTTTTTTCCTCTCATAAATTTTTAGGTGTGTGTGTGTGTGTGTGTGTGTGTGTGTGTGTGTATGTTGTTTATTTTTTTGACCTTTTAGTCCTTTTTTAATTCTTTACATTTTTTTTCTATTTCTTCTTTTTTTACATGACTTAATTGCTGTTCTGCTCATCCCCAGATATATACCTGCCATTGATTATTAGACCTTATGCCCCATTGCGTACATACTTAATGCAGAAGTTTATCACTCAATTGACAACCTCAGGCTTAACTTCTTCATTAGCAGTATTATATCTTTATACCTATATAATTTTCAAGTAATTAATTTTAGGAAATTTTATTTTTTAGTTTTTCATACCTCTTTCTATCTCTCCCCTCTTCTCATCCTATCCTTTTCTTCTCTCAATATCACTTCTTTAAACTTATATAATTTTTACGTGTTTCATTTTTAAATTTAAATTTTTGTTTTTCCATTTTTTCTTGTTTTTTTGTTTGTTTGTTTTATTCACTCTCCTATCATTCTGTCGAATCCATTTCCTTCTCTGCGATTAGGATTTGGTTAAATTCACTCTTTTTTTTACCTCTCCACATCCCTCTAATCCTATTTTTCAACACATTTCTCCTTAAACCTAAAAATTTCTGGTTTGCCAAATTTATATTTGCTGTTTTTAGCCCATAAATCCATAGTTGTTTGATATGGAATAGATCGTATCTGATGAACTAGATTGTATCTGCAGCCATTTTGGTACAGTACTTCGGTTGATGCTTGCCTTAAAACAGTGTTCTAGCACAAAATTGGTGTTACTTTCATACAAAATGGGCAGAACAAGCCAGAAAAACACAAGAAAAATGGCAGGTCCGGGTATCTCAAGTCCCACTCATGACATCTGGTAACAGAACAATTCATGAATAATCCAGAGGAGAGTTCCTAAAGAGATCTACAAATACTACTGGTGAACATGGTGAATGAAAAGATTGAAAATCTGCAAAGGACTCAGTGTGAACATGATAAGGAGAGAGAGGAGGCAAAGCAAAGGTTAATACAGGAATCTCGTGAACATGAGGAAGCTACTCAAAGATTGATACAGGACTTGAGTGAACAGGTTTAGAACAGTCAAAGAGAAATTAAGGAATTGTGTGAACAGGCTGAGAAAAGTCAAAGAGAAAGACAGGAATTGCATGAGGAGGCTGAGAACAGTTAAAGAGAACTACAGGAATTGTGTGAAGATGAGGAAGCTAATCAAAGAGTAATACAGGCATTGTGAGAGTGGGAGGAGACTAGACAAAGATCAATAGAAGCATTCATGGAATCCACAAACAGACAGCTGAAGGAATTCACGGAGATCACAAATGGAATGCTGAATGGAGCCCGACAGAAGGAATGGGAATCCAAGGAAACATAGCCAATCAACTAAGTGATTTGAGAATAAACTCTGAACACCAAATTAAGGAAGTAAAAAAATTTATACAAGATCTAAAACAAAGCTCCAACAATAAATTTGAAGCCATCAAAGCTGACCAATTAGAAGGAAAAGAAATAAAAACCAAAGTAGAAAGCCTTGACAGTAGATTTGATCATGTAGAAGATACAATCAAGGGGATTGAAGATAGCCTAGGTATTATAGTGAAACAACATACAACTATGCAAGACAAATCCAAGCAATATAACAGATCTATTCAACATTTTGAAGACACCATCAAAAGTCCTAATCTGAGGATAATGGGTATAGAAGAGCCCATAGGGACAGAAGTTAATGGTTTAGGAAATTCATTTAACAGGATTCTAGTAGAGAACTTCCCAAACATGCAAAAATTAGGCCTTTTCAGATACAAGAAGATTTTAGAACCCCAAATAGACCAGACCATAACAGTACATGCCAACATGACATTAAAATCCGCAGAGGATCAATTCAGACCAAGGAAAAGATCCTTAAAGCTGTCAAGGAGAAAAGATAAACCACTTATAAATGGAAACCAATCAGAATAATCTCTGCTTTGTCAGCAGAGACAATTAAAGCAAGAAGAGCCTGGAATGATGTATACCATGCCCTAAAGACAAACAACTATCAACCAAGATACTGTACCCAGCTATACTCTCCTTCATAACCTAAGGTCAAATAATAATTTGCCATAGCAAAGAAAAGCTGACATAATATATCTCCACTAAGCCAGCCCTACAAAAGATACTTAAAGATTTCCTCACATAGAAAACCAACAAGACCACAATAAGAGCAAGGAAACCGCACAAAAAGTGAGAATCCATGAACCATAAGAAGAACACAGTTGCCTCAGCGCCCAAGAAGTTGGATAACATGGCAGGAACTCCCAAAAACCTCTCAGTCATATCTTTCAACATTAATGGGCTTAACTCTCCAATTAAGCCACATAGATTATCTAACTGGTTTACAAAGCAAGATTATTCTATCTGCTACCTTCAGGAGTCACACCTTGCCCATAAAAACAAACATAATTTGAAAGTGAAAGACTAGAACAAAATATACCAAGCATTCTTTGTGGTGAGGTGGTATCACAATGTTGTTTTGATTTGCATTTCTTTTATGGCTAGGGAGGTTTAGCATTCCTTCATGTGTATACTGGCCATCCTTCTTTCCTCTTCAGAGAAGTTTCTCTTTAAGTCTTTCGCCCATTTATTTATTGTACAGTTGTTTCTTTGAGGATTTGTTGGGGATTTAATTTTTTGAGTTCCAGGTATATTTTAGATATGAGACCCTTGTTCATTGTATGGATAGTAAATATCTTCTCTCAATCCGTGGGCTTTCTATTGATCTTGCTAGCTATATCCTTTGCCGAGAAGAAGCTCTGCAATTTCATGCAATCCAGTTTGTCCAAACTTTCATTGATTTGTTGTGTTTCTGGGTCTCTATTAAGAAAATTTCAACCTGTGCCAGGGAGACTTAGCGTTTGTCCTATTCCATCCTGTAATATTTTCAGAGTATCTGCTTGACTCCGAGGTCTTTGATCCATTTGGAGTTGATCTGGTCAGGGTGATATATAAGGATATAGCTTTAGTTTTTTTACAAGTGATTAACCAATTTTGCTACATCATTTACTGAAGAGGCTGTCTTTCTTCCATTTTATATTTTGACCTCCCTTATCTAAGATTAGATGGCTATAGGTCTGTGGGTTCATTTCTGGGTTTTCAATTCTATTCCATTGGTCCTGAGGTCTGTTCTTGCGACAGTACCAAGCTGTTTTGATTACTATAAATTTGTAGGAGGGTTTATAATTTGGTATTGATATTTCTCCAGCACTGTTCTTTCTGTTAAGGATTGTTTTTGTTATTTGGGGTCTTTAATTGTTCCATATGAATTTTTGGATTTCCTCTACTATTTCCTTGTAGAATGAGATTGGAATATTGATAGGTATCACATTGAATTTGTAGATAGTCTTGGGAGTATTGCCATTTTCACGATGTTGATCTTTCCATTCGAAGAGCATGGGAGGTTTTCCCACATTCTAATATCTGTTTTCATTTCCTTTTTCAGATTTTTAAAGTTTTCATCATAGAGGCCCTTCACTTCTTTCGTTACTTTAATTCCTAGGCATTTGAGTTTTTGTGGGGTTATTACAAATGGAGTTGCTTTCCTGATTCAGCCACACTTTTCTCATTGTTGGCATACAGAAAAACCATTGATTTTTGAGGGATAATTTTATATCCTGTTATTTTGCCAAAGTTTTGAAGATGCTGGAGGTGATTTGAACAGAATGGAAAATTACTGCAATGTTTGTGGGAGTGTAAACTTGTTCATCTACTTTGGAAAATGCTATGGATATTCCTCAAAAGACTACACATAGAGCTCCCGTGTGACCCAGCAATCCTACTTTTGGGCATTTAAGAATATGATCACAAACAAGACCATACTAAAACTACCAGCACAACTATGTTTATTGAACATTATTTACCATAGCTAAGATATGGAACCAACCCCGATGCTCCTCAGTAGATGAATGGATCAAGAAAATGTGGTATACATACACAATGGAATTCTATGCCTCCATCAGAAAGAATGGCATTGACTCATTTGTTAGGAAATGGAATGACTTGGAAAAATTATATTAAGTGAAGTAAGCCATTCCCTAAGAAATATAGGTCCCATGGTTTCCCTTATTTGCAATAACTAGTATATGTGTGAGAAAAACAGAAACTGTCAGACAACTTGATGTTAGGTTAAATGAACCACATGTTAAGGATTCAATATTTTTAATTTCCTGTGATTGTTTCTAAGATGTTTATAAGATGATTTCTTTGTTGCTTTGTATGTATCTCCCCCAGAGTATAAGCCCTGCTTTCACTGTATTTGGTGTTGATATATTTTGTGGAGGGAAACGGAAAAAAACAACTGTTTAAATAGGCTTACAGGTGGACCCATTACAATTATAAGATGAACAAGAAGTTATATTTATAAATGTACTTTACAACTTCAGTGGGGTGGGAGGTTGATGGGTGGGGATGGGGGGGTAGGGGCCTGTAGGGGTGGGGGTGTGGAAACGGGAAGGGATGTTAAGGGGAAACAAAGCATGAGGCAACAATGCTTGATAAGAAATTTACTCAGTATCTTGCCCATGTAATTGTCAACCCTCTGTATAATATTTTCATAATAAAACAAAACCAATCAAAACAAACAAAAAATCTACCAAGCAAATGGCCCCCATAAACAGGCGGATGTTACAATCCTAATATCTGAAAAAATTTATTGCAAATTAAAATTAGTCACAAGAGATTAAAAAAATGTTTATTATATACTAATTAAGGGTTTCTCCTTCAGGAGGATATTACAATTCTGAATATCTATTCACCAAACAACGGAGAACCCAAATTTATGCAAGAAACACTACTTTCTCTCAAAGATCACATAGATACAAAGACATTAAATGTTGGGGGATTTAACACACTACTATCACTACTAGATAGATCAACTCTTTAAAAACTAAATAGAGAAACTGCACATCTAAACAACTGCATAGATCAACTAGTTTAAACTGACATCTACTGAGTATTTCAACCAGCAGCATCAGAATACATGTTTTTCTCAGCAGCACATGGAACATTTTCCAAAATAGACCACATTCTACGTAACAAATCAAACTTGTCTAAATTCACAAATATTGAAGTAATACCTTGCATTCTTTTAGAATACAAGGGAATAAAATTAGAATTCCACACCAAAAGCCACCATAGAGAGTCCTGTAACACATGGAGGCTGAACAACACACTGTTGAATCACCAGTGGGTCATGGAAGAGATGAGAAAGGTAATTAAAATGTTCATGATATTCAACAAAAATGAGCACACAAATTACCAGCTCCTCTGGGACACAGCAAAGGCAGTACTCAGAGGCAAGTTTATAGCTCTGAGTTCCTACACCAACAAATTGGAGAGATCTGAAACCAACAACATCTGAACTACCTTGAAAAAGAGGAGCAAGATAAATGCCAATACAGTAGATGGAAAGAAATCATTAAAATTAAGTCAGAATTAAACAAATTAGCATCCAAATATGAAAACAGAAAGAACCAAAAAGATAAAGAATTGGTACTTTGAAAAATTAACAAATTTGACAGACCCTTAGCAAATCTTATGAGAAAAAGAAGAGAATACACTCAAATAAATAAACTCAGAGATGAGAATGGAAACATCACCACAGAAACAACTAAGCTTCAGAACATTATAATGGAATATTTCTCAAACCTTTATACTAGTAAGTTAGAGAACCTGGCAGAAATGGACATTTTCCTAGCAAATATTGTAATGCTGAAAGTAAACCAAGATGAGTTAAACCAGCTTAACAGGCCCATATCAAGTATTGAAATAGAAACACTAATAAGAGACCTCCCATCTCAGAAAAGCCCAGGACCAGATGTATTTACAGCGGAATTCTACAAGGCCTTCATGTCAGAGCTCACACCAATACTCCTTCAAATCTTCAATGAAATTGAAGGAGAAAGTTCACTACCGAACTCATTCTATGAAGCCATCATAACCCTCATCCCCAAACCAGGCAGGGACTCATCAAAGAAAGAGAACTATAGACCCATTTCTTTGTTCTCTTTCTTTGATGAGTATTGATGCAAAACTTCTCAACAAAGTTTTGGCCAATTGACTTGAACAATTCATCCCCAAAATCATACACCAGCATCAAACAGGATTCATTTCAGGGATGCAAATTTGGTTCAATATAACCAAATAATCTGGTATAATTCATCACATCACAAACAGCAAGGATAAGAACCACATGGTTATCTCAATAGTTGCAGAAGAAACATTTGACAAGATCCAACATCCCTTTGTGATGAGGGTTCTGGAAAAATTAGGAATCCAGAGAACATTCCTCAATAGAATAAAGGCTGTATGTGACAAAAACCTACAGCCAGCATAAAATTTAATGGTGAAAAACTAAAGCCATTTCCTCTTAACTCAGGCACAAGACACGGATGTCTACTCTCTCCACTTCTCTTCAATTTAGTATTAGAATGACTAGCTACAGCAACAAGAAAATAGGCAAATATAAAAATGATCCAAATAGGGAAACATGAAATGAAACTCTTCCTCTTTGCAGATGACATTAGCTTGTTTTTAATGAATACCACAGTCTCCACTCCCAAATAACTCAAGCTGATTCTAAACTTTGGCAATGTAACATGGTATAAAATTAACCCTCAAAATTTCAATGGCTTTTCTCTATGCCAACAATGAGAAAAGTGTGGCTGAAATCAGGAAAGCAACTCCATTTGTAATAGCCCCACAACAATAAAATACCTAGGAATTAACTTAACCAAAGAAGCTAAGGATCTCTGTGATGAAAATTTTAAAAACTTGAAAAAGGAAATCAAAACATAAATTCGATAGTGGAAAAATCTCCCATGTTCCTGGATTGGAAGGATAAACATCGTGAAAATGGCAATACTTCCCAAGGCTATCTACTAATTCAATGCAATACCTATTGATATTCCTACCAGATGCTTCAAGGAAATGGAAGACGCAATGCAAAAATTCATACGGAAAAATTAAAGGACCCAAATAGCAAAAACAATCCTTAATAGAAAGAACAGTGCTGGAAGAATATCAATACCAAATTTCAAACTCTACTACAAAGCTATAATATTCAAAACAACTTGTTACGGGCACAAGAACTGACCTCAGGACCAATGGAATAGAATTGAAAACCCAGAAATGAATCCACAGACCTATAACACTGTAATCTTCAATGAAGAAGCTAAAAACTATAATGGAAGAAAGACAGCCTCTTCAGTAAATGGTGCTTGCAAAATTGGTAAATTACTTGTAGAAAATGAAATCTATATCCTTATATATCACCCTGCACCAGAATCATCTCCAAATTGATCAAATACCTCGGAGTCAAAGCAGACACTCTGAAAACTTTAAAGAATGGAGTAAGAGAAACCCTAGGTTTCCTTTGCATAGACCAATATTTTCTTTAAAGATACCCAGAAACAGAACAAAACAAAGAAAGGATGGACAAATGGGATTGCAATAAATTGCATAACTTCTGCATGTCAAACACATAGCTAGCAAGATCAATAGAAAGCCCATGGATTGGGAGATTTTCACTAGCCATACAAAGAACAAGGGCCTCATATCTAAAGTATACCTGGATCTCAAAAACATTAAATCCCCCAACAACAAATCCTCAAAGAAACAACTTCCCAATAAATCAGTGGACTAAAGACTTAAAGAGAAACTTCTGTGAATAGGAAAGAAGGATGGCCAGTAGACACATGAAGAAACGCACAACCTTCTTAGCCAGAAAAGAAATGCAAATCAAAACCACATCGTGATACCTCCTCACCCAGGATACAATATCTATAATCAAGATCTCTAATAACAACAGATGCTGGAAGGGATGAGGACAGAAGGGAACCTTACTGCATTGTTGGTGGGAGTGTAAACTTGTTCAGCCACTTTGGAAATTAGTATGGAGGCTTCTCAAAGACTTTACATAGAGCTATCCAATGACTCAGCCATCAGACTTTTGGGCATTTACCCAAGAGATCACAAACAAAACCATACTAAAGCTACCATCATAACTATGTTTATTGCAGCATTATTTACCATAGCTAAGATATTGAATCAAACAAGATGCCCCTCAGTAGATGAATGGATCAAGAAAATGTGGACTATATACCCAATGGAATTCTATGCTTCCATCAGAAATAATGACATTGCCACATTTGTTAGGAAACACAAAGAATCAGAAAAAGTATATTAGATGAAGTAATCCGAGCCCAAAGAAACATAGTTGCCTTGGTTTCCCTTACTTGCAATCCCTAGTATATGTCTGAGACAAGCGGAAACATTCAGATAAGTTGATGTTTGGCGAAATGTACCCCAAAGTAAGGATTCAAATGTTTTTCTTTCTTATGATTGTTTCTAACAAATTTATAAGATGATTTCTTTCTTGCTTTGTATGTCCCTTCCACAAGGTATAACCCCTGATTTCACTGTATTTTATGTTGGTATAATTTGTGAAGGGGAAGGGAAAAAACAAATGTGGATTCATTGCAGCAATGAGATGTACAAGATTTATGTCGAAAAACGAACTTTACAACTTTGGCTAGG
Source organism: Dipodomys spectabilis (assembly GCF_019054845.1). Taxonomy (NCBI): domain Eukaryota; kingdom Metazoa; phylum Chordata; class Mammalia; order Rodentia; family Heteromyidae; genus Dipodomys; species Dipodomys spectabilis. The sequence continues at coordinate 413,437 of NW_024871387.1, read as the reverse complement.
GGGGGATTAAAGGGGAGGGGGAGTGGGGAATGGGAAGGAATGGGAAGGGGAAACAAAGGAGGAGGCAAAAAAGCTTGATGAGAAATATACTCATTCCCTTGCACATGTAATTGGACCCACTGTTTACTATATTTTCACAATAAAAATTATCTGAAAAAATTGTATGAATGGATAGTGCATATGATTTTATTTTTCATTACAAACATAGAATGTAGTAAAAATTTTCATAGCAATTACACTGCACTAGGTTGAGGTCAGATTCAAATGTAAATAATATACTGTGTTCATGTACAGAATTTGAGCATCAAAAATTTTAATATGCCTGTGGTCCTAAAACCAATACCTTACTGATATTGTGTGACAAATACAATTTCCTATAAGTACAGAAATTTTCCTTGTATCTTTTTAATACATATTTTTATTGTAAATGTCCTGTGCACAGGGTTTAGAGTTACATAAATAAGGTAATGAGTACATTTCTTACTGAGCATTTTTATCCTCTCCTTGTTTTTTCCCATACCGTCCCTTCCCTCCACACCCCCCATCCCTTCCCTCCACCCCCCCGCATCTGATAGAATGTCTTGTACATCTCATTGTTACCATGGGTCACCTTGTATCCATTCCTTGTAGCTTAAATGAAGAAATGCTGGCTTGATTTATGCTGATTCTACTTGTATAGATACACCTAAAATCACTCGCCAAGTCCAAGAGCATATAAATCATATGCACATCACTTTTTTTCATTTTGTTATAATTGTGTTATACACATTTATTGACAGGTTACAAATTATTCTCAAATTTTAATGCATTAAAATACTTTCTTTTTTTCTTATTTTCTTAGCTAGGAAATCAGCAAGACCTCAGTAAGTATTCCTCACATAGGACTTTTCAAATGGGTTGGTGAAATGTTGAGCTGAGCTCCCATCTTCTGAGGACTCACACTTCTGCTTAGGAATTGATGCTGGCTGTTGGAAAAGAGCTCAAGGAAGAACGTCATTTAAAGACTTATAACTTTATTCTGCATCAGGTTATTTTCTTGCTACTTTGTTTGTTGAGAGTGTCTACAAGACCAAGCATTCCCTGGGGAGCAGGGAGATGCCATATGAGGTTTTCTTACTGAGATTTATGAGTGACTTGCTATCACTTGTACTGCATTTTGCAAATCAAATCTGTCAAAACCGTTTTAAGAGATAAGAGGAGTGGTAAAAGAACTTATAGAGATAAATACTTCTTCAACATATTTGGTTCCAAGCATTCTGTCTAAGGCATATTCAACAACTAGTGAAACTTGTGTTGTCTGTAGCTATGTGTCATTCTCTATGTGTGCATTTATACATGTGTATAGGTATGTGTGTATTTTTGTGTACAGTAACATGCATGTCTACATATAGATGGGCATATACACACATATATTCATATACAAATAAATATACATATATAAATATATGTGCATATATATATATATATATATATCAGTTGTTCATTGATTCAATCTATAGTTCCCAGCATAATGCCATTCTCACAAAGTGTACATGGTAAACTGCTCTGAGGATATTTGTTCTATGATAGGCATCTTTTGTACTCACTTCCCCCATTAACCTTGTTTTTCATCCCTGAATATCTTCTGTCTACTTTCCATAGGTTAGCATTGTTTTCATTATATGTATTCACTGATAATAGAAGAAAAAATTTGTTTGTAAAAGAAAAAGAACTTTTAGGTCAGAGGTTAAAAGTATCCTAACGTCTCAATGATTCTTATGAGATAAAATTTGTAATAGTAGTAAAAGTGAAAAGGAATTCCTAGATCTGTTGTTTTGCCATTTAGAATAGGAAAGAATAACATCATGTCACTGTAATAACTCTTAAAGAATGCAAGGGTAACTGATGGTCGCTATCATGTTTCCACAACACCAGTGGATTCTGAAGGATAACAGTAGACCAGCAGAAATTCTAATTACCAGATATGGAGCATGAAAGAAAAAGAGAGGAAATGAGACAGTGAAAGAGAAAGAGAAATATCACAATACTGAAAGTGCATAACAGATAAACAAGAGCTGTATGAGAATATTCATACTGCTATCTTTAGACTCTACATCTACATTTGGAGGTATTTGATGTATGATAACCCATCAACATGAAATATAAAGTTATTTTGATAAAAATAAAAATGATTCAGAAGAAATTATAAATGCAAAAACAATCTTCACAGAAGCAAATTCTCAGAAATATTTCATCACTTTGAAAAGGATAAAGTGGCTGAAGTTAGTAGTATGACAATTCACAAAGACATAAAAAGATATTAATATATTTCATTATATATCCCAAAGAAGAAAGCAATTATTGTTTAGATGATTTTTTAAAACACAGTCTCTCAGGTGTTGGGAAGGTGGCTCAGTGGTAGAGTGCCTGCCTTGCGTGCACTGGGTTTGATTCCTCAGCATGACATAAGCAGAAAAAGATGGAAGAGTGTTGTGGCTCAAGTGGTAGCGCTAGCTTGGAGCTGAGGGAGAGCACCTAGGACCCAGAGTTCAAGCCCCATGACCAGAAAAATCAAAATATAAAACAAAACACAGTCTCTCACTTTTGTGGCCTCAACTCTGTAATACCACTGCTTCAGCCTAGGGCTAAGGTTTTAGGTGTGGATATTTATCAACACTCCTGATTCAGACTCTACTTAATCATTTTTTAAATAAATATTTTGTTCTTAATTTTCCTCTTTGTAAATTCACATGCTCTATAAAAAATGGTTTGGCCATCCCAGTAACCTTCTCAATGTACCTCCTAATGACGACTTTCAAAAAGTTGTATTATACTACAAGGAAAACAATGCTATAAATAAGGAAAACCAATAACAAAATATTAATGATTAAAATAAAAACTAAAATAATTATCAGTGTTTTCAGTATTTGAAGGGTATTACCTATTAAATTTTACTATTTTCTCATATCCCTGTACATTTAAAACAGGTTAAGGTTATGATATTCAACAAGAGGTTTTTAGGTTATGAGTAATCTTTAAAGTTACCCACTAAGATTACTATTTAAGTCTCATCTAATCATTTGTATATGTCTTATATCATCATTTGTTCCTCGCTAACATATAAAATAAGGAAGCGAGGGGCTGGGAAGGTAGCTCAGTGATAGAGAGCTTGCCTTGCATGCTTGAGGCCCTGGGTTCGATTCCTCAGCACCACATAAGCAAAAAAAAAAGCCAGAAGTGGCGCTGTGGCTCAAGTGGTAGAGTGTTAGCCTTGAGCTGAAGAGCTGAGGGAGAGCGCCCAGGCCCATAGTTCAGGCCCCCGACCGGACCCAAAAAAATTTTAAAACATAAAATAAAATAAGGAAGCCCTATAGTTTTAACAGAAACTTTGTAGTTAATCAAGTCTTAACTCTTTATATTCTGCTTCTTTACACAAAGACTTGGCAACTTCTCATTAGTAATGTTCATATAAACTCTGAAATATACATACATAGTAGCATATGTCTGTTACCACAAATCTTAAATACCTTAACGAAAAGTTTTATTACCTGCCAAACAATCCTTGTTTTAGCATATATAAGCAAATTCCCAAAATATATTTAAACCATTAAAACTTTTAACTAAACTTAACACTTGCTACAGTGTTCATAATGACAGGTGCCTTGTATAGAATAATTGAATTCCTCCTCCTACACATCTCTTGAACAATAAATATCTGGAATTATTTTGTTTTTGACCTGTCCATCTTGATTTTATTCTTAAATGTGTGCTTATGTAAGAAGTATATGACTCTAAAATTTCATGAAAATTCTTTTAAACTTACTTTTTGTTGAATTGTCTAGTTTAAGAAAATCAATTACACTTTATTTATAAAACATGTTCTATGTTCCATTCAGCATCACCTACTCTAACATTGGAACGATACAGAGAAGATTTGAATGGCCCTTGTGCAAGGATGGCAGGCAAATTCCTGTACCGTTCCATACTTTTACAACAACAGATGCTGGAGGGGATGTGGCCACAAGTTAACTGTACTACACTCTTGGTGGGAGTGTCAACTTGTTCAACCACTTTGGAAAGTAGTATGGAGGTTCCTCAAAAGACTTCACATAGAACTCCCCTAAGACACAGCAATCCCACTTTTGGGCATTTACCCAAAAGATCACAAACAAGACGGTACTAAAACTACCATCACAATTATATTTATTGCAGCATTGTTTAAGATAGCTAAGATATAGGACCAACCCTGATGCCCCTCATCAGATAAATAGATCAAGAAAATATGCTATTTATACCAATGAAATTCTATGCCTCCATGAGAAAGTATGGCATCACCCAATTTGTTAAAAAATGGAAAGACTTTGAAAAAAATTATTAAGTGATGTAAGCCAAGTCCAAAGAAACATAGGTCACAGGGTTTCCCTAATTTTTAATAACAAATATATCTGGGATAAGCAGAAAAGGTCAAAATCTATGCACATATGACCAGATAAGATGTTGTTAAGGGAAATGAACCCCCAAATAGGAACACAACTGTTTTTTCTTTCTTGCTTGCTATTGTTCTAACGTACTTATAACAGGCTATGTGATTTTTTTTGTTTCTTTATATGTTTCTCCCCCATGCTATAACCCCTGTTTTCACTGTATTTGAATTTGGTGTGCCCACCTCTTGTACATACGCTCCTGTAATTTGGGGAGGGGAAGGAAAAAAACAAAATGCTGAAATAGGGATTCAGGTTGACCCATTGTAACACTATGTTGAAAACTGAACTTTACAATTTAGGCAGGGGAAGTGGGGAGGGGAGTGTACTTGTAGAGGTGGGCGGGAAAGGACGGTAGAGGGAAAATAAAGGAGGAGGTAAAAAAGCTTGTTAGGAAATGTACTCATTACTTGCTCATGTAAATGTGACCTCTCTGTACAGTATTTTTAAAATAAAAAACATATGAAAATGTTCTGAGATGAAAGAGTTTATTTCCTTTATTTTACTCATATAATATGGCTAACAAAGAAATTAATGCAAAACACTGATATGAAGGTATTTTGAATGAATGTGTATGTGTGCACGTGCACGTGTTCTCATGCACTTGCATGTATGTTGGTGTGCTCACAGTTTGAAAAAAGGGCGTCAAAGTCTTGCTAGGCCTGCTCTTTAGATTGGTGAGCTACTATATGAGCTACATCTCCATTCCTGGCCCTTTGCTAACATTAAAATTTTTGAAAAATAATCTCATGAATTTATTTTGTCCTGATTGGCTTCCACTGTTATCCACAGATCTCTGGATCCTGAGTAAATATGCCAAGTAGTTAGGATTACAGGTGTGACCAACCAGCAAAAGGCTTTCAGAATAATTTTAAAAGTGGAAGAAAGTTTACTTCACGGTGGCTTGTTTTATCATCTCCTACTTATAAAGCATTTTGGAGTGATTATTTGTGATTTTTTTTTTCGTTTTTTGGATTCTTAAGAAAGTGATGATATTTAAAAATTTAGTACTTTTTAAAATGGAACCTGGAAAAATGGGACAGAATATATTTGTCTCTCTTATAAGCTCAGCTCTGTGCATGATAACCCAATGTCACCAACACAGTCTGTGTTGAAGACAAAATGTAACAGAAAACAATCACCATGGCCAATAATTGCTATGGTATTATTTCTTGGACAATATGAACATTGAATAGAGAGTGTAAGAGAATGGAGAGATTTTACCTACCTTTTGTGTATTGCTGAAAGACTTTTGGAAACTTTGACTCATTTCCTTCCTCACAGTGTGTGCTTGGGCCATGCACTTATTGCCTTTAATTACAATTTTCCCAACACTAAAATGGCAATAACATTAGCATTATAGAAAATGTTATCTTAAGAATTAAGGAAATTAAAACTTGTGAAATACTTAACATAAATTTCCATGAATGAGTTTTAAGTTTAGCCAGCAGTTTTTTTTAAAATACTAAAAAGAATGCGATAAGTACTACAGAAATCATTGCATATAGTGAGCAAACAGAAGTAATGTTATCTATTGACCATGCTCTTCTTCCAAGGAAGCCAGGTGGATTATTTCTCATGCTGTAAATCAAACTTGTTATCTTATGTCTTGATATTGTAAAAATATCAGGACAAAATAATGAAGGAATGTTGTAGACTGAGGTGAAGTCCATATGAAAATGTGCAAAACTGATAAAACATAAAAGTATCTGAGCATTATATTGTGTTTTACATCATTTAAGTTACATTGCAAAGTTAAGTAAGACCTAGAAGAATGGATTCTCTTTTTGATGTCCTATCATAGGTCCTTGGATGAACTCTTTCCTCATTCTTGTAAAGACATCATCAGATGAGAGGAACTATATTATTTTTTGTTTGCTTCCGTACATTTATTCTTCATTTGAAATCTGAACTACTTGAGCCTGAAAGAAAATAAGGAAATTAGACCCGCAGTCTTTGGAAAGAACAATCAATGTGAAATAAATAAAATGCATACAACCTTGTAAGAGGTCTGACTAAAGTGAGTTATATGGTCTCAAGCATAAACAGAAAATGATTAAGCAATATCATGTTATTTAAAATGGAAAATGTTAGGAGTTGCTTAATATTGTTCCTTTCTAATACCTTGAATTAATTATTGATTTTGTATAGAAAGATTAAAGATGAGATTAAAAAGAAACTTGATTAAAAGTGGACAAAAGTTCTGAATAGACATGCTCTCCTTAAAGCCCTGAAAATTTCCAGTGGGTTTACAAAGTTCTTTAATACCACTTCTATGCTGGTTTAATTCTTTTTCAGCAGAAGTCATTAGAGAAATGTAATTCAAAATTACTATGATACTACTTCATAATTATTGTAACTTTTATCAAAAAATCAAAGGAATCGGGTGTGGTGGTAAAGGCTTTTAATTCCAAGCATATAGGAGGTTGGATTTAAGTCTAAGGCCAGTCTGGAGTACTGAAGATAATAAAAACATGCCCTTTATTACCTTATAATAAAGGTAATAATGCTGAGAGTGTGGAGAAAAGGAAATTTTCTACACATTTCAACAAAATGCAGGTTAGTATTCTCTTTGTAGAAAGTAATATGCAGCTTTCTAAAAACTTCAAAGTTGAAATATCATCTGCCCCACCAATCATGTGATGATTTCTCTATGAGTAACTCAAATATATCTGCAGTTCATTGTACTCATCATTCACAGCAAGAACCAAGATATAAATCGAAGTTCAGTGTTCAACTACAGACTAATAAATCAACTGTGGTACATGCACAAATATCTTTTTCTGTTTCATCCTTAAAATAGCAAGAGACTTCTCCCATTAGCCACAACTTACAATGACCTGAAAGATGTATTCTAAATGAAGAAAAATATTGTCTTCTGATCTTTGTAAACACACACACACGCACACAGAAACACACACACACACACACACACACACACACACACACACACACACACACACAAACCAACATCAAACATTAAGAGAGAAATTTTTAAAAAGTAAAGCAACGTAGAATTGCTGGGGCATTTAGGTCACAATGTAGAAGATAGTAGATATACAGGATGAACCGGTATAGAGTTGTAATGTACAACATGAGGATACAGGGGACAACACTGGTCTTACATGGTTTCCCTTATTTGCAATATCTAGTATATGTCTGAGTCAAGCAGGAAAAGTCAGATAAGGTGATGTTAGGGAAATGAACCCTACGATATGCATTCAATTTTTTTTCTTTCATGCGATTGTTTCTAACACATTTATAAGACTAGTTATTTGTTGCTTTGTATGTCCCCCACAGTATAACCCCTGCTTTCACTGTATTTGATGTCGGTATAATTTGTGGAGGAGAAGGGGAAAAACAAATCGTTTAAATAGGGAAACAGGTGGACCCATTGCAACAATGAAATATACAAGTTGTTATGTCGAAAACAAACTTTACAATTTTGGTGGGGGGGGAAGGGGGGAGGTTTAGGTGGGGGGCGGGGGGAGGTTCAGAAGGGATAGGAAGGAGAAACAAAGGAGGAGGCTACAATCCTTGTTAAGAAATGTACTCATTATCTTGTCCATGTAATTGTAACCCCTCTGTATAGTATTTTAACAAAAAAAAAAAAAAAATAGAATGAAGCTAAGTAAGTAGGAGTTGTTCTTCTGAGTAGGGGTTGCTCTTTTTGTTGTGCTTCCTTCAGTAATGGATAAGATGAACATAATTCTTTAAATATATCTGCCTGTTTGCAGAAATAATAACAAACACTATACCAATAATGTTGCATGCTCAATATAGAACAAAATGTCAAATTAAAATACATGATATTATCCTTTGTGTAAACTAATTATTGCAAATAATGGAAACCATGGGACCTATGTTTCTTTGTCCAGTTTACTTCACTTAATATGATTTTTTCCAAGATCTTCCATTTCCTTAAAAATGAAATGGTACCTTTCTTTCTGATGAAAACATAGTATTGCACGTACGTATATCTCTCTGTTGTGTGTGTGTGTGTGTGTGTGTGTGTGTATGTGTGTGTGTGTTTCACTTTCTTGATCCATTCATTTACTGAGGGGCATCTGGGTTTATTCCATATCTTAACTAGGGTAAATACTACTGTGATAAAACATAATTGGGCTGGTAGCTTTAGTGTGGCCTTGTTTGTGGTCACTAGGGTAAATGCCCAGAAGTGGGATTACTGGGTAATAGGGGAACATTATTGTGTACATCAAGGATAATATTAATAGTTGAGCAGAATAGCTCAATAGCTATGTACATATGACTCTATAAGGTGATTCAAAGTTAAATCAACACTTGTGATTTAACTTTTTCTTGTTCTTAATATACTACGTGATTTGTTTTTATCCTTTTGTGTTTTCCACACCTATAGTTCATCGCCTGAAGACACTGTATTTTAATCTGATGCCCGGGTATTGTAAATATGTTGTTCTGAACTTGGAAATGGAAAGAGAAAAAACAAAATGGTGAGACAAAGGACAAAGGAGTAACCTATGCAACTGTGATACTCACAAGACAATATGTTGGAAATAATCTTGGGGGGGGCGTTGGGAGAGAAGAGGGAAAAATTGGAGAAGGGGTAACAAGTTAGAAAAGAAATGAATTCCTTACCTTACTTGTGTAAGTATAACCCCTCTGTACTTTTCCTTAACAATAGAATTTAAATAAAAAATAAAATCTAAGAGAGCAGCAATACAGGAGATAGCAGATGGGGGAAATACTGTAGTATAGTGCAGTAAAACAGCTGTGGCGACCAGAAATTTTACTTTTACATAGGAAGTAATAAACTAGCACACAGATTTTCAGCCTCATGTCAGTCATTAAAAAGGGGAAACAAAATGCACAATCAGCAAACCAATAGAGATAAAATAGAAAACTAAGCAAGTTGAATGGATGACTTGGACCAAGAATAACAAATGACACAATTAGGTAACAAATAACAAGCTGGTAAGTTTAAAAAATATTACCCATAATTCTGTTAAATGTTGTGTACATCACAATTTGTTAGCACTATAATTCAAATCACAGTTAAATAATACATCATTATTATAATGTATTTATTTTTGATTTCTTAATATTGAATGTTTAATATAAAATTTTAATTTTAGCAGCTATAGAAAAGAAGAAATTGAAATTAATTTTAATGATATATTTCATGAATTGTAAAATTGAGAAACAGTAGAACTTAAAGAAATAATTTATCATTATTGTTTTATTTCTGTGAATTAATGTAATAATTCAAAGTGTATTCTACACTTAACACTCATCTTAACATCAAATAATAAATTATTTCACATGACTTGGTTTTAGGTGGAAGGATTTAGCACTGTGGTAAAATTCATACCACACAATACACAAGGGAATGTCCCCTCTCATCCAGTTTAAGTTGTGGAAATTTGATTTCTACATGAATGTTAAATTCATGTCTAGGTGACATATATACAAGTATATAGAATTATATACATGAGGAGTACTTCAGATGATACTTAAAAGTCATATTCATTAATTAAATTTTTATTATTTTGTACCAAATAAATATTTATAGAGAGACTGAATTTCTGAGTAGATGATGGTGTATGTGGGCCAGATTATGCACATTGAGGCTTATTTTATATTCCTGATATTGTTTCTACAGTTAGATTTAATTTTCCATAACTGGGTTAAGTTATTATATTGGATATATGAAAGTAATTTTTTGTCATTAATCCTTTGCCAGTTGTCTAATACTAATATAATTTATCCATGTGTTAGAAGTAATGGAAATAACAACAGATATAAGCAAGATAAATCAGTCTGAGGTAGAAAAGAATTTTCACCTTTATTGTGATAGCTGGTCCTCTTTTACACTACAGAATATTCTTGGGAAAATGTGCTCCATGCTGGCCACAACTGCAGAATATTATGGTTTGATCTATCAAAAGAGAAGGAAGGATGGGGAACCTCCCTTCCAAAAGTCTGCTCCCAGAGATGTGATCTGCTTTATGGTGGTTACTTGAAAATGAACATTTTTCACAGTCAACCTTGAAAAGCCATCTTGATAGACCATTACTGTAAGTGGATTACTACAGACTTGTTCATGGCTTTGTAAAGATTTCCTCATTTTGAGACAATTTAACAGGAATTTAGTCACCTGTTTTTGTATCTTTCAGGGAAAAACCAAATGACCCTAAGCCAGGGAATCACTGGGGCCCAGAAAAGCTACTACCTTGAATAGTAATCCTAGACCTCTAAAACAAAACACACACGCGTGCACACACTCACACACACACACAAATCAAACAATCAAACAAACAAAAAAATCCAGTTATTACAGCCAGTCAGGGCTGCTATGACAGCCTACTTGAAGTCAGGCAAAAAAAGAGAAGCTGAGAGTTATTTAGCTGATAACCAATATATTTTTTATGAGGTAGACTGAAATGGGACCCCAGAGAGAGGGTCAGGAAGACTGATCAGAGAGACTAAAATTGGCCACACAAATGTTGGAAAATAAAATTCTTTGCAGAACAAATAAATCATAGCAAGCCTGCGCATATAAGAACAAGACAGCAGACCAAATTCCAGAAATGCACATTTTCTTATAGGTCAGCTTAATGAATTAGCAATGGAAATATTTGAATTCTTAAATATTTGACCACATGTGGAAGAAGGCTGAAGAGAAAGAAAATGCCATCATTCTGTTAGGACGTCCAACATCACATTAGGAAATAATCAAGCACAGATTTGTAATAAAAAGAGTAAATAATTATTCCAAATGAGGGCTTCATTTGTTTTGATCTAACAGTTCTTGATTTAGGTGCTAGCAATTACCATACAATTGATCCAGTCCCACAGCTGAGTTAATACTGACCGCATTATTCCCACATGAAGGAACAGAGAAAATTTACAAATGTCTGATGAAATGAGTAGAGAGTGAAATGTTCTAATAATTATATCTGAGGTTTAGAAACAGGTGATGAGGTGGATTTTCTTTTCTAAAAATCCCTCATTTTTAGCCTGGTGCCAGTGGCTCACAGCTGTAATCCTACCTACTCAGGAAGCTAAGGTCTGAGGACGGCTGTTCAAAGCCAACCTGGGCAGGAAAGTTCCTGAGACTCTTATCTCTATTTAATCACCAGAAAACCAGAAGTGGCACTGTGGCTCAAGAGGTGGAGCACTCACCTTGACTTGAAGAGCTTAGGGACAGTGTCCAAGCACATACTTCAAAGCCCCTCAACCAACAACAAAAATCTCCCTTTTCTTGGATCTTTTCCTAACATTCAACAAAGAAGCCATTTTATCAAGCACTACATTTAAGTCCTATTCTAGCTACTGCAAATAGAATGATTTGGTATCCTATGACAAAAGGTTCATATTTGTGGAAACAATTACCAGCAGTGGTAACTTATTTCCAGTCCTTGAACTCTGGGCCTGGGCCCTGAACATGGTTATGGTGGCAGCTTTCATTTGAGCTTGTTTGTTATTTATTGGATTACTGCCAATGAGGGTAATTACTGGGTGTAAAGGAAGATATATGTTTAGTCTTTTCAGGAAACTCCGTACTGCATTCCACAGTGGTTGAACAAGTTTAGTTTCCCACCAACAGTGTAATATAGTTCCCAATTGGTTACATCCATGCCAGCATTTTCTATTGCTAGTTTTCTTGATAATGGGCATTCTAATTGGGATGAGGTAGAATCTGTCTTGTTTGCTTGTAGATTTGTGGGCACCTTCTAGATACCATGAATGAATCCATGAAATCTGTATTGCTCGGAGTCTGCATTCCTTTCTCTTTTCTCTTAGTATAATTTTCCCAAGCCTTTCATTTTCCTTAATATTGGTGAAAAGTCATCCTTTCTGATGGGTGAATAGAATTCCAGTGTGTGTGTGTGTGTGTGTGTGTGTGTGTGTGTGTGTGTGTGTAAGATGATTATAGGCCCATGAGTTCATTTCTATGTGTTATGTTTCATGTGTACTTTTGTAATTCCATATTAAATTTGGATTGCTTTCTTTACTGCATTGAAGAATATTTTTAGGATTTTGATGAGTATCGCATGGTCAATTGTTTGGGGCAATATTGCAGTTTTTGACACTTTAATTCTTCCACCCAAGAACATTGAAAGATTTTCCATATCCTTGAATCTCCTTCAATTTCCCTTTTTAGATTTTAATGTTTTCACAGTAGAGTTCCTTCACATTTTTAGTTAAATTAATTAACTCCTAGTTTTACTGTTGTTATTTTTTTGTTTAGATTAGATTAGATTTTGAGGGTAATACATATAAGGTTGTATTTTGGATTTCAGGTTGGTTCTTCCCATTGTTGGTAACACAGAAAAACTACCGATTCTTGGTGGGTTTTATACCGTGCTACATAGCTGAAGGTTAGCATCACCTTTCCTAACTTCAGGGAGGAAGCTATAAGGACTTTTAATACAGGATCATTTCATCTGTAAAAAGGGATAGTTTTACTTCTTCCCTATTTGTATCCGCCTTTTTTTTTCTCTTTCCAATTGCTCTTGCTAGAAAGTCCGCTACCATTTTGAAGAGTAGTAGAGAGTGGACATCCTTGTCTCATTCATGATTTTAATGTCTTAATGCTTCCACCGTTAGGTAAATGCTAATTATCTCTATCATAACCATACTCTGTAATAGATTGAGGAGTGTTCCATGCATTCCTGGCTTCTCAGACTTTTTTAATCATAGAAGGGTATTGGAGGTTTTTAAAAGCTATTTCTATATCCATATAGGTGATCATGTGTTTCTCACCCCTGCTTCTGCTGACGGTTTGTGCTATGGTTATTGACAAGAATATTGAATCAAATTGTATCCTAGGATGAATCCTATTTGATCATACCATATGGCTTTTTTGTTAGTTACTGAAATTGGCTGGTGAGAATTTTATTAAGAAGTTCTGTAGTAATGCTTATCAAAGAGTTCTCTTTCTTTGGTGAGTCCCTATGTGATTTAGGGAAGTGTCTAATTCTATCTTCATAGAATGTGTTTGATAATTCCATTTCCCTTTCCATTCTATTGAAGAGTTAGACCTGCGTATTGTAAGTTCTTTGCAGGCCTTAATTTCATGGTAAATTCATTGAGTCCTAGCCTTTTCTGGAATGGGAAGTGGTTTATTGACATTTAATTTTCATTAATTCTTATGTTTTACTTCTTGCTTCAGATTCAGTATAGGAAAGCATCAATTTCTTCAGGATTCTCCAGATTATTGGCATAAGGTTTTCAAAGTACTCTCTTATAACATTCTCAATTTTGCTTATATCTGTTGTGTTGTCTCATTTTTGTCTCTAATTTTCTCTATTTGAGTTAGTCCTCTTATTTTTTTATTATGAAAGTGATATACAGAGGGGTCGTTACAGTTACATAAGTAATGAGTACATTTTTTTAAGTGTTAACCCTTCCCCATTTTTTCCTGCTTCCCCCAACCGTGACATCCCACTCCCCCAAAGTTGTAAAGTTCATGTCTAACATAGTGTTAGAATCAGGTTAACATGTATAAGACAAAGGGTACAGAAATAAAAAACAGTGAGTACAAGGAATTACCCAAAAGGTAAAAACTAAGTAGAAATGACCAAAAACAGCTCACTATACAATCATCTTGTATCCATTTCTTGAAGCTCATTTCGATAAGCATCATTTTATATGGTAATATGCATATTGCTTTTGAGCTATTGTGACTATTGTAGACATATTCTAGTGTTTCCAAAGGATTGAAATCGGTGGCCTATGATTCTTTGGGTCTTGCTTGTTTGACTTATTATATTTTCGAAGTGATTCCATTTCCTTACAAATGGGGCAATGCCATTCATTCTGATGGAAGCATAGAGTTTTATTGTGAACGTATATGACATTTTCTTGATCCCTCATTGCTGGTTCATAGGGGAGCTCAATTGAGGAACTTCCATACATCTTTACAGAGTATTTGAACAAGTTTACATTTCCACCAATACTGTAGTAATGTTCCTTTTTGGCCACATCCCCACCAGCCCAGCATCTGTTATTTTTAGTTCTCTTCATAATGGTAACTCTAACTGGGGTGAGGTGGAAGCCCAATGTTGCTTTGATTCGCACTTCTTTTATGGCCAGAAATGTTGCATATTTCTTCATGCGTCTATTGGCCATGCATATTTCTTCTTCAGAGAAGTCTCTCTTTACATCTTTAGCCCACTTATTAAGAGAGTTGTTATTTCTTTGAGGATTTGTTTTTATTTGGGGGGGAGTTAACTTTTGGGGCTCTAAATATATTTGAGATATGAGGCCATAGTGTGTTGCAGAGCAAGTAAAGATCTCCCAATCTGCTGGATTTTTTATTTACTTATCTATATAAGTTCTCTTCTTAGTCAGATTTGGTATGGTTGTGTCAAGTCTGTTACTTTATTTAAAAAACCAACTCTTTTTAAAAATTCTTTCTATGTTTTATTTTGTCTTTATTTATTTATTTCTGATTTTTTAAAACTTGTTTCTGTCTACTGCTTTGGGTTAGGGCTTGCTCCTGTTTTCAAGGAGTTTGAGGTACATAATTAAAATATTTGTTTGAGATTTCCCCAATTGCTTGATGTAGGCACTCAGAGCTATAAATTTTCCTCTAAGTACTGCATTTCCTGTGTCCCAGAGAAGCTAGTATTTTGTGTGTTCATTTTTGTTAAATTCCAGAAACTTTCAGTTGTTTTCTAATCTCTTCAGTGTCCCACTGGTCATTCAGCAACGTGTTATTCAGTCTTCATGGGTTTGAGAATGTTTTTTTTTTTTTTTTTTGCTTTAGCTGTTTAATTCTAAGTTTATTGTGTTACATTCTGACAAGATATGGGAATTCAATTAATTTTTCTTTCAATTTGGACAGAATTCTGAGTGACATAGGATATGTTCTATTTTGGAGAATGTTCCATGAGCTGCTGTGAAGAATGTATATTCTGACGATGAATGTATATTCCGTAGATGTCTGTTTGGGCTAGGTGGTCAAAGTAGTTATTTAGGTCTGAAGTTTCTTGGTTGAGTTTCTCCTGGACAGGTCATTCATGGATGACAATGATGTGTTGAGATGTGTTTTCAGGTTAAGTAGTATTTGGTTGATGATGTGGAATGCTCCAGGATTCAGGGCATTGATATTTAGACTTGTTATATCCTCCTAATTGAGCGTTGTCTTTATCAATATGTAATGTCTCTTTGTACTAATTTTAATTTAATTCTATTTTATCTTATGTTAGTAATTCTACTGCAGCCTGTTTATGGTGTCCACTTGCTTGAAAATATATCTTCCAGCCTTTCAGTTTGAGTATGTGTTTGTTTTTGTCAATAAAATATGTCTCTTGTAGATGCTAGATGGATGCCACTTGTTTTTTGATACTACTATTTAATCTATGTCTTCTATTTGGAAATTTAAGTCCATTGATGTACAGAGTTAAGACTGAGAATTTCCTGATAGTCCTGCTATGTTATACATCTGCTGTTAGGAGCTGTGCCTCATCTACTTTTAATATATTTACTTGTTCTTTGATAAGGAGCATTTTACATAATCAGTTCCTGTTCTTCTTGATCTTCTCTATGTAGGATATATTTGATTAACTTCTATCCTGCTGATTTGGTGGAGATACATTGTTTTAAGTTGCTTTGTAATGAAATATTTTTATATTTCCTTTAAATGTTAAGGAGTTTGGCTTGGGACCGTATTAATGATTGGTAGTTATTTACATTTAATGTTTGTCGTATATCATGCCAGGGTCTCCTTTTTGCCATATCAGCTAAAAATCTGCATTTAATCTGACTGTATATTCTTTATAAATAATCAGTCTTTTCTCTGTAGCAGCTTTAAAAATTCTTTCCTTGATCCTTAATGATCCTCTAATGGATTTTGATGTAGTGGTTGATTGTTCAGTTCTAGAATTCTCTGTTTGGTGTTTTAAAGGTTTCTCTTTTCTGAATGAGCCTATCTCTTTGGATATTTGGCATGTTCTCTGCTATATTTCCGTAATATGTTTCCCATCCAGTTAGTTTCCTGCTCTTCTCCTTCTTGATACCTATCTCCCCGAAATTTGATTTCTAAATGAGTCTTGTACTTCTGTAAATATCATATCTTATTTCTTGTATTTGTTCTAAATGATAATTTCCTCTTTCCTGTTAAACCTATTCTGTCTTTGACCCTGAGATTATCTTATATGTCATTTATTTGCTGTGGAGACTTTCTATTTTGTTTTCAATTTCCCTGTCTTCTAATTGGTCCTTTTTTAGGGCTTCTATCTCTTTATTAAAGATTTGCTTTAGGTATTGTATGGAATTTCTGTACATTTTTTATTTGGTTGAGTGGGTTGCAAAGGTTATTTTCTTAGCTTTGCCTTCTCTCATATCTTTTAACTAGGCATCCATTTTTTCCTTGGACTCCCTTTACTTCTCAGAATTTATTTATCTTTGTTTCTTATCTCCACGAATTATTTTGCTAATCTTTGTTTGGTCTCATCTTCTTCACAAATTTCCTTGTAGAGGTTTTCTCTCTTTTCATTAATCACATTTTCATCAGCATTTGTAATGTATTTTGATATATCTTCTAGGTCCTTGATTGTCTGTTCTAATGCCTGGTTATTTACTGTGTGAATTGAAGTTCCTTGACATAATTTTTCTTGTATTTTTTTCTGATTGGTTGTGTCCATTTGGAGGTTTTCTCTTGGGGAAACTATGATGTTAATTATAGACTCTCTATGTTTTTGGTTGATTTGCCAGGTGTTGGTTTGGTTTTCTGTTTTGATTTGTTTTTCTGGAATTAGGTTTTTTCTATACAATTAAGTGCAGAAGTATAAATCAGTTATGGTGAGATGTTGTGATGTTAATACTTATGGTTCCAGTGACAGTTCGGACTGTCCAATGGTATGTGGAATAGGTCTGTGTATGGATGTGGCTTTCTCTGATTCACACTTCTGTTTCTACTTTTTTTCCACGTGGCCCTTTTATTTCTACATTGCAGATGAGCTTTTGAATATGTTGGTCAATACAGTCACAGTAGTCACCTGCCTGGCTGGCCAGGTTTTCATAGATTTCTGTTTTCTAGATAGTATAAAATCATCTTATGAATTTTATGTCTATAATTATATCTATAATTACAGCTGTATATCTATAATTATAGTTGTCTTGGTGTGACCCTCTAGAAGTGGAGTACCGGCCAGGACTCTGTTTCATTAGAGAGAGCTAGGGAAATTTTCTGTTGTTATTCTGCCATTGTTTTTCCTCTTCCTCAGATTTATTTTATATATTGTTGATTTTTTCACATAATTTAGGATTTGTGGTGGTTGTATCAGGTTATTTTTGTTTTTCTGCTTGTGTTATTTTGAAGTAGTTATTTCAGGCTTCTATGAAGAGACAGAAATATTTGTTATTACATTGAGAGAAATTGAGAAGACATTTTAACCTATTTGCTACAAGTAAATTAATATTAAGCAAAGCTAATGAAAATAATCACTTCTTACTCTACAGAGGACGAGTATAGTACTCACGAATATCTTGGAGGAAAAGACTTTAGACTCATTACAATTGATGCCTTACATTGAAATTACTGGCTACACATTCTTCTTCAGAAAGTCAAAAGCTCCATTTCTTTCATTTTAATATTATAAAATCATAATACCTGCATGTTGAATTGTTTTCCTCTGCTATTTTCAATTCCATTCTTCATCCATTACACATCTTTGAATGACCAATTCCTTCAAATACCTATATTTCTTATATTGTGTTATAAATCTCAGTAATATTAATACGAATTTATCTCTGAGCCTCATCTTGAGCTACATTTATATGTAATTTATGCAGTCTCAAGCAAGAAACCTATTTTACTCTATTTTATGTTTTAATCAATAAATGCATTCTCTTTAGAAATATGTTCTCATCTTTTATGTTGCTCCAGTAAACATCATATGTCTAGTACTTTTAATGAAATATAAGGTTTGGAACTGGAAACCACCTCCCCCCATTATCACTTTAACGTAAACCCCTGGAGACTATTTTACATATAAATACATAAAAGTGCAATGCACATGTTTATATATAAATAATATAATGGTTAAGACAATTAGACACAAGGACTACCACATCAATTCTCAATTGACTTAAAGGCACCAAATCATTGTGTTTATGAATATCACTATTATTAGAAAATGACTAGTCAATACAAAGTTTATATTATATTTGAAGTTTACAAAATGAAAATTACACCCAGATTTGCTGTCAATATCCTGTTTCCAGGAATACATTTTTTCAGCAAACAGGGAAATAAAAATAAGGGTTTGACACAGAATGTAAGATGTAGAAGTAGACTGTCTTTCCTTAAGATGATAAGTACCTGCAAATCATGTGATATATTCAAAGATACTATAAAAATTCATAAGAGGATGTATGATCAGAAATGATAGGTAAGAAAAGTAACTAGAAAACTGTGTATGTAAATTGAGCTTTCAATATAAGATGGCAAGTTTTCAATATATGGGCCTATAGAAGGTTATTCTGTATTTCTAACTCACATACAATATTCTGCATTTTTCAACATACTCCCGTTCTCTTACCTCAGTTCCTGATCAGTATTCTTCTATTTCATGATGTCAATTCCCACTAAAATAACAAGGTGGATATTTTTTGGTCTCTAGATCCAATATATTTTAGTATTTTGGAATAGTATGAGTTCATGGAGTTTGACTTGAATGTCAAGATTGTAGATATTGTATTCAGGTTACTGTTAATTGGCCTGAAGCATACAAAGACACACAGTATACTAAAAAGAAGGGACTTGATCTCAGGGAAACATACAGGTCCAGGTAAGATCCTGAAGCAAAGAAAAATCAATGGAGCAAACACCAATCAACTATAAGTACAAAGGAATGGAACTGATCTCTGATGTTTCTGGGTGGCAGCTGTGTGTGTTTGCATGTGTGTGTGTGTTTGTGTGTGTGTGTGTGGAGAGAGAGAGTTAGAGAGAGAGAAAGAATTTTAGTGTGGCTTCCATATTTATAGTCCATAGAGCAATACTTATTAGGGAGGAGGTGCTCATATCAGAGCTCTGATACCATTGTCTTCATTTTTTTACTACGAAAAACACTTGCTTAATCTCTAATTAAATAGGGAAAATAAACTAACATCTAACGCGATTGTTTTGACAATTTATTGGTATATTGAAGGCGAAAGGGAGCAATTGGAGATCAGTTTAACCTTTCTCCTCTCAGTTGAATATTACACAGCAATAGATGTGATTTCAGGAGTCTCTTGCAATGTACTGACAGCTGAATTATTAATATGCTTAATAATATGAAACATATGATGGAGAAATAGATCAGCCAGCAAGCACAAAGTACTAGTGATAAGACCGAACTTTTGAGCAGGTTGCCACATCTTTTAGGAATGTAATTCGTTCATATGAACTTCAAATTTTGTGGCTTTCCCTGTGTGATTAAATGGTAGGAAAGTACTGTAGGAAAATACTCTACTGTTCAGCCAAGTAGAAAATGCTCATGATCCCATCCTCATGTTACAAATTTCCATTCCATACCGACTCTATTTTAGAGTGCTTTCATTTAATATACTGCAGCACCTCATACTTCCCTGTGGGAGACAGGAAAAAAGATAATTTTGTTTGAATATTAAATTACATAAATTAGTGGGTACAG
This sequence comes from Dipodomys spectabilis, assembly GCF_019054845.1. NCBI lineage: Eukaryota > Metazoa > Chordata > Mammalia > Rodentia > Heteromyidae > Dipodomys > Dipodomys spectabilis. Next base: position 393,348 of record NW_024871387.1, on the reverse strand, counting down.
GCATGATTTGTAAAATTATAGAAGTTTGTAATAAATGTAAGTAGGGAACATGTCACAAACAAAAAATATAATTAAAATCACATGACAAGACTAGAAGTCACAGCATTTTGTGCAAAGAAACATACATTAGATTAGTTGCAGAATTTCTAATTTGAGATAAATTATATATTAAAGCATAATTCCCTTTACCTAAGGATTGAAACATTTTATTGAAAAATATATTTCTTAGAGATATTTTTGCTTCATAATTTTAGGGATACAGGTGAAACCATTGCAACAATGAGATGGACAAGTCAGTATGTCGAAAAACGAAATTTACAACTTTGGCCTGGGGGGGGGTGGAGATGGGAAGGTATGGGAAGGGAAAACAAAAGAGGAGGCAACAATGCTTGATAAGAAATGTACTCATTACCTTGCCCTTGTAATTGTAACCCCTCTGTAAGGTATTTTCACAATAAAAAAAAAAGAAAATAATTTTAAGAAAAACATAATCCCAAAGTAATAATTTCTCGTATTATTTTCCTATTTCCATGTGATTTACCTCCAAATTAGAAATCCAGATATATGATTTAATTTAGTTTAACCGAAACTATTATTGAGTATAAGGTTCTTATACTCTCTACATTCGTCACACTAAGATCATCAAATATGGTGATTTTGAAATGATTAGTCTCTTTGTGAACTATGTTAACATTATTTACAATGTGAGTGAAATGTTTAAAAATAGTATTTATTTTAGTTTAATTACTCTGAAGAGACAAGAACTGATATAATAAAAGGCTAAAAATGATTAGTTTTTAAATTGAGAATTTAAGAAATGTTTTTGACCACACTGGTTACTGGAGCCTTCACAACACCCTCATGAGATAATTTTTACTGATGAAGCAAAAATCCTAGAGCTTAGACATTTACAAATACAAAAATTATGTCATTCTGAAAATTTAGATCACATATTAAACAGAAAACTTAGTATTCAAATATCTGAATATAGTAATACATTGAATTGCAGGGCAAGTACTTGTTCTGAAAGGAGATAAAATTGCATTTATTTTTAAAAGTAAACCTAAGTATACATTTGAATAAAAGACAATGTTTAAAATATCACCCATGCAAGACAAAAGATGTACAATTCGTTGTTTTTCATGCCAATTATGTTCTCTAAACTTACTAGAAATACTAGATTAGTAACCCTAAATCATTGTTTTGTAAGGAAATAGAAATTTAGTTTCCTAAAACTCATTACTATAACTTTTTCTCAAGCAATTTCTCAGTAATTGTTTATATTTTTTGTCATAGAATCTTATTTGATTTTTATTCATTAAGTTAATTAATTAGCCAATAACAATATAAATTATGCATGAACAAGTTTATCTAACAAATGTATTTCTTTCAAAAGACAAATGGCACTCTTAAAGAACACAGGAATGGGGCTGGGAAGGTGGCTCAAGTGGTAGAGTGCTAGCCTTGAGCTGAAAAGCTGAGGGACAACGCCCAGGCCCAGAGTTCAGGCCCCACGACCAGACCACCCCCCCCAAAAAAAAAGAACACTGGAAGGCAGTGTTATGTATTTATTAATTTTTAGTTATTTTGTTAATGGTTATTAATTTTCAGAAGTGGCATTTTCATTATGCTCTTTCCATAATATATTTAAAACTTTTGATTATACTCCCTCTATTTCCTTTTTATTATTATTTTCTCCAAAGATCTTCTGCATTTCACATCAAATTACATCTTTATATATGCACATATAATTTAATTTGGAAAACTTTATGTGAACTGCAACTTAATTCAAGATGTACAGTGGATTAACAGAAGGAACAAAACCTTGAGTATTTTCAGTTAATTCTGAATTGAGCTATCATTATTATTTTGGTTAGGATTAGGATCCCAGACAGAATTAGAATTAGGGTTAGAGTAACAGAAAATTTAGGTTCAACACAGGATGACCCATTGAAACAATGATCCTCACAACACACTCTATTGAAAATGAACTTTACACCATCCATCATCGGGAGGGAAGACTGAGGGAGGTGGGAGAAGGAAAAGATAGTGGGACAACTACAAAGAAGGGGTTAACAATGCTCTACAAGAAAAGAACGGATTACCTTACACATGTAGTTGTGATCCCTTTGTAAGCCTCTTTACAAAAAAATAAGATTTAAAAATTAATGAAAAATAAAACCTGACATAGAAATAGAAATAGAAAATAGAATTAGAAAATGAAATAGAAAAACACTTTAAAACTTTAAAAATTTAGGTTCAAAATGCAAGTAAAATTTAGACCTACACGCTGAGCAAGAGATATGATATTTGTGAAATAGAAGCTTGCTATTATCATTATGATTCAGTTATATGTAGGCTTAGGATTCTGAAAGGTGTTCCAGTTAGAGCTGGGGTTAGGATAAGATAAAAGATGTAAGATATTTTGTAAAACTCAACATATTTTATGAAGAATGAATGGCATCAAAGTTAAAATGAACGAAAACCAGTGTCAGTGGAATTTTAACCATTCAGATATAATTTGGTTTAAACTGTGAGTTACTGTTTTAGTTCTTGTTAGGATTAGGGAAGGATAAGCTTAAGGGTAAAATTTACTTTTCCACTAAGAAGTAGAAGCAAAAAAATGAGTGATTCAATAGATTCCGAACAATTTTACTTACATTAACCATTTGTTGTTAACTCAGATTGTGATTAGGATTTGGTTTCTCGTTAAAGGGGGTTGAGGATAGAGTAAAGAAATGGATTAAACTTGTGGCTCATGCCTATTATCCTAACTACTCAGGAAGTTCATTTCTGAGGATCACAGTTCAAAGCCATCCCAGGCAGGAAAGTCTGTGAGAAATTTTTCTCCTTTTAACCACCAGAAAACAAGAAAAAAAGTGGTGCTGTGTCTCAAGAGGTAAAGTGCACACCTTGAGTTAAAGAACTCAGGGATTGTGCCCATGCCTAGAACTCAGGTATAGGACCTAGGTCCAGAAATGATGCCCCACTACCAACAAAAAGAAAAAAAAGGAATGGGATAAATGTTTAGTAAATCTGAACTTATTTTAGGTTCTAAGAATTCAGGAAAAGATATTAGAAATACATTGTACTTCCATTATCACAGCTTTTCCTGAATGTTCTAGTTAAGTTTCAGATTAGAAAAATAACAAAATATTGAGCAAAACTACAAACTATTTTAAGAAAGATGAGTTGAATCAAAGAAGGGATTAATAAATCTAATATATTTGTGTGGCTTTTAGAATCCAAATGCAATTGGTTCTAGGGTTAGGGTTACTTTTCTAATTTATGAACTAATGAATTAAAGGAACAATTCTTTCATTCTTACAAACCAAGACAGTCACGCTTTTGAAAACAATTTCAATTTTCTACCTGAAAATGTGTCTTAAAATATTTTCCAACCAAATTAAAGAATAGTGAACAGGGTGTCATTTATTAAAATTAGGTAAGTTGATGATAAAGCTTTCAAAAATATCCAAACACATGGGATAAAACTCAGACATGGTTCTGGGAAAACAGATATTCTACTTGCTCTAGCTGGGAAATTGTTTGTTTGTTTGCTTGTCTGTTTGTGTGTGTGTGTGTGTGTGTGTGCACCCACCACAAGTCTTCAACTCAAGCCTGGGTCTTGTCATCAGCTTATTCTGTGAAAGTATGGCACTAAACCTCATCTCTATAGGTTTTCTTCTGGCTTTTTAGTAGTTACTTTGAGATACATATCTCATGGGTTTTCCTGTCAGGACTTAATCTTCTGATCCCCAGCAATCCTTGTGTTAGTGTTTCTTTTTTTTTTTTTTTTTTTGGGTCCGGTCGTGGGGCCTGAACTCTGGGCCTGGGCATTGTCTCTCAGCTCTTCAGCTCAAGGCTAGCACTCTACCACCTGAGCCACAGCTCCACATCCGGCTTTTTTCTTTTTGCTTATGTGGTGCTGAGGAATCGAACCCAGGGCCTCGAGCATGCAAGGCAAGCGCTCTACCACTGAGCCACGTTCCCAGCCCCACCTTGTGTTAGTGTTTCTGTGGGTGCTACCACAAAGTGACAGTTCATTAAACTGGGAGCAATATGTAGTACTTTTACTAGATACAAACTAACCAGTTCATTAATGTGGGAGTAACAGGATCACATTAGATTGCTTTCAAACACATTGTTTCTAATGAGTTTAACTGAAGCCAAAAATATAATCAAAACCTATTAGCCACAATGTATGAAGTAGCACATATTTATGATGTAGAATATGTACAATGAATTAAATCCTGAATCAAAAGTCTTTGCTGGGTTTGCAGCAAAGAAATAGAGAGTCATTGAAATGAAGTCCAAACTGGAGGTCTGTAGTGAGCAGCAGAGCATCTGCTTAGTGTGTGTCCAACCCACAGGACCATAAAGAAGTAGAAGAAAGTGAAAGTGTAGGAGAAAGAGGAAAGGAAAGGAGGAGGAAGGGGAAGAAAGGAGGAAGGGTATAGCAGGAGGGAGAAAAGGAGGGGAGAGGGAAAAAGTAGAGGGGAGGAGAGAACCAAGAGGGGTTCATTACCCTGGGTAAGAGGAGCAGGAGAGGAGGCAGGAGGAGGAATATAAATGCAATATAACAACAAGAACTGTTGGAAACATTTTGCATAAGTGATCTGTATATGTGCATGGCAGGATTGATTTCTAATCAGAGAGAGATAGCACAGTGACAATATGCGTGTTACCTGTTGCTCTGTTATTTTATTCATTCTTCAGTGAGGAATTCAGATGAAATCCTGAGTTTGGTGTTTTACAGAACACTTCAGGATTTCTTTTTCATGAATCAAACATGGGAAAGAACTAATGTAACCTCCCTTAATTCAGAAAGAAAGTTTTATTGGATGCTTTTCGGGTTTTCTTTTTTTGTCTTTTCTTTTTTCTTTTTTGCCAGTTGTTCAGTGCTCCAAGGCTGTGCCCTGGAGCCCTTTCCAAGTCCCCATGTGAGCATCCATTCCTGTAGTCTTTGTGGTTGTGGGTGCCTCATCAGATCACCCGTTGAGAAGTGTGGCCCCTTCCCTTACAGTGGATGTGCAGTGAGTGTATGTGTGTGCATACTCCCCAGGATTGTCAGATTAACCCCGTCCACCCTGCCCACCTAACTTCCCAGTCTCAGTTTTTCCATTTCACCCAGGAGCTGGCAGCCATGGGGCTGGAATTGATTCCACTGATGCCCTCTCCTCCAGTTGTGCTGGTACTGCTCTGCAGTGGTCCTGGGTGCGAGTGCCATTCCAGGGAAACTCTGTTATAGGGTTACTGCCTGCACCCATGGTTGTGGGGTGGGGAGACACTATGTTTGTACACTGCACAGTCCATGTGAGAAGGAAGGTTGGGTGTGCAGCCAGCCAACTTGGGGCCAGGCAGTGCAACCTTGGTTCACCTCATCAGTCTTTAAGTTCATCTGTGGACTGGAGACGTGTGCTAGCCCCTCTGCCAGTGGGCTTGTGAAAGCTGCAGAAGCTCAGCAACCTGGATCTCTTTAAGCGTCTCTATGGACCTCCATTTTCTGGTCCCTGTGGACCCGGGTACAGGGCCATGCCTGCATATGCCCATCACAGCCAGAGGAACCTGGACTTGCAGAGTATCAGCTGCAGCACCGGGAGCACGAAGCCCCTTTGGCTTTGCTGTGTAGCCTCCTCCATCGTCCTTCTGAACCACATGGGCCTAGCTCTGGGTGCCATTCCGGGGATGCTCTTTTTGGAGGCAATGGGCTCACCCCGTACCATCGTTGGTCTCCAAAGCAGGGGAATCGATTTGGCCTTGGCAATGTAGGCTGCACAGGTGGAAAGCAGGACTTGGGGTCTGCCCTGCCTATCCACATGGCTTTGGCACCTTAGTCTGGATTTCTTGGATTGGTCAATGATGGAGCCTTGTTGGCTACCATCTACTGCAACAAGTCCTGCACTTGCTGCAGCACCAATGCAGTGTCTTGGACCCCTTTAGGGACACCACATGGACATCTGATAGGTCTACATGGGCTGGGTGTGGGTTTCATCCAAGGGCTTCATTAGAAAATGCTACTCTCCTTCATGGTACTGTAAGCAAGAGGTACCACATATAATTTCTACTTTCTAACATTTTCCTTCACTGAGATAAACAGAACTGGGACATATAAATAAGTTTTATAAAAAAATATATAACCTATATCACTTCAACCTGTTAAAATATTGCAATATTTTTTATCCAGTAGGAATTCTGTCTGTAATTACTTATTTTACTTTTGAATGTAAATAATATAATATATTTTGTGTGTATTTTAGTATTCTAGTATAACTTCATTTGCACTACTTCCATACAATTTTTTTTCAACTTCTGAGATTTAATCATGTGTTTTTTGGATAAGAGTTTTGTTGTAATTTTATTTCCAATTGCCATTATGGCCTTATAAATACAAACAATAAAGTCCATTCTTGCTAGCATCAAGTTTAATGATTTTAGACTAGAGACTCAAGGATATATCATTATATATCATACAGTAATGTGCATCACTTTGTTTAAAATTGCTCCATAAAATAATAAGTAATTCAAGCAGCAGCCTCTTAATCTGGCATGCTTGTCCCTCTGGTGAAGTAGGATCCCAGTGGGAGCCTGCCCAACTCGGGCCCTTGTGGGCACCTCGCCTGGGACTGCGGGAGAAGATCAGGATGCACCTGCTTTTGGGCTTGGGAAGCAACATTGAGGCTGCTGAATGAATGACACCACTGACGCAAGACTTGAGTCACATCTAGCACCCAGCTGCCCCACGGGCTTGGGTCCTGAGGATCAGCCCCTGGGAACACACGCACCGCATGGCCATCCTAGGAAGGAGTGCAGACCGAAGAGAATCCACTCTGTGGATTAGCTTGTACAGTTTTTATCCTTCGTGGAGCAGGGGAAGATTCTGCTCCACTGTGGGGAGAAGACAAAAAAGACAGGCTCGGGGGGGGGTGATGCCAACTTTTGTATTCAGGCTGGCAAGGAAACTTTCCTCCACCCACTCTCCAGCATGCTCAGGAAGCCCTTTTATGGTTCTTGTCCATGGAGTAGCAGCCAGGGACACACACATCCTGAATTCCTGGCTGTTCTTTTGGGTTTGTATGTTAATTTATACAGAGAGCCCCTCCCTCAGACAGCAGAGTTATATTCTGGGTTTTGTTAAACATTATGCATGTGAGCATTCCCAGTGTTTGGTTTTTGTATTGTTGCTTATAAATGCGTTGTGAAATTTGGGTTTTATGTGTTGAGGTGTGGGAGGAGGAGACAGATTATGAACATAGTTTCCTACAAGCCTTTCATCTCAAAAGAAAACAGATTCTCTCTAAAAATGCCTTTCAGGAAATAAATTTGAGGGGGGGATAGAGGCTGTTTTCTCATGAGATCAAAATGTGCTATTTTTATAGGCATATTTTATGGTTCAAAATACAATTAAGTAATTTACTATCTAGTAACAATTTTCCAGACCTAAGACTTAAGTGTCATGGGAGCTAGAGGCAGGTTGTATTTTGAGCTTTATCCAAAGATTACTTTGTAGAATCAAAGTGGTAATACAGAATGAGAAGCACAATAAACTTCTTTGCTATTCAAGGATTTTTATTGTTCCATATGAATTTTTGGATTACTTCTATTTCATTGAAGAGTAAGATTGGGATATTGATAGGTATCACACTGAATTTGTATATATCTTTGTGAATATTGCCATTTTCATGAGATTAATCTTCCCAATCCAGGAACATTGGAGGTTTCCCACTTCCTTAGTACTGCTTTTATTTTCTTTTTCAGGTTTTTAAAGTTTCCATCATAGAAGTCCTTCATCTCTTAAGTTAAATCTTAGGTATTTTATTTTTTGTGCGGCTATTAAAAAAGAATTGCTTTCCTAATTTCAGCTGCACTCTTATCATTTTTGGAATACAGGAAAAGCATTGAATTCTGAGGGTTAAATTTATACTACGCTAGTTTGCGAAAGTTTCTGATCAGCTCAAGTGACTTGGGAGTGGAGTCCATGCAGTTCTTTAAATACAAGATCATGTCATCTGCAAAGAGGGAGAATTTTACTTCATCTTTCCCTATTTGGATTTCCTTTAAGTTTGCATCTTGTCTTATTGCCCCAACTATCATTCTAATACTAAGTTGAAGAGTAGTGGAGAGAGCAGACATTTTTATCTCATTCCTGAATTTATAAGAAATGGCTTTAACTTTTCACCATTAAGTATATGCTAGCTGTATGTTTGTCAATCCTTAGCAGGCAAAACACCACTGGAGCACTATCATTTCCAAATTTCAAACTCTACTAAAAAACTATAGTAAAAGAACAGCATGGCAAAAAAACAGAGCTGAGGACCAATGCAATAGAAATGAAGACTCAGAAATGAACCTACTGACCTATTGCCACCTAGTCTTTCACAAGGGAGCTAGAAAAATAAAATGGAAGAAAGACAGCCTTTTGAGTAAATTGTGTGGGCAAAAGTGGTTAAACATCACTAGAAAACTAAAGCTATATCTCCCTGCACCAGAGTCAACTCCAAATGGATCAAGACCTCAAAATAAAAGAAGACACCATGAGAACATTACATGAAGGAGTAGGAGAAACTCTAGGGCTTTTTAGCCTAGGCAGAAATGTTCTTCATAGAGAACCAGAAACAAAAGAAATCAAAGAAATATTGGACAAATGACATTGCATGAAACATCAGAGCTTCTACAAGGGAAAGGACATAGCTAGCAAGATGAATAGAAAGCCTATGTTCTGGGAGAAGATCTTCACAAGTCATAAAATGGACCAGGTCTTATATCTAAAATATACTTAGAACTCAAAAAATTAATTCTCCCCAACAATAAATCCTCAAACAAATCCTCAAACAAATCCTCAAACTGCTCAATAACTAATTGGGCTAAAGACTTTAAGAGAGATTTCTCTGAAGAGGAAATAAAAATGGCCATTAGACACTTGAAGAAATGCTCAACTTTTCTAGCAGTAAAAGAAATGCAAATCAAGACAACATTGAGGCTGCATCTCATTCTAGTTTGAATGACTATAATCAAGAAATATAATAACAATAGTTGTTGGAGGGGATGTGGCTAAAAGGGAACCCCACTGCATTTTTTATGGGAGTGCAAACTTCTTTAACCTCTTTGGAAAGCAGTATGGGAGTTCTTCAAAAGACTCCACATAGAGCTGCCCTATAACCCAGCAATTCCACTTTTGTGTATTTACCCAAATGATCACAAACTAGATCATACCAAAGCTGCCAGCACAACAATGTTTATTGCAGCATTATTCACAATAGCTATGATATGGAACCAACCTCAATACTCCTCAGTAGATGAATGGATCAAGAAAATGTGATATATATATATATATATATATATATATATATATATATATATATATATATATCTGTGTGTATACAATTATATATATATATGTATATTTATATACATATATATGTATATAAAGAGAGAGAGAGAGAGAGAGAGAGAGAGAGAGAGAATGGAAATCTATGCCTCCATCAGAAAGAATGACATTGCTCCATTTGTTAGGAAATGGAAAGACTTGGTAAAAATGATATCAAGTGAAGTAATCCAGGCCCAAAGAAACATAGGTCCCATGGTTTCCCTTGTTTGCAAGGACTAGTACATGTCTAGGACAAACAGAGAAGATCAAAGGCTATGCACATATGAACATATAAGATGATGATAAACGAAATGCACCCCAAATCAGAGACACAGTGGGTTTTCCTTTCTTGCTTTTGTTTTTAATATACTTATAATGCGGTATGTGATTCCTTTGTTGGTTCATCCCATCACGGTATAACCCTTGTTTTCACTGTATTTGATTCCAGTGTTCTGCATCTTGTATATACATTTTTGTAATTTGGGGAGTGTAAGGGATATAGCAGAATGCTTAAATGGGGATGGAAGTTCACCCATTGTGATGATGAGATGTACAGGACATTGTGTCGAAAATGAATTTACAATGTCAGGCAGGGGTCAAGGAAGGAGGAGTTGGAGAGGTGGGGAGGGAAGGGATAGTAGGGGAAAAACAAAGAAGTAGGTAACAATGCTCAATAGGAAATGCACTCATTACCATACTCATGTAACGGTAAACTCTATATGCAGTACTTTTACAATAAAAATATATAAAAACTCTCTGCCCAGTGTAAATTTCCAGCTCTGCCCTTGGCATTACATTTTTTTGCCTTTTCTGGCTGTGGTTGTCCACCTTCCCAGTGGATCAGTAGTCTTCAAGGCATCTTGGTCATGAACTGGGACTTGGGTTATCCAGTGGTGGTTGGAACCAGGCCAAGGACAGGGAAAAACCACTTCCAGGACATGGCTTCTTAATTCCCAATGCAACTAGGATTGCAAGCAGAATTTCTCTGAATTTGACTCCAGAAAACAATCACGGAACCAAAAGGCAAGGTCACCAAACACCTACCCTCCTCCCCCCATTCTCTCCTTTCTTCCTCCATGGAAAAGTACAAAATAATTTTGCAGGTTTTGGCACACAAAAATTGCCCACCACCTCTCCTGGTAAACTAGGTTTCAAGTCACTAAGTCATGTCAACGGATAATGCGACACTCATTATTCTGGACATCATCTTCAGATTATTTGATGCTTTAATTGGTTGTTGGTGGTGGTTGTGGTAGGGGGCCTGAACTCTGGGTCTGGGTGCTGTCCCTGAGTTCTTCAGCTCAAGGCTCATGCTCTAACACTTGAGCCCAGCACCATTTCCACTTTTCTCTGCTTATGTGGTGCTGAGGAATTGAACCCAGGACTTCATGCGTGCAAGACAAGCACTCTACCACTGAATCTCCTTCCCGGCCCTAATGCTTTAATTCTTTAAAATTTATTTTAGTCAGTCATAGGGATTGAAATCAGGACCAGGGTGTAACATATCCCTGAGTTCTTCAGCTCCAGGGAAGTACTCTACCACTTGAGCCACAGTGCCACTTACTGTTTCTAGATAAGCAACTCTCAGACTTTCTTGCTAGGGTTTGCCTTGAACGGTGAATTTTAAAATTATTTTTCTTCTACTTGTTTATTGGATCATTACAGTTTTTCTGAAATTTAAAGTTTTCTGTAAACCTTTGTTTTCAAGTAATCCAACAGCATTAAATATTACATTTAGAAGCTATCCTGTAGAACATCCTTTATGAAATTCTTATGTTAAGATGAAATTCTTATTCTTTGTAGAAAAATTCCATTAAAGTCCAAATGGGAAATATGCTCATTTCAGCAGCTTTGAGTCTCCTTCCTATTTTTTTCTCTCTACTATCTTTTCTTGTTCTGGAACAAGTGTCATGGACTGTCCAAACATTCAAAGGAAGCTTATTCCAATAATTTTATAGAAAAGGAATGTGGCCTGCCTGCATCTCAAGGCAACTTTGAGTAGGTTAATCTGAAAATTCACACTAGTGAATTTTCGAAGTTATTTTGATAATTTTTTAAACCATTCATTAAAGAGGTTCCAAATAGCAAGAATAAAAAACAGTGTTCTGCTTTCTAAGAATGTTTTAAAAGCTAGTAAGTCAACAAAACACATTCTATTCTTCCAAGATTCCATGGTGAATAATTTCTCTTTTATCATAACCCTGACACTGACCTCTCCCTTCAAACTTGTAGCTTTATTCAGTTTTCCTGTTCCAGCTTTCGTTTAGGTACCAGCATCCATAATCTCCTTATAGTATATGACAATGAAATTCCATTTGTTTTTAGAAAGCTCAATTAATATTGCCAAAGGCAGGCTCATGAGCATATCACAGAGCATGAACTATTGAATATCGTTAATGTGATCCTATGCAACTATTCCACCAATTAATATGAGTACCACATAAATTGCATCTTCATATAATTTTTAAAATACAAAGTAGTTACATATCTATGTCACAAAATAATTCAGACCACTAAGCTAAACCTTTTATATCATTCCCAATATTTTTTGTAAAATTTTCTTTTCTCATTAACATTCATCTTAGGGCCTTCTTTCCTAGCAACAAGTTATAAGTCATGTCCTTGGATTTTAGTCATCTCTGAGTAACATCTTTTCTTTCCACTGCCAGTTAGTCCCTCATGTTAAATACCTGAGGAATTACTTGTCCCAATGTGCCTGTAAGAGGAGTATCCAAGTCGACTGCCTGTAACCACTCATCACTTACTTTGTTTGGGGATGGGGTATCAGAGACAGGGTTTTCAGGGATCAGGTGGCTGAACCATGGTATTATGAATTATGAGTAGCAGAAAAGAGTAGTAGAGACTAGAATACCAGGGAAATGGTAGTTGTGATGGTAATTGCTGAGTTGCAGTGGCAGGAAATTGGGTAGCAGCAACAGCTAATACAGGCATACAAAACTGTTTAGCAAGGAAAAGAAAGCATCAAAAAAGTGAAAGAGTAAAAGTTGTGAGGGATTGTGGGGCACAATCAGGGTAACAAGGTCATGGGTGTGAAAATGGGTAGCCAGTACTATGGTACAAGCAATTGGAATGGTGGGCTTATGTGGTTCAAAGCTCTGGGTTTGCCTCTCCAGTATTGGCTGTTAGATCTTTAGGGAACGACCTCTAGCAGCTCATTATCAGCTTGTTGTTTTCACGCACGTGCCATCTATAAATACCTACTCCAAGTAGATTGCATTCTCTGACACCAGCTATATTATATTTGCCCTAAGCATACTGAGAGACCACACTCCACAATGCTGCAGAACAGGCTCCACATAGTGAGTTGCAATCACCTCAAACAACACTTGCTGCTCCTCTCCAGTGTCAATTATCATGATAGAAAGGGATCTGAGATGTGCTCAACAGCAGTGTTCCGAGAAGCTGCCAATTCTTACCCTGGCATTATGGGAGCTCCCTAGAAATGGGCAAGAGCACTTGCTGATGCTCTTCCAATTTCTCTCTGTGGCTCTGGACAGCCAGACTGTTCTACCTCAGATGGGATACTTTGATGTCCAGCAGGCCTCAAATTAGCTCTATCTTCTCTCTCTAGGTGCTCATCATCTTCAGCTGCCTCTCCTTTTCCCTCCAGGTAGCTCGCTTCATTTCCACTTCCTTTGAATTGTGCTTCATGTCAACCTGTGGCTAAAACACCAAGCCCTTCCACTTTCTCATCTATCTCTCTAACTGTGAATCTGGCACAACAAGCTACATGTAACTTTTTTATCTGTTCATCAAGATTTCAGCTGGAATCCCAGGTGGTACTAGCTAACTGACAACATGAGGAGCACCTTAAATACTCTCCTGCCATTCACTGCTCATTGAGAAAGATGCAAATTTGTTGTGGTCAGTCTCTCCTTCTCCATTTCTTGTTCAGTAGAATAAAGTGAAGTCACAATGGAGATACTAGACAGCTGCTATGTCAGCAAATGACCCAACCAAAGATAATTTAGTGAGGGGATACTTATCAAATATAGTAGGATAAATCCACTTATTTGTACAACACTACTAAGGGCTTTCATCAAACTAGTTATTTTATGCCCCAATTGGCAGACCAATCTAAGGCTCTCCCCTAGATCTTCCTGATCTGAAGGCCTGAGGACTCCTACATACAACACAGACCAAATGACATGGGTAAACAGAAAAGTAGGTGAGTATGGATTAGTATTCTGAAGGTGTGCTAAGCTGTTGTCTTGTCATGATTACCATTAAATCAATGTCCTTTCTCTGACCTTCACCATATCTCTTTATTTGGCATAATTGGTAGGTTTCTTAGTGTGTCATTTTCTCCTGTTAGTTCAGTGCACAGGTTAAAACATTAGCATGCCAAACCATGGGTTTCCATTATCATAGTAGACGGTTTGCCTTCTAGGAACTTCCATCCAGATAATTCTCTTCTTGGGCCCTCATATGCATATGCTCTGAGAAGTGAATGTCTCACAAACAATGAAACATAGTTGCTCAATGATGATTAGCTAACACAGAGACTCAAGTAGTTTGGGTCTGGAGCCTTTCTGAGAGGCCGTGTACTATATACTGTGGGAAACATTGACAGAAATTCCTCAGAGCAATACCACTGGCAGCAAGTGAGCACTGACTACTACTCAGCCCTTACTAGTTCTACCTCGGGTATGAACACGTGAACAACCCTGATTAGCTTATTACACAGGGCCCCATCAATGAAATCGTTTTGAGCGTAGGAAAAAACCTCCATTGGCAGTACACATAAGAAGCAGATGATACCCCACACTCAAATGCTCCAGGAGAACAGAGTGTAAGGCTGTCTACACAATTGAGAAATTGGATTCTGAGGGTGGGAAAGGATGAGTTTAGATAGCAAACATAGAAGTAATTATAAGTTTCTGAATTCCTAACCTAACTTCCTTCTGCCCCTCAGATCAAATTCAGGAAGTGGTGGAATGTTTATGATCACAAAATGAAGTTTTTAATCCCAGGCCCAAACTCTAGGTGTTCTTGTTACATCTTCTCACCTGCCCCTGATGTAAAAGGTCAGAAAGGCAAAGGGGAAGGGAGGCCCATGCTCAGGAATATAATTGGAGCTTACAAGTCACTGAAGTCTCTGACTTTCTATGTTGAAGGTAAGATAAAAGGCAGCTTGAGTTTCTAAGAACTCAGTTTCTAGGCTATATGGCTCCTTCAGAACTTTTTTCCCTCCTCCTGTGTTTTGAGAGCAACAGTTAGTACGGTACTTCTGTCTCTTAGGTACAATCTTTCTCTTCACACAATGCTTAAAGTAGACAATAGGTGGAAGCTGCTATTAAATCCAAAAAGAATAAAATAGCACACAGTAAGTGCTTCCCCTGAATTCCTGCACCCAACATGTTCCAAATTCTAAAGACAAAGTGATTATGGGTGAGTACTAACAACATCCAGAGAATGGTGAGCTTAGAACAATTTTCCCTAGCAGGTTCTGTCCAGGTTATTACTATGGCTAAGATCTACTGGATCAATGAACTTATAGACAGTGCAAGACAGAAAAGTCTATGATATTGAGTCCCCAAAGAAGAAATTGGACCAAGAAGAGAAAACTTATCATTGCTGGAAAAGGAGGAAGACAACTAGGAGAATGTTTCTCTGAATACAGACATGGATATAATTGTAACAAAAATGTAAGTTGTGGCTCATCAGTACAAACTATCAAATCAAACCTCACTAAAGCTAAAAATAAAACATAAAAATAAAAAAAAGCTATTCGGATTTCAGTACTAACATGTATTTTAAGGAGTGTGTGTGGGGGTGGTGGTCTGAGATTAAATATGGGACAGCATTGGTTCTTAAAAATCATCATATTGACACTATCCTTTAGGTTTCCCATTCAAGTCTGGTGGCTTTCTAGCTCTACCACTTGAAAACCACAATTCTCGCTTTCTTCTGGTTAACTGGAGATAAACATGTATTGGATATGTCAACCTGGATTGGTTCAAACTATGACCTTCAGATCTTACTGTATGGAATAGATAATGTATGAGAGTGAGCCACTATGCTTAGCCCAGTATTTCCTGTAAGTTACTTAATCTTTCTGAATCTTAGCTTCTTCCTGTTTGGAAAGTGAAAAGAATTACTTTGTGGACCTTAGAATCTGGTGGGAGTTATGACTGGGTGCAGGAAGTTTAAGTGTTCAGGATGTGTGGACAGAGTCTGACACTCTCATAAAACTACTGATGTTTATATGAAATGAATTCCAGGAATTGGAAACAAGAGGGATTTTTTTGTTCTTGTTTATACATTTATGGGCATTGAGGGCGCCAGAGATATTCAAAGAGAACAGGGAAACAAATGCAGCAGTTGTATTCTGTAGATATTATGTTAACAATGAGGTATAACACTGTGAACAGGGACAGGAGGGAAAATCAGAGAGAGAGTGCAAAGGAAGTGATGAGATTGTCAAACAAGAAATGAACTCACCTGACTTACAAAATGGTGATCTACATGTACACTACCTTAACGATAACAATTTTTAAAATCCGGGTTTCTGATTCTTTCCTCCACTTTTTGTAGGTACCCTTAAGACTCAGAACCACCGATGGAGTTTTTGAAGGTCAATTTATATGATAATGAATATAGAGCCAGAATATCTTAAGCAATATTATAAAAAGTATTTCATTCTTAATACCAGTTTCTCTTTGAGTGGCAATTCTATATGTTGTTGGCCGAGATATTTTTTTACTTTTTTTTTTAGTACTTACCAGGTGTTGAAATCCTTCTTAAAGCTTTGCGACAGATGTCTGCTATATCTTGGCACCCTACCAATAACTAAAATAATAATCAACCTTTGAAATTATTGTACTTGAGTATGAGTATTATTTATTTATTTTATTAGTTGATGTTGGTGAACTCTGGGCCTGGTTGCTGTCCTTCAGCTCTTCAGCTCAAGGCTAGTGCTCTACCACTTGAGCCACAGTACCACTTCCACCTTTTTCTGCTTAGATGGTGCTGAGGAATCAAACCCAGGGTCTCATGCATTAAAGGAAAGCTGTTAACCATTGATCCACCTTCTCAGCCCTTATGAGTGGTATTTTTGTGCAGGGGTGTATCAAGAAAATCTATTGAGCAAATGTATTATTTGATAATAGACATATTCAAAATTATGAATTATCTGATATTTTAATAAATAAAAATGTTATCATTGTTACTAGGAATTTTTTGTCTCCCCATGCTAAAAGCATGGAGGTGCTATTTTAAACTAAAAGAAACTACAAAAGAAATTTTAAGATCTTGATACTAATAAATCTGTCCAGGTGTTATTACATTAAACAGAGAATTCGAAATGGTTTTTCTTTATGAATACAGAGATCAAAGGTCTTATAATACTTATTTCAAAATACAAATTAAGGGGAAAATCAGTCAGGAGGTAAAATTTATATTGAATGTTAATTTTTAAAGAGGAAGAGAAGATCCTACATGGCAGACTAAAGTCAAAGCAATATCAGAACTGTATATGCTCAATAATAAATAAGAAGCCTTAATTGAAAAATTGAGCTGGAATATGCACATAGGACAAAGACAAGCAATCAGAGCCCACCACCAACAAAGAAACATCATAATGTATCCCTCAGAAAAAAGAAAAATTGCAGACCAGGGCTCAACATCCTTATCCTTGATTTCAAGGATAACCCTTGATACACATACACCCCCCCTACACACACACACACACACACACACACACACACACACACACACACACACACACACACACACACACGAATATATGCAACAACTCAACCTACTCACATCCATTCAACATGAATCAAAGATCTTCCTGTAATATTTGAAACTTTAAAAGTTTTAAGTCTTGTAAATAATTGATAACAGATGCATAAGCAATTATTTTCTGAATAGCACTCTGATATGGAAATGAGAATTCATGGTGGTTATAACTACTTAAATATTTCTGAATCTTGAAAGAATTAAAAAAGAGACAATCCGAATTTTGGTACTATATTTCTACCAGCTATTCTGCAAAGGCTTAATAAGAAGTTATGAAATCCAAAATTAAATACCAAATTAATACAACTAATACTTGTGTAAGTGAAGTGAAAGACACTGATCAGAGACCTATGCTGCCTCCAGTTCTCAGCCGGCTGCACACTGTGGCACCTTTAATTCTGCTGGGCCAGGCCCACAGTTGTCTTCCCCAGAGCCTTGGCCATGTTGGTATTGGGGCTGGAGCTCTGTGGATAGGAGGGGAGGCCACAGGGGAGGCTGAGCTGGGGTTGGGGCTGGGGGTAGTAAGGAGAGGACGGGAGGCTCTGGCAGAGGCTGGTGAAGGGAGGAAGGAGGCAGTAAGCCAGTGGCTCAGAAAGCAGCAGCCCCAAAGGCAGCTGGGTTCGGGAGAGTGTTTTTGAGGTGGGGAGTTTGGCCCCTGGGGCTCGGTGGGTGGGTGAGGAGAGGAAGGAGTCTCAAATCATACACAGACAATGAGAAATGAGACAACCGTGGCTGAAGAATTTCAAGAACAAAGGCAAGGACTTTTAGGTAAACTCTGGGGGCTGGGAGGGCAGCAATGCTGGGCCTGTGGTGGTCATGCTTCTCTGGAGGTCCTTGGAAGTGAGTGAGGGCCAGCTTTGCTGTGGGCTAGGCCTCAGTCTCCCCTTGAAGCAGGCATCAGGAATTGCCAGCAAAGCCTCAGTCTGCCCCACAGACATGGCCTGGCATGGGTGCTGCAGACCAGGCAGCTTCTGGGAGGCTTTGTGCAGCAGGGCAGAGGAAGAATGGCTGGTGGGCACTGCTCCATACCACCCAGGCCCAGGGCCACTGCAGAAGTTCTGGCTTTGGATCAGGACCAGGGACTGACCCCCAGACAAGTGGCCTCTGGTGACCTGCATGGTGGCTGCCACGTGTGGGCTGGGAACTTCCTTAACATGGCTGAGGAGTCTCCACAGAGAGGTGCATTTGCTCTTGTGCCTCTCCCATCTTTTGGATTCCCGCTGTCCTCAAACCTCGTGCCATGTCGAACTATAAGAGTCAACTTCTCCTGGCCTCTGAGAGGCCATCCCGGAGATGCTCACTGGGCTTCCCCCTTCTGTTTCACCATGCATGCAGGGCTCACAGGGTGCCATCCTCCAGGCAAAGTGTGCTCCCATTTCAGCTTGGCCACCCCTGCATAAGGGAACACTAACTGCATTCTTACACAGAAAGCCAGGGGAACACAAGGCTATCCTGCAGTCTAAGTCATCCTTTGACTCCTCCTGTTCAGGTGTGGGGCAACTGTGGTGCCAACCACCCCATCACGTTTGATAATTTAAAAGGAAGAGGAAAAAGCTTCATTGTCACAGATAGAGCTGCCCTTGGAGTTCTCTATGTACACTAATCTTGTGCTGAGATAAAGATCCCCAAAGACCACCAAGGAGCCAATTCCCATGCGAGCACATAAGAGTCATTTATTGCAAGCTCGAGCCTGGACTCACAACTGTCACCATCCCAGCGGGTCAGAGTTGAGAGCCCCGACCCTTCAGTTAACAGGGTTTTTATAGGGTATAGGACTGAGGTAAGGGGGTTCCTAGCTTGGCAGTTTCATTATTGGTTGACATTTAGTGAGTGAATATTATAACAATCTTATTGGCTACCGTGCACAGGCTAAGCAATAAGCAGCAAACTATGTTAACTATGCTATCTTAAGAAACATCTGTACTTTTAGCTACCTTCCTGTCATTCGTCATCCATATGAACCTGTCATCCATGGCTATTGCTAGGGGAATGATGGTCAGAACGTTATTGGGACATTTCCCATTTTTTTCCGGGAACCTGATTTATAACTTTCAGTAAAAGTCTTTCAGTAAAGGCCTTCACAATGGATACTTTCTGTAAAGACTTTCAAAATGGAGTCTAAGTCCAGAATGGCTGTACTTTGGCTAAAACTTCTCACTAGGTGTGTGTGTGTGTGTGTATGTGTGTGTGTGTGTGTGTGTGTGTGCGTGCGTGCGTGCGTGTTTGTGTGTGTGTGTGTGTGTGTGTGTGTGTGTGTGTGTGTGTGTGTGTGTGTTTGATGTGAAAGAGTCAGCTGAGGCTTGGGGTCAAACACTTCTTCTTTTTAGCATTGAGTTTTGTATCTAGTGGTTGTTCCCACTCCTGAATTCTGAGTTCTAAAGTTGTCCTTCCATATACTTTTATCCTTTGATCTTCTTGATATTCAGTTTCCTAAGGTCTGCTTGTGAACTTCAGCATTTGCTTCATGAAAGTGGTGCCTTTCTTTTAACTTTTATGAAGCCCTTTGCTCTCTTTAGATGCAGTTTGTGCTTTGTTAGTTGTTTTACTTAGCCCAGACATTTATGGCCCAGGCTGTGACTGTTAATTCTGAGATTAGTTTAGGCCAATATGAGATACTATCCTTTCAGTCTATATAGTGAAAGAAGTTCAGCATCCTTAATGTATTAATTTCCTTGCTTTAAAAACAAACAAAAAATCCAGTGAAATAAATGTACAATCAGTTGTTTTTGTTAATTGTGTACCATTGTAATGAAAAAAAATCTTTTTACTAAAGTGAGTATTTAGAATGGGAAAAAATCGAATAATATAGTATTTAAAGAATTGATCAAATACCAAAAGAAAAAGAAGGTCACTGATCAGAAATGAAGTGCAAATTTAAGATTTTAATAAGGAAATGAAATGTTTGAGATTCTTATCCACATAGGAAATACATAGGAAAATAAATAGGAAAGTCACTGAGTTCCCATCTTACACACCAGAATAGATATCACCACTCAAATAAATAAACTGCAGGAGAGGTTGAAATAAATCAGGAACTGTATTTGGTTTTGTGCCATTGTAAACTAGGGCAACCCATATGGCTAACATGATGGAAGTTTACATAATACCAAAAAGACACATATGTTAATGACCTTTACGGCAACTTGGATACATATTGAAGGAATACAAGTCAACATGAACATCCATGATCATGGCAGCAATATTCATAGCAACCAAGTTGTGTAATCAATCTAGATGCACAAGAAAGAAGGAATAAAGAAAATGCGCTATTCATAGCTATAAACATATTCTGTTATATAAGAGAAATGATTGTTTCTCCTGCATCATTGTTAAATATTTTGGGATATATACATAATCTTAATTTTGTGGCATTGTGTTTTTGTTTTAATGAGGGAGCTCCATATTGATTTTCAGAACAGTTAAAATATGTTGAAGATATCCTATAATATGTGTATATCAAAGCATTTTCTAAGTGCTGTTTTGATTTCCTTTTTCAAGTTCTTAAAGTTTTCATCATAGAGCACCTTCACTTCTTTGGTTAAGTTAATTCCTAGGTATTTTATTTTTTGTGGGGCTATTACAAATGGAGTTGCTTTCCTAATTTCAGCCACATTTTCCCATTGTTGTCATACAGAAAAGCCATTGATTTTGGGGGCTTAATTTTATACCCTGCTACTTTGCCAAAGTACTGAATCAGCTTGAGTAATTTGGGAATGGAGTCCATGGGATTCTTTAAATACAAGATCATGTCATCTGCAAAGAGGGAGAGTTTTATTTCTTCTTTCCCTATTTGGAACCACTTTATGACTGCATCTTTTCTTGTTGCTGTAGCTAGGCATTCTAATACTAGGTTGAAGAGAAGTGGAGAGAGTGGACATCCTTATCTTGTTCCTGAGTTAAAAGGAAATGGCTTTAGTTTTTCACCATTAAGTATAATGCTGGTTGTAGTTTTGTCATATACAGCCTTTATTGTATTGAGGAATGTTTCATGGATTCCTAATTTTTCCAAAACCTTCATCATAAAGGGGAGTTGGATCTTATCGAATGCTTTTTCTGCATCTATTGAGATAATCATGTGGTTCTTATTCTTGTTCCTGTTGATGTGATGAATAATATTAATGGATTTGCGTATAATGAACCAGCTTTGGATCCCTGAAATGAATCCTGTTTGATCATGGTGTATAATATTTTGGATGAATTGTTGAAGTCGATTGGCCAAAATTTTGTTGAGAAGTTTTACATCAATGTTCATCAATGAAATGGGTCTATAGTTCTCTTTCTTTGATGAGTCCCTGCCTGGTTTTGGGATCAGGGTGATGATGGCTTCATAGAATGCGCTCGGTAGTGAACTTTCTCTTTCAATTTCTTTTTAGAGTTGGAGGAGTATTGGTGTGCGCTCAGCTTTGAAGGACTCGTAGAATTTCGCTGTAAAACCATCTGGTCCTGGACTTTTCTTAGCTGGGAGGTCTCTTATTGCTGTTTCTGTTTCAATGCTTGATATGGGCCTGTTAAGATGGTTTAACTCATTTTGGTTTAGTTTTGGCATGTCAATATTTGCTAGGAAAAGGTCCATTTCTGTCAAGTTCTCAAACAAAAGCATAAAGTTTTGAGAAGTATTCCCTTATAATGTTCTGAACCTTGTTTTTTTTCTGTGGTGATATTTCCATTTTCATCTCTGAGTTTATTCATTTGGGTGTGTTCTCTTCTTTTTCTGATAAGATTTGCTAAGAGTCTGTCAATTATGTTAATTTTTTTGAAGAACCAACTCTTGTTTTTTTGATTCTTTCTATAGTTTTTTTGGATTCTAATTCATTTAATTCTGATTTAATTTTAATTATTTCTTTCCGTCTACTGGATTGGGGTTTATCTTGCTTCTCTTTTTCAAGGAGGTTCAAATGTCTCATTATATTGTTGGTTTCAGATCTCTCCAATTTGTTGATGTAGGAACTCAGAGCTATAAAGTTGACTCTGAATATTGCCTTTGCTGTGTCCAAGAGTAGCTAGTAATTTGTGTGCTCATTTTTGTTGAATAGCACGAACATTTGGATTTCCTTTCTAATCTCTTCCAGAACCCATTCATGATTCAGCAGTGTGTTGTTCCGCCTCCATGTGTTACTGGAAATTCTTTGGTGGCTTTTAGTGTTGAGTTCTAATTTTATTCCCTTGTGGTCATAGAGAATGCAAGGTATTACCTCAATGTTTCTGAATATGGACAAGTTTGCTTTGTGGCCTAAAATGTGGTCTATTTTAGAAAATGTTCCATGTGCTGCTGAGAAGAATATGTAATCCGATGCTGTTGGGTGAAATATTCGGTAGATGTCTGTTAAATCTAGTTGATCTATGCAGTTGTTTAGATCTGCAGTTTCTCTGTTGAGTTTTTGCCGAGTTGATCTATCTAGTGGGGAGAGTGGTGTGTTAAAATCCCCAACAATTAATGTCTTTAGATCTATGTGGGATTTGAGGGAAAGGAGTGTTTCTTGGATAAATTTGGGTGCTCTGTTGTTTGGCGAATAGATATTTAGAATGGTAACATCCTCCTGAAGGAGAGATCCCTTAATTAGTATGTAGCGAAATTCTTTATCTCTTCTCACATATTTTAATTTGAAGTCTATTTTATCTGATATTAGGATTGCAACTACCGCATGTTTAAGGGGGCCATTTCATTGTTAGATTTTGTTCCAGCCTTTCACATTGAAAATGTGTTTGTTTTTACGGGCAAGGTGTGACTCCTGAAGGCAGCAGATAGAAGGATCTTGTTTTTTAATCCAACTTGACAGTCTATGTTGCTTAAATGGAGAGTTGAGTCCGTTAATGTTAAGAGATAGGACTGAGAGGTATTTGGAAGTTCCTACCATGTTATCCAACTTCTTGGGGGCTGTGAAAACTGTGTTCTTCCTATGGTTCTTGGATTCTCAGTTTGGGTGCAGTTCATTGGCATTTATTGTGGTCTTGTTGGTTTTCTATGTGTAGGACATCTTTAAGAATCTTTTGTAGGGCTGGTTTGGTGGAGATGTATTGTTTCAATTTTTCTTTGTTATGGAAGGTTTTTATTTGGCCCTCAGTTATGAAGGAGAGTTTAGCTGGGTACAGTATTCTTGGTTGATAGTTTTTTTGGTTTTTAGGGCATGGTATACATCATTCCCGGCTCTTCTTGCTTTCATTGTCTCAGCTGAGAAATCTGAGGTGATTCTAATTGGTTTCCTTTATAGGTGATTAGTCTTTTTCTCCTTGACAGCTTTAAGGATGTTTTCCTTGTTCTGAGTTGATCCTGTGTGGATTATAATGTGACAGTGGGATGTCCTATTCTGGTCTTGTCTATTTCGAGTTCTAAAAGCTTCTTGTATCTGAATAGGCCTATCTTTTTCATATTTGCATATTCTCTGCTAGGATCCTGTTAAACAAATTTCCTAGACCATTAACTTCTGTTTCTAGGTGCTACTCTACACCCATTATCCTTAGATTAAGCCTTCTGATGGTGTCTTCCAAGTGTTGGATAGATCTATCGTATTTCTTGGACTTGTCTTGGATTGTTGTATGATCTTTCTCTATAATATCTATGCTGTCTTCAATCCCCGAGATTCAATCTTCTGCATGGTCTAACCTGCTGTCAAGGCTTTCTACTTTGTTTTTTATTTCTTTTTCTTCTAGTTGGTCAGCTTTGATGGCTTCAAATTCTTTGGTGAAGCTTTGTTTTAGATCTTGTACTGACTTCTTTGCTTCCTTAATTTTGTGTTTGGTGTTTATTCTCAAATCACTTAGTTGATTGTTTATGGTTTCCTTGCACTCCCATTCCATCTTTTGGGCTCCAGTCAGCATTCCCTTTGTGTTCTCCCTGACTTCCTTCAGCTCTTTCTTAATGGATTCCATGAATGCCTTTAGTGATCTTTGTGTATTCTCATCCTGCTCTCTCAATTCCTCTATTGCTCTTTGCTTAGCTTCCTCCCATTCATGCCATTCCTCTAGTTCACTTTGAGTGTTCTCAGCCTGCTCATGCCATTCCTGCCTTTCTCTTTGAGTATTCTCAAGCTACTCATGCAAATCCTGTATCAGTTTGTGACTAGCTTCCTCTCGCTCATGATATTCCTGTATAAACCTTTGGATTACCTCCTTTCTCTCCCTATCACGCTCATGCAGAGTCCTTTGTATGTTTTCAATCTTTTCATTTATCATGTTTGCCAGCAGTGTTTGTAGAGCTATTTGGGAACTCTCCTATGGAATATTCATTATCTGTTCTGTCCCCTGATTATCATGAGTGGGAGTTGAGATACGTGGGCTTGCCATTTTTCTTGTGTTTTTCCGGCTTACCCTGCCTATTTGAGACGAAATTAACACCAGTTTTGTGCTAGAACACAAACTTAAAGCAAGTATCAACCAAAATCTGTATTTGCACAGTCAATAGTCTGCAGATACAATCTAGTTCAACAGATACATCTATTCAACATTGAACAACTATATATTAATAGGCTACGAACCGCAAAGAAGAATTTGCTAAACCAGAAATTATTAGGTTTAGGAAGAGTTGTGGGGAAAAAATAGGAATAGAGTGTGATGTGGGAAGGCACAGGGAGTGTTAACTAAGTCCTAAACTCAAAGCTGGAAATAGGTTGGATAGGATGAGAGTAGGGAGAGAGAATCAAAAGAAGAAAGAGAAAGGGAACAAAAAGAGACCAAAAAAATTAGAAAGGTAAAAATTAGAAATATTATACATGTGCAAAAACAAACTATTCAGAGGAGAATGTGAATATAATGAGAGAAGGGGAGGGATATAAAGGGGATGTGAAAAAATTAAAAATAAAGATACTTAAAATATTATATAGGTATAAAGAGGTAGTACTGCTATTAAGGAATTTAAGTCTCAGAGGTTTTGAACTGAGTAATAAATTTGTGGATTAAGTGTGTACACAATGGGGGATAAGGTCTAATAATTGACTATGGGTTTATCTGAGGATGTGTAGAACAACAGTTAAGTCACATAAAGAAGAATGAAAGAGAAGAAAAGGTGAAAAGGATGAGAAAGAAAGAAAAATGATCAGAAGTTCAGTAGAGCTAAACAAAAAGCAAAAATAAAAAACAAAAACAAACAAAAAAAGAAAGAAAAACAAGAAAAACGCACACACACTTATACCCCTAAAATAAAATTCTAAGAGGAAAAAAAATTACTAGAAAACAATTTTTTTCAAAAAGTAAAAATTAAAGATTAAAAAAAATTAGAAAAAAAAATTTTAATAAAGGGTACAAAAAAAATAGTTCTTTGATTTTTTGGGGGAGGGGTGGGAAAATTCCTGTACTCCCTTGTGTCCTTAACCAGCCTCTTGTTGGAGTCTCTGGTCTGCTTGTGTTCCTGTGGCTTGGTTGGTTTCTTAAGTCAGTTTGTTTGAACAGGCAGAAAAATGCTCTGCTTTCCTCAAAGGTTTGCGTTCCTCCTCCCAGGTTAGTTCAATTGGAGGCAGTTCTGCTTTGAGTATCACAAAATAGGGAGATGGCTTTTTCCTCAAGTTTGGAGATGTTGTGATGAGGCTAGGTTCTGGGTAGAGTTGAGGCCTTTTAGCAAACAGCAGCTTTTCCTGGGGGCTGGTTTGTGAGAAACTCACAGACCCCAGCCTGGAGCCATTCTCAGGGTTTCTGTTTAATGAATTTCAATTGATTGTTGAGGCTGCTAAAGGGAGGGGCAGCCTCTGCCTCTGATTACCCGGTGAAGAAAGCTACTCCTGGGGCTGGCACCAGAGCTGGGTGACTTTTCCCTGGGTAGAGCTGAGTCTGGCAGGTCAGGTTAGGCTCCTGTGACCTGCTAAATGACTCTAGTTTACTTCCAAGGCCTGAGTTGGTGCTAGCAGCTCCGCCGAGCTTTGTCGGTATCCAAGATGGAGATCTGCAGTACTGGGGGGGAGGGGTAGCCTTCCCTCTTCTGCTCCCTGAGAAGGAGTGAGGATGTCAGGCTTCTACTCACACCGAGTCTTGGTTCCTGGATCGTCTCTGGTCTGGGAAGTGAAGGATGAAGATTTCCGCTCCTTGTTGGTTCTTGCTGGTGATGAGTAGAATCCGCTTGCCCTCTGTGTCTGGCTCCTTCATCCCAGACTCTCTGTGATTCAGATATGGCAGGTACGGCCGCCGCCGCCACCACTGCTGCTGCTGCCGCAGCTGCAGCTGCTGGCAAGTGCTCAGAGCTGTCTCCTTGCCTTTATTGTCCCTCTGTGGCCTAACTCTCTGTCCTTTGAAGGCACACTTGGTGTGGTTCTCTGGCTTAGGACTGTTTGCTAGAACTCTAAAACTGCTTTCTATGCGAGAACTTGTTTAGCCTCTACCTTGTCCTCTGCCATCTTCCTGGAACCTCCACTAAATTGTTTCTTTTGGATTATATATCCATAACAAACTATTCACTGTGTATTCATGGTACTTCATGATAAAAGCCTGTGCTTATCAGCACAAGTGTCTTTGACATGGAATTTGTCTCCTTAAGCAATTACTCCAGAAGTAATGAAAAGTGGAAGCTGAATGATTTTCATTCATGTATTTCATGAGAAATTAAACTGATCTTTGTTTGGTTTAAAAATCACTTACACTTTCATTAGCCACACCCTTTTCATTTAAAACTATCTATATTCTGAAGCATTGTTATTGCCATTATAGAAAGATAATGAGGGTTCATCTGCTCCATAGCTCTTGAAAGTTAATGAATATGACAAAGAATATCCTCAGATATGCCTGGTGTAAAACTGCATTTGAATTATGTGTCTAGAACTGATCAGTCTTGGGTATTTGGGAAATTTGCTTCACCTTGTTGCTTACTTCTGTTTTTAATAAAATATTTAATTAATTTTCTAACTTGAAAAACACTCATAAGCATTACAATTACCCTAATGCAGGTGCAGTGCTTGGAATAGTGTCTGTGCATTCTGTAGTAGGTCCCAGAGACGTCAGCTTCAATTAACATGGTCAGAGCATCCTTCTTGAATGCCTTAAGAAATATATACCCAATTGATGTTAATATCTGTGAAAATTTGTCTACTACAAAAAAGGTCTTTTTTCATATGAACAATGAAAGTAATGATGGGGCTGTCCTGTGGCTTTCACTCTGAAGTAGTTTTGCCTAAATTTCACTTTGAATGGTAGCAGTAATATTCTTTAGTGCTACCCTTCATGTTTCTAGTTCTGTGTTCCATTTGGAATACTATTGTAATTTACTTTATAAACTTTGTTATCAGAATAAATAAACTACAACTGCTGAAGTTTTCAATAAAGAGTCATTACATTACATTTTATGTGCTTAATACTTTCCTGAAATTATGTCTTTGGGAGTATATATAGCTAACAGACTATTTTTTGTGATTTCTTATATGATTTATATAGATTTCTTATGTTATTCTTTTATGATTTCTTAAAGATCCATAAATAAAACTGCTCAGAACAGAAAAGAGTAGGTAAGAAGTCATAAACAATACTATTATGGTGGTCTTAATGGCTAAGCATAATGAATATGTAACAAAACTGTTGGAAGATTCATTTGCTCTTTTTGCTATTCTCTCCCCCTTCTTTGTAGAAAGGTTCTTACTATGAGGTGCCAAATGGTCTGGAACTTTCAAGCCTTGTCTCAGTGACAGAAATGATGGAATTAAGAACATGTGCTTCCATGGATGGCGTTTAGGAAGTTCACAATATAGCAATATCAATACACACAAAGAAACTTTTGTGAGTGATGTGTATTCACTTCCTCAATTACCAAAATTTAATTCACATGTGAAAACATCAAATTACTTACATTATAATATATGCAGTTCAACTGGCATTACTAACACCCCCATAAATCTGATGCAAACTAAACGTTCTACATCAAAAACCAATATCTAAGGCAGTGTTGGAAATATAAGAAGATAAACAATAAATCTAAAGAGTGAGATCTTTAACACTGGCAATGAGCAGTGATAGCTCAATTGTTAACCAGGCTTGAAAAGTTCAGGTGTCCACTAACTATGTGGTTAGAGTTGCAGTGTTGACCTTAGTACCAAGATTGGAGGTAACATTCAAAGGCAGCTGAGGTTGCTGCAGTATTGTAGCTCAATACAGTGTGACCCTGCCTGATAATGGTAAAGCACAAAGTAGAAGTTAAGTCAGTAAAATGTATAGGAAAGATTCTCCACTGAGAATATTTGCAGGGGTGATCATCACTATTGCATTGAAAATGTATTGTCCATCATTCTACTTTAAGCTCTAGCATGTTTCTAATCTGATGACAATTATAACACCCGAATGTGCCATGAGTGCTGAGAGGTGTATATTACTCTAATCTAGGTATAAATCCTCACAGGTATGGAATGGCCTGACCCTGATACTTCATTCTGTGTTGCTGAGTTTCATGGAGAAATGGTCGTAATTAGGCAATTCACACTCACCTAAGTGTAATTCAGGCAAATGGGTCATCACTCCAATGACGTGGTCTGACCTATGAAATAAATAACATTATGTCACAATGTATATGTGTTTCTGAAAATATATGCAATACCAAATACCAAATATACAAAAGGGACAATTATCCATCTCTTATATTATAAGAAGTAAAGATAGTCCTGAATTGCACTTTCTTGCTAGAGGATCACAGGTTAACTGCTGATGTTTGGTATCTTTCCAGGTGATCCTATACATTTGTCAATCTTCTTTGAGGAAGTATTTTTATGTGGTTTGTTTTGAGGTATTCAGAATATCAGTACTGTCATTAACCGCAACCTTGGGACAGCAAATATGATGGAATACCTGGCCAAAGAACTGAGAAATCACAGGAAGTGACAGGAATGAAGACACCAGAGGACCCAAAGCCACATTACCAGCTTCTGGATCCCCAAATCCTGCTTAACGCCCTACTGTGAGTCCTTGGAACACACCCTTATTTGTTATTCAAAAAAGCCTCCCAGGCTTGGCATGTGCTCCAAGATCTACGTTAGGTAAATGAAAGGATGGAGCTAGTAGGAACGCCCCTAAGAGGCATGCCTTGGACTCCCACTATACCTTCAGAATATACTTTGGTTTTTATTGATATTAAAGTTAATTTTTTATCCCCATGCATCCAGATGACTGTGAGAAGTTTTCTTTCTCCATCCCTTCTATTAATTTTCCCAGCCTGATTGGAGGTTTGAATGGATTTTGTTGCCACAGGGAATGGCCAATAGCCCGGCCTTTTGCCAACAATACTTGGCCACACTTTTAGGGCCTGTGCTGGGTTTATATACCTCCATTGCCTATGCCTACAAGGATGATATAATTCTGGGGCAACAAGACCCCGGACACCTTGAGTGCCTTCTGACCCAGGTTCTCGCCATATTAAAAAAGGGGGATTTTACCATAGCCCTCAATAAAATTCAAAAGGTACCTACTTTTAAAATGCTCAGGTCCCACCTTACCTTGACTCAGGCCAGCCCTATTAAGCTTTTGCTGGATATTCCAGCCTCTCTAACCTTAATCCAACTTCAGAGTCTTTTAGGGGAAATCAATGGGATGTTGCCATGGGTTTCTGTCTCTAAAGATAGTCTTGTGCCCTTATTTGCCCTACTAAAAGACAGGATGCCCCAAGAAGTTATTACAATTACAGAAAGCCATCAGGCAATATTTTTGCAGTTCCATAGCTTTGTTTACCATTAATATTTTAAATTTTTCAAAAAGGGCAACTGAATGCAGATTTCAGAAGCACTGGGGACAACTAAACTCTAAGCCCCAAGTAAAAGTCAGGTGCAAGGACCCTCTGACATAACAATGGAGAGGACCTGACCCCTAGTTATTATGGGAAGGGGATGTGGATGTGTTTTTTCCAATAGGGGAGAGAGCGCTCATTTGGATACCTGCCATGAGCCTTAAGTTTTTACCCATTTATACAGGAGGATGTCCAAGGATAAACTAACCAACAAGAAAAGAAAATCGGCTATGGTGGCCGAGGCTTGTGTTTTAAAGAGGAAAGCCAGAAAGATAACCATTAACCATCCCCAAGGGCAACCAGCCCTTGAGAAGCTCTTGTGTTCTCTAACAATTGCAGATGTCAATACACCAGCTGTTGGCTGTCCTGACCCTCCCAGTCCTGGCAATAGCCCTACGGAATCTACATCAACCTCAAGGGTGACTTGGGCAGTGATCAGCGCTGGCAATGCAGAAATCATCAGTAACACCACAAGAGAAACTGTCCCTTCGACCTGGTGGCCTGACCTTCATTTTGATCACACCCTATGTCATTATGTGTGGACCGTTTAATATTTCTGTAGGAGCTAATTATTTTAATGTTACCTGCTTTAATTGTCCTTTTACTAATTGCTTGTATAATGGCATTATTGTTAATTTATTGTTAAACAATCACTTTTTGTTATGCTTTCAGTTTAGATCTTTTACAACCCCACAGGCAAATAGCTGGATTAGAACAAGCCCCACCTCTGGACTCTGAATTGGCAAAGACTGCTCTCCCATTCTTGACTAATGTTAAAGGACTGGTAATGACTTTGCTTGTCCTGGTGATGCTTTTGCTGGTGGTTTTTCTATACCTTCCTTGCATTATACGTGTACTGCAAAACTCTTATGAGCTTAGCCAGCCAGTTACATAAGATCAAGCTCCAAGGGAATGAATTTCCCTCGAGAGGAATCACAGACAGAGACGGGTAAGAGGGGGTGTCAGTCTGACCAACCAAAGACAGGGCCTTCAGCTTCGCTCTGAAGAAGTTCCCGATGACGGGTAAGGCAGACAAGGCAATCCACCCAACCTAAGACAGGTGGGTTCACTTCTTTAAACAAAGAAGGGGGAGAAGTTGGGAGCCGTTGGGAGCCGAGAGTAAAGCTCAAAGGTCCTCTTGACCCCTTTGCTCGCTTAAAGGCACGTACAAGGAACTGGCTTACTTAAAAGACACCAGGTGCCCAGGATTACTTTGCTACATCTGCAGTTTGTTTTATATTTTCCATATTTTACTGGTCTATAGTAGAATGGCCTGAGTATGGGGGCCCACGAGGACGCACCGTGCCGCATGTGTAGAACTCCCAATATCCAGGCTGTTCCCATGTTCTGAAGAGAATGACCTTAAAAGATACTGACTTTATATATGCCCAGGAACTAATTGAACTGCTTTGGACATTTCTAACTGTGGTGGGACTGATGTTTATTACTGTGCTAGGTGGGGATGTGAGGTAACTGGGACAGGCTCTTGCATCATGCACGAGGACCCTCCCTATCCTTGTCTGGCGAATCAGGCCCCCCAGACTTGCCTCAAACCCCCATTGGCCCATGTGGCCAATGCTACTCTTACCAATGTAATCCTGTTAAAATAACCTTTACAGAGGAGGGAAAAGGATAACTAATTGGGAGGTGGGTCTGCCATTACAACAAAAAAGGGGGAATCTGTAGAGCACATGGGCACCAAATATGGCACTGAGAGGGAGTTGAGTGGGCAGAGCCCAATTTGGTTTACATTCAGTGTGTAACCAGCCCATGGAAGCTTAGGTGCATGATAGGGTGTGACCTTGAGAGTGATTGGTTCCTTCTCCTCCACTGCCATGCCATCAGCTGCTTTTTTTGCTTTAAACAGGGCCTGCTCTGTGTTAATAAATGAGCTTTCCTGCTTGACTTGACTAACCACTGGGTCTGACTATCTCACGGGCTAAAAGAGGCTGGGTAATGGGCGAGTAGCCTCATTACCTTTCCTTGGCCCCCATCCATCATTCGTGGGATGGAGGAAGACCCGACAGGTTATGATGGCTTCATAGAAAGAGTTCGGTAAGGAACTTTCTTTTTCAATTTCATTGAAGAGTTGGAGGAGTATTTGTGTGAGCTCTGCTTTGAATGCCTTGTAGAATTCTGCTGTAAAACCATTTGTTCCTGGGCTTTTCTTAGATGGGAGGACTCTAATTGCTGTTTCTACTTCAATACTTGATATGGGGCTGTTAAAATGATTTAACTCATCTTGGTTTAGTTTTGGCATGTCAATATTTGCTAGGAAAAGGTCCATTTCTGCCAGGTTCTAAAATTTATTAGTATAAAGTTTTGAGAAGTATTCCCTTATAATGTTCTGAATCTTGGTTGTTTCTCTGGTGATGTTTCTATTCTAATCTCTGAGTTTATTTATTTGGGTTGTTCTCTTCTTTTTCTGATAAGGTTTGCTAAGGGTCTGTCAATTTTGTTAATTTTTTCAAAGAACCAACTCTTTGTTTTGTTGATTATTTCTATGATTTTTTGTGGATTCTAATTCATTTAATTCTGATTTTATTTTAATTTCTTTCCTTCTACTGAATTGGGGTATATATTGCTGCTCTTATTCAAGGAGACTCTGATGCCATATTAAACTGTTGGTTTCAGATCTCTCCAATTTGTTGGTGTAGGAACTCAGAGCTATAAACTTGTCCCCGAGTACTGCCTTTGTTGTGCCCCAGAGGAGCTGGTAATTTGTGTGTTCATTTTTGTTGAATATCATGAGCATTTGAATTTCCTTTCTAATCTCTTCCATGACCCACTCGTGATTCAGCAGTGTGTTGTTCAGCCTCCATGTGTTATAGGACTTTCTTTGGTGGCTTTTGGTCATGAGTTCTAATTTTATTCCCTTGTGGTCTGAGAGAATGCAATGTATAAGTTCAATGTTTTGCAATTTGGACAAGTTTGCTTTGTGGCCTAAAATGTGGACTACTTTGGAAAATGTTCCATGTGTTGCTGAGAAAAACGTGTATTCTTATGCTGCTGGATGAAATATTCGGTAGATGTCTGTTAAATCTAGTTGATCTATACAGTTGTTTTGATATGCGATTTCTCAAGTTGATCTATCTAGTGGGGAAAGTGGTGTGTTAAAGTCCCCAATAATGAATGTCTTTGGATCTATGTGGGATTTGAAGGAAAGTAGTGTTTCTTGGATAAATTTGGGTGCTCTGTTGTTTGTTTAATAGGTATTTACAATTGTAATATTCTCATGGAGGAGAAATCCCTTAATTATTAATATGTAGCGATCTTCTTTATTACTTCTTACTAATTTTAATTTGAAGTCTATTTTATCTGATATTAGGATTGCAACTCCTGCCTGTTTATGGGGGCTGTTTGCTTGGTAGATTTGGTTCCAGCCTTTCATGTTGAAAATGTGCTTGTTTTTATGGGCAAGATGTGACTCCTGAAGAGAACAGATAGAAAAATCTTGCTTTTTAATCCAACTGAGCAGTCTATGTTATTTAATTGGAGAGTTAAGTCCGTTAATGTTGACAAATAGGACTGAGAGGTATTTGGGAGTTTCTGCCATTTTATGCACCTTCTTGGGGGCTGCAGCAACTGAGTTCTTCCTATGGTTCTTGGATTCTCAGTTTGGGTGTGGTTTCTTGGCTTTTATTGTGGTCTTGTTGGTTTTCTCTCTGTAGGAAATCATTAAGAATCTTTTGTAGGGCTGGTTTGGTGGAGATATATTGTTTCAGTTGTTCTTCGGTATGGAAGGTTTTTAGTTTACCTTCGGTTATGAAGGAGAGTAAAGCTGGGTACAGTATTCTTGGTTGATAGTTGTTTGTCTGTAGTGCATGGCATACATCATTCCAGGCTCTTCTTGCTTTGATTGCCTTTGCTGAGAAATCTGAGGTGATTCTAATTGGTTTTCCTTTATAGGTGATTGATCTTTTTTCCTTGACAGCTTTAAGGATCTTTTCCTTGGTCTGAATTGATCCAGTGTGGATTATAATGTGACCGTGGGATGTCCTATACTTGTCTGGTCTATTTGTAGTCCTAAAACTTATTGTATCTGAATAGGCCTATCTGTTTTCATGTTTGGGAAGTTCTCTGCTAGGGTCCTGTTAAACAAATTTCCTAGACCATTAACTTCTTTTTTTAAGTGCTCCTCTACACCCATTATCCTCAGATTAGGCCTTCTGATGGTGTCTTCCAAATGTTGAATAGATCTATCATATTTCTTGGATTTGTCTTGGATGGTTATATGTTTTTTTTTTCTCTATAATATCCATGCTGTCTTCAATCCCCGAGATTCAATCTTCTGCATGTTTTATCATACTATCAAGACTTTCTACTTTGTTTTTTTTTTTCTTTTCTTTCTAGTTGGTTGGCTTTGATGGCTTCAAAGTCTTTGTTGGAGCTTTGCTTTAGATCTTGTATAGACTTCTTTACTTCCTTTATTTGGTGTTCAGTGTTTATTCTCAAATCACTTAGTTGATTGGTTATGGTTTCCTTGGACTCCCATTCCTTCTGCTGGGTTCCATTCAGCATTCCCTTTTGGGACTCCTTGCATTCTTTCATTTCTCCATTTATGGATTCCATGAATGCCTTTAATCATCTTTGTGTATTCTCATCCTAATCTATCAATTCCTGTATTACTCCTTGATTAGCTTCCTCCAGTTCATGCGATTCCTTTAGCTCTCTTTGACTGATCTCAGCCTGTTATTTATTAATTTCTGTTTGAGTGCTCTCGAGCTGCTCACGCAATTCCTGTATCAATCTTTGAGTAGCTCCCTCATGCTCATGATATTCCTGTATTGGCCTTTCTTTTGCCTCCTCTCTTTCCCTATCATGCTCATACAGAGTCCTTTGCAGGTTTTCAATCTTTTCATTTACCATTTTTACCAGTAGTGTTTGTAGAGATTTTAGGGAGCTCTCCTCTGGATTATTAATTGTCTGTTCTGTCCAGTGACTGTCATGATTTGGAGTTGAGATACCCGGACTTGCCATTTGTCCTTTTATTTTCCTGCTTGCCCTGCCCATTTGGGATGAAAGTAACACCACTTTTGTGCTAGATCACTATCTTAAGGTAAGCATCAACTAACGTCTGTAGTTGCTAAGTCAAAGTCTGCAGATACACTCTAGTTCAACAGATATATGTATTCAACATCAAACAACTATGTATTAATGGATTACGAACCTCAAAAAAGAATTTGGCAAACCAGAAATTATTAGGTTTAGGGAGAGATGTGGGTAAAAATAGGGATAGAAGGATATGGAAAGGCAGAGGGTGAGTTAACTTAAATAAGTCCTAATCTCAAAGTGGGAAATAGGTTGGATAGAATGATAGTAGAGAGAGAGAAAAGAAAAGAAGAGAACGATATAAAAAGAGATGAGAAAAAATAGAAAAACAAATATTAAAAATTAAAAAGTGAAACACTTAAAAACTTAAAAATTATGAAATTTAAAAACGTAATATTCAGAGAAGAATGTGTATAGGATAAGATAAGGGTAGGGATAAAAAGGAGATGTGGGAAATTTTAAAAAATGCTTAAAATATTATATAGATATAAAGAGGTAGTACTACTATTAAGGAATTTAAGTCTAAAAGGTTTTGAATTGAGTAAGATCTTTCTGGATTAAGTGTGTACACAATGGGGAATAAGATCTAATAATCAACTACGGGTTGAGAGAAGAAAAGGTGAAAAGAATGATAAGGAAATTAAAAAATGTTCAAAAGGTCAGTAACGCTAACAAAAAAAATAAAGAAAAGAAAGAAAAAAAGAAAAAAGAGAAATAATAAAATAAAAGTAAAAAGTATAAGAGGAAAAAAAAGTTAATAGAAAACAAATTTTTTCAAAAAAAATTCAATATTAAAAATTAAAAAAAGTTTTAGAAAAAATTTTTTAATAAAAGGTACAAACAAGTTCTTTGATTTTTTTTGGGGGGGGAATGGGAAGATCCTGTATCTCCCTTGTGTCTTTAACCTGTCTCTAGTTGGAGTCTCTGGTCTGCTTGTGGTGTTTGATTTTGCTGTGGCTTGGTTGGTTTCTTAAGTCGGTTAATATGAGCAGGCAGAAAAATGCTCTGATTACCCAGGATTTTTTGATCCTCCTCCTAGGATAGTTCAATGGGAGGGAGATCTGTTTTGAGTATCACAAAAGAGGAAGATGGCTGTTTCCTCTAGTTTAGAGATGCTGTGATGAGGCTAGGTTCTGGTTAGAGTTGAGGCCTTTCAGCAAACAGTAGCTTTTCCCTGAGGGACTAGCTTCTGAGTCACTCACAGAGCCCAGCCTGGAGGCTTTTTCAGGGTTTATGTTTACTGTATTTCAATTGATTTTCAAGGCTGCTATAGGGAGGGGCAGCCTCTGTCTCTGTGTACCCAGTGAAGAAATCCACTCCTGGGGCTTGCGGCCTGTGCTGGGTGACTTTTCCCTGGGTGGAGCTGAGCCTAGCAGGTTAGGTTAGGTTCCTTTGACCTGATAAATTACTCTTGTTTTCTTCCAATGCCTGAGTTGGAGCTAGCTGCTCAGCCAGGCCTTTGTCAGTATCAAAGATGGAGATCTCTGGTAGGGGGGAGGGGAGGGGTGGCCTTCCCTCCTCTGATCCCTGAGAAGGAGTGAGGATGTTAGGCTTCTACTCATGCCAGAATCTTGGTTCCTGTGTCGTCTCTGGTCTGCGAACTGCAGGATGAAGATATCTGTTCCTTGTCCGTTCTTGCTGGTGTTGAGTAGAATCCACTCACCTGCCACCTCTGCCTCTGGTGCCTTCGTCCCGGACTCTCTGTGTTGCAGCCGTCGCTGCCACTGGCATCACAGCTGTCACCGCAGCTGTGGCAGCTGGCAAGTGCTCAGATCTGTCTCCTTTCCTGGATTTTCCCTCTCTGGCCTAACTCTCTGTCCTGTGATGGAAAACTTGGTATGATTCTCTGGCTTAGGACTGTTCACTGGAACAGAAAAACTGCTTTCTATGTGAGAGCTTGTTAAGCCTCCAGCTTTTCTTCCGCCATCACCCCGGAACTCCCTCTGAAACTTTTATTCAACTATTTTTCATTTCAAAGATAGGCAGTCTATTTTTCCAAAACTTTCCTAGTGTAAAATAACTAATATTTCAATAGAAAGTAGAGTTTATTAATTTCAAGGGAATTTTAGATACACACATGATATTTTAGTAACATTTATAATATATTACTTGAAAAAATTCTGTTCAAACTCTTAAATATTTGTGTGTAATGATAAGGAGAGAGGAAGATAATTCATACTTGTTAGGAATTTGCAATGCCTCAAAAATCTATTCAATAATTTGTTATAAGCAAATAGACAAGCTACCTGATATGGCTTAGTTTTTTTTTGTTTCTTAATTTATTCAAAATTTTAACATGGATGCATGCACAGTGGTAACATTAAAATTATTAATCAAAATATAACTATTGCAAAAGCATAGACAGATATCATACGTTCAATAGTTAGCACTTATGACTCTAATAATAATTTT
This sequence comes from Dipodomys spectabilis, assembly GCF_019054845.1. NCBI lineage: Eukaryota > Metazoa > Chordata > Mammalia > Rodentia > Heteromyidae > Dipodomys > Dipodomys spectabilis. The sequence goes on along the minus strand of NW_024871387.1, from coordinate 356,074 downwards.
GATGAAGATGAAGTGTAGCCTAATAATGACAAGGTTGTGATTGAAAAGGAAAAATTTCTAGACATCTTTTAAGCCAGATTTCCCACATTGAATACATAGTACTATAAAGCATTGGATTAATACAATAAGAATAACAAGAGAAGAGTTTGAATATCAAGAAATACAATCACATAAACAGGTGAGAGAGTAAAAACCCTAATGTTATACTTTCAGTCTCTCTAAATATACTCACTTTTCTTGGTACTATTGTTTCCTTATAAATAAAATCGTTTATTTGCACATGTTGATTATCCCACATAGATAAAATATAATAAGCTGATTGCTTTCTGTTACAAATGATCTTGTTTGTTCTAGCCTTGGGAATTTAGGAGAAAGCCTTTCACAACCCACATAGCCATTGACTTAGTTATATATCCCTAGAAGTTAACAACACATGCCTCAAGCATGCTTCACTCATTAGGTAGAAATCCATGATCAGTTTTAGTTTCCATCCAGTTAACTGGAGAAAATCTATGTATAAATTTATTAAGAACACTTGGCAACAAATAAAGCAATAAGAAATATGTTGATGGACTAAGATGTAGTTTTCAACTTAGTGTGATTAGTTCAAATACCATTCTCATAAAGACACTATTCAATAACCAATGTTTTCCAATGACATATTCTTCAATATAGCTGTAAAGACATGACACAATTTACATAATACCACTTACATATCTGGAGTTACCTTAAAAAGACACGGTCCTTAGAGCCAGGAGGAAAATTTATTTTTATTTCTGCATGAAACAATTTGTGACTTTATACCAACAAACTGAATTTGACTCTTTCCTTATTTGTAAGCTAAGGGGAAAAACGTAAGGACTCTTCACTTTTCTTTTCTTTTTTATTTTTTTTTGCTCTGGAAGTCAACAAATATATTCAATATTTCTGGTAGATTACATCCATTTACAGATGAGAAATGTAAGGCCAGTAGTCAATGCAATGAGTAAATAATGATACTAGAATTTGTGTTTTAGCTGTTCAGTCTGTGTGCTTACAAGCAGAAGTAATTTGGTGATGGAAAGGACCAATATGAAAAGCCTATGGGAAAAAACATAATTTGTAAAAGGTTGTTTAAGTCTAGGTGACCAGTGATGATTACATGAAACAGGCTGGTGTCAGGGTCATAAAAAGGAGTACATAGAAATCATATTAGTGACAGAAAGTCAGAAAATCTTGATCATTCATCTTATCTAATGGGTGGGAGCAGAAGGATAAGAAGAAATCTAAAGTGTTCTACATCTCTGGCCAGGCAACTGTCTTAGTGATATTCTTGGTGATAAGGATTGCAGGTGGAAATGATGGATTTAGGGGAAAAAACTCTGACAGTTCTAAAGTTTATATTAAACAGATGCAAAGATAGGTTTGTTCAGACATTATCAAAATATCCATGACCATGAATATGAAAAAGAATAATAAAATCGAGGGCATTATTAAAGGGAAGAGGAAAAGGAAAGTTCTGTCACAATTCTGAACAATGTGTGTACCAGTGTGGACAAGATTGGAAGAATGAGATAAATAAGGAAACAAGAAAGTAATAAACGCAGATTTACAGAAGCAAAGAAAGGAAAGAATTTGCAGGAAGGAAAGGTCAAAACTGTTACAGAGATATTGAAGGAAATATGCTAATTGGATTTGAAAACTAAAAAGATAAAGACAAGTTCAATAAGAACAGTGTTTTGGTGATATCTCTATGATGAAATAACCCTTTCAATCAACTTGCCACAAATTCTTATATGTAGGAACTATCATTATAAACTTCAAGCTTTTATTGAATGGTAGAATTCAGACATTACCCTCACCACTAGGATTAAATTCCTAAAAAGATAAGGCATTTTGTTTTAATGCCTTCTTTCATTTTCCCTTACACATAGGCAAGTAGGGAAGGATTCTGATGTAACAATAATACAATGTTGACTTGTAATAACACAACATCTAGGATCTAGTGTTAATTCAGATATTTACTAATTAGCTCCAAAATTTATGGATATTTATATTTCTCCTGGGTAAACTAATGAGCTCCAAGAAAATGTCCCTAAGGAGCATTTCTATTCTAGTATCATTGTTTGTCTCAAAATACTTTAAATTATACACCCTCTAATGTGGGCATAGGGTTATACTGTGGAACTTTCCCATTCAGTTAGTGAGTACTACCCTATGGCTTAACATGGAGAAAGTACCCTCACACATAGACTGGGTGTGTGCAAACAAGAAGTGGTACTTGAACAAGGGAAAACATGGGCCCTATGTTTCTTTGGGGCTGGATTACTTCACTTAATATAATTTTTTCTAAGTCTTTCCATTTCCTAACAAATGGAGCATTGTTATTCTTTCTGATGGAGGCAAAGAATTCCTTTGTTTATATATACCACATTTTATTGATCCATTCATCTACTCAAGGGCATCTGGGTTGGTTCCATATTGTAGCTATGGTAAATAATGCTGCAATAAACATAGTTGTGCTAGAAGATTTAGTATGGTCTTGTTTGTGATCATTTGGGTAAACGCCCAAAAGAGGGATTGCTGGGTCATAGGAAATCTCTAGGAGTTTTTTGAGGATCCTCCATACAACCTTCCAAAGTGGTTGAACAAGTTTACATTTCCAAAAACAATGAAGTAAAGTTCCCTTCTGGCCACATCCACTCCAGCAACTGTTATTATTGTTCTTGTCTATGGCCATTATAACTGGGGTGAGGTGGTAACTCCATGTTGTTTTGATTTGCATTTCTCTTATGGCTGGGGAGGTCCTGCATTTCTTCATGTGTCTATTGGCAATCCTTCTTTCCTCTTCACAGAATTTTCTCTGTAAGTCTTTAGCCCACTTATTTATTTATTTATTTTTATTTTGAAAATACTGTACAGAGGAGTTACAATTACATGGGCAAGATAACGAGTACATTTCTTATCAAGCATTTTAGCCTCCTCCTTTGTTTCCACTTCCCATCCTTTCCCATCGTCCCCCCCCCAATCCTCCCCGGCCCCCCCCACCATGAAAGTTGTAAAGTTCGTTTTCGACATAACGACTTGTATATCTCATTGTTGCAATGTAGCCCACTTATTTATTGGGCAGTTCTTTCATTGAGGATTTGTTGTTGGGGGATTTAATATTTTGAGTTTCAGGTATAGTTTACATATGAGAACCTTGTCCATTGTATGGCTAGTGGATATCTTCTCCCAATAAGTAGGCTTTATATTATCTTGCTAGCTATATCCTTTGCCATGCAGAAACTCTGCAATTTCATGCAATCCCATTTTTCCAAATTTTCTTTGATTTGCTGTGTTTCTGCGTCTCTTTTAAGAAACTTTCGGCCTATGGCAAGGAGACCAGTAATGATTTCAGACCTGTAATGATTTCAGAGTGTCTGCTTAGACTCTGAGGTCCTTGATCCATTTGGATTTGATTCTGGTGCAGGATGACATGTATGGATCTATTTTTGATTTTCTACAAGTGATTAACCAATTTTGCCAGCACCATTTACTGAAGAGGCTGTCTTTCTTTCATTCTATATTTTTTTTAGCTCCCTTATCAAATATTAGATGACTAAGGTCTGTGGGTTTATTTCTGGGTTTTCAATTCTATTCCATTGGTCCTGAGGTCTGTTCTTGTGCCAGTACCAAGCTGTTTTGATTACAATGGCTTTGTAGTAGTGTTTTAAATTTGGTATTGATATTGCTCCATCACTGTTCTTTCTGTTAAGGATCGTTTTTGCTACTAGGGGCCTTTTATTGTTCCATATGAATTTATGGATTCTATTCTATTCTTTTATACTATTCTATTCTATTCTTTTATTGTTCCATATGAATATATGGATTCTATTCTATATATAGAATTTATGAATTCTATTTCCTTGAAGAATGAGGTTGGAATATTGATAGGTATCACATTGAATTTGTAGATAGCCTTGGGAAGTATTGCCATTTTCACGATATTGATTCTTCCAATACAGGAGCATGGGAGGGGTTTTTTTGCCACTTTCTACGTTCTGTTTTGATTTCCTTTTTCATGTTTTTAAAGTTTTCATCATAGAGATCCTCCACTTCTTTGGGTATGTTAATTTCTAGGTATTTTATTTTTTGGGGGGCTATTACAAATAGAGTTGTTTTCCGGATTTCAGCACGTTTTTTCTCATTGTTGGCATACAGAAAAGCCATTGATTTTTGAAGGTTAATTTTATACCCTGCTACTTTACCAATATTTTGAGTCATCTTCAGTAATTTGAGAGTGGAGTCCGTGGGATTCTTTAAAGACAAGATCATGTCATCTGCAAAGAGGGAGTGTTTTACTTCTTCTTTCCCTATTTGGATCCCTCTAATGTTTGCATCTTGTTTTATGGTTAAACTAGGCATTTTAATTCTAAATTGAAGAGAATTGTAGAGTGGACATCCTTGTCTCGTTCTTGAGTTAAGAGGAAATGGCTTTAGTTTTTCACCATTAAGTATAATGCTGGCTGTAGGTTTTCAATATTGTGCCTTTGTTGTACTGAGGAATGTTCCCTGGATTCCAGAATCTGCAATGTAAAATGGTGTTGGATCTTGTCGAATGCTTTTTCTGCATCTATTGAGATAACCATGTGGTTGTTGTCCTTGCTCTTATTGATGGGATGAATTATATTAGTTGATTTGCATATATTGAACCAACTTTGCATGAAATGAAACCTGAAATGAATCCTGTTTGATCGTGGTGTATGATTTTTTGGATGAATTATTGAAGTCGATTGGCCAAAAGTGTGTTGAGAATTCTTGCATTAATGATCATCCAAGAAATGGGTCTATAGTTCTCTTTCTTTGATGACTCCCTGCCTGGTTTGGGGATGAGGGTTATGATTGCTTCATAGAATGAGTTTGGTACTGAACTTTCTCTTTCAATTTCATTGAAGATTTGGAGGAGTGTTGGTGTGAGCTCTTCTTTGAAGGCCTTGTAGAATTCCACTGTAAATCTATCGGGATCTGGGCTTTTGTTAGATGGGAGGACTCTTACTGCTGTTTCTATTTCAATGTTGGATATGGGCCTGTTAAGATGGTTTAACTCATCTTGGTTTAGTTTCGGCATGTCAATATTTGCTAGGAAAAGGTCCATTTCTGCCAAGTTCTCAAACTTATTAGCATACAGTTTTGAGAAATATTCCCTTATAATGTTCTGAATCTTGGTTGTTTCTCTGGTGATGTTTCCATTCTCATCTCTAGTTTATTTATTTGGGTGTGTTCTCTTCTTTTTCTGATAAGATTTGCTAAAGTTCTGTCAATTTTGTTAATTTTATCGATGAATCAACTCTTTCTTTTGTTGATTCTTTTTTGTTTTTTGGATTCTATTTCTTTAATTCTGATTTAATATTAATTCTTTCTTTCCATCTAATGGATTGGGGATTATCCTGCTGCTATTATTCAAGGAAGCTCAGGTGTCTCATTAAATTGTTGATTTCAAATCTCTGCAAGTTGTTTGTGTTGGAACTTAGAGCTATAAACTTGCCTCTGAGTACTGCTTTTGCTGTGTCCCAGAGTAAGTGGTAATTTATGTGTTCATCTTTGCTGAATATCATGAATATTTTAATTTCCTTTCTAATGTCTTTCATGACCCACTGGTCATTCCACAGTGTATTTATCAGCCTCCATGTGGTACAGGACATTCTTCGGTGGCTTTTGGTGGTGAGTTCTAATTTTATTCCCTTGTTGTGTGAGAGAATGCAAGGTATAACTTCAATGTTTCTGAATTTGGAAAAAGTTTTTTTTGTCACCTAAATGTGGTCTATTTTGGAAAATGTTCCATGTACTGCTGAGAAAAACATGTATTCTGATGTTACTGGGTGAAATATTCGGTAGATGTCTGTTAAATCTAGTTGATCTATGCAGTTGTTTAGATCTCTCTGTTTCTCTGTTTCTCTGTTGAGTTTTTGCCGACTTGATCTATCTAGTGAGGAAAGTAGTGTGCTAAAGTCCCAAACAATTAATGTCTTTAGATCTATGTCAGATTTGAGGGAAAGTAGTAGTGTTTCTTGAATAAATTTGGGTGCTTGGTTGTTTGGTGAATAGATATTTCGAATTGTAATATTGTCGTGAAGAAGAGATCCCTTAATTTGTATGTAGCAACATTCCTTATCTCTTCTCACTAATTTTTATTGGAAGTCTATTTTATCTGTTATTAGGATTGCAACTCCCGCCTGTTTATGGGGGTCATTTGCTTGGTAGATTTTGTTCCAGCCTTTCACATTGAAAATGTGTTTGTTTTTATGGGCAATATGTGACTCCTGAAGGCAGCAGATAGAAGGATTTTTCTTCTTAATCCAACTTGACAGTCTATGTCGCTTAATTTGAGAGTCAATCCGTTAATGTTGAGAGTTAGGATTGAGAGCTGTTTGGGAGTTCCCCTTCTTGGGAGATACAGCAACTGGGTTGTTCCTATGGTTCTTGGATTCTCAGTTTGGGTGTGGTTTCTTGGCCTTTATTGTGGTCTTGTTGGTTTTCTATGTGTAGGACATGGTTAAGTGTCATTTATAGGGTTGGTTTGGTGGATATATATTGTTTCAGTTGTTCTTAGGTATGGAAGGTTTTTATTTGGCCTTCGGTTATGAAGGAGAGTATAGCTAGGTACAGTATTCTTGGTTGATAGTTGTTTGTCTTTAGGACATGGCATATGTCATTCCAGACTCTTCTTGCTGGAATTGTCTCCTCTGAGATATCTGAGGTTATTCTAATTGGTTTCCCTTTGTAAGTGGTTGATCTTTTCTCCTTGACAGCTTTAAGAATTTTTTCCTTGGACGAGATCCTGTGGGGATTATAATATCAAGGTGGGATATCCTGTCCTAGTCTGGTCTATTTGGGGTTCTAAAAGCTTCTTGAATCTGAATAGGTCTATGTTTTTGCATGTTTGAGAAGTTCTCTGTTTGGAACATGTTAACCAAATTTCCTAGACCATTAACTTCTGACTCTAGGTGCTCCTCAACACCCATTATCCTCAGATTAGGCCTTCTGAGGGTGTCTTCCAAATGTTGAATAGATCTATCATATTTCTTGGATTTATCTTGGATAGTTGTATGTTCTTTTTCTATAATAACCTGGCTGTCTTCAATCCCTAGATTTGATCTTCTTCATGGTCTACCCTGCTCTCAAGACTTTCCACTTTGTTTTTAATTTCTTTTCCTTCTATTTGGTCAGCTTTGATGATTTCAAATTCTTTGTTGGAGCTTTGTTTTAGATCTTATATGAACTTCATTATTTCTGTAATTTGGTGTTGTGTTTATTCTCAAAACACTTAGTTGATTGGTTATGGTTTCCTTGGACTCCCATTGCTTCTGTTGGGCTCCATTCAACATTCCCTTTCCGGTCTCCCTGACTTCTTTCAGCTGTCATTTATTGGATTCCATGAATGCCTCTATTTGGTAGGAAAGTAGCACCATTTTTGTGCTAGAACACTATTTTAAGGCAAGTATAAACCAAAGTCCTGTAGTTGCACAGTCAAAAGTCTGGGCCTTTTGTCAGTATCAATTTCTGGGCCTTTGTCGGTATCAAAGATGGAGCTCTCTGGTTTCTGAGAAGGAGTGAGGATGTCAGGGTTCTATTCATGCCAGGGTCTTGGTTACTGGGCTCTCTCTGGTCTGTGATCTGCAGCATGAATATATCTGTTCCATTTCCGTTCTTCCTGGTGTTGAGTAGAATACGCACACTGTGTCTGGCATCTTTTTGACTGGACTCTCGCTGTAGGCATGTTGGCTCCAGCCACTGATGCTCAGATCTGTTTCCTCGCCTGGATATTCCATCTCTGGCCAAACTCTCTGTACTTCGATGGCACACTCCGTGTGATTCTCTAGCCTAGGACTGTTGACTAGCACACTAAAACTGTTGTCTACGCAAAAGCTTTTTTAGCCTAGACCTTCTGCCATCTTCTTCCAACTCTAGATTATGACTTTTTATACTCTAACTTGGGACAATGATCTGCTGTCAGTTATTTTCTTCTCGTCTCCTTCTTTTGCCCTTTCACTTACATAATTTTTATTTAAAGAAACATATTTGAGCTTGTATTTCTAAATTCTTCAAAATTATCTGAATTTCATCATACTTCTGGCAGCCGTCTATATATTTCTCAAGGGAATATTTTGTCACTACCATTTTTATCCTATATTATATTGGATATCATCCTACCTAATTCAGCGCAAGATATAAATTACACTCATCCAGATATTTCAACACTTGTATCAGCATAAAATACTTTCTTATGTAGAAATCATGATTTTAGTATTTCTGGGGAGGTGTCATCTGTCATTTTTGAATGACCTTAAGTGATACTTATATGCAAACGTGTTTTAAAACCATATGCCATACAATAGATGAACGAATCCATAAAATGTGATGTGTTCATGTGTGTGTGTGTGTGTGTGTGTGTGTGTGTGTGTGTGTGTATATATATATATATATGTACATATATATATATATATATATATATATATATATATATATATATATATATATATATATATATATATATATATATACGGTTGAATTCTATGCTTCCAATTCAAAAGGAAATGGAAAGATTTTTAAAAATCCTGCTAAATAAAATAAGCAAGACTCAAAGAAACAGATTCCATAGTTTCCTTCATTTGTAATAATAGGAAATGTATAGATTAACACTAGCAGATGAGCAGAATGGCTCAAAAGTTTTGTATATAGGACCATAAAAGATTATCTTGAGCAGAATGAACACCTAGATATGGAAATAGAGGTTTTTCTTTGTGATTGTTTTTTTTAATGTACTATGTGATTTCTTTTTCCTTTTGTGTTTTCCCCTATAGTTTATCCCTGCTGTATTTGATTTCAGTACTGTGTGTATTGCACATGTGTTGATCTTAATTTGACAAGGCAAGATGAGCAACAAATTGGGGAGACAAAGGACAAAGGGTAAACTAGTGCAATAGCAATACTCACAAGACAACAGGTTGAAAATTTACATTACAACTTGTGAGGAGTTTGGGGGGAAAGGAAAAATGTGAGAAAAATGAGGTAGTGGGGAAATTTTTGACATGTTATGTATTCACTACCTTACAATTAATGCAACCCCTGTATATATCACCTTAAAAATAAAATTAAACTAAAAATAAGTTACATAAAGTATAATTTCACTGTATTGCTACAGTAAATATAATTCTATGTCCATTACCTTATTAAAAATGAACACTATTTGGCATCTAATTTGAATTAATTGCACCCTTCTTTATCAGAGGTTCATCAACTTGAATGTTATCCAAATATACAATATTTTCACAATATACCTGCCATAATTTTCAAAAAAATTATGTTTATTATTGTCTCATAGTAAAACAGAAAACTGTGGGTCTTCGTCCGTCCCACAAAAGAAGGATGGGGTCCGAGGAAAGGTAAGTGGGGCGCTCGCCTGTTCCCCAGCCTCCCTCAGCCCAGGAGACAATCAGACACAGCAGGGAGCCAAATCCAGCAGGTAGAAAACTCGTTTATTAACAGAGAGCAGCCCCTTTTAAAGACAAAAAGGGTGGGTGGCATGGCAAGGGAGGAAGAGGAACCAATCACTGTCAAGGTCATACCCTATCATGCACCTGAGCCTTCACAGGCTGGTTAGGCACTGATCGGCAGATAAATTGGGCTCTGCCCACTCTACTCTCTCCCAGCGCCATCTTGGCTGCCCATGTGCTCTACAGTAAATTAGGCTCTGCCCACTGAACCCCCTCTCAGCGCCATCTTTGCTGACCATGTGCTCCACAGATTCCCCACTTTTTAGTTTGTTTTAATGACAGACCCACCTCCTTGTTAGTTATCCTTTTCCCTCCTCTGTAAAGTTTGTTTTAACAGGATTACATTGGTAAGGATAGCATTGGCTACACAGGGGGTTCCAGGCAAGTCTGGGGGTCGAGATTCGCCAGACAAGGATAGGGAGGGCTCTTGTGCATGATCCAAGAGCCTGTCCCAGTTACCTCACATCCCCACCTAGCACAGTAATAAACATCATTCCCACCACAGTTAGAAATGTCCGAAGCTGTTCAATTAATTCCTGGGCACCTGGTGTCTTTTAAGTAAGCCAGTTCCTTGTACGTGCCTTTAAGCTAGCACAGGGGTCAAGATGACCTTTGAGCTTTACTGTCAGCTCCCAATGGCTCCCAACATCATCTCCCCATCTTTGTTTAAAGAAACGAACCCACCTGTCTTAGGTTGGGTGGATCGCCTTGTCTGCCTTACCAGTCATCGGGAACTTCTTCAGAGCGAAGCTGAAGTCCCTGTCTTAGGTTGGTCAGACTAACACCCCCTCTTACCCGTCTCTGGCTGCGATTCCTCTCAGGGGGAAAGTCATTCATTTGGAGCTTGATAACTGGCTGGCTAAGCTCATAAGAGTTTTGCAGTGCACGTATAATGCAAGGAAGGCATAGAAAAAATAATCAGCAAAAGCATTACCAGGCCAGGAAATGTCACTACTAGTCCTTTAATCTTAGTGAAGGATGGGATAGCAGTCTTTGCCACTTCAGAGTCCAGAGGTGGGGATTGTTCTAATCCAGCTATTTGCCTGTGGGGTTGGACAAGATCTAAGCTGGAAGCGTAACAAAAGGTGGTTGTTTAACAATAAGTATGGATTCAGTGCTGCTATACAAGCAATTAATAAAAGAACAATTAAAGCAGGTAACATTAAAATAATTAACTCCTACAAAAATATTAAACAGTCCATAGGGTGGTGATCAAAATGAAGGTCAGGCCACCAGGTCAAAGGGACAGCTTCTCTTGTGGTGCTACTGACGATTTCTGCATTGCCAGCGTTGATCACTGCCCAGGTCACCCATTGAGGTTGATGGAGATTTCATAGAGCCATTCACATGATTCGGAGAGTCAGGACAGCCAACAGCTGGAATATCACCATCTGCAATTTTTAAAGAACACAAGAGCTTCTCAAGGGCTGGTTGCCCTTAGGGATGGTTAATAATTGTCTTTCTGGCTTTTGTCTTTAAAACACAAGCCTCGACCATGGCCGTTTTTCTTTCCTTGTTGGTTAGCTTATTCTTGGGCATCCTCCTGTATGGAGGAAATGGGTAAAAACTTAAGGTTCCTGGCAGGGATCCAAATGGGAGCGGACTCCCCTATGGGGAAAATGCATCCAAATCTCCTGCCCATAGTAACTAGGGGGTCAGGTCCTCTCCATTGTTGTGTCAGGGGGTCCTTCCACCTGACTTTCCCTTGGGGCTTAGGGTTTAGTTGTCCCCAGTGCTTCTGAAATCTGGATTCAGTTGCCCCTTTTGAAAAATTTAAAATGTTAATGATAAACAAAGCTATCTGTAACTGTATATGGGGGCTAACTCTCATTTTTTGTTTTAATAATTGTTCTTTAAGACATTGATGATTTCTTTCTATAATTGCTTGGCCTTGGGGATTATAGGGAATTCCCGTAGTATGATTATTATGCCATTTGTCCAAAAACTCTGACGTTGCTTTGCTAACAAAACAGTGTCCATTATCGGTTTTAACTTGTGCTGGTAGACCCAAGGTGGCAGAGCATTGAAGAAAATGTGCTTGTGAATGTTTAGTTCTTTCTCCTGTATGTGCTGTGGCCCAACATGCTCCTGAGTAGGTATCTATAGAGACAAAGATATATTTAAACTACCAAAGGCCAGGAAATGAGTAATATCCGTTTGCCAGAGGACATTGGGTATAAGGCCTCTGGGATTTACCCCTGGGGGTTGTAACGGGGGTACTTTTAAGAAAGGCTGGCATGTTTTAGAGGTATGTACTATCCTTTTGAGGTCCTTCACTGGAATCTCAGGAAATCTATGCTGAAGACCTCTCCAATTAATATGGGTTAAATCATGCAAACAGGTAGCCTCTTGTAATGTTAATGCTTGTGGGCCAGCAGCTAACTGGTCCGCCCACTTATTGCCTAGGGAAAAAAAAACCAGGAAGATTTGAATGCCCTCTCAAATGTTGAATATGAATAGGGGCTCCCCGCTCTTCTAATAGGCCCTTAAGGGTAACCATAAGGGGGGAAACAGGGTTTTCATCCAGCTTAATATGTGCCTGGGGAATATGAGGGAGCAAGTTAATCATATATAGGCTATCAGAATACAAATTAAAGGGTTTTTGAATGTCCTGAAGGGCCATAATTACGGCCAGCATTTCTTTATATTGTGCTGACCCTTGACAAGGTTGAAATCTTTGTTGGCTCGTGGTCTTTTGTTGCTCTTCAAAGGCTGCATATGCAGTGCCTGCTTTACCTCCGTCAGTAAAAACATGGAGGGCGCCAGGAATAGGCATAGGAGAAAATAGAGATGGTATTTTGAGGGGAAGTCACCATAACATGACAGTCCATTTGGATGGCCCATAATGGCAGTCAATTTGGCCTAGAAACCCCTCCAAGGAGAGAGCAAGATGAGCATTGGCTCGAGTGAGGCACTGGAGCCAATGATATAATCCCCTATATAATATAATAATAATATAATCCCTATAATCCCCAAGGCCAAGCAATTATAGAAAGAAATCATTGATGTCTTAAAGAGCACTTATTAAAACAAAAATTGGGAGTTAGCCCCCATATACAGTAACAGATAGCTTTGTTTACCATTAACCACTCAACGTCTGTCATCCGAAAAGGAAAAACAATGGAGTGAGGGTCGAGGCCATAATGCATTTGGGCTTGCGTCCTTCCCTTCACAATAGCATCTGCAAGTTGGTCTGCTTGAGAGTACACCCGAAGTGTGCCCCCCAGGGGAGTGTGAACCCACTCTAAAGGCTCCCCACTTTGAGTTAAAACTGCAGATATTAATGTGACCCCTGCAAACAACCAAAGGGAAATAGGCTCACTAATAGAATACCTCTTTAGAGAAACTTTATCCAGGGCTTTTTGGAACTGCAAAAATATTGCCCTATGGCTGTCTGTAATTGTAATAACTTCTTGTGGCGTCCTGTCTTTTAGCAGGGCAAATAAGGGCACATGACTATCTTTAGGGACAGAAACCCATGGCAACAGCCAATTGATTTCCCTAAAAGACTCTGAAGTTGGGTAAAGGTTAGAGAGGCTGGAATATCCAGCAAAGGCTTAAGGGGGCTGGCCTGAGTCAAGGTAAGGTGGGTCCCGAGCAACTTAAAAGGAGCTACCTTTTGAATTTTATTAAGGGCTATGGTAAAACCCCCCTTTTTTAATATGGCAAGAGCCTGGGCCAGAAGGCCCTCCAGGCAGCTTGGGTCTCGGTGCCCCAGAATTATATCATCCATGTAGGCATAGGCAAGGGAGGTATCTGAACCTAGCACAGGCCCTAAAAGTGTGGCCAAGTATTGTTGGCAGACGGCCGGACTATTGGCCATACCCTGTGGCAGCACCGTCCATTCAAACCTCCGATCAGGCTGGGAAAAATTAAGAGAAGGTATAGAGAAAGCAAACTTCTCTCAGTCATCTGGATGCAGAGGGATAGAAAAAAAACAATCTTTAATATCAATCACAACCAAGGAATATTCTGAAGGTATATCAGGAGTCCAGGGCATGCCTCTTAGGGGCATTCCTACTAGCTCCATCCTTTCATTTACCTTACTTAGGTCTTGGAGCATAAGCCAAGCACCGGAGGCTTTTTGAATAACAAATACGGGTGTGTTCCAAGGACTTATAGAAGAGCGAATATGCCCGAGGTTTATCTGTTCCACCTTCTGGTGGAGGGCTTCAAGTTTAGGTTTGGTCAGTGGCCACTGCTCCACCTAGATTGGGCTTCCTGTCTTCCACCAAATGGGAGGTACTCGGGGGGGGGGGCAGTGGCCTTTAGGATTGTGGGTACACCCGAGCGGATCCCCTATGTTCTTCTCTGTAATTATGAAAGTTAAAAAAATCCCTTTCCTTAACTCCCTCTAGATCCTGTTTAAGCCTTTGTGCTTCTTCCCCATCCAGGATATCATCATATGATGCTCGATGGTCTGTAGTGACCACGACATCCATTTGTCTTAGCATATCTTGCCCTAGTAAATTGGCAGTGAGGTTCTTTGCCACTAAAGGGCATATCTTTCCCTGTTCTCCATCTCGGCTAGTCCATGTCATAAGGGCAACCATTTCTTTGGTCTGGGAGTTGCCCCCTACCCCCAATATCGGGGGACCAGGTGCAAGCTTCCTGTCCAAGGGCACTTCCTCCTCCCTGAGTATGGTTCAGTCTGCCCCAGTGTCAATTAAGCAGTGAAACCTCTTTCTGCCTATGAGAATACTCATTTTAGGGTGGAGTCCATCCACCAGGGGGATGGTCCAATGGACCTGGGCTGCCCTGCCATGAGGCTGCCTGGGCCTCACAGCAGAGGGGGTTCCTCCTTGAGTTAACGGTGCTGGAGGATGCCCCTCCCCTAGTTTAAAGGCTTCCCATCTAAATCAAACTTGTATCCCTCCATGCCCCTGGGGCAGGGTGTAGGGGGTGGTTTGCCCTCAGGCCGGTTGGCTGGCGATTGTTGTAAACAGTCTCTCTTAAAGTGCCCCTCCTGCCTGCATTTAAAACATGTCCCTCTCCCCGATAGTCTTGGGGTTCCTTGGCCCTGGGCTGCCAGCGCCTGAGTAATAGCCTCAGTCATTGTAGATGCCTGAGCCTGTAAAGCTAAAGCTAGTGATTGGGACTGGTGCTGTTGTGTTCCCACATCCTGTGAGGCCACCACCCATCTGCTCAGGGAACTCTCTGTCAATCCCGCGCAGGCCAAGCAGTGGTCTGCATTCATCCCTTTCCAGACCAGCAGCTTTACAAACTGATCTCGGAGGTTCCCTGCTGGTAGCTTGCGGTGAATGCTCTGTTGGACTCGGTCTATGAAATCAGGTAGAGGCTCACCCGATTTTTGCTGTGGGGGACTCAGTAGGCCCATCATCTAGTTTGTACCACGCGGCAAGTCCTGCCTGCCTCACCTGGTCACGGTACAGGCCAGGTATTGCAGCCTGTTGGATGCCACTGGAGTAGGCTTCCCCCATCCCTGCTAGCTTGGCATAAGTAATAGGTATCGCTGGTTGAGCCTGCCGGTTATTCTCCGCTCACACTCTGCATTCCTCATTAAAGAAAGCACACCATTTAATAAACTGAGAACTAGTAAGAACGGCTTTGGCTACATCCATCCAGTCCTTAGGGACACACGGGTGATAGGCAATGTCTTGTAATAGGGTCTGGGCCCAGGGAGAGTTTGGGCCATCTTCTGCCACCACCTTGCGGAGCTCTTTAAGATCCTTAGCTTCCCATGGATACCATTCCAAGGGCCTGTTAGCTCCTGGTGCCAGATTGACCAGATACACTTGGGGAAGCAAATCCTGTGGCCTAGAGTCTGGGCTCTCCAGTGGCCCTTCCTTTCCAGAGGAGGTCTCCGAGGAGGTTACTTTCCCGGCCCTCGGCCCCTCCATGGAATGTTGGTAGGGGTCTGGGTCTTGCAAGTCCCTCTCGCAGGTCTTGTAGGGAGCTGTACCTCCCCTCCAATCAGGGGAATAGGGAGGGGGCCTAGGACCGTCAGTATCAGCTGGGTCAGAGGGGGTAATTTTTACCCTCGTTTTGACTTCTACTGTGCACGTCTCAGTGCATTCTCGATCAGATTTGACCCTTTCCTTTTCCTTCTCACTTCCCAAGTCCTCCTGTACTCCTTCTAGGCCTAATGTTGCCTCCTCCTCCTTCTTCTGTGATACAGCATTACCCATATTTAGGGTTTCACTTACCCCGAGAGACTGCTTAGCCTCGGTCGGTATCGTTTCCTTTCGAGCCCCACGTTGGGTCTTCGTTCATCCCTCAAAAGACGGACGGGGTCTAAGGAGAGGTAAGTACGGCGCTCCCCTGTTCCCCAGCCTCCCTCAGCCCAGGAGACAATCAGACACAGCAGGGAGCCAAATCCAGCAGGTAGAAAACTCGTTTATTAACAGAGAGCAGCCCCTTTTAAAGACAAAAAGGGTGGGTGGCATGGCAAGGGAGGAAGAGGAACCAATCACTGTCAAGGTCACACCCTATCATGCACCTGAGCCTTCATGGGCTGGTTAGGCACTGATCGGCAGATAAATTGGGCTCTGCCCACTCTACTCTCTCCCAGCGCCATCTTGGCTGCCCATGTGCTCTACAGTAAATTAGTCTCTGCCCACTCAACCCCCTCTCAGCACCATCTTTGCTGCCCATGTGCTCCTCAGAAAATAGTTTAATTCTCTGGAAACTCCTAACTTTTAAAACTGAATAACTGTTCAAAGGACAGAATATATGTGTTCTTCAAAGTTCTTACAAATATTAACTACTCATTTTCAAATTCTGAACATTCCATATCAGAGATACTCAAAATAGTACCTGTTTGCATGTTATTTAATTCTGCAATAGCTGCAGTTTCTAATGGGGTGTTACATATTGAGAAATCAACAGAAAAAAATAGTCACATTCTGGTGGAGCATTTGTAATAATTAATTCCTCAAGAGTAAACATTTGTTCATCAGAGTAAGCTATTATTTCTGTGACCATCAATCCCAAGCTTTTATGCCATAAAGTCTTCCTAGCCCAACAGTTTCCAATATGTAAGGTGCACCTTCAAATTCCCTTATTTCACACAATGAATAGCTGATCACTATTGTGAAAAAATACTACACTTGTGCTAATATGATGCCCTTCCTATTGTGGAAAGTACACTACACTAAACTTGGCTGCAACATTTTTCTGATTTCCAGAAATCAGAACACTTGCAAATATTATTTATATTTTTTATCTATCATAGGTATTCAGGAGGCTAAGATCAGAAGATTATGGTTCAAAGCCCACCCAGTCAGGAAGATTCCTTAGATTCTTATCTCCAATAAACTTTTCAGGAAAAGCTAGACTCAAGTAGCACTGAGTTTGAAGTGGTAGGGCATAAGCCTTGAGCACAAACCGGCTGAAAGGGAGTAGCCAGGCCCAGAGTTCAAACCTGAGGACAAACCAAAAAATGAAAACCAACTCCAACCCTAGCATTTTTCTCATTGTATACAGAGGCATGTAATTAAGGACATTTCTTTCTGTATTATGAATAGATAGAACAACCAAGACCTCACACAATTATTCTCTTCATATCATGTTACAACAAAGCCTCAAAAAAATTGCTTTTTCTAAATTTATAAATTAATATCATCCATTGTTGGCAACTCTGTCTGGATTATTCACACTATCATTTTATACATGAACTGTTAGAATTATCACTTAAGTAAGTTCTAATTATATCTCGCTTGAAAGAATATTTTAGACAAATAAAATGCCAGATTCGTTTGTGAATTTGTCAATTAAAACCTCTACTTAAAAACAATTTTATAGTATCCTATAGAATATGAAATTACAAACAAAACCAAAATATTTATTTTAAATCTAAATTCTACTTTAGCAAATTCTACTAAGTCCTACATTAGATGACCTTTGTATTTTTCCAGGCTTAAACTTTTGTAATCTTTCATTATTTCTTTGAAATCCAACAGAATGATGCTTACTTTTTCAAATTTTTCATTGGGAATCATGAGCCATTTTGCATCCTAGGAAAGTTAAGTAATGAAGAGAGCATTTAAAACACAACTGAGGATTACATATGAGTTGCATTTCAATAGGAAACATGCCTTCTCAAAACATAATGACAAAATTAGCCCAAACTTCCAACTGTGTATTCCTTTCTTGTTGTTTGGCTTGTTTCATTGAGACAAAATTATACTACCTGGTCCAGTGAAGGTATCACTATGTAATCCCAATCTCTAATCTCCTGTCTCAGTCTGAGTGCTAGAATTCCAGGCTTGTATCAAATTGCCCTGCCATAGTTTGGTGGTTTATTTAATATAGATACAGACTAGCAATTCTGAACTTCTCCTATGATCTTATACATTAGCCTGACTGCTCAAACTGTTTATGTACTATTTTCAAAGAAGTTCTATCATTTGACACAAGATATGAACATTTTCAGATGCACCTGAAGGGGTCTCTGATTCATTCTTCCATGGATCCAATCCCTTTAATAATGATTACTTGACTTTCTTATTATCTCTGGTCCCTAGGTATGTAAAATTCTCAAGCTTCTTTGAAGAAATTTCACTTGAGGACTTTCTAAAATTAAAATTTATCACTTGATCTAGTCTTACTCAGGATATATTTTCTGTTGTTTTCTAACATTTCTCCATATTCTGAGAGTTGTTTTATTTGTGCAGGTGTGTTTGCACATATATGTGCCTCTGTGTGTATGTGTATGTTTGTATATGTGTATGCAAAAGCCTCAGCAACCTTATTCAGCAATCTTGCTCATGACTAGTATTCCATCACTTGAACTAATGCCTATAATTCCAGCTACTCAAGAGGCTGAGATCTGAGGATTGCAGTTCAAATCCAGTACAAGTAGGAAAGAAAGGTTCTGAGGCACTTATCTCCAATTAACCACCAGAAAACTGGAAGTGGCACTGTGCCTCAAGAGGTAGAGCACTAGCCTTGAGCTGAAGAGTGGAGAGATATTGCCCAGGCTGAGTTCAAACCCTGCCACAACCATCAAAAAAGAAAAAGAAAAAAGATAAAAGAAAGAAAAAGAAATGAGATCTTGGCCACCAGTTCATTGCTAGTATAATTCCTGCTTTCTCACCATAGACTTTTTTTCCAGTTAATCCATGCTCTTATATCTAACTTGCTTTGGAACCAGAATTATTCTTCCATTGTACATTTTACAAATTTGCATGATTAGCAACCATAATTTAGAGATAGAAGCTGAGAGAGTGGCCTCATTGTTCATGTTCCTCTTAGTATTAATTATTTCACTATGTCACTCCCATAGATATACATAATGGCCTTGGCTTTATTGGTTCAATGTTGTATTATTTGCAGAGTCTTCTATAGTATATTGAACCATTATACTTAAACACAGAACTTTTCTTTCTCTTATTATTCTTATTGTTTCTTCTACTGTTAACTTGTGTATACTTGGGAAATAATGCACAACACACACAAAAATAAACTTTTCTGAGAATCTTCTCCCAGTTAAATTTAATTTAAGAACACTTATGAAATTTGAACTTAATGTACTCCTGGATAATGGTTTCTTTTATGTTTTTATAGTAAAAATAGTGTACAGAGGGCTTAGAGTTACATAAGTAAAGTAATGAGTACATTTCTTATTGTTACATCCTCTTTTGTTTTTCCTGTGGTATCCATTCCCTCCCCATCTACCCAATTGCCCCTCCCCTCCACAAGTTGTAAAGTTCGTTTTCTACATAGTGTCTTGTTCATATCATAGTTACAATAGGTCATCCTAAATCTTTGTTTCAGCATTTTTTTTCCCTTCCCCTTCCAACACTAGAAAAATGTATATGCAAGATGCAGCACACCAACATCATATCCAGTGAAAACAGGAGTTATATCATGGTGGAAGAACATGGAGGAGAAACGAAAAAAATCACATAGTACATTATAGGTACATTAAAAACAATTGCAATAAAGAAAAAAAAAACAGGTTGTGTCCCTATCTTGGGGTTCATTTTACTTCACATTATCTTATATGGCCATATGTACATGAATAATGTTTTAATAAGCCATTTAAATTTTGTATTTTGTATTTACTAAGTTGTCTCTGAAAGGCGTGTTACCTCATGTCCAAAGATGTCTTTGTGCTAGTTCAATGAAGCCTGAAAACATTCATTTTACCTCGAGCAGTGCCATAGATTGTTACTGGAAGTAAGTGGAAGGAACTGTTACTGCAGGTGGAAACTGATCCCAAAAGAGGAATTGAACATACAGAAATGACAAAGTGCAAGTTAATTTGTTTGTTCTTTTTTGCTATACAAGAAAATAACCCATTGTCCAAATTTAGAAACATTGAAGTTATACCTTGCATTCTCTGACCACAAGGGAATAAAATTAGAATTCAACAACAAAAGCCACCAAAGAAATTCCTGTATCACATGGAGTTTGAAGAATAATACACTGCTGAATCACGAGTGGGTCATGGAAGAGATTAGAAATGAAATTAAATTTTCATGATATTCAACAAAAATGAACACACAAATTTTCAGCTCCTCTGGGACACAGCAAAGACAGTACTCAGAGGCAAGTTTATAGCTCTGAGTTCCTAAATCAACAAATTGGATAGATCTGAAACCAACAATTTAATTAGACATCTGCACCTCCTTGAAGATGAGCAGAAAGATAAACCTCAATACAGTAGATGGAAAGAAATAATTAAAATTAAATCAGAAATAAATGAAATAGAATCCAAAAAACCATAGAAAGAATCAATCAATGAGTTGGTTCTTCAAAAAAATCAACAAAATTGACAGACCCTTAGCAAATCTTAACAGAAAAAGAAGAGAACACACCCAAATAAATGAGCTCAGAGAAGAGATGGACACATCACCACAGAAACAACCAAGATTCAGAACATGATAAGGGAATACTTCTCAAAACTTTATGCTAGTAATTTTGAGAACTCGGCAGAAATGGACCTTTTCCTAGCAAATACTGACATGCCGAAACTAAACCAAGATGAGTTAAAGCAGTTTAACGGGCCCATATCAAGCAATGGAATAGAAACAGAAATAAGAGACCTCCCTCCGAAGAAAAGCCCAGGACCAGATGGTTTTACAGCAGAATTCTATAAGGTTTTCAAAGCAGAGCTCACACCAATACTCCCCCAACTCTTCAATGAAATTGAAAGAGAAAGTTCAGAACCGAACTCATTCTTTGAAGCCATTACAACCCTCATCCCAAAACCAGGCAAGGACTCATCAAAGAAAGAGAACTATAGACCCATATTTTGGATGAATATTGATGAAAAATTTCTCCACAAAATTTTGGCCAATCGACTACAACAATTCATCCAAACAATCATACACCACGATCAAACAGGATTCATTTCAGAGAATCAAAACTGGTTCAATATACGCAAATCAATTAATATAACTCATCACATCAACAGAAGCAAGGATAAAAACCACAAGGTTACCTCAATAGATGGCGAAAAAGCGTTTGACAAGATCCAACACCCCTTTATGTGAAGGTTTTGGAAAAAACTAGGAATCCATGGAACATTCCGTAATACAAAAAGGCTATATAGGACAAACCTACATCCAGCATTATACTTAATGGTGAAAAACTAAAGCCATTTCCTCTTAACTCAGGAACAAGACAAGGATGTCCACTCTCTACACTTCTCTTCAATATAATATTGGAATGCCTAGCTACAGCAATAAGACAAGATGCAAGCATTAGAGGGATCCAAACAAGTAAAGAAGAAGTAAAACTCTCCCTCTTTGCAGATGACATGATCTTGTATTTAAAGAATCCCACAGAATTCACTCCAAAATTACTCAAGCTGATTCAAAACTTTAGCAAAGTAGCAGGGTATAAATTTAATCCTCGAAAATCAATGGCTTTTCTGTATGCCAACAATGAGAAAAGTTTGGTTGAAATTAGCAAAGCAACTCCATTCAGAATAGCCCCACAAAAAAATAAAATTTCTAGGAATTAACTTAACCAAAGAAGTGAAGGACATCTGTGATGAAAACTTTAAAAAACTGAAAAAGGAAATCAAAACAGAACCTAGAAAGTAGCAAAAACTCCCATGCTCCTGGATTGGAAAGATCAACATCGTGAAAATGGCAATACTTCCCAAGGCTATCAACAAATTCAATGCAATACCTATCAATATTCCAACCTCATTCTTCAAGGAAATAGAAAAGGCAATCCAAAAATTCATATGGAAAAGTAAAAGACCCTGAATAGCTAAAATGATCCTTAACAGAAAGAACAGTGCTGGAGGAATATCAATACCAAATTTGAATCCAACTACAAAGCCATAGTAATCAAAACAGCTTGGTACTGGCACAAGAACAGACCTCAGGACCAATGGAATAGAATTGAAAACCCAGAAATGAACCTAGAGACCTATAGCCATCTAATCTTCAATAAGGGAGCTAAAAAAATAGAATAGAAGAAAGTCACCCTCTTCAGTAAATGGTACTGTCAAAATTGGTAAATACTTATAGAAAACTAAAGCTAGATCCTTATATTTCACCGTGTACTAGAGTCAACTCCAAATGGCTCAAAGACCTCAGATTCAAAAGAGACACCCGGAAAACATTACATGATGGAATAGAGAAACACTAGGTCTCCTTGGCACAGGCCGACATTTTCTTAATAGAGACCCAGAAACACAACAAAACAAAGAAAGGTTGAACAAATGGGATTGCATTAAATTGAAGAGCTTCTGCATGGCAAAGTACATAGCTAACAAGATCAATTGAAAGCCCACAGATTGGGAGAAGATCTTCACTAGCTATACAACGGACAAGGGTATCATATCTAAAATATACCTGGAACTCAAAAAATTAAATCCCCCAAAAACAAATCTTCAAAGAAACAACTGCCCAATAAATAAGTGAGCTAAAGACTTAAAGAGAAACTTCTCTGAAGAGGAAAGAAGGATTGCCAAAAGACACATGAAGAAATGCTCAACCTCCCTAGCCATAAAAGAAATGCAAATCAAACAACATTGAGATATCACCTCATCCCAGTTAGAATGGCTATAATGAAGAACTCTAATAAAACAGATGATGGAGGGGATGTCGGCAGAAGGAAACTTTACTGCATTGTTGGTGGACATGTGAAATTGTTCAACCACTTTGGAAAGTAGTATGGAGGTTCCTCAGAAGGCTCCACATAGAGCTCCCCTATAACGCAGCAATCCCACTTTTGGGCATTTACCCAAATGTTCACAAGCAAGGCCACACTAGAGGTACCAGCATGACTATGTTTATTGCAGCCTTATTTACCATAGCTAAGGTATGGAACCAACGCAGATGCCCCTCAATAGATGAATGGATCAAGAAAATATGGAATATATACACAATGGAATCCGATGCCTCCATCAGAAAGAATGACATTGCCCCACTTGTTAGGAAATGGAAACACATGGGAAAATTATATTAAATGAAGTAAGCCACGCCGAAAGAAACATAGGTCCCATGGTTTTCTTTATTTGCAATAACTAGTATATGTCTGAGTCAAACAGAAAAGGTCAGATAAGTTGATGTTAGGGAAATGAACCCTAAGATATATATTCGAATGTGTTTTTTTTCTTTAATGTGATAGTTTCTAACACATTTATAAGATGATTTCCTTATTGCTTTGTATGTCCCTTCCCCAAGGCATAACAATAACCCCTGTTTTCACTGTATTTGATGTCGGTATAATTTGTGGAGGGGAAAGGAAAAAAACAAATCATTTAAATAGGGATACAGGTGGACCCACTGCAAGAATGAGATGTACAAGTCGTTATGTCAAAAACGAACTTTACAACTTTGTTGGTGGGGGAGGGAGGATTGGAGGGGGGGAGAGGAGAGGATGGGAATGAATGGGAAGGGGAAACCAAGGAGTAGGCTACAATGCTTGGTAAAAAATGTACTCATTATCTTGCCCATGTAATTGTAACCCCTCTATACAGTATTTTCACTATAAAAAATTTATATTCATTGTTAGAAAAAAAAAGAATCCAAGGCTTGAAGGAAACTCTGTCCCTGACTTTTTTCAGGTGTGTTCTTTATTCATATAAAAATTGTCTATAAACTGCTTCTTGAAAGTATTACAAAAGGAAACAATGTGCCATTTGAAGGCCAGCATAGAACAAAAGGAAATAACGTTGTTTTAAAAGTGTTCTATTACAAGGAAACAAAGACTTGGAGGTTTTAAATTGTCTTATGCATGGATATTTCACTACTGAGATGATTCTGTTGTTGCAAGAGTCACTTATTAATTCCTTTATTCTTGTCCTGAATTCTCCAGCGCAATTAATATTCCAAAAAAGCAGGATCCAGTGAATATGATCAGCAAAAGGAGCCTGTTCTTAAACCAGTGCTTTAAGGATGGTCCCAAAGAAATATGTGCGATTTCTTTTACTTGTGTGTTTTTTTACTTTGTCCTGGTTCTGGAGCTTGAACTCAGAGGTTGGACCATGTCCCTGAACAAATGTCTTCCCTGGCCAACTTCCCCCAAAGCTAGTACTCTACTGCTTGAGCCAAAAACTCCACTTCTGGCGTTTTTGGTGTTTAGTTACAGATAAGAATGTGACAGATTTTCCTGCCTGGGTTGGCTTTGAACTGAGAAAGTAAGAAAGCCAAGTGACATCAACTGTATCAAGATTTCTGTTTTGAACAAAGAAATACTAGACGAAGTTTATTATAAAGCTAATATTTGATAGTTTTTTTTAAAAAAAGAATATGTGAAACGAAGAAGCCATAATTTATTTATTTATTTTTTTTTAATTTTATTTTATTTTATTTGAGAACATACTGTACAGAGGGGTTACAATTACATGGGCAGGATAATGCGTACATTTCTTACCAAGCATTGCAGCCTCCTCCTTTGTTTACCCTTCACCTCCCTTCCCAGCCTCTCCCCTCCCCCCCCACTCAATCATACCCCTCCTCCCCCCCCCCACCGACATTGTAAAGCTGGTTTTGACATGACATTTTGTACTTCTCATTGTTGCAACAGGTCCACCTGAATCCTTAAACGACTTGTTTGTCCCAGTCTCCTCCACATGTTATACTGACATCAAATATAGTGAAAGCGGGGGTTACACTGTGGGGGAGGGACATAGAAAGCAACAAAGAAATAATCTTATAAATGCGTTAGAAACACATGCATGAAAGAAACAAAAACATTAAAATACATATTTGAGGGTTCGTTTTCCTAACATCACATTATCTGACTTTTTCCGCTTGACTCATACCTATACTAGATATTGCAGATAAGGGAAACCATGGGACCTATGTTTCTTTGGGCCTGGCTTACTTCACTTAATATAATTTTTTCCAAGCCTTTCCATTTCCTAACAAATGGGGAAATGTCATTCTTTCTGATGGAGGCATAGAATTCCATTGTGTATATATACCACATTTTCTTGATCCATTCATCTACTGAGGGGCATCTGGGTTGGTTCCATATCTTAGCTATGGTAAATAATGCTGCAATAAACATAGTTGTGCTGGTAGCTTTAGTGTGGTCTTTTTTGTAAACATTAGGGTAAATGCCCAAAAGTGGGATTGCTGGGTCATAG
Organism: Dipodomys spectabilis; assembly: GCF_019054845.1. Taxonomy (NCBI): domain Eukaryota; kingdom Metazoa; phylum Chordata; class Mammalia; order Rodentia; family Heteromyidae; genus Dipodomys; species Dipodomys spectabilis. The sequence continues at coordinate 331,036 of NW_024871387.1, read as the reverse complement.
GGGAGTTCTATATGAAGTCTTTTGAGGAACCTCCATACTGCTTTCCAAAGTGGTTGAACAAGTTTACATTCCCACCAACAATGAAGTAAGGTTCCTTTCTGTCCACATCCCCTCCAGCATCTGTTGTTGTTAGAGTTCTTGATTTTTGCTGTTCTAACTGGAGTGAGGTGATATCTCAATGTTGTTTTGATTTGCATTTCTTTTATGGCTAGGGATGTTGAACATTTCTTCATGTGTCTATTGGCCATCCTTCTTTCTTCTTCAGAGAAGCTTCTCTTTTAGTCTTTTGCCCACTTACTTATTGGGCAGTTGTTTCTTTGAGGATTTGTTGTTGGGTGGTTTAATTTTTTGAGTTCCAAGTATATTTTAGATATGAGACCCTTGTCCATTGTATGGCTAGTAAAGATCTTCTCCCAATCCGTGGACTTTCTATTGATCTTGCTAGCTATGTCATTTGCCCTGGAGAAGCTCTGCAACCTTATGCAATCCCATTTGTCCAACCTTTCTTTGATTGTTGTGTTTCCGGGTCTCTATTCAGAAAATTTCGGCCTGAGCCAAGGAGACCCAGGGTCTCTCCTATTCCATCCTGTAATGTTTTCAGAGTGTCTGCTTTGAGTTCAAGGTCTTTGATCCATTTGGAGTTGATTCTGGTGCAGGGTGATATATAAGGATCTAGAAGAAGCCATAATTTAAATAACTCCACAAATGTAGGTGCACTGAATAATTTTGGAAGCATTTTTTCATCTGCTTGGGAAGATAACTATTGACTTCATAGATCCTTTGGGGAAACTTAGTCATATTTGCCTCTTGTCACTGGCTTTGTACACAGGCATGCTGTACAAAGGGCCTTACATAAAGGAAGTCTTGAAATTCTCAACAACATTTAAATAAGATGCTCCCTCTATTTATTTTCACATTTGGGGATCACTAAGTACCAAAGTTATGTAGAAGGCTAGAATTAGAATATGGACATGAAATCTGTCTCCTAATATTATAAGGTTAATTTATGTCATTTTGAGTTACAGTTTCTAAAGTAATAAAAATAAGGTAAAACAGTAACAGAAATACAATTAGAGAATCCAGTAAAGTTACAGCAATCCCAGGATGGTATACGATTTTATAGGATCACTAAATGGTGAAAAAGAAGATAAAAAAAATGGTTCCCCTGAAAAAATGGGAAACAAATCTATACCTACAGATTGTGATATAGCTGGAAAATAGTTTCCACTATGCTATGTCTTTGATATTTTATGTTTGTTTACACAGCAAGTTTCCTCTCTTAGGAAATGACTCTATTCCTACTTAAGGTTTTGCAGCTTATAACCCAGCAACAAATAATGCTTCTAAATATAAACAAGCATGATACTAAGATTAACCAATGCTACTTCCGTTGCCATAGGTGATAAATAAGAATGCTCTTGGGGAATAGTCAAACAATTTTGAACGTTTTCATACCTTTCCTCTTCTCCCATTTGAGACGTCCTAGTCATTATATGTAAAACATGAATAAAGGATTTTTATATTTTTTATTGTTCACACTAAAGCAAATACACTTTTCCTCCTTGCAAGCCTGACTTTGAAAGAGTCATACACTCACAATTATTTTATAGACAAAAGTTTACAGCTTTGCCTTAGGTGTTTTCCTGCCTTTGGGTGTTGCTCTCTATTATTTTGGCAACTATATAGGAAAACAAGAAAAATCCATTATGCTTTTGTTGAATTTTTCAAAGTCAAGTTGTCTTCAAACACAGTTTTCTGTTCCTTTCTTCACTGCTAATTAAAGTTTAATTGATGCTCTGTAAATAAAACATACTTTAATGTATATTCTCATTGAAACCGATGAAAACAGGCATGTCTGCCATTGCTTTTTAAATTGTTTCCAAGTATATTCCTTGGCTATTTTCATTATTGCCTTTGTTCCAGTCTTCTAATCAGGAACTCAGTGTTACACAAAAAGATCTTCCTAAGATATAGGATGTTAGGCAGAAAAAAATAGATATATAAAGATTTTCATCTCTTAAGAGACTGAAAAGCTCAGAAGACATTTTCCTATTTATTACTGGCATTGTTCTTAAAATAAGTGAAATGCATGCGAATGTGACAGTTATTCCAAACAATAATTATGACATACTTTTCTGCTCCATTGAGATTAGTAACTTTACTGTCAATGAAATCTCTAACAAGGTTGGAGGGCACATTGATTTTAGGGTAGGAAGGTTAATGTTAGAAAGCCAAAGGAGATTCCTAAAACAACATCACTGCCTATCACTTATCAATTAATTATACTTATGGCATATAAGTATATAAATACATACATATGAATTGATTGAGAAATGTGTGACTTACACAATTGATTCAATGGTTACCAAAACCAGAAAACACTTTTCCTCATTTATATAAACTATTATATGTAGTGAGGATTTAAAAATGTTTAGAATTATATTTTAACATTTATGCCAAAAATATTTGTTTATTTTTAACAGTTTATTTTAAATTTTGTCGGTTGTGGGGCTTGAAATCTGGGCCTGGACGTGGCCCCTCAGCTCTTGACCTCAAAGCTAGTGCTCTACCACTTGAGCCACTGCCAGTTTTCTGGTGGCTCATTGAAAATAGTCTCAAGGAGCCGGTGCTAATGGCTCACGGCAGTAATCCTAGCTACTCAGGAGGCTGAGATCTGAGGATTGCGGTTCAAAGCCAGCTGGAGCAGGAAAGTCTGTGAGACTCTTGGCTCCAATAAAACCACCAGAAAACCGGAAGTGGTGCTGTGGCTCAAGTGGTAGAATGCTCACCTTCAGCTGTAGAGCATAGCGACAGTGCCCAGGCCCAGAGTTCAAGTCCGATGATCGACCAAAATTAAACAAACAAAAAGGCTCTCGCACTTTCCTGCCTAGGCTGGCTTTGAACCATGATTCTCAGCCCTCAGACTCCTTAGTAACTAGGATTACAAGTATGAACCACTGGCACCTAGCTACATAATTATTTTTACACATTTATGAAGTATGGAGTGGTAATCCCATTCATTTATATGTTGTGTAATGATCAAGCTATATCATATCCATTAGTTTCTGTATGTAACATGTCTTTTTAGTGAGACTGCTCGAAAAGTTATCTTTTGGCTGTGATGAAATATCTATTCTTAACTATAATCACTTTGGTCCTTATGGTATACAATTAATATATTTACTTTTAGTATTGGAAGTCTGCTAATTAAACTTATAGAAAACATGAATTGTATGGTGAGAGAAGTTCATTATTCCATTACTTGTTTTAGGAAAACCATTATGCCTTTTGTTTTCAATTATATTTCTGTGGGAATGTGAACTATTCATTGATTTAACTGTGAAATTTGATAACTGTTACATTATATCAAGTTGATTCCAACTTGTATTTGAAAATTGCACATTTGACACAAATATGCTTCCACTTTCTTCTACCACATAACTAAAGTAACAGTAAAGCAAAGCTTAGTGTTAGTGGCTCATGTGTAGAATCCTAGAAACTCAGGAGTTTAAAACCTGAAGATTTTGGTTCAATGTCAGTCTAAACAGACAAAAATGTGAAAACATATTTGCAATTGTCCAGCAAGAAGGAGAAGATGAGGATGTGGCTCAAAGTATAGAGTGTGATCAGCCATGAGCAAAAGTACAAAGAAGACCATTAAACTTTGAGTTCAAGCCCTAAAAATGGCATAGACACTCAAGACAACAATAAACAGTACTCTGAATATCAATAATGAAGACAAAATAGTAGAAAAGATCATGAGAAATATTGCATAAACAGCTGGAAGACAGAAATCATTAGACAGAATTTTGATTCAGGAGAGGGAAAAATCACAGTCTCATTTGTACAATCTCATTGTATTCATTTGTGTTGAAACCTGGCTACTGAGTAACACGTGAAAGAGTAGATTGGATTACCTGACATAGCAGACATTTTCTGTGACTGACTACGCACCATCCCACTCTGCAAAAATCTAAAATTTTGCTTGCTAATTTAAATAAAACCTCATATTAGATACTGTCTGGTCCACACAGACTGGGGTCTTATTTTGAGGCTTCAGACTTATGTGAGGCTTTTGTTAATAACCACTCCTCTTGTCCCCACTTCCTTATGTGCACCTATACCTTACAAAGCGGGCACCAAGCCAAGGCTTTGAACTAGACACCACAACCTTAACCTCTTCCTTTCTCCAGCTACAACTCTTTTCACATGCTGTCTCTGTCTTAGTATTAGTTGTTTTCTTACTAATCCCCACCAGAAAACTCTTATATTCATGTAAACGCACTATAAATATCCTAGTTCGAAAAGGGATTAAAGGTTTACCATTGGCTGAGGCTCTCATCTGTAGGTTTTCTTCGTGTCTTTTGAGTCTGACAAATAATTGATTCGGTTTGATGTAATTCCATTTATCCAGCCTTACTTTGGATGCTTTGACCTGTCCCAAGGAACCCTGGTGTTTCCCCTAACTCTTCCTGTAAAATTCTAAGGTATCTGGACTTACATTGAGGTCTTCAATCCATTTGGAATCGATTCTGGTGCAGGAGGATATATAAGTACCTAACTTCAGTTTTCTGTGTACGGACAATTCCATCAGCACAAGTTTTTGAAGATTTGTCTTTCTTCCATCCTGTGTTTCTGGCTCCCATATCAAAGATTATGTGCCTATAGGAGTGGATTCATTTCTGGGTCTTCAATTCTGTTCTCTTGATGGAAATCTGTGTTTCTATTGAAAAGAATGGCATTACCACATTCCTGAGGATTTTGACTTCTCTGTAAACTGAAAATCGAAATTCTAAGTTTAGAAGGAAAGTTTTGAACGCATAAACTATAATATATAGAGGAAACTATGGGAGAGAAAAGATAAGATGAAAAATAGAATAGCTATCAATTGAAGAACTCATAAACAATTACCAAAACTATACAAGAGAGCTGGGGTAAAGCTCTAGACTAATATATACAAAGCCATGGGTTCAATCACCAAGAAGACCTAATAATAAGTTAATAAATAGTAATAATAAAATAATTACTTGAAATAAATGCTTTCATATTAGAGAGGCCTGAATCCTAAAACAGTAAACAAAATACCCTCAATTCTTGTATCCAATGACATGAAACTACAAGAATGAAGAAGAAATAGTTTTCCTTTTCTCTCCTTTCTTTTCCTTTCCTGTTTTCTTCTTTAGTTTTTTCCTTTGGCACTACGGGTGCTTGAAGTTGCTAAGGCTCTGACCATTTTAGATTATTTTTCAGATGAGGCATTACTTTTTGGCCAAGCCTTCCTTCAGCAATAATCTCTTACCTATGGCTTCCACAAACGAGAGATAACAGGGAAATTACCCTGTATCTTGTTTTCTTTTTTGTACTTTCTCACAAATTTTTTTTTGTCAAAACTGGCCCTGGATATCAGTCTTATAAATCCCTGCCTTCCAATTAGCATGGCATAGTTCATCTAAAGCTTGGACCCATAATATTTTTCATTGTAAACATTCAATATTGACTTCTGTTTTCTAGATAGCATTAAATTCAGTTGAGGTTAGTATGGATCTTTATGATGTTATAAGAAGAACATAGAGAAATCCCTTGAATAGATTTTCCAGTTTCTTTAAATATTTATAGTATGACATTAAAAGTAGGACATTATTTCACAATTTCACAAGTACCTTATGCAGACTTCAATTGTTTTAATGATTTTGTGCACACATTAAGTTCAATATAATTTTATCAACTCTATATGAATAGTTACAGACACGTTTCTTTACCAAAAATAAGTCTGTCTCATGCTTCCCTTTTATAATTAAACCCACTACTTCTCTTGGTCCCATCCCAAACCTGTTTCATCCTGGAAACCAAAACATTTTTTTTTTCTCCGACTTCTAGATCATGCAATAAATAAGCTTTTAGGATTGCCTTCAAATCTATGGTAGATTATTCCCTGTTGTTGTATGCCTTAATATTGTATTGTATTCATTCAAGTTGCCTTTTGGTTCTGTTATTAGAGAATGTAGCACAATTCGTTTCCCATTCACCTGAAGAAAGCCTGAATTGATTTCCATATCTTTAACTACAGGAAATAATGTTGCTATAATCCTCTGTGTTTTGGCCTTTGGGTGAATGTTACAGTTTATTTCTATTAGACAAAGCCAGAAGAGCTCAATTACTGTGCTATACTCTAGGTGGTTGCATATTTCCTATTCTAGGAACCTGTCAAAATGTTTTCAGAAGTGGCTTTCCCATTTGAGATTCCTGCCAGCATCCAATTTCTGTTTCTTGATAGCATTTAGTATGATCAATATTATATTATGTGCAGTAATTCTCATACATGTTTTATGATGTCATATTTGTTTTAATGCGCATTTATTTGATGACTAATGATGCCTTTCTTGGGCTTATTTTTCACAAGATGTATTTTGCTAGTTTCTAATTGATGTTCTTTTTAACATTAGTTTTTGAGTATTCTATGTAGAGTCTAATTTTAGGCATGCTTCAGGTATAGGATTTGCAAATATTTTATCCTTAAATAAGGGTACACTTCATCAACATTATCTTCATCATTATTATCATCATCATTATCATCATCTGTTGGGTCTTCGTCTGTCCCACGAAATACGGATGGGTTCTGAAGAAAGGTAAGTGCGGCCGCTCGCCCGTTACCCAGCCTCCCTCAGCACGGGAAACAATCAGACCCAGCAGGAAGTGAGTCAAGCAGGAAGAAACTCGTTTATTAACACAGAGCAGCCCTTTTTAAAGCCAAAAAGAGCAGGTGGCATGGCAAGGGAGGAAGAGGAACCAATCACTGTCAAGGTCACATCCTATCATGAACCGAAGCATCCACGGGGTGGATATGCACTGAACGTAAAGCAAATTGGGCTCTGCCTACTCAACTCCCTCTCAACACCATCTTTGCTGCCCATGTGCCCTACAATCATCATCATCATCATCATCATCATCATCATCATCATCATCACCATCATCATCATCATCATCATCACTATTATTACTATTACTACTATTAGTTGTGTACATGTATGTGTGGTCCTGGGACATGAACAAAGGGTCCCTGAGATTATTTGCAATTTGTTAACAATTTACCATTTCAGTCATGCCTCACTTCTGGATTTTTTGCTGATTAATCAGAGATAAGATTTTCAGGGACTTTATTTTGTGGGCTGCCATCAAACAGCAATATTCACATCACAGCCTACCAAGTAGTTAGGTTGAGATACATGAGTCCCCTGCTCCCAACATCTATTCACTATTTGCATATGAGCTTTCACAGACTAAATTATTTTATACTTTTTGAGTTCTACTATATCAAGTTTTCCTTTCCTATAATTTTAATGCCAAATTTAAGTATGCTTCATCTCCAAAATTGTCAAGGCATCTTCCTTTGTTATACATTTACATCACTCTTTTTGTTTTATATGCCACCTTCAAATCCTGCTTGAAGTTAATATTTGAATAAATTGTTATTTTAAGTCAATGTTCAATATTGTCTAATCTATCACCACTTATTAAAGAGAATGTCACTCCACAAATGTTTGGTTTTACACTCTTATTAAATATTCCTTGATTATAATTATGTGGCTCTAATCTGGTGCCCTACAGTCACATTGAGCTGTATAATTTTTCCTCTACAAATGTAACAATTTTACACTAACAGCTTTAATATTAGACAGTGAAAAATATTTCAGTTTATTTTCCTTTGTCAATGAGTCAAAGAGTGATGGTCAGGTGTTTTTAGAAATTTTCATAAACTTATAAATAAAACTGTGAAGCTGGGCACTGTTAGCTCATGCTTATTATACTAGTTGGATAGGAGGCTGAGATCTCAGGATTGCGGTTCAAGGCAGCTGGAACATGAATGTCTGTGAGACTCTTATCCCCAATTAACCACCAGAAAACCAGAAGTGGCACATTTGCTCAAAGGGTAGAGCACTCACTTTGAGCTGAAGAGCTGAGGTAGAGTGCCCAGGCCCAGATTTCAAGCCCCATGTATGACCCCCAAAAAGGGGGGTGGGGACAATTAATATCTTTGCTCAATTGTATCCTTCAATCCATAAAAAGTATATGTCTCCATTCACTTAGATTTTTGCTTTTATATTCAGCATTGCATAATTTTCAATGAGGGTGAGTCAACAACACTTTAATACATTTTGGCGATGTGTGAACATGGCACAAAGAAATTCACAGAAAACAGTTGGAAAATAGGGCAATGGGAATGGAGAAAGACAGAGATGGGTTAATCAAGCCCTTGATCAATATGTGAGTGTGTAAAATATTTCAATAATATTTCTTTGTACAATTAATATACACCAATTAATAAATATCTTACAAAGGCATTGGTATTCAAATATGTCATAAAGGATAAATACAGATTTTGTGGTGAAATGAAAGATAGATGAGAAAATACATACTTACAGTAATTATGTAAATAAACTAAGAAATTTGGTCAACATTCTGAGGGCTCATGGCTCATTAGAATAGAAGGCCATTGGTATCTAAGATAAGACTAAAATGTTAGACTTGAGCCTATCTTTCAGACTGCTTAATGCTATTGCCTTTTGAGTAAGTATTCTCTTTATTGTTGTTGTTGTTGATGGTGGTGGTCGTGGGCCTTGAACTCTGGGCCTGGGCGCTGTCCCTCATCTATTCAGCTCAAGGTTATATCTCTACTTGAGCCATAGCGCCACTTCTGGTTTTCTGGTGGTTTATTGGAGATAAGAGTCTCATGGACTTTTTCTGTCCAGACTGGCTTTGTACCACGATCCTCATTTCAGCTTCCTGAGTAGCTACAATTATAAAATGAGCCACCGGCACTGGGCTTGAATCAATATTCTTAGTACCAAAAAAAATACAAGTGATTTGGTACCAAGCTATAGAAGGCTGCCTTTTTGGCTTCAGAAGAGAGCTGGCTGGTATCTTATGAGTAGATAGATTTAGGAATAATTGAACATATAAGTCCACATGGAAGGCTACAAAACATTTTAGTGAAGTTCCAAAAATGATAAGGACATGAATTGCAATATCTAGCTTGGTAATAAGGAACATGTTTGGGAATTCTGTCTCTATTGTTACTGTTGTAAATGTACAATGTTATTTTATTCATTTTTGTTGTTGTTGTTTCCTTAGTATGTTCTTTCCCCTATGGAATATCCCCTGTTGTCCCTGTACTCGATTTTGGTACCCTGTATCTTGTATATACATGTCTAATTAAAAAACGTTGAAACAAGGACACAGGATGACCCATTGCAACACAGATACCAATAAGACTATATTGGAAATGAACCTTACCACTTCATGCTGCGAAGTGTGGGTAGAAAGGAATGTGGGAGCTGGGGGAGGGAAGGGATAGTGGGACAACAACAAGGAAGGAAAGGGGTAATAATGGTCAACAAGTAATGTACTCATTGCCTTACTCATGTAACTGTAACCCCTCTTTACAACATTTTAACAATAGAATAAAATAAAGTAAAATCAATAAAGGACAGGTTTGGCAAATAAAGTAAAATGCTAACTTACAGACAAATAAAAATAATAATAAACATATATATCTATATACATGTATGTACACATCTATATATTCATATATATGTATACATATATAGGTATTTGTGTATGTTCACATATAAGTATGAATATATGCATATGCGCATAGTGTGTATACATATACATTTATTTAAAGTGACTTGAATAAGAAATATATTAATGCCTATGAAAAGCTTTAACTATCCTGAATATGTTATCAAAAAATCCAAATACATATCTTTATAATAATATACCAAAATCCAAAGAATATATGGAAAAATCATACCATATCTATACATTGCATACATATAGAGATTAGTGGAAATAGAAAAAAAACAATAGAAAAGCAGTGCACAACCAATATGTAGAAATTGGAATCCTTATATATTGGTGCTTGGCACTTAAAGTGATATAGTCAGTTTGTTAGACATACTGGCATAGAGTTGCCTCTATGATCCAGCATTTTGAATCATAATTTTACATACAAAATATATTTCAACATATGTCCAACAAAACACATGTACAATTACATACATAAGAAAACCTTTTATAATAACATGTAATAAAATATTGAAATGCCCAGTGAGGGCATTATAGAAATATACACACACATACAAATCAATATGGTATATCCCTGGGTAAAATTTATATGGACTTGGTTTGGAAACTAATTTTACTTGGGAGGAATGGATAAAATAGATTTCAATTTCTAATTACTTGAGCTTTTTAAAATGGACACAGCCATAGTGGTAGACTATGAAGTAATGGTTGGTCAAGTGGAGGGTAGGTTGAAATGATGAGAGGAAGTGACTAATAATAGATATTGAAGTACTTTGAGAGGATAGTGGTGATAAAATGTTCTAGAAATGAAGATGATATTCATAGTCAAACTCTTTAACATTCTATTAATCATTGTACTTTATCGAAGAATTACAGATTGCATTTGCATTAACCTTAAGAAAAATTTTAGAATAGTAATGGGTGAATCTGAGTGATAATTTAGAATTTAAAATCACAGAATTCTATAATGCACACGTTTAATATGTTGATGAATAAGACTATCAATAAAATATGATCTGTGATATTTCCTCTGAATGACTGTATATTACATTGCAAGTCAGTGAATACTCTACAAAATTATGTAAATTGAGAAATGAGATAGGACTGAAAAGAATGAGGGATAATGATCATCAAGATGCATTGTATTGAGATGGGAATGTGCCTTAGTGGTAGTCTTAGGGGAATAGTGTGAAGCCCTGGGTTGACTCCTCAGTTCTACATTAACAAAAACAAGCTGGAATTGGCACTGTGACAGAAGTCGTAAAGTGCCAGTGTGAGAAAAGAAGTTCGTGGACATTGCCAAGGCCCTGAGTTCAAGCCCCAGGACTGGTCATAAAGAAAAAGATGCATTGTATTAAGATAGGCACTAAGGGCTCATGCCTGTAATCCTAGATACTCAGGAGGCTGAGGATTGAGGTTTGAAGCCAGCCCAGGTAGGAAAGTCGGTGAGATTTTTATCGCCAATTAAATGTCAGAAAAATCTGAAAGTCCTGCTGTGCCTCAAGTGATCGAGTTCTAGTGTTTATCAAAAAGAGGTCACGCACAGCACCTAGACTCCGAGTTCAAACCTCAGGAGAGAAGAAAGAAAACAAAACTCACTAAACACTATTCATAAACTGAATGGTCAAACAGCAATTCCCATGCAAGTACTTAAAGTCAATTAAAAACATGATTAAAATAGAATACAAGTAATTTTCTGGACCAAACATAGATAGAATACAAAGGTTGTTTACAGGGACAAAGTAAATTTTATCTCTTAGTTAGAGTTGAAATTTGTTCTTCAGTCTTCTTAAACCATTTATGAAATTGACAATACTGCCAATTATAGGTCAATTTCCCGGAGGAACAGATTGAATTCTGCTGTCTTTTCATAGCAAACTATAGAGGTGAATTTTTTGCCTCTTGTTGAAGTCTATCTGATATTTTAAAGTAGATTTGTCCTAATATAATATTAATTTAATCAATCATTTTATTACGGTGATGCTAGTCAGTTTTTTTCCAGTAAATCCTATCTCTATAATAAATGAGAGCATGCTGTGTCAGTCTCCTATTAATATGACAAAATATTTTATAAAATTAATTAATAAGGGGGAAAGATTAATATTGGCATCTGATTTTACACATTTCAGTTTATATTTCTTATGCTCATTGCTTTGGCTTGGTAGTGTCACAGAACCCAATGTCAGGAACATGTGATGGATTATGTGTATTCATGGAAGACAGAAAGTAAAGAAGAGGAGAAATAGGAGTGGGAGAGAGAGAAAGGAGGAGGGGAAGAGGAAGAGGGAGAAGGAAAAGGAGAAGGAGACAGAGAAGGAAAAGAAGGAAGAGGAGGAAAGGATTTTGATCTTAACCTCTTCTTTGATCACAAGTTCTCAGTGACCATACCTCTACAACTGTGCCCACTTGAAAAGGTTCACTACCTATTTATGGCAACATAGGGAAAGCTAATTATTAATCCCAATCCTTTATGAATTCAGATTTAATTTCTAGAATGGTGGGTAGATATTTCCATACAAGTGTGATAACTTCTCTTCCTAAATATTTACTTGAATTAATAAGCTATTTGGCAAGGAGTTGATTTGGTTATACCGCTGTTGGAGAGATGAATGAAATACTTTGAATGCAAATACATTTTATTTAACAGATAAAGAAGCTTCAAGAGATTTCATTTTGTGACATTCAAAAATGACTATTTCATTCAACTTATAGTGATTGAACTTTTCATAACTTTATGGCATTTCCATTGAAGTAGTTTGTCATCTATAGAGAGGTTCATTCTTTCTAGTGAAGGAAAAATGAAAGCTATCATGATCATTTATTTCTTAATTATTCTATAGAGAATAGGTATAATATGAATTTCCTGCCATTCAAAAATAAGTTATATTCAAGTCTTTAGGAATAATTGGAAAAGTCGTGGAACATCTTGCTTTAGTTTTCTCATATTAAGATTGATTCAATTTCTAAAAATCATTGATGACATAAAATACATGACATTCAATTTTTCTCTGAAATGACTTGGTGTTCAAACCTGAGAAATACTTGACCAGTAACAATGATTTCTGGATACTCAAAAAATGTATGAATCTGCATTTTTATGTAAAAAATTTAGGGTAAAAAGAAGAGAACATCATGTAACTGCAGTAGATAATAATCAAAGTTAATGACAAATTGATGAGTTAATGACAAATGAGAGTGCCTATTGATTTTATCTTACATGAGAAATTTGATTAATGATCCCTTTGTCGCTTTTGAATAATAGAGTATTTCAATTTGTCCAAAGATTCTATCATTTAAACCTTCAAGTGTATATTTTTTTTCATAAAAATGAAAAGTATTTTTCCACAGTGCAGGTTCAGATTTAACAACTAAATAAATATCTAAATGTTAATTTATTAAATTGAGCCACTAGAATTCAAATAATAAATTTATTTTATTCTTAAATATATTATATCTATGCTGAATATGAGTGTCTCAAATTTGTAATCCTTGCTACTCCGGAAGCTGTGGTCTAAAGCCAGCTTTGGCAAGAAAGTTTGTGAGACACATCTAAATTAATCACACACACACACACACAGAAAGCCAGAAGTGGAGTTGTGGATCAAACATTAGGACACTATCCTTGACTGAAAAAAACTAAGGCATAGGCCTTGAGTTCAAATCACAAAAATAACACACACCAACTTGTACACACATGCATATTATGTCTAAATTCTTATTTTAGTTTGAAGAAATAAACAATATCATGAATCATAATATTTGTTTCATATCCTGCAACTTTTATGAAGTGGTTTTTAGTACAATTTGCTTTAAGATATAACATAGGTCATTAAAATTAATATTAATCTAGTTAATATTTATAATTACTCATAACACATTGGTATTTTATGTATACACTTAAGAAATATTATGAGTAAAAGAAAGAGGAAGAATAGAAGATAAGAAAGAAAGAAAGAAAGACAGAGAGAGAAAGAAAGGAATAAAGAAAGAAAGAAAAAAGAAGAGATGCAAAACAGAGAGGTAGGGATTGAGGGAAGGAGGGAGGAAGGAAAGACGGAAGGAAGGAAGGAAGGAAGGAAGGGGACAAAAACAATTTAATTTATAAAATCTGTTATTTAACCCAACATAAACTTGATGTAAGTTAACCCTTTTGTAAATGCAAGGTTACAATTATCACTTCTCTGCATGTTCCCCATGCATGAACGAAACCAACAAAGGAAGGATCAGAAATAACCAGATGAATCTGTTTGCATCTCTAGTAAATATGTATACAAATCTTTTTTCTTATTTTCTATACATCATCAAATAACTATTTGCAAACTATTTACATTGTTATAAATGTTCTAAAAATTGATGTAACCAAAGGATGTCAATATATTATATAATGTGAACACTAGTATTTATAATGCTTTTAATATTACAGTCTTCATATTACATTAATTATAACAATTGTATGTTTTATCAGAGAAATTAGCATACTCTGATTTTGGTGTTTGTGGGAGTCTTAATAGCAGACAGCAATTAAAATCTAAGGAGATCTGTATTTCTGAAAGCAGTTAACCCATTGGAGATTGTTCCAATACATCAAACGGGCCTTAGAAAGGCTGAACATGTTTACATGATTACCTATGATGTGATTCAAGAGCCACAAAACAATCAGACTTCACTTTGTCATCACTACAATTATTCCCATTATAAGAAGAATCATTCACATAATTTACACGATATAGGTTTGTCCTTAAGTTATTATTTTCTATTAAATAATATCCAAATGATACACTACACTGAGTTAAAGAAAAAGTTGCAAAATGTATTGGACACTGTAACTCCTTCCAATTACACGTATTGAAATTCTATTCCCCTGTCTGATGACATTAGAATCAGCCTTTCAGAGATGACCCTGCAATAATGATCCTGATAAAAGAAGCCCAATATAACTAGTCTGCCATGTGAATGTCCAACAAACAGATTATAATGAACCAGAAAGTAGACTCCCATGAGACAAAGATTTGTTTTGAATAGCCATTTTTATAATCAACGTTCAAGCTTCCAGATTATGGGTAATATAGTCCTGATGTTTTTAATCCACTTACTTTGAAGTATTTTCTTATAACAGCCCAATAGCGGACAAAAAGCAAAGTAGTATTGATTTAAATTTCAAATTTTTTAAGAAAAATCTATTCATAATGTTTTATTATTTGAACTTTATTCTCCAAACATACAGGTTAAAATTTTACTAAATGGGAATTTAATTGAGGTTCAACGCTCTTTTCAACTATCATAATTAACCTTTTGAATACTTTTATTATCTTTAAGTATTTGTACAAAGAAGTTGTCATTCACTGAAACAGTTTATGAATACAGTGCATCTTGAATAATGTCACCCCTTTCAACATTCTCATCCACTCCTCCCAATCAACCCAGTCCTTATTTATCTCAATATTATGTATGGAATTACTTGCCATTTAACAAAATATTTTATGTATTCAATACACCTGGAATTGTGTTACCACTTCAACATCTTCACCCCCATTGCACACTACCTATTGCTTTGTATATTTCAATTCTGGGAAGTATGCAATGGACTCTTGCCTGTATTCTACCCTTTTCAATTTCCTACCCCTCTCACCTTGCCCTCCACTGTCCTCTCTTGTAGTACTTATTTACTGGTATTTATTTTGTTGGGTTTTGACTTAATTTTTTAAGAGAACTATACTATTTTCACTTTCCATGGACTCTGACACTTCAGATAATTCATTTACCTCCTTGCATATCATCCAGTATGTTTACTTTTACATTTATATGCACCTTCTGTCTACCGAACATAAGGGAACTCATACAACCTAACTTTCTTTGAGTCCACTTAATTTCACTTAATATGATTATTTCTAAGTCTTTCATTTTCCTTAAGAATGGTGCAATAGGGGCTGGGAAGGTGGCTCAGTGGTAGAGAGCTTGCCTTGCATGCAAGAAGCCCTGGGTTCGATTTCTCTGCACCACATAATCAGAAAGAAAAAAGCCGGAAGTGGCACTGCGGCTCAAGTGGTAGAGCACTAGCCTTGAGCTGAAGAGCTGAGGGACAGTGCCCGGGCCCCAGAGCTCAGGCCCCACAACTAGACCCCCCTCCCAAAAAAAAGAATGGTGCAATATGATTCTTTCTGATTGATGAATAAAATTTGATTAAGTATGTATATATACATACATACTTGTAAATAGGGATCAATAAAATTATATATATATAATTCATATACACATGCTCACAATTCTTGATCCCTTTTTGCAGTGAGAGGCATCTGGGCTGATTCCATATATTGGCTACAGAAAATAATGCAACAATGAACATGATTGTACTGGCAGCTTCAGTGTGGCCTTGTTTCTGCCCTATTGGATAAATGCCCATAAGTGGAATTGCTGGATCATAGGGAGCTCTCTATTCAGTTTTGTGAGCAACCTCCATAGTGTTTTCCAAAGTCGTTGAACAAGATTACATTTTCACCAAAAATGTAATAGAGCTTCCTTTGGACCACATCCCTATCAGTATCTGTGATTGTTCGTTTTTTCATAATGACATTGTAACAGGGGTGAGAAGAATCTCAGTGTTGTTTGGATTTGCATTTCTTTCATGGAGAGAGATATGTCTATTTGTCATTGTTAGTTTTCTTCTAAGAAGTTCTCTTTAAGTCATTATCCCATATATTAATTGGGCTCTTGTTGATTTGAGGGTTTATTTGATCTGTAAATATGGGTTAGTTATGTAAACCCTTGTCTAATGCTTAGTTAGTAAAAATCTTCTTCCATTATGTCCTCTTTCTATATACCCTGCTAACTTTTTCCTTTGCCCTGAAGAAACTCTTCAGTACGATGCAACTGTATACACCCAGAAAAAATGATATTACACCATTCGTAAGGAAAAGGAAAGACTTGGAACAAACTATATTAAGTGAAGAAAGCCAGACTCAAAGAAATATGGGTTGCCCGATTTCTCTCATTTGTTTTATTAGAATGTGCCTCTAATTCTACAACTGAACACATTTGGATGGTAAAAGAGAAAACATTACATTTGGACATGATAAATTATAGGGGATTCTAAACACTTATACAGTGAGATCAAATGAGGATGCCCTTTGGAGAGGATCACAAAGGCTCAACTGCTATATGAATATTATCATATAAAATAATGTTCATCAAATTGATCTCCAAGAAATGATGAGAGTTTTTTTTATTATTTTCTTTTTTCCATCTATATTCGGATGGTATTTTTTTGTTTTAATGTATGCAACTTTGGTCTTATATGTAAGTTTGGAAAGGGCAAGGGGAAACACAGAAATGTTGGGACAAAGGGTGAACAAATGTAGCAGTGCCACTCAATAGACACTACCTTGAAAATGAACTATACAACTTAGGTTGGAGGGAGGTTGAAAGGGAAAAACTGGGAGAACATGAGGGAAGTGGTCACACTGTTCAAAAAGAAATGTGCTCATTATCTGACTTATGTAATTGGATCCCTTCTGTACATCATCTTTACAGATTAAAAATGGATCTCATAAACAGGCCAGAGTAGTTATATTAATATTAGATAAGATTGGCTTTAAATTAAAATTGTTATAAAAGTAAAAAGAGACTAAAAAGGACATTCAATGTTGATAAAGGAAACTCACCATAAGGGGGATATAACAATGCTAAATATCAATGCCCTGAATCCAAATCTCTCAAATTCATCAGCCAACTACTACTTGCCCTAAAAATATTCATAAAATCCAAACACATTGTTGGTTGCTTGACCACATCATTCTTACCTCTGGACAGGCCATCCAGGTCAAAATCTAGCAAAAAAAATCAAAACCATATACCTGGCTTGACAAGCTATACCTAACAGCCCATGGAATATTCTCCAAAATAGATCATATCTTAGATCACAAAGAAAATCTGTGAAAATTCAAAAATAAAAATGAAATTACTCCTTGTATCCGTCAGACCACAATGGGACCAAATTAGATCTCAACATCAAAAGGCATCACAAAAAATTCTCAAACTCACAGAGACTGAATAAAACATTGCTAAATCATCAGTGAGTCACTGAAGACATATGGAGGGAAGTTCCAACGTTTATGGAATTCAGTGGAAGTAAACAGAGAAAATACTACCTTCTCTGGGACACAAGAACACTGGCAATACTCAGGAAAATTTATAGCTTTGAGTATGTACATCAACGAATTAGACCAATCTTAAATCAGCACTAATAATGCACCACTAGGTCCTTGAAAAACAGGAATAAGCCAATTCAAAAACTGGTAGATTAAAATCATACAAATTAGATTAAAGAAATAAATGAATCAGTCTCAAAAAACATACAATCATAATTGACTTTTATCTACTAGTAGCTCAAAAATTCGCTAATGAATGTATTATGTAGCTATTTTCAGAAATAGACTCAACCAGCTCAAACCGGTGAACAAAACATATTTTTATGATTCTAAGAAACAACGTTTTGTTTGCCTTTTTAAAATAAATTTACTCTGTTATTAAGTTGATTTATAGAGGGACTACAATTACATGAGTCAAGTAATGTGTACATTTCCTTTCATGAAATGTCTTCAGTTCCCTCATATTTTCCCATTCCCTCCCTTCTTTCCCCACCCATGCATTAAATAGTTCACTTTCATCAATGTTCAAGGAACTCCACTACTTCATTTGTTCACCCTTTCCCTAAAGCTCTGTGCCCACCCCCACCATCCTGAAGACGTAGAATGTATATACCATGCATACGGTAAAGCAGACAGAATAATCACAAACTATAAATAACAACAACATACACTGAACAGAAAACGGACTCTTCTGTTTCCATACCTCATAGTTTGTTTCAGGATGTTTTTCATGTTATATAAATGTCATTGTTTTTATAATAAAGTCAAGTCAGGGATTAAGGTGTGATAAACATAATTTTCTATTTATTAATGCTTTTATTTTACATTAATGTTGTAAGTAACACAGTTCAAATCCTAGTGAAATTTGAAGGTTTAGATTTAAAGTTAAATAATAGTTCCATTTTGGCAACCAAACTAAAATACAGGCATGTTTTATCCTTAGGAATGTCATTATTTCATATGCAAAAAGTAATTTTACCTACATTTTCTCTTATATGATAACATATTATCTGCTAATCAGAGAGATACAAAAAGATTTTAATTATGATATGAAAAATGCATCGACATGAATGCATGAAATCAGGGAGTAGATGGCTCAGAGCGGGGTGTTTCTGTTAAATATTCTCATTATTTTGAATGATCTGGTGTTTTTGTATGTGTGGAATTATGAATGTATTTTATGTCTGGACAAGAAAGTTTGATTAATAGACCATTGTCTGATACCCAATGTCTGGAACATAACCTGAGTCAGAGTGGTAAGTATGTGTGTGTGTGTGTGTGTGTGTGTGTGTGTGTGTGTGTGTGTGTGGGTGGGTGGGTGGGTGGGTGTCTGTCTGTCTGCCTGCAAGTCTAGATTTAGAAGGAAGTATCTTATTTCACTGAGGATATATACTTAATTATATTAGGTATACTCCATTAATGACAGCAAATAAAGTTAATTAACATTTTGTGCCATATATTTATGTTCCTATGATTGCATGAACAAACTAAAAATTATGTTTGGGGTATGAGTTTTGTAAAAGGTCAGCTGAAAGTATAAACATTTGGAATCTTGAGAAAGATATCAATGGCAATCATTTCAGTGTAGATAAATTTTGACAACACTTGCAGTGATAGGTAATCCTATATCAAAATTCAATATTTATTGATTTTCCATAGCTACACTATTTTATAAATTTCTCAGAAAACAAGTTAAATGATGGAATCATAAAAGCAATGTGATTATTTATTGCAAACAGTTTTACAGTTAGGCCCTGATTGTAAGCGCTAGGATCAACAGAAAACAAAACACAATATACAACATGGAGTTAGATATTTTATAATGAAGCACATTTTAAAATACTCTACATTATTAGAAAGACTAGAACATTGGGTTAGCTTTATAACCTAGCATAATAACTGATATTGTCCATTTATTAAGCAGAAAGGCTTACTCAGATGTACAAGATTGAATGTTTCAGTATATGTTCAGCTGGTTTAATTGCCTTGGGTGCCAGTGATAAGAAAATGTCAAGGAGGGGAGTATGTCAAAGAGAATTTTTTTTTTTTTACCTAGAATGATTAAAAGATAAAAGAAGAAAGAAGATGAGAGTCTATTTTCTCATGGGTTTCACTCTGAAGAACTTAATCTCCAGAAGAACTATTCAGGTATCTCCACAGTCTGGGAGGAATTGGAATGTCATTTTTCTTTAAAACAGGTCTTTCTGGAGCATTCTAAAATCAAAAGGCAACACCTTCACCAATGATAATAACTTGTCCAGGGGTGGGAGCCACTATATATTTCTATAAATTCTAAACAGATCTCAGCAGACTAAATATTTTATGGAATTCCTATTAAAATATTTTCTTGCAGACTGACTAGGTCTTCATAATGTGTATCTGTGTGTGTATATGTGTGTGTTTGAATAAACTAATAAAACAATGTGACAGATAAAAGTATTAGCATGGCCTTTTGTTTTTCTTCTCATACTGTGAAAGCCTGACACAATTCCCAATCAAATCCCATCCAAGATTCAAACATTGATGCTGTCCCAAAATTTCTTTCTGCTAACCTAAGTACATCCACCTCATTTCAGATGGCCATGGTATAGGAAAATTTTGTCTTCCAATTACGTTGTCACCAAGGAAACAACGTACAATGTTTCTTTTTAAAATATCTAGATTGTAGAACAGTTTAGCCAGAAAATTGAAGGAGTATACAATATAGGATTTAATTTAAATATTTAGTCACATAAATGGATATTCTTTATCCCCAACTCAGAGCCCGTTTAAACTACATAATTGCACAACTCATCTATTACCATCTTCCATGAAGTGAGTCCTTGGTGTAAACAAACCAGATGTGGTGAACAAATTAACATGTACACCATTGTTACATGCTGCTGTTCTAAAGCATGGACGTGAAAGAGCATTTAATGCCTGTGAAGAGCTGGTTCTAAGGATTATGGAAAGTGATTACTTTGCACCAAAAATAGAAAAATCCAGAGATGTTTCAAGTTGTGTTTTGTTGTTGGCATTTGTGAGATATATTTTGGAAAGCACAATGAATGAAAGCATGCTATTTTGTAAAACTTTGCTGGCTGACACATTTACTGAAATGTTTCAAATGAGAAGACAAACAATAGGGTGGGTAAGATGTGGTATTCAGCTTTAAATACAGACAAGCAAAACAAAGCATGGGAATTTTTTTTCCTTAAAAATGCTTTCTGGTTATATTGTGCTATACATTATAATGATGAAATAATCATTTCTTTGGAAAAGTAAGGAGAAAACACTGTCACCGGTTAAATTTCTTTTTAAAGTGAATCTTAAATGTCAAGGTCAAAGAAATTTAAATGCCTGAATAAAATATTATCAAGTATTACTTTCATTTTTGATAAAAAGTTAAAACAAACTGACAGACTGTTAGTCCATTAAGATTTATAAGTTTCCTGCTACATATTTCCTATTATTCCTCTTTTTTGGGGGTGATATATATATATTTTTTAGAATGGCAACCTGGTCTTAACCATTACCCACAAAATTTATGCTGTCATAGAACCAGAGAGTTTTTGGTTTTTTTGTTGTTGTTTTGTTTTGTTTGTTTATTCGGTCGTGGGGCTTGAACTCTGGGCCTTGGCGCTGGTCCTACACTCCTCAGCTAAAGGTGAGTGCTCTACCACTTGAGCCACAGCTCCACTTCTGGTTTTCTAGTGGCTTATTGGAGATAAGAGTCTCAAAGACTTTCTTGCCCGGACTGTTGTTGAAGTGAGATGCTTATATTTCAGCCTCCTGTGTAGCTAGGATTACAAGCATGAGCCACTAATGCTCAGCCAGAGAGTTTTATTTTATTAAATTAAGACAAGAATAGGCTCATTTTATGCCAACACAAAATATAAACACCAATGGCATTTTTCCCTAAAAAAAAACACTCATAAAAAAATCATGAGATTCCCGGGAAGATGGCAGAAGAGAAGCTGAGGGCTAAACAAGCTCTCCCATAGAAAGCATTTTAGTATTCCAGTGAACAGTCTTAGGCTACAGAGTCACACCAAGTGTGTCATCTCAATACAGAGAGTTTGGACAGAGAGGGAAAATTCAAGCAAGGAAACAGATCTGAACACGTGCAGCTAGCCATGGCTGCATTGGCAGAGTTGGTAGCAGAGACACTCGTAGCAGCCATAACTACAGAGAGAATCTGGGACAAAGTCAACAGATGTGGTGGGCAAGCGGATTCTTCCCAACACAAGCAAGAACTAACAAGGAGCAGATATCTTCATCCTGCAGATCACAGACCAGAAACTGCCCAGGAACAAGACTCTGGCATGAGTAGAACCTTGATCTCCTCATTCCTATTCAGGGAGCAGAGGAGGGAAGGCTGCATGTCCCCTACCACTGGAGATCTCCATCTTTGATACTAACAAAGGCCCAGCTGAGCAAGTAGCTCCAATTCAAGCACTGGAAGAAAACAAAAGAGTCATTTAACAGGTCACAGGAACCTGCCCTGACATGCCAGGCTCAGCTCCACCCAGGGGAAAGTCAACCAGCCCAGACAGAGAAAAATCTGCCCCTGAGGAGTGACTTTCATCACTGGGTAAACAGAGCCAGAGGCTGCCCCTCCCTACAACAGCCTAGACAAACAATTGAAACTCAGTAAACATAAACCCTGAGAATGGCTCCAAGCTGGGTTCTCTGAGAGTCTCAGGAGCTAGCCCAGCAAGGAAAAGCTACTGATTGCTGAAAGGCCTCAACTCTACCCATAACCTAGTCTCATCACAGAATCTCCAAACTAGAGGAAACTCACATCTCCCTCTTTTAGCAAATCTACCTCCCACTGAACTAGCCTGGGAGGAGGATCACAAAACAATGGGTTAGGCAAAGCATTTTTCTGCCTGCTCAAACAAACTGACTTAAGAAAACAATCAAGCCACAGGAAAACCAAACACCACAAGCAGACCAGAGACTACACCAAGAGATTGGTTATGGACACGGCAGATACACAATTGTCTCATTGCCCCCATCCCCCCCCCCAATAAAATCAAAGAACACTTTTATTTTAATTTAATTTTATTCTTTGTTGTGAGAATACAGTACAGAGGAGTTACAATTACATGAGCAAGATAACGAGTATATTTCTTATCAAGCATAGTTGCCTCCTTGTTGTTTCCCCTTCCCATCCCTTCCCATACTTCTCCCCTTCCCCCCCATTCTCTCCTACCCCCCACCAAAGTTAAGTTCGTTTTTCGACATAATGAATTGTACATCTCATTGTTGCAATCAAAGAACTCTTATTTGAACCTTTTTTTAAAAATTAATTTTTAAATTTGTTTTCTATTAATCTTATTTTCCTCCCATAGGTTTTATTTTAGGTGTACGTGTGTGTGTGTGTGTGTGTGTGTGTGTGTGTGTGTGTGTGTGTGTGTGTGCTTTTTTTTTAATCTCTTCTGAACTTTTGGTCCTTTTTAAGTATTCTTTTCATTTTTTCTGTTCTTTCTTTTTTTGCGTGACTAAATTGCTGTTCTGCTCATTCCCAGATATATACCTGTCATCGATTACTAGACCTTATAACCCATTGTGTGCACACTTAATCCAGAAATTTATTACTCAATTCACAACCTCTTAGGCTTACATTCTTTAATAGCAGTATTATCTCTTTATATGTATATAATTTTCAAGTAACCAATTTTAAGAATTTTTATTTTTTAGTTTTCATTTCTCCTTTCAATCCATCCCTTCTCATCTTATCCTTTTCTTCTCTCAATATCATTTGTTTAAACTTACATAATTTTAAAGTGTTTCACTACTTAAATTTAAATTTTTTCTTGTTCTTTTTTTTTGTAATCTCTCCCCTATCATTCTATGCAACCATTTCCCTCTCTAAGATTAGGACTTGGTTAAATACCACATTTTCTGGATCCATCCATCTACTGAGGGGCATCTGGGTTGATCCCATATCTTAGCAATGTTAAATAATGTTGCAACAAATAGAGTTGTGCTGGTACCTTTAGTATGGTCTTGTTTGTGATCATTTTGGTAAATGCCAAAAATAAAGAAGTTCTAGGTGGAATCTTTTGAGGAACCTTCATATTACTCCAAAGTGTTTGAACAAGTTACACTCCCACCAACAATGCAGTAAGGTTCCCTTCTAGCCACATCCCCTCAAGGATCTGTTGTTATTAGAGTTCTTGATTATAGCCATTCTAAATGGGGTGAGGTGGTATCTCAATGTTGTTTGGATTTACTTTTCTTTTATGGCTTGGGAGGCTGAGCATGTCTTCATGTGTCTATTGGACTTCCTTCTTTCCTTTTCAGAGAAGTTTCTCTTTAAGTCTTTAGTCCACTTATTTATTGGGCAGGTGTTTCTTTTAGGATTTGTTGTTGGGGGATTTAATGTTTTGAGTTCCACATATAGTTTAGATATGAGACCCTGGTCTATTGTATGGCTAGAGAAGATCTTCTCCCAATCAGTGGGCTTTCTAATGATCTTGCTAGCTATGTCCTTTGCCATGCAGAAGCTCTGCAATTTCATACAATCCCATTTGTCCAAACGTTCTTTGATTTGTTGTGCTTCTGGGTCTCTATTAAGAAAATTTCAGCCTCTGCACAGGAGACCTAGGGTATGTCCTACTCCATCCTGTAATGTTTTCACGGTGTCAGCTTTAACTCCGAGGTCTTTGATCCATTTGGAGTTGACTCGGTACAGGGTGATATATAAGGATCTAGCTTTAGTTTTCTATGAGTGATTAACTAATTTTGCCAGCACATTTACTGAAAAGGCTGTATTTCTTCCATTCTATTTTTTATGTCCTTTATCAAAGTTTAGGTGCCTGTTGGTCTGTAGGCTCATTTCTAGGTTCTCAATTCTATTCCATTGGTCCTGAGGTCTGTTCTTGTGCCAGTACCAAGCCGTTTTGTTTGCTAAGGCTTTGTAGTAGAGTTTGAAATTTGGTAATGATATTACTCCAGCAGTGTTCTTTCTGTTAAGGATCGTTTATGCTATTCATTGCCTTTTATTGTTCCATATGACTTTTTGGATTGCCTCTTCTATTGCCTTGAAGAATACGATTGAAATATTGATAGGTATTGCATTGAATTTGTAGATAGCCTTGGGAATTATAGCCATTTTCACGATGTTAATCTTTCCAATCCAGGATCAAGGGAGTTTTTTCACTTTCTACGATCTCTTTTGATTTCCTTTTTCAGGTTTTTAAATTCAGGTTTTTGAAGTGTTCCTCATGGAGATCCTTTACTTCTTTGGTTAAGTTAATTCATTGGTATTCTATTTTTTTGTGGGGTTATTAAGAATGGAGTTGCTTTTCGGATTTCAGCCACGCTTTTCTCATTGTTGGCATGCAGAAAAGCCACTGAATTTTGAGGGATAATTTTATACCCTGATACATTGCCATAGTTTTGAATCAGAATGAGTAATTTGGGAGTTCTTTAAATACAAGATCATGTCATCTGCAAAGAGGGAGAGTTTTACTTCATTTATCCCTGTTTGGATCCCTTTTATGTTTTCATCTTTTCTTATTGCTGTAGCTAGGCATGCTAATAGTAAATTGAAGATAAGTGGAGAGAGTGGACGTCCTTTTCTCATTCTTGAGTTATGAGGAAATGTCTTTACTTTTTGACCATTGAGTATAATGCTGGCTGCAGGTTTGTCATATACAGTCTTTATTTTATTGTTAATGTTCCCAAGATTCCTAGTTTATCCAGAAACTTCATCATAAAGTGAGGTTAATTAATTGATTTGTGTACATTGAACCAGCTTTGCATCACTGAACTGAATCCTGTTTGCTCATGGTATGTAATTTTTGGATGAATTTTTTAATTGTTTGGCCAAAATTTTGTTGAGAAGTTTGGCATGAATGTTCATCAAAGCAATGGATGTATAATTCTCTTTCGTTGATGAGTTGCTGCCTGGTTTTGTGATGAAGGTTATGATGGCGTCATAGATTTAGTTTGGTCGTGAACTTTCTCTTTCAATTTCATTGAAGAGTTGGAGGAGTATTAGTATGAGCTCTGCTTTGAAAGCCTTGTAGAATTCTGCTGTAAATCCATGTGGTCCTGGGCTTTTCTTAGACAGGAGATCTCTTACTGCTTTTTCTATTTCTATGCTTCATATTGGCTTGTTAAGTTGGTTTAACTCATTTGCTCCTTTTCAGTTGTTGTTGAGTTGAATCTGCTCACCCACTGTGTCTGGTGACTTTGTCCTGGAGCCTCTCTGATGTAGGTATGGCGGGGTGGCTATGGCCACCCCCAAAGTTGCCTCAGCCATGGCTTCAGCAACTGCTCAGATATGTCTCCTTCCCTGGATTTTCCCTCTCTAGCCAAACTCTGTACTGTGATGGCATACTTGGTGTGATACTCTAGCCTAGTACTGTTCGCTGGAACACTAAAATTGCTTTCTATGCGAGAGATTGTTTAGCCTTCAGCTTCTCCTCCACCATCTTTCCCCACTTCTCATAAACATTTTCTTATTACAGGATAATTCTAGATTAGCTATAATTAAATAATAAAATAATAATATAATAATAATATAATATAATAATATTATAATATAATATATATAATATATTAATATAATATATTAATATATACCATATATAATATATTAATATAATATATATAATATAATATAATATATAATATAATATAATAATATAATAATTAAATATTAATGAGTACTAAAATAAATAACCAAACAATTACCAGGGTTTTCAGTATTTGAAGTGTACATAGTAGATTTTATTATTTTCTCATATTCCTGTACATTTAAAACTGGATCAAGCTATGAGTAGCCTTTAAATTTACCCACTAATATTACTATTTATACTTCATCTCATCATTTGTATGTGGCTTATATAATTATTTGTTCATAACTAACATATAACGTAAGGGAGCCCTAAAGATTTAACAGAAACTGTATACTAAAAATCTTAACTTCACTCTGCTTCTTTACACAGTCTTTGCAACTTCTCATTAGTAAAGTTTCTATAAACTCTGAAATGTACATACTTACTAGTACATGCTACCAGAAATATTATATATTTTATCAAAAAATTTTATGACCTGCCAAGCAATCTTAATTTTGTCATATATAAGCAAATCCCAAAATTAAACATATTTAAAACGTTAAAACTTTTAACAAACCGTAGCATTTGCTGCTATGATCATTATGACAGGTGCCTTGTGTAGAATAATTGAATTCCTCCTCCTACACATCTCATGAACAACAAATATCTAGAATTATTTTATTTTTGGCATGTCAATCTTGACTTTATTCTTATATGTGTGCTTATGTAAGAAATACATGGTTCTAAAATTTCACAATTCTTTTGAACTTACTTTTTGTTCAACTGTCTAGTTTAAGAAAATCAATTACTCTTTATATATAAAAAATGTTCTGTGCTCAATTTGCTGCACATACACTAAAATTGTAACATACAGAGAAGATTAGCATGTTCCCTGCACAAGGATGACACGCAAATTAGTGAATCATTCCATATTTTTACAACAACAGATGCTGGAAAGGATGTGGCCAGAAGGGAAGCCTACTGCGTTCTTGGTGGGAGTGTAATCTTGTTCATCTACTTTGGAAAGCAGTTTGGAGGTTCCTCAAAAGACTCCAGATAGAGCTCCCTATTACACAGCAATCCCACTTTTGGGCATTCACCCAAATGATCACAAACAAGTCCATACTAAAACTACCACCACAGCAATGTTTACTGTAGCATTTTTTGCATAAGCTAAGATATGGAACCAACCCCGGTGCCCCTCAGTAGAAGAATGGATCAAGAAAACGTTCTGTGTGTGTGTGTGTGTGTGTGTGTGTGTAAACGTTCTGTGTGTGTGTGTGTGTGTGTGTGTGTGTGAATGTACACTTACACAACCACTTTGGAAAGCAATCTGGTGAGTCCTCAGAAAGCTAAATATTGACCTTCCTTATGGCCCGCACATACCACTTCTAGGCATCTATTCTGAGCAACAGGTACCAATATTCAAGGACACATGCACATCCATGTTTATTGCAGCACTGTTCACAAGAGCCAGGATATGAAAACAACCCATATGTCCCACCAGAGATGAATGGATCCAAAAGCTGTGGTAACTATACACAACAGAATATTTTCCAGCCATTAGAAAGGACAAAATAATGGCATTAGCAGGGAAATCAATCAAGCTACATGAAATCATGTTGAGCAAGGTAAGCCAAAAGCAAAGAGACAAAGGGCACATAGTCTCCGTGATAAGTGGATGTTAAATCCAAAATGTAAGGTGATACGACAAAATTAACAACACTTAAGAAACCAACGACTTCCACTCATCTGGTCGAATCACTACTAAATAACCTCATTCTGCTGATCATATGAGAACACTGAAGGGAAACCAGGAGGACGACACAGAACTAGAGGGAATCAGTGAAAAACATACAACAGTGGGATCCATCAGCTGCACTGGACATTTTCCAAAATGAACTAAGCAACTCAATGTCACTGAAGGGAGGGAGGGAACAAGTGGGAAAGAGGGAATAGATGACACTATGGGTAAAAAAGAAATATATATATTTCAAAACAAAAGAAGTATACATATGGAAGAAATAGCTTTATTGCAAAGCTCATAGAACTCATAAATGTAGACCATGATAGACAATTTGCTCCATCAAAGTTAGAATGTGTTTGTGACTTTAACTAAGCATCACTATCCCACAATATTGTGAAAATTGGGAAATTATGTAACCACTTAATCACAATAAATACATTTGAAAAAATGATGAAGGTGGAAAACTAAGTTGCTCTAAAAACCAATAAAGGAAAATGTTTTGTGTGTATATGTATGTACACACACATATACTATATATATGTATACATATATATGTATATATTTTAATCTATGCCTCCATCAGAAAGAATGACATCGCCCAATTTGTTAGGAAATGGAAAGATTTGGAAAAAATTATATTAACTGATGTAAGCCAAGTCCAAACAAACATAGGCCCCATGGTATCCCTTATTTGCAATAACTAGTATATGACTGCTATAAGCAGAAAAGTTGAAAAGCTATGTGTATATGAATAGATAAGTTGATGTTAAGCTAAATGATCCCCAAGATAGAGACACAAGTGGTTTTTTTCTTTCTTGCTATTGTTTCTCACATATTTATAATGTAGGACGTGATTTTTTTTTGTTTTTTTTATACGTTCCTCCCCAACAGTATAACCCCTGTTTTCACTTTATTTGATGTTGGTGCACCTGCATCTTGTATATACACTTCTCTAATTTGGGGAGGGATAGGGAAAAAACAACATGCTTAAATAGGAATACAGTTTGACCCATTGTATAACAATAGATGCACACAAGATATTATTTTGAAAAACGAACTTTTCAATTAAGGCTAGGGACATTGGGTGGGGCTTGGGGGTGTGAGGAGTGTACTTGTGGAGGTGGACGGGAAGGAATGGTGGGGGAAAAACAAAGGAGGAGGTAACAATGCTTGATAGGAAATGTACTTATTACTTTGCTCATGTAACTGTAACCCCTCTGTACAGTATTTTTACAACAAAAAGTTTATAAAAATGTTTTGAGATGGAAGAGTTTATTTTGCCTATTTTACCCATAAAATATCGTCTACAAAGAAATTAATGCAAAACACTGATATGAAGATATTTTGAAAAAGTGAGTGTGTGTGTATTCCTGCGTGTTGTCATGCTCAGAGTTTGAAATCAGGGCTTCAAGGTCCACTACGTCTTTCTCTCTAGATTGTTGAGCTACTATATGAGCTACATCTCCATTCTTGGCCCTTTGCTAATTCATTAAAATTTTTGAAAAATAATCTCATGAATTTATTTTGCCCTGATTGGCTTCCAAATGTTATCCACAGGTCTCAGGCTCCTGAGTAGGTATCCCGAGTAGTTAGGATTACAGGTGTGACAAACCAGCAAAAGACTTTCAGAATAATTTTAAAAGTAGAAGAAAATTTACTTCACAGAGACCTATTTTATCATCTCCTAGTTTTAAAGCATTTTGGAGTGATTATATGTGAATTTTTTCATTCTTGAATTCTTAAAATACAGTAAGTGATAATATTTAAAATATTTAGTACTTTTAAAAAATGATACTGGAACTATGGGACAGAAGAAATTTGCCTCTCTTCAGACCATAATTTATAAACTCAGCTCTGTACATGATAACCCAATGTCACCAACACAGTCTGTGTTGAAGACAAAATGTACCAGAAAACAATCACCATGGGCAATAATTGCTATGCTATTACTTCTTGGACAATATGAATATTGAATTGAGAGTATCAGAGAATGGAGAGAATTTATCTACCTTTTGTGTATTGCTGAAAAACTTTTGGAAAATTTGACTCATTTCCTTCCTCACTGTGTGTCTTGGGCCATGCACTTAGTGCCTTTAATTACAATTTTTCCCAACACTAAAATGGTAATAACATTAGCATTATAGCAAATGCTATCTTATGAATTCAGGGTTCTTAGAATGACGAACTCTTTTCTCATTCTTATAGAGGCATTAACAAATGAGAGGAACTGTGTCTTTTTTGTTTGCTTACTTCCATTTATTCTTCAGTTTGAAATCTGAACTACTTAAGACTGAAAGAAACCAAAATTAGACACGCAGGCTTTGGAAACAGCAATCAATTTAAAATAAATGAAACACATATGGCTATGTAAAAGGTCTAACTAAATAGTTATATAGTCTCAAGCATAAACAGAAAATGAGTTAAGCAATATCATGTTATTGAAAATTGAAAAATGTTAGGATTTGCTTAATTTTTCCTTTTTACTACATTGAATTAATTATTTTTGTATAGAGAGATTAAAGATGAGATTAACAAGAAACTTGATTTAAAATGGACAAAAGTTCGAATAGACATGTTTTCCATAAACCCCACTTTATCACCAGTGAGTTTACACAGTTGTGTTTAATACAACTTCTGTGCTGGCTTAATGCTTTGTGAGCAGAAGTCATTAGAGAAATGTAATTCAAAATTACTATGATACTACTTTATAACTATTATAACTGATCAAAAAAAATCAAAGGAACTAGGTATGGTGGTAAAGGTTTGTAATTCCAAGCATTTAGGAGCTGGATTTCATTCTTAAGCCAGTCTGGGGTACTGAAGATAGTAAAAACTTGCCCATTATTACCTTTTGAATAAAAGGTAATAATGTTGGTGAGAGTGTGAAGAAAAGGAAATTTTATACACTCTTGGTCAAACTACGAGATAGTATTCTCCTTGTAGAAAGTAGTATGGATTTTTCTAAAAAAATCATAGTTGAAATATCATCTGACCCACCAATCATGTGATTATTTCTCTCTGTGTAACTCGAAAATATATCTGTAGTTCATTGTTATTCACATTATTCACAACAACAGCCAAGATATAAATCGAAGTTCAGTGTTCAACTACACTAATAAAGCAACTTCGGTACATGCACAAGTATCTTTTTCTGTTTCATCCTTAAAATAACAAGAGACTTATCCCATTAGCCACAACTTACAATGACCTGAAAGATGTATTCGAAATGAAGAAAAATGTTATGTTCTGATCTTTGTACACACACACACACACACACACACACACACACACACACACACACAACATCCTCAAACATTAAGACAGAAATAAAACAAAGTGGAACTTCTGGGGCATTCAGTTCACAATGCATAAGATACTAGATATACATTATGACCAGGTATAGAGTTGTAATGTACAACATAAAGATCAGGGGACAACATTGACCTTACATAGGAATGAAGCTAAGTAAGTAGGAGTTGTTCTTCCTAGTAGTGGTTACTCTTTTAGTTGTTCTTCCTTCAATAGTGTATAAGATGAATGTAATTCTTTAAGTATACCTGCCTATTTGCAGAAATCATAACAAACAATATAGCAATAAAGTTGCATACTCAACATAGAACAAAATGTCAAATTAAAATACATGAGATTATCCTTGATGTAAATTAATTATTGCAAATAAGGGAAACCATGGGACCTATGTTTCTTTAAGTCTGGCTTACTTCACTTAATATGATTTTTTTCCAAGATCTTCCATTTCCTTACAAATGAAGTGGTCACATTCTTTGTGATGGAAGCATGGTTTTCCACGTGTGTTTATCTATGTGTGTGTGTGTGTGTGTGTGTGTGTGTGTGTGTGTGTGTGTGTGTGTGTGATTTTTGGTAAATATTACTGTGATACACAGTAGTAGTTTTACTGTGGCCTTGTTTGTGATCACCTGGTTATATGCCCAGAAGTGGGATTACTGGTTAATAGGGGAGCATTATTGTGTACATCAAGGATAATCTTAGTAGACGAGCAGAATAGCTCAATAGCTATGTACATATGATCGTATAAGGTGATTTCAAGTGAAATGAACTCCAAGACATGTTCTTTGTTGTTGATGCTTTTAATGTACTATGTGATTTCTTTTTATCCTTTTGTGTTTTCCCCACCTATGGTTTATCCCCTGTAACCACTGTATTTGATTTTGATACCCTGGGTATTTTAAATATGTTGATCTGAACTAGGGAAGGGAAAGGAAAAAAAAACAAAATGGTGAGACAAAGGACAAAGGGGGAACCTATGCAACAGTAGTACTCACAAGACAATATGTTGTAAATAATCTAGGAGGGGGGCGTTGGGAGTGAAGAGGGAGAAAAATAGGGGAAAGGGTAACAAGTTAGAAAAGAAATAAATTAATTATCTTACTTATGTAACTATATCCCATCTGTACACTACCTTGACAATAAAATTTAAAAAAATAAAATACATAAGAGCAGCAATACAGGAGATGGGAGTGGGGGAAATACTGTAGTATCGTAGAATAGAACAGCTGAGGAAAGCAGTAATTTTACATTAACATAGCAAGTAATAAACTAGCATACAGATTTTCAGCCTCATGTCAGTCATTAAAAAGGGAAAACAAAATGCACAATCAGCAAACCAATAGAGATAAAATAGAAAACTAAACAATTATAATGAAGAGGTGACTTGGACCAAGAATAACAAATGACACATTTAGGAAACAAATAACAAGCTGCTGGGCTGGAAACATGGCTCAGTGGTAGAGTGCTTGCCTTGCATGACTGAAGCCCTGGGTTCGATTCCTGAGCACCACATAAGCAAAAAGAAAAAAGCCAGAAATAGTGCTGTGTCTCAAGTGGTAGAGCGCTAGACTTGAACTGAAATGCTGAGGCATAGCGCCCAGGCCCAGAGTTCAGGCCCCATGACCGGACCCCCCCAAAAAAATAAAAAGAAAATAACAAGATGCTAAGTTAAAAAATGATCACCCTTAATTCTATTGACTTGTTTACATCATCATTTGTTAGAAGTAGAATTCAAATCACAGTTTAATAGTATATCATTTTAATAATAGTTTACTTATTATTGATTTCTTAATATTGAATGTTTAAGATATAATTTTAATTTCAGCAGCTATAGAAAAGAAGAAAGGAAAATAATTTTAATAATATATTTTATGAATTGTAAAATTGAGAAGCATTAGAATTTAAACAAATAACATATCATTATTGCTTCATTTCTGTGGGTTAATGTAATAATTCAAAGTGTATTCTACACTTAGCACTCATCTTAACATCCAATAATAAATTATTGCACATGACTCTGTATTAGTTGGAAAGGTTCAGCACTGTGGTAAATTCACACCACATAGTACACGAGGGTATAACCCCTCTCATATAGCTTAAATTGTCGAAATTTGATTTCTACATGCATGTTAAATTCTTGTCTAGGTGACATCTATAAAATTATTTACAATTATATACACGAGGACTATTTCAGATGATACTTAAAAGTCATATTCATTAATTAAATTTTTATTATTTCATACCAAATAAATATTTACAGAGAGACTGAATTTTTGAGTAGATGATGGTGTATGTATGCCAGATTATACGTATTAAGGCTTATTTTATATTCCTGACATTGTTTCTAGAGTTGGATTTATTTGTCCATTACGTGTTAAGTGTGTTATATTGGATATATGAAAGTAAACTGAATGTTTATTCCATTAATCCTTTGTCTAATACCAATATAAATTATCCATGTGTTTGAAGAAATAAAAAGAACAACAGATAAAAGCAAGATAAATCAGTCTGTAGTAGACAAGTATTTACACCGTTATTTTGAAAGTTGGTCCTCTTTTACACTACAGAATATTCTTGGGAATATATGCTCCAGGCTGGACACAACTGAAGAATATTGTGGTTTGATCTATTATAAGAGAAGGAAGGAAGGGGAACCTTCCTTCCAAAAGTCTGATCCCAGGAAAGTGATCTGCTTTATGGTGCCTACTTGGAAATGAACATTTTTCACAGTCAACCTTGAAAAGCCATCTTGATAGACGACTTTTGTAAGTGGTTACAAAGCATTATTGATGGCTTTGCAAGGATGCCTGATTGCCTCATTTTGAGACAAGTAACAGGAATTTAGTCAGTTGTTCTTTGTATCTTTAGGAGAAAAACTCATTGACTCTAGGCCAGGGGATCACAGGGGCCCAGAGAAACTACTACCTTGAATAGTAATCCTAGACATCTAAAACAAAACACACACACACACACACACACACACACACACACACTACAGTAAGCATAGCTAGGCTGGGTAGCTATCACAACCTACATGAAGTAAGGCAAAAAACAGAAGCTGAGCGTCATTGAGCTGATAACTAATATATTTTTTATGAGGCAGACTCAAATGAGACCCTAGAGAGAGGATCAGAAAGACTGATAAGAGAGACTAAAATTGGACACACAAAGTTTGCAAAGTAGAATTTCTTGTAGAACAAAAAAATCATAGAAAGCTTGTGCATGTAAGAACAAAACAGAAGACCAAATTCCAGAAATGCACATTTTCTTAAAAGTCGGCTTAATCAATTATCAGTGCAAATCTTTGAATTCTTAAATATTTGACCACATGTGGGAGAAGGTTGAAAAGAAAAAAAAATCATCACTCTATTAGGAAGTCCAGTATCACATTAGGAAGTAATCAAGCACAGATTTGTTATAAAAAGAGAAAATTATTCCAAATGAGGGTTTCATTTCTTTTGATGTAAAATTTCTTAAATTAGGTGCAAGCAATTGCCATACAATTGATCCAGTCCCCCAGCTGAGTTGATATTGACTGCAGTATTCCCACATGAAGGAAAAGAGAAAATTTACAAAAGTCTGATGAAATGAGGTGCAGGTGAAGTGTTCTAATAGTAATATCTGAGGTTTAGACACAGGTGAAGAGGTGGATTTTCTTTTCTAAAAAGCCATTTTTACCTGGTACCAGTGGCTCACAGCTGTAATCCTAGCTACTCAGGAAGCTGCGATCTGAGGACTACTGTTCAAAGCCAGCCTGGGCAAGAAAGACCCTGAGACTCTTCTTTCCATTTAACCATCAGAAAACCAGAAGTGGCACTGTCGCTGAAGTGGTAGAGCACTCACCTTGAGTTAAAGAGTTCAGGGACAGTGTCCAAGCCCAGACTTCAAGCCCCTCGAACAACAACAAAAAATCTCCCTTTCATGGACTACCTACATAACTACTACATAACTATTATTAGTTTGATTATTAGGTTTCAGTTCCAGCTGGGCTTAGTGTTAGCATTAGGGAAATGGAAAATTTTGGGTCAAACTAAAAGTAAATCTTTGAATAACAAGTCAAGGTCGAATTAGGATGAATATGAAATAGGAAAACTGCTAATAATGTTAGGATTAGGGTATCATTAGTGTAAGGGTTAGCCTGAATGTTGTGTCAGAAAAATGGCAAGATATTGAGCAAAACTAACAACTGTTTTAAGAAAGATGAGTTGAATCAAAGACATGATTTATAAATTTATGTACTTTTGTGGCTTTTAGAATCCAAAGGCAATTGGTTCTAGGGTTAGGGTTAGTTTTCTAATTTATGACCTAATGAATTAAGGGCACAATTTTTTCATTCTTACAAACCAAGACAGTCACGATTTGGGGAAAAAACAATTTTCCACATGAAAATGTGTCTTAAAATATTTTCCAACCAGGGTTAAATAATAGTGAACAGGGTGTCATTTATAAAAATTAGGTAAGTTGATGATAAAACTTTCAAAAATATCCAAACACATACGTTTGGAACTCAGATAAGTTATTGGGAAAACAGATACTGGCTCTAGCTGGAAAATTGTGTGTGTGTGTGTGTGTGTGTGTGTGTGTGTGTGTGTGTGTGTTTGTGTGTGTGTATGCCCCCCCCACAGGTCTTCAAATCAGGCCTGGGCCCTGTCGTCAGCTTATTCTGTGGAAGTATGGCACTAAACCACGTAGCCACAGGCTTTCTTCTGGCTTTTTAGTAGTTATTTTGAGATACATATCTCATGGATTTTCCTGTCTGCACTTAATCTTCTGATCTCCAGCAATCCTTGGGCTAGTGTTACTGTGGGTGCTACCACAAAATGACAGTTCATTAAACTGGGAGCAATATGGAAGTACTCATGCAAGATATGAAGTAACCAGTTCTTTAATGTGGAATTAACAGGATCACATTAGATTGCCTTCAAAGACATTATTTCTGATGAGTTTAATTGAAGCCCAAAGCATAACCCAAACCTGTTAGCCACACTGTATGTAGTAGCACATATTCATGGTGTAGAATATGTACAATGAATTAAATCCTGAATCAAAAGTCTTTGTTGGGTTTGCACCAAAGAAATAGAGTGTCATTGAAATGAAGTCCAGACTGGAGGCCTGTAGTGAGCAGGAGAGCATCTGCTTAGTGTGTGTCCAACCCCCAGGACCACGAAGAAGTAGGAGAGAAAGTGTAAGAGAAAGAGGAAAGGAAAGGAGGAGGAAGGGGTAAGAGAGGAGGAAGGGCATAGCAGGAGGGAGAAGAGGAGGGGAAAGGGAGAAAGTAGAGGTAAGAGAGAAGGAAGAGGGAAACAGGACCCTGGAGAAGAGGAGCAGGAGAGGAAGCAAGAAGATAAATGCAATATAACAACAAGAATTGTTGGAAAACATTTTGCATAAGCGATCTGCATATGCATGGCAGGATTATTTTCTAATCAGAGAGAGCTAGCACAGTAACAATATGGGTGATACCTCTTGCTCAGTCGTTTTATTCTCTTTCTTCAGTGAGGAGTTCAGAAGAAATGCTGAGTTCAGTGTTTTACAGATATACTTCAGGATTTCTTTTTTCATGAAGCAAAAAATGGAAAGAACTAAATGCAACTTCCCTTAATTAAAAAAGGAATAGAAGCTGTATTTATTTGTATTACTATGCATGAAGAAATCCTAGAGATTTCTGGTTAATTCAGAGGGCCCCATGCAAAAATATAGGACAAGAGGAAATTAAAACTGTTTTTAAAGTATAATATGTTATCATTGATGAAAAGTTTTACTGGACATTTTTCGTTTTTCTTCTTGTTTTTTGTTTTTGTTTTTGTTTTTGCCAGTGGTTAATTGCTCCAAAGCTGTGCCCTGGAGCCCTTTTCAAGTCACCACGTGAAACTCCATTTTTGTAGTCCCTGTGGGTGTGGGTGCCTCCTCAGGTCACCCGTTGAGATGTGTGGCCAACTCCTTCATGGTGGATGTGCAGTGAGTGGATTTGTGTGCATGCTCCCCAGCTTTGCCGGATGAGCCCCGCCCATCCTTTCCACCTAACTTCCCAGTCTCAGTTGCTCCATTTCACCCAGGAGCTGGCAGCCATGGGTCTGGAGTTGAGGCCACTGCTGCCCTCTCCTCCTCCAGCTGTGTTGGTACTGGTGTTCTGTGCACCTGAGTCTGTGGCCCATCCTAGGGAGACTCTGTTCAGGGGTCACTGCCTGCCCCCATGAGTGCGAGGTGGGGACACCATGTTTGTACACTGCACAGTCCATGGATAAAGGAAGGCTGGGCATGCAGTCTGCCCCCTTGGGGCCAGGGCAGCCTAGCCTTGGTACACCTCATCAGTCTTTAAGGGGGTCTGGATACTGAAGCCATGTGTTGGCCCTCTGCCAGCTGGCTTGTGACAGCTGCAGCAGCAGCTAAGCAAGCTGGGGCCCCTTCAGCATCTCTGTGGACCTCCATTTTCTGGTCCTTGTGGACTCGGTACAGGGCCAACACTACATATTCCAATCAGTGCCAGAGAAGCCTGGAATTGCAGCACACCACCTGTAGCACCGAGGGAATGAAGACCATCTTGCTTTGCTGTGTAGCCTCCTCCATCGCCCTTCTGGCCCACATGACCCAGCTCTGGGTGCAATTCCAGGGATATTCCATTTGGAGGCAATGGGCTCACCCCCTACCTTCGTTGTTCTCCAAAGCAGGAGAAAAGCCCTGGCCTTGGCAATGTAGGCTGCACAGATGGAAGGCTGGACTTGGCGTCTGCCCTGCCTTCCCCGCTGGATTTGGCACCTGAGTCTGGGTTCCTTGGTTTCGTCACTGATGGAACCTTGTTGTCTACAGCCCACCGCAAAGGTCCTGCACCTGCTGCAGCAATGCGGTGTCCTTGACCCCCTTAGGGTCACCACATGGAGCTCTGATGGGTCTACTTGTGCGGGCTGTGTGTTTCATCTCAGGACTCCCATTAGGAATTGCCACTCTCCTTCGTGGTACTGCAAGCAAGAGGTGCCACATATAATATCTACTTTCTAACATTTTCCTTCACTGAGATAAACAGAACTTGGAGAGTTAAATAAGTTTTATAAAAACAAAATATATAACCTATATCCCTTCAACCTTTTAAACCATTGTAATATTTTTTTATCCAGTAAGAATTCTGTCTGTAATTACTTATTTTACATTTGAATGTAACTAATGTAATGTATTTTGTGTGTATTTTGCTATTCTAGTATAATTTCATTTGCACTACTTACATACAATTTTTTTTCAAATTCTGAGATTTAATCACGTGTTTATGGATAAGAGTTTTGTTGTACTTTCACTTCAGTTTTCCATTGTGGCCTTATGAATACAAACAATAAAATCTATTCTTGCTCTTATAAAGTTCAATGATTTTACACAAGAGACTCAAGGATATAGCATTACATATTATACAGTAATATGTATCACTTTGTTTAATACTGATCCATAAAATAATTAATAATTCAGGTGGCAGCCACTTTATCTGGTATGCTGGTCTGTCTGGTGAAGTAGGATCCTAATGGCAGCCTGCCCATATCGAGCCATTGCCAGCACCTCGCCTGGTACTGTGGGAGAAGACCAGGGTGCACCTGCTGTTCAGCTAGGGCAACAACCATGTGAATGACAGCGTCACTGACTCACATCTAACACATGCCTGCCCCGTTGCCTTGGGCCCTGAGGATCAGCCCCTGGAAGCACACACACACCGAGGGGCAGGGGGCGCCTACCTAGGAAGGTGTGCAGACCAAACAGGAGCCACTCTGTAGATTGGCCGGTACAGTATTTATTCTCCTTAGAGCAGGGCACAATTCTGCTCCGCTGTGGGGAGAAAACAAGAAAGACAGACCCAGGCGGGTGAAGCCAACTTTTTGTACTCAGGCTGGCAAGTAAACTTCCCTCCATGCACTCTCCAGCAAGCTCAGGAAACCCTTCCACGCTCCTTGTCCATGGAGTAGCAGCCAGGGACACTCATGTCTGGTACTCCTGGCTGCAATTTTGGGTTTGTTTGTTAATTTATACAGACAGTCCCTCCCTCAGACAGCAGAGTTTTTCTGGCTTTTGTAAAACGTTCTAAATCTGAGCATTCCCAATGTTTGGTTTTTTTTATTGTTTCTTGTTAATGCTTTGTGAAATTTTTGTTTTAGGTGTTGTGGTGTGAGAGAAGGAGCCAGATTATGAACATAGTTTCCTACCAGTCTTTCATTTAAAAATGAAAACAGATTCTCTATAAAAATGCCTATCAGGAAAGAAATTTGAGAGGGGGAAAAAAGGCTGCTTTCTCATAAGATCAAAATATGCTAGTTTTATATGCATGTTTTATGCGCTCAAAATACAATTAAGTAACTCACTATCTAGGAACAATTGTTAAGAGTTAAGTGTCTGGGAGCTAAAGGCAGGGAGTTTGTGAGCTTTAGCCAAAGGGAGGGAAGAAAGTTAAAATTTATAAATGAATTTGTAGAACCAAGGTGGCAATACAAAATGAGAATCACAACAAGCTTCTTTGCTATTCTGGTCTTTTATTGTTCCGTATGAATTTTTGGATTGCTTCTTTTATTTCATTGATGAGTGACATTGGGATATTGGTAGGTATCACATTGAATTTGGATATAGCCTTTGGCAGTATTGCCATTTTCATGATGTTAATCCTCCCAATCCAGGAGAATGGAAATTTTCCCACTTCCATAGCTCTGCTTTAATTTTCTTTTTCAGGTTTTTAAAGTTCCCATCATAGAGGTCCTTCACCTCTTAAGTTAACTCTTGTGCGGCTAGTAAAAAGGGGTTGCTTTCTTAATTTCAGCTGCACTTTTATCGTTATTGGAATACAGGAAAGCCTTTATTTTCTGAGGGTTAATTTTATACTCTGCTAGTTTGCCAAAGTTTCTGATCAGCTCAAGTAACTTGGGAATGGAGTCCATGGGTTTCATTAAATACAAGACCATGTCATCTGCAAAGAGGGAGAGTTTTACTTCATCTTTTGCTATTTGGATCCCTTTAAGATTGCATCTTATCTTATTGCCCCAGATAGCATTCTAATACTAAGTTGAAAAGGAGTGGAGAGAGCAGACATCCTTATCTCATTCCTGAATTTATAAGAAATGGGTTTAACTTCTCACCATTAAGTATAATGGTAGAATTGTCAATTCTTAGCAGAAAGAACAGCACTAGAGCAATATCAGTTCCAAATTTCAAACGCTACTAAAAAGCCATAGTAAGAAGAACAGCTTGGTTTCGGCACAAGAACAGACCTGAGGACCAATGGATTAGGACTGAAGACTCAGAAATAAACCCCCTGACCGATAGCCACCTAATCTTTGACAATGGAGCTAAAAAAAGAGAATGGAAGAAAGAGAGTCTTTTGAGTAAATGGTGTGGGCAAAATTGGTTAAACACCTGTTAAACTAAAGCTGGATCCATATATATCACCGTGAACAAGATTCAACTCCAAATGGATCAAAGACCTCAAAATAAAAGAGGACACCATGAAAACATTACATGAAAGAATAGGATAAACTCTAGGGCTTTTTACCACATACCGAAATTTTCTTAATAGAGAGCCAGAAACAAAGAGTAAAGAAAAATCAGTTAAGAAATTCATTCCTTAATTCATCTCTTTATGAAACAAGTAATTTACTATTACAAGATGAGATGGAATTATAAATTCCAAGTGCTGATGCAGTCGGTATGTAATAAACATATTACAATAGTCTTTATTGACTATTTCTTTTTATTAAGAAATCAAAGAAAGGTAGGACAAATGGGATTGCACAAAACCTGAGAGCTTCTGCAAGGCAAAGGTCATAGCTAGGAATATCAATAGAAAGTACATGTTCTGGGAGAAGATCTTCACGAGGTATAAAATGGACAAGGTCTTATATCTAAAATGTACTTAGGATTCAAAAAATTAAATCCCCCAACAGCAAATCCTCAAAGAAACAACTGCTCCATACTTAAGTTGGCTAAAATCTTAAAGGGAGTCTTCTCTGAAGAGGAAATAAAAATGGCCATTAGACACATGAAGAAATGCTCAACTATTCTAGCCACAAAAGAAATGCAAATCAAGACAACATTACTCTAGTTAGAATGGCTATAATCAAGAAATTTAATAACAACATGTTGGAGGGGATGTGGCTAAAACGGAACCCTATTTCTTTGATGGTAGGAGTGTAAACTTGTTTAACCACTTTGGAAAGCAGTATGGAAGTTTTTCAAAAGACTCCATGTAACTTTCCCCTATGTCCCAGCAATCCCACTTTTGGGCATTTAGGCATTTACCCAAATGATCACAAACAAGGTCATACCAAAGTTGCCTGTGCAAGCATGTTTATTACAGCATTATTCATCATAGCTAAGATATGGAACCAGCCTCGATGATCCTCAGTTCATGAATGGATCAAGAAAATGTGATGCACACACCCACCCACACACACACACACACACACACACACACACACACACAACCACACACACACACACACACACACACAAATACACACACACACACACACACACACACACAATGGAATTCTATGCCTCCATTAGAAAGAATGAAATTGTCGCATTTGTTAGGAAATGGAAAGACTTGGTAATATTAAGTGAAGTAAGCCAGGCCCAAAGAAACATACGTCCCATGGTTTCCCTTGTTTGCAAGGACTAGTACATGTCTAGGACAAGCAGAGAAGATCAAAGGCTATGGACATATAACTATATAAGATCACATTAAGTGAAAAGTACCCCAAGTCAGACACACAAGTGATTTTTTCTTTCTTGTTTTTGTTTTTAATATACTTATAATGCACTATGTGATTCTTTTGTAGGTTCATCCTCCCATGGTATAATCCCTGTTTTCAGTGTATTTGATTCCAGTGTTCTGCATTTTTATATACATTTTTGTAATTTGGGGAGTGGAAAGGTTATAGCAGAATGCTGAAATGGGGATGCAGGTTGGCCTATTGTGATGATGAGATGTACAGGACACTGTATCGAAAATGAATTTACAATGTCAGGTAGGGGTCAAGGAGGGAGGAGTTGGAGAGTTGGGGAGGGAAAGGGTAGTAGGGGAA
Source organism: Dipodomys spectabilis (assembly GCF_019054845.1). Lineage (NCBI taxonomy): Eukaryota > Metazoa > Chordata > Mammalia > Rodentia > Heteromyidae > Dipodomys > Dipodomys spectabilis. The sequence continues at coordinate 288,654 of NW_024871387.1, read as the reverse complement.
AAACAAAGGAGGAGGTAACAATGCTCAATAGGAAATGTACTCATTACCCTACTCATGTAACTGTAAAACCTTTGTATAATACTTCTACAATAAGCAATATAAAACTCTCTTTCTGGTATAGATTTCCAGTGCTGCCCTCAGCATTGCATTTTTTTTTGCCTTTTCTGGCTGTGGTTAGGCCCATCTCCCTAGTGGATCAGTAGTCTTCAAGGCTTCTTGGTCCTGAAGTGGGACATGGATTATCCAGTGATGGTTGGAACTAGGCCAAGGACAGGACAAATCCACTTCCAGGGCATGGCTTCTTCATCCGCCCCCCCCCCCCATGCAACTAGGATTGCAAGCAGAATTTCTCTGAATTTGACTCCAGAAAACAATCACTGAACCAAAAGGCAAGGTCACCAAACACCTCCCCTCCTCCCCCCATTCCCTCTTTTTATCCTCCTTGGGAAAGTACAAAATAATTTTGCAGGTTTTGGCAAACACACAAATTGCCCACTACCTCCCCTTTTAAACTAGGTTTAAAGTCACTAAGTCATATAAACAGATAATGCCGCACTCATTATTCTGGACAACAACTTTGGGGTGTTTGATGCTTTAATTTGTTGTTGTTGGTGGTGGTGGTAGGAGGGCCTAAACTCTGGGTCTGGTTGCTGTACCTGATGATATTTTCAGCTCAAGTCTAGTGTTCTACCACTTGAGCCACAGAGCCATTTCCACATTTTTCTGCTTATGTGGTGCTGAGGAATTCAACCCAGGACCTCATGCATTCAGGACAAGCACTCTACCACTGAGTGGCCTTCCCAGCCTTAATGCTTCAATTCTTTAAATTTTATTTTTGTCAGTCCTGAGGATTAATCTCAGGGTGTTAACATATCCCTGAATTCTTCAGCTCAAGTGGAGCCGTCTACCACTTGAGCCACAGTGCCAATTCCTGTTTTCAGATAAGCGTTTTTCAGACATTCCTGCCAGGGTTTGCTTTGATCAGTGAATTTTTAAATTATATTTCTTCTAGGTATTTATTGGAATATTGCAATTTATCTGAAATTTAAAGTTTTCTGTAAAACTTTGTCTTCAAGTATTCCAATAGTATTAAATATTACATTTAAAATCTATTCTGTAGCAATACATTTTGAAATTATTATGTTAAGATGAAAATCTTGTTGTTTGTAGAAAAATCCCATTAAATTCCAAATGGTAAATATGCTCATTTCAGCAGCCTTGAGTCTCCTTCGTATTTACTTATTTATTTATTTGTGGAAATACCATACAGAGGGGTAACCACTACATGGGCAAGATAATGAGTACATTACTCATCAATCATTGTTGCCTCCTCCTTTGTTTACCCTTCCCATCTGTTCTCATCTGCCCCCCCCCCCACACCGTGCACTCCAGACACACCTTGGCCGCACCCAACCCTCCCCGGCCAAGTGGTAAAGTTCATATTTCTTATTTGTTTATTGTTTTTTATAGTGAGAATACCAAACAGACGAGTTACAATTACATGGGCAAGATAACGAGTACATTTTTTATCAAGCATTGTTGCCGCCTCTTTGTTTCTCCTTCCCATCCCTTTCCATACTACCCCCTTCTCCCCACCCGATCCTCCCAAACCACCCATCAAAGTTGTAAAGTTCGTTCTCCAACCTAACGACTTGTATATCTCATGGTTGCAATGGGTCCACTTGTATCCCTAGTTAAAAGATTAGTTTTTTTTTTCCCTTCCCCTCCACAAATTATACCCACAACAAATACCATGAAAGCAGGGGCTATACTGTAGGGGAGGGACATACAAAGCAATATAGAAATCATCTTATAAATATGTTAGAAACAATCGCAAGAAAAAAAAAACATTGAATCCTTATTTGTGGTTCATTTCACCTAACATCAACTTGTCTGACCTTTTCTGCTTGTCTCAGACATATACTGGTTATTGCAAATAAGGGAAACAATGGGACCTATGTTTCTTTGGAACTGGTTTACTTCACTTAATATAAATTTTTCCAAGTCTTTACATTTCCTAACAAGTGGAGCAATGTAATTTTTTCTAATGGAGGCATATAATTCTATTGTGTATATATATATATATATATATATACCACATTTTATTGATCCATGCATCTACTGAGGGGCATCTGGGTTGGTTCCATATCTTAGCTATGGTAAATATGGTTCAATAAACATAGTCGTGCTGGTAGCTTTAATATGGTCTTGTTTGTGACCATTTGGGTAAATGCCCAAAAGGCGGATTGTTGGTCATAGGGGAACTCTATGTGGAATCTTTTAAGGAATCTCCATACTACTTTCCAAAGTGATTGAACATGTTTACATGCCCACCAACAATGCAAAAAAAATTCCCTTATGCCCACATCCCCTCTAGCATCTGTTGTTATTAGAGTTCTTGATTATAGCCATTCTAACTGGGGTGAGGTGGTATCTCAATGTTGTTTTGATTTGCATTTCTGTTATGGCTAGAGAGGTTGAGCATTTCTCCATTTGTCTATTGGCCATCCTTCTTTCATCTTCAGAGAAGTTTCTCTTTAAGTCTTTAGCCCACTTATTTATTGGGCAGTTGTTTCTTTGAGGTTTGTTTTTGGGGAATTTAATTTTTTTCAGTTCCAGATATATTTTAGATATGAGACCTTTGTCTGTTGTATGGTAGTGAAGAGCTTTTCCCAATCAATGGGCTTTCAATTGATCTTGCTAGCTATGTCCTTTGCCATGCAGAAGCTCTGCAATTTCATGCAATCCCATTTGTCCAACATTTCTTTGATTTGTTGTAATTCTGGGTCTCTATTAAGAAAATTTCAGCCTGTGCAAAGGGGACCTACTCTTTCTCCTATTCCATTCTTTAATGTTTTCAGAGTGTCTGTTTAACTCCGATGTCTTTGATCCATTTGGAGTTCATTCTGGTGCAGGATGAAATATAAAGATCTAGCTTTAGTTTTCGACAAGTAGTTAACCAATTTTTTCAGCACCATTTACTGAAGAGGTTGTGTTTCTTCCATTCTAATTTTTTTAGCTCCCTTATTGAACATTAGATGTATATAGGTCTAGAGGTTCATTTCTGAGTTTTCATTTCTAGTCCATTGGTTCTATGGTCTGTTCTTGTGACAGTACCAAGCTGTTGTAATTATTATGGCTTTGTAGAAGAGTTTGAAATTTGGTATTGATATTCCTCCAGCACTGTTGTTTCCGTTAAATATTGTTTTTTGCTATCCAGGGTCTTTTATTGTTCCATATGAATTTTTGGATTGCTTCTTATTTTTACTAAAAGAATGAGGCTGGAATATTGATAGGTATCATATTGAATTTGTAGATAGCCTTGGGAAGTATTGTCATTTTCACGATGTTGATCTTTCCCATCCAGGAGCATGGGAGTTTTTGCCACTTTCTAAGTTCTGTTTTGATTTCCTTTTTCAGGTTTTTAAAGTTTTCATCATAGAGGTCCTTCTTTTCTTTGTTAAGTCCTAGGTATTTTATTTTTTGTGAGGCTATTATGAATGGAGTTGCTTTCCTGATTTCAGCCATACTTTTCTCATTGTTGGCATACAGAAAAGCCATCGTTTTTTGAGAGTTAATTTTATACCCTGCTACTTTGTCAAAGTTTTGAATCAGCTTGACTAGTTTGGGAATGGAGTCCGTAGGATTCTTTAATCCCAAGTTCATGTCATTTGCAAAGAGGGAGAGATTCTTCTTTCCCTATTTGGATTCCCTTTTATATTTGAATCTTATTGCTCCAGTTAGGCATTCTAATACTAGTTTGAAGAGAAGTGGAGTGAGTGGACATCCTTATCTCACTCCTTAGTTAAGGGGAAATACCTTTATTTTTCACCATTGAGTAAAATGCTGGATGTATGTTTGTCATATACATCCTTTATTATATTGAGGAATGTTCCTTGAATTCCTAATTTTTCCAGAACCTTCATCATAAAGGGGTGTTGGATCTTGTCAAATGCTTATTTCTGCTTCTATTGTGGTTCTTCTCCTTGCTCTTGTTGATATGAGTTGATATATCTAGTGGGGAGAGTATGTGTTAAAGTCCCCACCAATTAATATCATTGGATCTATGGGAGATGTGAGAAAAAGTATAGTTTCTTTGATAAATTTGTGTGCTCTTATGGGGAATAGATATTTAGAATTGTAATATCCTCCTGAAGGAGGGATCCCTTAATTAGTATATAGCGACCTTCTTTATCTCTTCTCACTAATTGTAATTTGAAGTCTATTTTATCTGATATTAGGATTGCAACTCCTTCCTGTTTATGAGGCCGTTTGCTTGTTAGATTTTGTTCCAGCTTTTCACTTTCAACATGTGTTTGTTTTTATGAGCAAATTTTGACTCCTGAATACAGCAGACAGACGGATCTTATTTTTTAAATCCAACTAGACAGTCTATGTTGCTTAATTGTATTGTTAAGTTTGGTAATGTTGGGAGATAGTACTGAGAGATATTTGGGAGTTCCTGCCATTTTATGCACCTTCTTGGGGGCTGCACCAACTGGGTTCTTCCTACGGTTCTTGGATTCTCATTTTGGGTGCAGTTTCTTAGCCTTTATTGTGGTCCTGTTAGTTTTCTCTGTGTAGGACATCTTTAAGTAACTTTTGTAGGGCTGGTTTGGTAGAGGTATATTGTTTCACTTTTTCTTTGGTATGGAAAGTTTTTATTTGTCCTTCAGTTATGAAGGAGAGTATAGCTGGGTACAGTATTCTTGGTTGATAGTTGTTTATCTTTAGGGCATGGCCTACATCATTCCAGGCTCTTCTTGCTTTAATTGTTTCTGCTGAGAAATCTTAGGTGATTCTAATTGGTTTTCTTTATCGGTGATTGATCTTTTCTCCTTGACAACTTTAAGGATCTTTTCCTTGGTCTGAATTGATCCTGTGGATATTATAATGTAGAATTGTGATGTCTTGTTCTAGGCTGGTCTATTTGGGGTTCTAAAAGCTTCTTGTATCTGAATAAGCCTACCTTTTTGCATGTTTGGGAAGTGTTCTGCTAGGATCCTGTGAAACAAATTTCCTAGACCTACTGTTGCTAGGTGCTCCTCTACACCTATTATCCTCAGATTAGGCTTTCTGATGGTGTTTTCCAAATGTTGAATAGATCTATCATATTTCTTGGATTTGTCTTAGATAGTTGTATGTTCTTCCTCTATAATATATAGGCTGTCTTCCATCCCCGAATTTCAGTCTACTGCATGGTCTAACCTACTGTCAAGTATTTCAATTTTTTAAAATTTCTTTTCCTTCTAATTGGCCAGCTTTGATGGCTTCAAATTCTTTGTCGGAACTTTGTTTTAGATCGTGTATGAATTTGTTTACTTCCTTAATTTCGTGTTCAATGTTTACTCTCAAATCACTTAGTTGATTGGTTATGATTGTACTCTCATTCCTTCTGTTGGGCTCCACTCAACATTCCCTTTCAGGTCTGCCTGACTTCTTTCAGCTGTCTTTTAATGGATTCCATGAATGCCTCTATTTGGTATGAAAGTAACACCAGTTTTGTGCTAGAACACTATTTTAAGGCAAGCATCAAACAAAGTCCTGTAGTTGCAAAGTCAAAAGTCAACAGATTCAATCTATTTCAACAGGTGCAATCTATTCAACGTAAAACAACACTGTATCAATGGGCTAAGAACAGTAAAGTAGAATTTACCAAACCAGAAATTATTAGTTTTAGGGAGAAAAGTGGGGAAAAATAAGATTAGAGAGATGTGGAAAGGTAAAAGGAGAGTTAAATTAGCCAAGTCCTAATCTCAAAGAGGAAAATGGATTGGACAGAATGATAGGAGAAAGAGAAGAGAAAATAAAAGAGGCAAGAAAAAATGGAAAAACAAAATTTAAATTTAAAAAGTGAAACACAAAAATGCTGCAAGTTTAAAGAAATAATATTGAGAGAAGAACGGCAATAGGATGAGAGGAGGGGAGGAGTAGAAAGGAGATATGAAGAACTAAAAATACTTATAATAAAAATAAAAAACAAAAAATAACTATAATATTATATAGGTATTATGAGATAATACTGTTATTAAGGAATTTAAGCCTAAGAGTTTTTGAAATAAGTAATAAATTTCTGGATTAAGTGTGTAAACAATGGGGAATAAGGTCTAATAATCAATGAAGGGTATATCTGAGGATGAGCAGAACAGCAATTAAGTCACTCAGAAAAGAATGAAGAGAAGAAAAAGTGAAAAAAATGAGAAAGTGCCACGCCTACTCCAGTGCAGTCTGCTTAGCATGGGAAACCATCTATCAGACCTAAGAAAGGGGCTTCAGAGACCTATCTCTGAGTTTTGGGACTTCACCGAAGTCTACCTCAGAGAATTGGGCTTTACAGAGACCTATCTCCGAGTTTTGGGACTTCACCGAAGTCTACCTCAGAGAATAGGGCTTCTAAGAGGCCTACTCATGGAAAGGCTGAGAAACCCCTGGGAAAGATGGGTTTCTGTTCTTGCTTTTCTTTTCTTCACTGCATAAGAGTGCCTATTAATCTTTTACTGTTTCTACAGCTCTTTGTACTTACTCATTGTCAACGTTCCCGTATTCAAAGCTCTTTCTTAAGAGTGTTGACGACTCCAATATCTGATGCGTGTCTTAAAAATATGACTAACTCACCAGAGTTAAGTGCTACCCTGAAACCCCTCTTATGGAGGCTAGTAGACAAGCCATAAGCAAATATAAAAGTATTGGGGGTTTCACGACGTCATTTCAGCAGAAGGAATTGTTTGTAAGAGAGTTGCAAGAAGCTCTAGGCGCGGCTAGAACAGAAAGAATGTATGGCAATTGCTGAGATAACTACTTAGGAGAAAGAACTTCCTGTTACTCTCTTTCATTTACTAAGAGACTTGCTAGATCAAGGCCTCCGTGACCTTACTATTAAAGAAGGAACAGGAAAGATCTTATGGGACAATTAAGGCCTTTATAGAAATAAGGTCATGGTTAGATGGTGACAAATGTCAAAACCCATTATATTTCTTAGAGATAAGCCGGAAACAAGTGCCTTTCAGGTGACCAGCTGGTGACCACCCAAGAATGAAGCCCTGCAGCAAGATTGTGCAACCTTTTGCCCATTCTTATGGAGACTTTTTGCTATAAAAGTTTGTTATCCTCTGCATTAAATCGCACTCAGCATCCACTCCTCTTGTGTGTGAGTTGTCTGTCTGCCATCTCCCCATCCTATTCCAGGTTCCTCCCCTAGGTGTCCTCTGTTGTCCCGACAGAACCCGGTCCGCGGCAAGAAAGAAAGAAAGAAAGAATGAAAGAAAGGAAAAATATCAAAAGTTCGAGATAAAATAAAAATATAAAAGTGCACACACATATACACCTAAAAAATTATAAGAGGAAAAAAAAAGATTAATAGAAAACAATTTTTAAAAAAAATTACAAGTTAATAAAAAGGTACAAAGAAAGGGTTCTGGGGGGGGGGGGTGTTGAATGGGAAGATCCTGTTTCTCCCTTGTGTCCATAACTAGTCTCTTAGTGGAGTCTCTGGTCAGCTTGTGGTGTATGGTTTTCCTGTGGCTTGATTGGTTTCTTAAGTTAGTTTGTTTGGGTAGGCAGAAAAATGGCCTGCTTTACCCAGAATTTTGTGATCCTCCTCCCAGGCTAGTTCAGTGGGAGGAAGATCTGCTTTGTTTCTTACAAAAGAGGGAGTTGGCTGTTTCTTCTTGTTTGGAGATATTGTGATGAGGCTAGGTTCTGGGTAGAGTTGAGGCCTTTCAGCAAAAAGTAGTTTTTCCCTGAGGGGCTAGCTCCTGAGACACTCACAGAGCCCAGTATGGAGCCATTCTCAGGGTTTATGTTTACTGAATTTCAATTGATTGTCTAGGCTGTTATAGGGAGGGGAAGCCTCTGGCTCTGTTTACCCAGTAAAGAAAGACATTCCTCTGGGGTGGAGTTTTCACTGCATGGGCTAGGTGATTTTCTCCTGTGTGGAGCTGAGCCTGGCAGGTCAGGTCAGGTTCCTCTGACCTGCTAAATGACTCTTTTGTTTTCCTCCAAGGCCTGGGTTGGAGTTATATTCTCAGCTGGGCCTTTGACAGTATCAAAGATGGAGATCTCAGGTAGTGGCACAGTATGGAAGTGGAGTAGAAGGTGTGACCTTGCCTCCTCTGCTCCCTGAGAAGGCGTTATTATGTAAGGGTTCTACTCATTCCAGTGTCTTGGTTCCTGGGTCGTTTCTTGTCTGTGATTTGCAGGATGAAGATACCTGCTCCTTGTCAGTTCTTGCTGGTGTTGTGTAGAATCCGATCTCTTGCTGTGTCTGGCACATTTGTCCAGGACTCTCTGTGTTGTAGGTATGGCAGTAACAGCCACAGCTACCGCCGCCACCACAACAGCCACAGCTACCGGCAAGTGCTCAGATCTGTTTCCTTGCCTTGATTTTCCTTTTCTGGCAAAACTCTCTGTACTGGGATGGCACACTTGGTGTAATTCTCCCGCCTAGGATTGTTCACTGGAACACTAAAACTGCTTTCTAGGTGAGAGCTTGTTTAGCTTCCAGGTTCTCCTCTGCCATCTTCCCAGAACTACTCCTCTTTTTTTCCCTCCAGTATATTTTCTTGTTTTGGAACAAATGTCATGGACTGTCCAACTATTCAAAAGGAAGCTTATTCCATTAATTTAATAGAAAAGGAATGCAGCCTGCCTGCATCTCAAGGCAACTTTAGTATAATGCTAATCTCATAATTTACATCATTAAATTTTCAAAGTCGTATCGATAATTTTTTGTTAAACTATTCATTAAAGAGGATCCAAATAGCAAGAATAAAAAACATGTTTTGCTTTCTAAGAATGATTTAAAAGCTAGTAATTCAATAAAACACATTCTATTCTTCCAAGATTCCATGGTGAAGAATTTTGCTTTTATCATAGCCCTTACCATTGACCCCCTCCCCTCAAACTTGTAGTTTTCTTGTTCCCACTTTCATTTTGGTACTAGCACGAATAATTTCTTTGTAGTATTTGACAATGAAATTCCATTTGTTGATAGAGACTTCACTACATATTGCCAAAGGCAGAAACATGGGCATATCATAGAGCATAAACTATTGAATATCATTAACGTGATCCTATGCAACTATTCCACCTATTAATATAAATACCACATAAATGTGCAGACCACTGGTAGAAGAGACTAAGCTCAAACTTTTGCATCATTCCCAATACTATTTGTAAAATTTTCTTTCTCATTAACTTTCACTGCAGGGCCTTCTTTTCCTAGCAATAACTTATAAGTCATGTCCTTGGATTTTAGTCAACTTTGAGTAAGCTGTTTTCTTTCCAACACCAGTTAGTCCCTCGTGTTAAATACTGGAGGAATAACTTGTCCCAATATGCCTGCAAGAGGATATCCAAGTCAAGTGTCTGTGCTCACTCTTCCCTTGTTTTTTTTGGGAATGGGGTATCAGAGACAGGGAAGACACGAGTGTCAGGGTTCAGGTGGCTGGAACCATGGTGTTATGAATTATGGGTAGCAGAAAAGAGTAGTAGAGACTAGGATACCAGGTAAAGGTTAACTGTGATTGTAATTGCTGAGTTCCAGTGTCTGGAAATTGGTTAACAGCAACAGCTTTGCAGGGGTTGGGGTAGCTAACACAGGTATCCAGAACTGTTTAGCAGGGACAAGGAAGCATAGACAAAGTGAAAGAGTAAAAGTTGTGAGGGATTGTGGGGCACAATCAGGGTAAAAAGGTCATGAGTGTGCAAACTGGGTAGCCAGTACTATGGTAGAAGCAATTAGCATGGTGGCCTGATGTGGTGCAAAGCTCTGGGTTCGCCTGTCCAGTTTTGGCTGTTAGATCTTTAGGGAAACTACCTCTAGCAGCTCATTATCTGCTTGTTGTATTCAGGCACGTGCCATCTATAAATTTCTACTCCAAGTAGATTGCATTCTTTGACACCAGCTATAGGATCTTTGCTCTATGAATCCTGAGAGACCAATCTCCACAATGCTACAGAACAGGCTCCACATAGTGAGCTGCAATCACCTCATACAACTCTTGCTGCTCCTCTCCAGTGTCAATTATCATGGTAGCAAGGGATCTGAGATGTGCTCAGCAGCAGTGCTCTGAGAAGCTTACCATGGCAATTTAGAAGCTCCCTAGAAATGGGTAATAGCACTGGCTGATGTTCTTCCAACTTCTCTCTGTGCCTCTGCACAACCAGATTGTTGTACCTCAGGTGAATTACTTTGATGTCCAGGTAGCATCAAACTTGCTCTATCTTCTCTCTCTAAGTGCTCTTCTGTTTCAGCCATCTCTCCATTTCCCTCCAGGTAAGCCGCTTCATCTCCACATCTTTTGAATTGTACTTCACATCAACCTGTGGCTTTCACACCAAGCCCTTCCATTTTCTCATCTACCTCTCTACCTGTGTATCTGCTACAAATTTGAGCTGGAATCCAAGATGGTACTAGCTAACTGAGAACATGGGGAGCTTCTTAAATACTCCCCTGCCATTCACTAATCATTGAGAAAGATGCAAATGTGTTCTGGTCAGTCTCTCCTCCATTTCTGGTTCAGCAGAATAAAGTGAATTTACAATGTAGCTACCAGACAGCTGCTATGTCAGCAAGTGACGAAACCAAAGATAATTTAGTGAGGGGATACTTACCAAGTGTAGTAGGATAAACGCACATATTTGTAGGATATTACTAAGAGCTTTCAACAAACTGGTAATTTTATGCCCAAAATGGCAGACCAGTGTAAATCTCTGCCCGAGATCTTCCTGTTCTGAAGGCCCTGAGGACTCCTCCATACAACTCAGACCTAATGACATGGGTGAATAAAAATGTAGGTGAGTATGGATTAGTATTTTGAAGGTGTGGTAAGGTGGTGTCTTGTCATGACCACCATGAAATCAATGTCCTTTCTCTGACCTTCATCATATCTCTTTATTTGGCATAATTGGCAGATTTCTTAGTGTGTCATTATCTCCTGTTAGTTCAGTGCACAAGTTAAAACATTAAGCATGCCAAACCATGGGTTTCCATTGTCCTAGTAGATGTTTTGCCTTATAGGACCTTCCTTCCAGGTAGCTCTCTGTTTAGCATATTGCACAATGCCCCAATCAATGAAATCATTTTGAGCCTAGGAGAAAATCTCCATTTGTAAAGCAGTACACGTAAGAAGGGGATGATGCCCCACACTCAAATGCTCCAGGAGAACAGAGTGTAAGAGTGTCTACACAGTTGGGAAATAGGATTCTGAGAGGTGGCAAAGGATGAGTTTAGATAGCAAACCTAGAAGTAATTATAAGTTTCTGAATTTCCTTCTGCCTCTCAGACCCAATTCAGGAAGTGGTGGAATGTTTATGATCACAAAAAGATGTTTTTAATCCCAGGCCCAAACTCTAGGTGTTCTTTTTACATCTTCCCACGTTACCCTGATGTAAATTGTCAGAAGGGCAAAGGGAAAGGAAGCCCCATGCTCAGGAATATAAATGGAGCTTACAAGTAACTGTAGTCTCTGACTTTCTATTTTGAAGATAAGATAAAAGGCAGTTTGAGTTTGTATGAAATCTGTTTCTAGGCTCTATGGTTCGTTCAGAACTTCTTTCCCTCCTTCTATGTTTTGAGAACAACAGTACAGTGCTTCTGTCTCTTAGGGGCAATCTTTCTCTTCACACAATGCTTAAAGTAAACAATAGGTGGAAGCTGCCATTAAATTAAAAAAAGCATGAAATAGCACACAGTAAGTGCTTACCTGAATTCCTGGACCTAACAAGTTCCCAATTCTGAAGAGAACGTGATTATGGGTGAGTATTAACAACCTCCACTGAATGGTGAGCTTAGAATACTTTGCCCAAGGCAGGTTCTGTCCAGGTTATCAGGATGGCTGAGATCTACTGGATCAATGAACTTACAGACCATGCAGGACAGAAAAGTCTAAGAGATTGAGATCCCAAAAAGAAACTGCACCAAGAAGAGAAAACTTATCATTGCTGAAAAAGGAGGAAGACAAGTAGGAGAATGTTCCTCTGAATACAGATATGGGTATAATTATAGAAATGTTCTAAGTTGTGGCTCATCAGTAGAAACTATCAAGTCAAACTTCCCTAAAGCTAAAAATAAAACTTATAAAATTAAAAAAACTATTTGGATTTCAGTACTAAAGTCTGTTTTAAGGAGTGTGATTGTGGGGTGTGTGTGTGTGTGTGTGTGTGTGTGTGTGTGTGTGGTGTCTGAGATTATGTATGGGACAGCATTAGTTCTTAAAAATGATCATATTGTCAATATTCTTTAGGTTTCCCATTCATGTCCAGTGGCGTTCTAGCTCTACCACATGAAACACACAATTCTCGCTTTCTGGTGGTTAAATGGAGATAAACATGTAATGGATATGTCAACCTGGGTTGGTTTCAAACTATGATCTTCAGATCTTACTCTCTGGAGTAGGTAAGGTATAAGAGTGAGCCACTATGCTCAGCCCAGTATTTCCAGCGACTTACATAATCTTTCTGAATCTCAGTTTCTTCTTGTGTGGAAAGTGAAAAGAATTACTGTGTGGACCTAAGAATCAGGTGGGAGTTATGACTGAGTGTAGGAAGTATACGTGTTTGGGATGTGTGTACAGAGCCTGACACTCTCATAAAACTACTGATGTTTATATTGAAATGTATTCCAGGAATTTGAAACAAGAGGGATTTTTCTGTTCTAGTTTATCCATTTATGGCATTGAGGGAACCAGAGATATTCAAGGAGAACAGGGAAAAAATGCAGCACTTGTACACTGTAGATATTGTGTTCACAATGAGCTATACTACTGTGGACAGGGACAGGAGGGATGGGATTGTCAAACAAGAAATGAACTCATTACCTGACTTACAAAATGGTTATCCGTATAACAATATTAAAAATATAATAACAATTTTTAAAGTCCAGATTGATTATTCTCTTCTCCAGTTTTTGTAGGTGCCCTTAAGACTCAGGCCCACCGATGGAGTTTTTGAAGGTCAAGTTATATGATAATTAATTTTAAGCCATAATCTCTTAAGAAATGTTATAACAAGTATTTCAGTCTTAGTACTAGATTCTCTTTGAGTAGCAATTCTATATGCTGTTGGCAGAGCTAATATTTTACTTTCTGATTTTAGTATTTGTTAGGCTTTGAAATCCTTCTTAACGTTTTGCAACAGAGTTCTGCTGTATCTTGGTAAACTGCCCCTAACTAAAATGGTAATCAACCTTTGAAATTCATGTACTTGAGTATAAGTTTTATTTATTTAATTTGCTGATGATGGTGAATTGTCACTGTCCTTCAGCAATTCAGCTCAAGACTAGTGCTCTACCACTTGAGCCACAGTACCTCTTCTAGCTGTTTCTGCTTAGGTGGTGCTGTGGAATCAATCCTAGGATCTGATGCATTCAAGATAAGCTGTCTACCACTGATCCTCCTTCTCAGCCCCCATAAGTGGTATTTTTGTGCAAGGGTCTATCAAGCAAATCTATTGAGCAAATGTATTCACTCGACACTAGATATAATCAAAATTATGAATTATGAATTATCTAATATTTTAATGAATAAAGCTGTTATCATTGTTACTAGGAATTGTTTGTCTCCCCATGCTGTAAACATGGAGGAGGTATTTTAAACTAAAACTACAAAAGTAATTATAAGGTCTTGGTGCTAACAAATCTGTCCAGGTGTTATTACACTAAAGAGAGAATTCAAAATGATTTTTCTTCATAAATACAGAGATTAAAGGACTTATAATACTTATTTCAAAATGCAAGTTAAAGGGAAAATCAGGCAGGAGGTAAAATTTATATTGAATGTTAATTTTTGAAGAGGAAAAGATCTTAGATGGCAGACTAATAACACTACCAGAGCCCTTTATGCTGAATTATAATAAAAAGAAGCTTTAATTGAAAAATTGAGCTGGAATGTGCACATCAGGCAAAGGCAAGCAATCAGAGCATACTAGCAAGAAAGAAACCATAATGTATATCTCAGAAAAAGGAAACAAGTACAGACCAAGGCTCAACATCCTTATTCTTGATTTCAATGATACACATATACACTCCTACTCACAGAGGCACACTCACACACATACACACCCACCCACCCACACACACACACACTCAAACACACACTAACACACAAGAATGTATGTAACAGCTCAACCTCACTTCCATTCAACATGAATCAAAGATCTTTCTGTAATATTTGAAACTTTAAAAGTTTCAAGTCTTGTAAGTAATTGATAACAGATGCATAAGCAATTATTTTCTGAATAGACTCTGCTATAGAAATGAGAGGTCATGATGGTTATAACTACTTAAACATCTTTGATTCTCGAAAGAATTAAACAAGAGACAATCTGAATTCTGGAACTATATTTCTATCAGCTATTCTTCAAAGGCTTAATAAGAGGTTACAAAATCCAAAATTAAATACCAATTTTTTTTTTTGCTTATGTGGTGCTGGGGAATCGAACCCAGGGCCTCATGCATGCAAGGCAAGCGCTCTACCACTGAGCCACCTTCCCAGCCCTAAATACCAAATTTATACAACTAATACTTGTGTAAGTGCAGTGAAAGACACTGATCAGTGACCTATGCTGCCTCCATTTCTAAGCCGGCTGCACATTGTGGAACCTTTGATTCTGCTGGGCCAGGCCCACAGTTGTCTTCCCTAGAGCAATGGCCCTGCTGAGGTTGGCACTGGGAGCTGTGTGGAGAGGAGGGGAGGCCTCGGGGAAGGCCGAGCTGGGGTTGGGGATGAGGGTAGTAGGGAGAGTAGAGGAGGCCCTGGCAGAGGCTGGTGAAGGGAGGAAGGAGGCAGTAGGCCAATGCCTCAGGAAGCAGCAGCCCCAAAGGCACCTGGGTTCTGGGGAGTGTCTGTGAGGTGCAGAATTTGGCACCTGGGGCCTCGTGGCTAGGTGAGGAGAGGAAGGAGTATCAAATCCCACCCAAACAGGGAATGAGAAATGAGACAACCAGTGGCTGAAGAATTTCAAGAAAAAAGGCAGAGAATTGTAGGTAAACTCTGGGGGTATGGAGGGCAACAGTGCTGAGCCAGTGGTGGTCATGCCTCTCTGGAGGCCCTTGAAGTGAGTGAGGGCCAGCTCTGCTGTGTACTAGGCTTCACTCTTGCCTTGAAGCAGGCACCATGAATCGCAGGCACAGCCTCAGGCTGCCCCACAGAGCTGGCCTGCCATGAGTGCTGGAGACCAGGCAGCTGCTGGGAGGATATGTGCAGCAGGGCAGAGGAAGAATGGCTGCTGGGCATTGCTCCACCCTAGCCAGGCACAGGGCCACTGGGGAAGTTCTGGCTCTGGATCAGAACCAGGGACTGCCCCCCAGAAACGTGGCCTCTGAGGACTTGCATGGTGGCTGGTATGTGTGGGCTGGGAAATTCCTTAGCATGGCCCAGGAATCTCCACGGATAGGCACATTTGCTCCTGTGCCTCTCCCATCTTCTGGATTCCACTGTCCTCCTGCCTTGTGCCATGTCCAACTATTAAACTTCTCCAGACTCTAAGAAGCCATCCCGGAGATGCTCACAGGGCTTCTCACGTCTGGTTCACCATGCATGCAGGGCTCACAGGGTGCCATCCTCCAGGCAAAGCGTATCCCCATTTCAGCTTTGAAGAGGGAAAAGCTTCATTGTCCCAGATACAGCTGCCCTTGGGGTTCCCTGTGTACACTAGTCTTGTGCTGAGATAAAGATCCCAAAGACCACCAAGGAGCCATTTCCGATGCGAGCACATGAGGGTCATTTATTGCAAGCTTGAGCCTGGATTCACAACTGTCAGCATCGCAGTGGGTCAGAGTTGAGAGCTCCGAACCTTCAGTTAACAGAGTTTTTATAAGGCATAGGGCAGAGGTAAGTGACTTTATAGCTTGTCAGTTACATGATTGGTTGACAATTAATGAGTTAATATTGTAACAATCTTATTGGCTAACATGTGCAGTCTTAGCAGGAAGAAGCAAATTATTTTAACTATGGAATCTTAAGAAACATCTGTAGCTTTAGGTACCTTCCTGTCATCTGCTGATTGATATTGCTAGGGGAGTTCTGGGAAGAATGTTATTGGGATATTTCACGGTTTTTCCAGGAACCTGAGTCCTAACTTTTGGTAAAAGTCTTTACAATGGGTACTTTCAGTAAATGCCTTCACAATGGATACTTTCAGTATAGGCCTTCAAAATGGATTAAGTCTAGAATGGCTCTACTTTGGCTAAGGTGTCTTACTAGGTGTGTGTGTGTGTGTGTGTGTGTGTGTGTGTGTTTGGTGTGAGAGAGTCAGACACAGCTGAGGTTTGGTGTAAAACACTTCTTCCCTTCAGCATTGAGTTTTGGTTTCTAGTGGTTGTTCTCCCTCCCGAATTCTGAACTCTAAATTTGTTCTTCTATATACTTTTATCCTTAGATCTTCTTAATATTCAGATTCCTAATATCTGCTTGTGAACTTCAGAATTTGCTTCATAAAGGGAGTCCCTTTCTTCTAACTTTTATGAAGCCATTTGCTCTATTTAAATGCAGCATGTGCTGTGTTAGTTGTTTTACTTAGCCCAGATTGTTGTGGCCCAGGCTGTGACTGTTAGTTCTGAGATTAGTTTAGACTAATATGAGATACTATCATTTCAATCTGTCTAGTGAAAAAAGTTCAGCATCTTTATTGAAACAATTTCCTGGATATAAAATAAACAAAAAATTCCAGTGGTATAAATATACAATCTGTTGATTTTAGTTAATTGTGCACCACAGCAATGAAAAAAATTTTCTTACTAAAGTGAGTATTTAGAATGTGAAAAAATCAAATATTATAGAACTTAAAAACTGATCAAATACCAAAAGAAAAAGAAAGACACTGATCAGGAATGCAGTACAAATGTAAGTGTTTAATAAATAAGTGAAATGTTTCAGATTCTTATCCACATAAGAAATACAAAGGAAAATAAATAAGAAAATCACTGAAATCCCATCCTACACACCAGAATAGCTATCACCACTCGAATAAGTAAACATCTGGAGAGGTTGAAATAAATCAGGAACTGTATTTGGTTTTGTGGAATTGTAAACTTGTGCAACCCATATGGAGATCATAATGGAAGCTTAGAGAATACCAAAAAGACACATGTGTTGATGACCTGTACTGCAACTTTGATACATAAAGAAGGAATATAAATCAACATCAATATCCATGTGCATGGCAGCAAGAAAGAAAGCTTTTTAATCAACCTAGATGCACAAAAAAGAGGGAATAAAGGAAATATGCTATTCATAATTATAAACATGTTCTGGTATATAAGAGAAGTGAATTTCTCCAATATCACTGCTAAATATTTTTGGATATATACCTAATCCTAATTTCACAGGTTTTGTGGCTTCGTGTTTTTCTTTAAAAGGGAGCTCCATATTGATTTTTATAGGAGTTACAATAGATTGAATATATCCTATAATATGTGGATATTAGAGGAAATTTAAATATATCAATGAACACATAAAGGAACGTCATATACAGTTTCTAATTTGATCTAATTTTAAGAAGGCGACAGTTGGGGGACAAGACAATGTTAGAAGCTTAATAACAAACACACAGACACGGAAAAATTTTTAAAAATGTGCAACTGATTAGTGCTAATACTAACAAAATATTTTCCTCAAGTTTTAAAAATGAAACAATAAAAATAACACTTAATAACATCAAATAAGTATGCCATGGAAGAAAATGTACCATAGACATATGTTTTCCCATAATTTGTTTTAATTTATAAAAAATGGATTAAAAGAAAATATGATTACATGTCTAAAGAGGATAACACATTCAAGTATCATTGATTGAATCCAGCAAAGGAAAGTAACAGAGAAGTACAGAGTAAGAACAACCTTGGGCATGGATGAAGATACTCAGTAGAACTTAGTGAGGCAAAAATGTGCTCCATTTTGCTCATCAACATTGAGCTAGGACAGCTACCTTTTCACAGAGCACTTGTAATGTAGTCAGAGCAGTGGAGTTACTAATTTAGGCAGTAATTTATTACTTTTATTCCCAAATTTTAGGATGTGATTCCCAAATGATGTGAGTGATCCTAGATTTTCTGAGCCCGATTTTCACCCAAAATTTCTTTTTTTTATTCTGTTTGTCTTAACTTTTTTTTTTTAATTTTTATTTTTTGTGAACACACTGTACAGAGGGGTTACAATTACATGGGCAGGTTAATGCATAAATTTCTTATCAAGCATTGCAGCCTCCTCCTTTGTTTACCCTGCACATCCCTTCCCAGCATCCCCCCCCTCCCACCCAATCCTCCCCGCTTCCCCCCCCCTCACCACCCCCCCCCCCCCGCACCAACATTGTGAAGCTCGTTTTCGAAATGACGACTTGTACTTCTCATTGTTGCAACAGGTCCACCTGTATCCTTAAACGACTTGTTTTTCCCGATCTCCTCTACAAGTTATACTGACATCAAATATAGTGAAAGCAGGGGTTATACTGTGGGGGAGGGACATACAAAGCTACAAAGAGATAATCTTATAAATGCCTTAGAAACAAATGCATGAAAGGAAAAAGCAATAAAATACATATCTAAGGATTCATTTTCCTAACATCACATTATCTGAACTTTCCGCTTGACTCATATATATATACTAGATATTGCAAATAAGGGAAACCATGGGACCTATGTTTCTTTGGGCCTGGCTTACTTCACTTAATATAATTTTTTCCAAGTTTTTCCATTTCCTAACAAATGGGGAAATGTCATTCTTTCTGATGGAGGCATAGAATTGCATTGAAGCCGTCAAAGCTGACCATTTAGAAGGAAAAGAGATAAAAAAACAAAGTAGAAAGTTTTGACAGCAGGTTAGACCATGCAGAACATCGAATCTCAGGGATTGAAGAAGAGCCTAGATATTGTAGAGAAAGAACATACAACCATCCAAGACAAGTTCAAGAAATATGATAGATCTATCCAACACTTGGAAGATACCATCAGAAGGCCTAATCTAAGGATAATGGGTGCAGAGGAGCACCTAGAAACAGAAGTTAATGGCCTAGGAAATTTATTTAACAGGATCCTAGCAGAGAACTTCCCAAACATGCAAAAAGATAGGCCTATTCAGATACAAGAAGCTTTTAGGACTCCAAATAGACCAGACCAGAATAGGACATCCACCTTCACATTATAATCCACACAGGATCAACTCAGACCAAGGAAAAGATCCTTAAAGCTGTCAAGGAGAAAAGATTAATCACCTATAAAAGGAAACCAATTAGAATCATCTCAGATTTCTCAGCAGAGACAATCAAAGCAAGAAGAGACTGGAATGATGTACGACATGCCCTAAAAACAAACAACTATTCACCAAGAATACTGTACCCAGCTAAACTCTCCTTCATAACTGAAGGCCAAATAAAAACCTTCCATAGCAAAGAAAAATTGAAACAATACATCTCCACCAAACCAGCCCTACTAAAGATTCTTAAAGATGTACTACACTTAGAAAACCAACAAGACCACAATAAAGGCCAATAAACTGCACCCAAACTGAGAATCCAAGAACCATAGTAAGAACCCAGTTTTCGCAGCCCCCAAGAAGGTGGATAACATGGCAGGAACTCCCAAATACCTCTCAGTCCTATCTCTTAACGTTTACGGACTTAACTCTCCAATTAAGCCACATAGACTGTCTAGTTGGATTAAAAAACAAGACCTTAGCTGGGCTCTGGTGGCTCACGCCTGTAATCCTAGCTACTCAAGAGCCTGAGATCTGAGGATTGCGGTTCAAAGCCAGCCCAGGCAGGAGAGACCGTGAGACTCCTATCTCCAATAAACCACCAGAAAACCGGAAGTGGTGCTGTAGCTCAAGTGGTAGAGCGCTGGCCTTGAGCTGAAGAGATGTGGGACAGCGCCCAGGCCCAGAGTTCAAGCCCCACGACAGACAAAAAAACAAAAAACAAGACCCTTTTATCTGCTGCCTTCAGGAATCACATCTTACCCGTAAAATCAAACTCATTTTCTTTTTCTTTCTTTTTCTTTTTTAATTTAATTTAATTTTATTTGTGAACATACTGTACAGAGGGGTTACAATTACATGGGCAGGTTAATGCATACATTTCTTATCAAGCATTGCAGCCTCCTCCTTTGTTTACCCTTCACATCCCTTCCCAGCCTCCCCCCTCCCCCTAATCCCAATCCTTCCCCGTCCCCCCACTTCCCCCCCCCCCCCCCGCACCAAGGTTGTAAAGCTCGTTTTGGACATGACAACTTGTACTTCTCAATGTTGCAACAGGTCCACCTGTATCCTTAAACAACTGGTTTTTCCCCATCTCCTCCACAAGTTATAATGACATCAAAAATAGTGGAAGCAGGGGTTATACTGTGGGGGAGGGACATACAAAGCAACAAAGAGATAATCTTATAAATGCGTTAGAAACACATGCATGAAAGAAAAAAACATTAAAATACATATCTAAGGTTTCATTTTCCTGACATCACATTATCTGACCTTTTCCGCTTGACTCATACATATACTAGATATTACAAATAAGGGAAACCATGGGATCTATGTTTCTTTGGGCCTGGCTTACTTCACTTAATATAATTTTTTCCAAGTTTTTCCATTTCCTAACAAATGGGGCTATGTCATTCTTTCTGATGGAGGCATAGAATTCTATTGTGTATATATACCACATTTTCTTGATCCATTCATCTACTGAGGGGCATCTGGGTTGGTTCCATATCTTAGCTATGGTAAATAATGCTGCAATAAACATTGTTGTGCTTGTAGCTTTAGTGTGGTCTTGTTTGTAAACCTTTGGGTAAATGCCCAAAAGTGGGATTGCTGGTTCATAGGGGAGTTCTATGTGAAGTCTTTTGAGGAACCTCCATACTGCTTTCCAAAGTGGTTGAACAAGTTTACATTCCCACCAACAATGAAGTAAGGTTCTTTTCTGTCCACATTCCCTCCACCATCTGTAGTTGTTAGAGTTCTTGATTTTTGCCGTTCTAACTGGGGTGAGGTGATATCTCAATGTTGTTTTGATTTGCATTTCTTTTATGGCTAGGGATGTTGAACATTTCTTCATGTGTCTATTGGCCATCCTTCTTTCTTCTTCAGAGAAGTTTCTCTTTTTAAGTCTTTCGCCCACTTATTTATTGGGCAGTTGTTTCTTTGAGGATTTGTTGTTGGGGGGTTTAATTTTTTGAGTTCCAAGTATATTTTAGATATGAGACCCTTGTCTGTTGTATGGTTGGTAAAGATTTTCTCCTAATCTGTGGGCTTTCTATTGATCTTGCTAGCTATGTCATTTGCCCTGCAGAAGCTCTGTAACTTTATGCAATCCCATTTGACCAACCTTTCTTTGATTTGTTGTGTTTCTGGGTCTCTATTCAAAAAATTTCGGCCTGAGCCAAGGAGACCTAGGGTTTCTCCTATTCCGTCCTGTAATGTTTTCAGAGTGTCTGCTTTGAGTTCAAGGTCTTTGATCCATTTGGAGTTGATTCTGGTGCAGGGTGATATATAAGGATCTAGCTTTAGTTTTCTATATGTAGTTAACCAATTTTGCCAGCACCATTTACTGAAGAGGCTGTCTTTCTTCCATTCTATTGTTTTAGCTCCCTTATCGAAGATTAGATGGCAATAGGTCCGTAGGTTCATTTCTGGGTTTTCAATTCTATTCCATTGGTCCTGAGGACTGTTCTTATGCCAATACCAAGCTGTTTTGATTACTGTGGCTTTATAGTAGAGTTTGAAATTTGGTATTGATATTCCTCCAGCAGTGTTCTTTCCGTTGAGGAGCGTTTTTGCTATTCGGGGTCTTTTATTGTTCCATATGAATTTTTGGATTGCCTCTTCTAATACTCCTCCAACTCTTCAATGAAATTGAAAGAGAAAGTTCACTACCTAACACATTCTATGAAGCCATCATAACCCTCATCCCAAAACCAGGCAGGAACTCATCAAAGAAAGAGAACTATAGACCCATTTCTTTGATGAACATTGATGCAAAACTTCTCAACAAAATTTTGGCCAATCGACTTCAACAATTCATCCAAAAAATCATACACCATTATCAAACAGGATTCATTTCAGGGATGCAAAGCTGGTTCAATATACGCGAAACAACTAATATTATTCATCACATCAACAGGAACAAGAATAAGAACCACATGGTTATCTCAATAGATGCAGAAAAAGCATTCAACAAGATCCAACACCCCTTTATGATGAAGGCTTTGGAAAAGTTAGGAATCCATGGAACATTCCTCAATACAATAAAGGCTGTATATGACAAACCTACAGCCAGCATTATACTTAATGGTGAAAAACTAAAGCCATTTCCTCTTAACTCAAGAACAAGACAAGGATGTCCACTCTTTCCACTTCTCTTCAATCTTGTATTAGAATACCTAGCTACAGCAATAAGACAAGATGCAGACATAAAGGGGATCCAAATAGGGAAAGAAGAAATAAAACTCTCCCTCTTTGCAGATGACATGATCTTTTATTTAAAGAATCCCATAGACTCCACTCCCAAATTACTCAAGCTGCTTCAAAACTTTGGCAAAGTAGCAGGGTATAAAATTAACCCCCAAAATCAATGGCTTTTCTGTATGCCAACAATGAGAACAGTGTGGCTGAAATTAGGAAAGCAACTCCATTTGTAATAGCCTCACCCAAAATTTCTAATTCCTTCCCCTGCCAATAATTCTTATGGTCTTCCCATTTTTCCTTGTTTCTGAACTCAACTCCTGTGACCTTTTGGTTTATGAGCAAGAGCTAGAGAAATCTGAGGAACATCCATTCCAGCTTGGAGGATCTGGAAAAAGACCTCCACCTGGGACTCAGAATCAGATAGTAATTTACCTCTTTGGAAAAAGAGAAATTCAATCCCTCAGGCAGGATCCATCATTCTTTGACTTTCTCTGAAGAGATTTGGTGCTAGGGCACAATTCAGAGAATGAGCTTTCCCACCACTCCCCACAGCTTTGTCAGGAGGAATAGGTTCAAAACTAAAAGTGACATCAGTTCTTACAGGGCCAATGAAAAACCAATAGATCACATATTCCTCCTCATCAGGCACCTTCTGGTAGTAAAAGAGTCTGGGCAAAGTCTAAGATGGAGATAAAGTGAGACTGGTCCTAAGAAGTACACAAAAGAATGACCCTCTCTTTGACTATAAGTGAGTTGTGCAGTGAGACATGACAACTTCCTTTATATATGAAAATTCACTAGGTGAGTTATCTCACTGCCACTGTGTGGGAGGTCAGTTTCCCCAAAGAATTTGTAAATGTTGTGTCTACCAGTTTGCTTTCTAGGCTATTGTCTCTCCCACCCCTTCCCATGCCATGAATGCATTGCTTCTTTCAGGCACTCAACTACTTGTCCTGAATCCTAAGGAGGAATATGGTAGGCTATACTTTGGCTAACCTCTTGCATTGGAATTAGAAAAGGCCCAAGCTCTGCACATGCCAAGAGGTAGAGAAGGTGAGTATAAGCTCAGATTGGTAGAGAAGAACAATCATATTGAAAAAAAAATAAATTAAATTAATGGTTGAGTAATTTAGGGTGTATAGACACTAAATTTTGGTAATTATTAGTAACACATATACAATCATGGATTAGGAAGAAAACAGTGAAGTAAGTTCAAGATAACATGGAAAAGACACATAATAGCCATAACAGGAGATGAGTGTGTGAAGGAACTGTTGGCAGAGGTCCATTTACTATCTGACGAGTGACCTTGGATAGGAGGCTTTTAGAATAATATCTAAAAGAGAGGGACTTGCTGGGCACTAGTAGCTCACACCTGTAATCCTAGCTACCCAGGAGGGTGAGATCTGAGTATTATGATTCAAAGCAAGCCCAGACAGAAAAGACCAGATGTAGTGCTGTGGATCAAGTGGTAGAGCACTAGTCTGGAGCTCAGGGACACTACCTAGGCCCTGCGTTCAAGCTTCAGGATCATCAAAACAACAACAAAACAATAATGATAAACAGAAATAAAAGAAGGACTTAAAGATATGCGATGGAATGATGATCCTGTGTAACTGTCTAGGGAACATAAAAAGAGACAAAATTTGGAGCAAAATGATACATATTCATTACTAATCAAGGATGCAAAGCAAATGCCAAATTCCTCTTCCCAAAAACTTCCAAACCTGGGCTCGGAACATGGCTCATTGGTTGAATGCTTGTCTTGCAGGTTTGATGCCATGGGTTCAATTCCTCAGCCAGAAGTGATGCTATGGCTCCACTAGTGGAGAGCACTAGCCTTGAGGTGAAGAGTTGAGGGACAGGACCCAGGCCCAGAGTTCAGGCCCTATGACCTGCCAAATAAAACCCAAAAAACCAAACAAAAACAAAACTTCCAAACTTATCTTTTCTCATAATTGATGAGAGGCTTTTTTTTTTTTTTTTTTGTCGGTCGTGGGGCTTGAACTCTGGGCCTGGGCACTGTCCCTCAGCTCTTCAGCTCAAGGCGAGCGCTCTACCACTTAAGCTACAGCGCCACTTCCGGTTTTCTGGTGGTTTATTGGAGATAGGAGTCTCACGGTCTCTCCTGCCCAGGCTGGTTTTGAACTGTGATCCTCAGATCTCAGCCTTCTGAGTAGCTAGGATTACAGGCGTGAGCCACGAGCGCCAGGCGAGAGGCTTTTTTTTAAAAACAAGAATTCTTATCTAGTTCAAAGTCATCAGAACTTCAGTAGAGTTTTCCTATTGAGATATAATGCACCTAACTCTGCTGAACTTAATCATGAGTTGGAAAGTATGGACATTGATTTGTTTATTATATTTTTCCTTATAAATATATAATTCTGTCAGATATTATATATAATATATATTGTACAATAGATTATAGATTATTTAGTATAATAAATATAATATAACATATATTAAATAGTAACAGACTTCCTAATTTTAGAGTTAGGAACAAGCAACATATTGAAAGACAAATGCTTGAATCTCTGAGTAATTTTTCTACCAATGGACAATTCCTGGTTTCATTCTTATTACCCAAAGAGCAACATAGGCAAGTAGTGCCCATGGAGGTGGTTCTCTGGATTCTGGAAACTGTGATCTGCATATATATATATATATATATACATATATATATATATATGTATGAAATATTGTTTTATACTAGTGAATGTGTAAAACTATAGCAACAGATAATTAAGTCAATATCTATGTGTACACACACTCAATCATTTTCAAATATAAGAATTTCTTTTCGGGCTGGGAAGATGGCTCAGTGGTAGAGCGCTTGACTTGCATGCCTGAGGCCTTGGGTTCGATTCCTCAGCACCACATAAGCAAAAAGAAAAAAGCCGGAAGTGGCGCAGTGGCTCAAGTGGTAGAGCACTAGCCTTGAGCTGAAGAGCTGAGGGAGAGCACCCAGGCCCAGAGTTCAGGCCCCACGACCGGACCCCCCCCCACACACAAAAGAATGTCTTTTCTATGTTCCCTATCCACCTACACAGAGAGTACATGAGTTGCCCTTGAATTGTCCTGGGAGTTCTTTATCTGGCTACTGTAGCTTCACATGATTAGTTCTCTTAGTAGCCAGATGTCATGTGTTCAACAACAATACTTGTTACAGGTAAAAGTATCTACCCTGACACACAGGGGAACTTGGATTTCAGAAATGCCACAAATAATTGGGAGGTACAGCAGTACTTTTGAAAACTAAATAGATTGCATATTTATTAGAAAGTTTGTCAGAAAAATAAACTTCAGTGCAGGTTGAAACACTTGATGAAAACTACAGTTGAAATTACATATTACTAGGTGCTGGTAGCTTGTGCCTGTAATCTTGGCTAATCTGGAGGCTGATATCTGAGAATCACAGTTCAAAACCATCTTGGGCAGAAAAGTTGCCATGAGATACTTATCTCTAATTAATCAATCAAGACTATAATTGATACTCTGGCTCAATATTGTAGAGAGATAACCTTGAGCCAAAGACCTCATGAACAGTGCCCAGGACCCAAGTTCAAACTCTGCAATATACAATAAATAAAAATAAAAAATATATTACATATAATTTATTACCAACTCTGTACAAGGAAAATAAGATATGACACATGGCAACATTTGACTTCAAGTTACAAAGTTCAAAGCATTTCCCCACTCTTGAGAACTAGGAGTAATCCATATTGAAAAAAAAAAGAATGATTTATACCAAATTTCAAAACATAGTATATGTTAAACCAAGGAAATGCAATAAATATGCATTTCACAATTTAGTAACATAATATAGTATAAAGAATCTGATTAACTGATTCATAAAAATCAATACAATGCAGATAAAACATCCAATATCTCAGGGGTCAAATTAGCAGAATACTTTCCATCTATGATGGCTGTTTTGTAAATTATCCAGCTCTATCTATCCCACAATTACAGAAGGCTTTTCCTGAGAATGTCCAGAAACCTGTCTACTGTGATTGCTCAAGGTAGACCTGGTCCCATTCTCTATTATTTGGGCATATGGTAGACTGAATATCTGATAATTTGCCAAAGGCACAATTTGGGAATGGCTTCCAGTAATGACATTTTAGTTCTCAGAAAAAAAAGGGAAATTGAAGACAGTGGGAAATTCTACCAGATACCGGAAAGATTTCTATTATTGTGCTAAAACTGTACCCTTGTACTGACACTTGAACAAACTGCAGCAATTGTCACTCCAAACACATGTCCAAAAAATAGCTGTCCAAATATTGACCTGTTTTCACGTTGGCAAATCAAGACACTCTATTGTGGTCCTGTTTTACTTAAACTATCTGCAATGTTTTGCCCAAGAGATAGTTGACCTTACCAATTTCTTAAATTTTAGGTCATCACAAATCACTTCATAGCCCTTAAACATTAAAAATATCTATCCATATTAGTCTGCATTACATATTTATTACTGTTTTTCTTCATTTGTCATGTTATACATATTTGTGTATTCCAGGGCTTAGTTCTGTAATCTTCCTTCTCATGAGTGTTAACATTGAGTACATGTAATTATTTCGTTTTTTTTTTATCTTCAGTTCTGTTCTTTCTTTAATTCAAGTCCTTAATAGCATCATGTCTACTGACAACTCCTAGCTATTGATTTTAACAAATTCAAAAGAACCCAAATTGAGCTTTGATTCCATCCCTTATTACTATTTGATTAATTGATAATTCTTCCAGTTGCCTTGTCAAAATATCTTGGAGTCATTTCAGACTTACCTACTATTTCACACCTCATATGTAATGTATGAGCAGTTTTTGATAAATTAACTCACAGAATATTTTAGGAACCATAAATATATAGTATATGAGTACTAATACTATGCCTTAAATTCGTGACCTTGGGTTTTTTTTTTTTTTTACTTTTTTTTGTGCTCAGGCTGTCAGTCTTCCATTTGAGCCACAGCTCCACTTTTAGCTTTTTGGTTCTTAGGTGAAGGTAAGTGTCTCGTGGTCCATTTACCTGGTCTAGCTTGAAACTACAATCTTCTGTTTTCAGCCTCATAAATACCTAGATTTAAACGCGTGTACTAAAAGCACCCCTATTATATTTGAATTAAAAATAAGTTCAAAGAACGAATATTTGTGATATTTCAAATCACTATGTTTTCATTTACACATTGCCTTAAAAGGTTTTTGTTATTACAGCTCACTTATCAAGAAAGGAATAGAAAAATTCTTAACCAAAGAACCTTTGTATGTACCAATGCTCAAGCCTGCTAGCCACAATTTCTTTGCAGGGAAATAACAAAGGATGATATCATCTACAGGCAAAACAAGAGAAAAAGCTCTTCACTGCAGTTGCTGAAAGGCTGATAAGGATGAGGACAAGCAACTTTATCCAGAAAGTATCGCAGTGTTTGCTGTGGATAAGTGTAGCCAACCTTAGAGGATGTTCATAATGATGAGGAGAATATTTGAAGGTGATTACAGAGGTGTGCTTTCTTGAAGATATATATTTATAGCATAGTTTGTATACTGTTAAAAATGAGACAGTTATGATAGGGATGTTGTCATTCCTTGTATACTTCACAGTATAATATTAAAACCATGTTTATAATATAGTATTTATAGTAATTATAGAATATCACTAATTATGCATATATTATACATATATCATTTATGTTATGTAATATAGTATATTACATATATTATGCACACATAATTTAATTTTTCTACTTGTCTGTCCAGGAATTAAACTAGCAATAACTTTGAAAATGGATAATAAAGTAGGGTCCTTACAATTTCGATTGCAACATAGAGTTATACCCAATTAGAAGTTATTTAT
The DNA here is from genome assembly GCF_019054845.1 of Dipodomys spectabilis. NCBI lineage: Eukaryota > Metazoa > Chordata > Mammalia > Rodentia > Heteromyidae > Dipodomys > Dipodomys spectabilis. Next base: position 260,409 of record NW_024871387.1, on the reverse strand, counting down.
TCTGAATTGGTTTAGAAATGGAATATCAGAATATAATTGAGCATTCGAAAATAATTATGTAAAAACATGCCAAGGATGGATTTAAAAAACTATAACCTGACTCATGTATGTAATCCCAGCTACTTAGGAGCTGAGATCTGAAGATATGAAGCCAGTCTGAGTGAAATGGCTCAGGGACAACACCCAGTCTGAGTAATGGCAGAAAAATAAATTATGTGCCTAAAACATACATATATATTTATTTAAATAAAGTTGTCATTCCTTGTATCCTTCACAGTATAATACTAAAATGTTTTATGCATACATTATTTATAATAGTCGTACACTATCAGTACTGATACATATATATGTATATATATGATATATAAATATATAATTTCAATGTTATGTAATAAAATACATTACATATATTATGCACACCTAATTTATAGTGATAACACTAATATCCATTAAATTGATACATGTTTTAGAATAGGGAATAGATTTTTTTGGTACAATAAGGAAGTAAGTAGTCACAAAAATTATTCTTTTTGGATTGTATATCCATAACAATCTATTCCCTGTGTATTGAGGGTACTGATTGATAACAGCCTGTGTTCGTCAGCCCTGGTGTCTTTGACACCAGGAATAATAAACACTGGAAGCTGAATGATGTTCATTGAGGTATTTCTTTAGAAATTAAACTGATCTACATTTGGTATGAAGATCACTTATGTTGTCATTATCCACACCCTTTTCATTTAAAAATATTTATATTCTGTATCAATGTTATTGCCCTTATAACCATAATTAGGAAGATAATGTGGATTCATCTGGTCCATAGCTCTTGAAAATTAATGAATGTGACACAGAATATCTTCAGATATGGCTGGTGGAATTCTGGATTTGAATTATGGGTCTCAACTGATCAGTCTTCGGAACTTGGGAAATTTGTTTGGGCTTCTTGCCTACTTTTGTTTTTAATAAAATACTTAATTCATTTCCTAACTTGAAGAACACTCATGAGCACTTAAATTACCCTAATGCAGGTTCAGTGCTTGGAATGGTGTCTGCACATTGTGTAGTAGGTCCCAAAGAAGTCAACTTCCATCAACGTGGTCACAGCATCCTTCCTGAAAGCCTTAAGAAATATATACCCCGTTGATGTTAATATCTGTGAAAATTTGTCTTTACTAAAAAAATGTCTTCATATGAAACAATGAAAGCAATGTTGGGGTTGTCCTGTGTTTTTTTTCTGAAGGAGTTTTGCCTAAATTTCATTCTTACTCTATTAGTGATAGCAGTAGCATTCTTTAGTGCTATCCTTCATATTTCTAGTTCTGTGTTCCTTTTGGAATACTATTGTAACTTTGTTTATAATCTTTATTATAAGAATAAATAAACTACAGCTGCTGAAGTTTTCAATAGTCAATGCATTACATTTTATGTGCTTAGTATTTTCCTGAAATTATTACCTTTGGATTATATATCCCTAACAAACTATTTTTTATGATTTCTTATATGATTTATATAGATTTCTTATGTGGTTCTTATATGACTTCTTAGAGATCCATAAATAAACAGCTGAGAACAGGAAAAGAGTAGGTAAGAAGTCATAAACAATACTATTATGGTGCTCTTAATGGCTAAGTGTAAAGAATATTTAATAAAACTGTTGGAAGATTCATTTGTTTTTTTGCTATTCTCTCCCCTTTCTTTGTAGAAAGGTTCTCACTATAAAGTTCCAAGTGGTCTGGACCTTTCAAGGCTTGTCTCAGTGACATAAGTGATGGGAATAGGGACATGTGTTCCGATGGCTGGCTTTTAGGAAGTTCACAATATAGCAATATCTATACACATAAAGAAACTTTTGTGAGTGATGTGTATTCACTTCCTCAATAGCCACAATGTCAAAACATCAAATTACTAACAACTGGCATCACTAACACCTCCATAAATCAAATGTAAACTAAAAGCTCTACTTCTAAAACCAACATCTAAGGCAGTGTTGGAAATACAAGAAGAAACATAATACATCTAAAGGAGTGAGTTCTTTAACACTGGCAATGAGCAGTGATAACTGAATTTTTAATCAGGCTTGAAAAGTTCGGGAGTCCAATAACTATGTGATTAGAGTTGCAGAGTTGACCTTGGTATCAAGATTGGAGGTAAAATTCAAAGGCAGATTAGTTGCTGCCGTATTGTAGCACTATACAGTGTGACCCTTCCTGATAATGGTAAGCAGAGAGTAGAAGCTAAGTCAGTAAAATGTATAGGAAGGATTCTCCACTGAGAATAATTTCAAGGGGTGATCATTACTCTTGCGTTGAAAATTAATAACCCATCATTCTACTTTAAGCTCTAGCATATTTCTGATTTGAGGACAATTATAACATACCACTGTGCCATGAGCGCTGAGCAGTGTAGGTGTATATTGCTCTAATATATGTAAAAATCATTACAGGTATGGAATCGCCTGACCCTGACACTTCATTCTTTGTTGTTGAGTTTCATGGAGAAATGTTCATAATTAGGCAATTCACACTCATCTAAGTCTGAATCAGGCAACTGAGATAAGACATTAGGGTCATCACTCCAGTGACAGGGTCTGTGACGTGTGAAATAAATGACATTATTTCACAATGTAGATGTGTTTCTGAAAATGCATGCAATACCAAATACCAAATATACAAAAAGGCCAATTTTCCATCTCATAATATCAGAAGTAAAGATACTCCTGAATTGTACTTACTTGCTAGAGGATCACAGGGTCACTGCTAACGTTTGGTGTCTTTCCAGGTGCTCAATCTTCCTCAATCTTTTTTGAGGAAGAGTTTTTCCATAGTTTTTTTTTTTTTTGAGGTGTTCAGAAAATCAGTACTGTCACTAACCACAACCATGGGATAGGAAAGATGATGGGATACCTGGCCAAAGAACTGAGAAATCACAGGAAGTGATAGGAAAGAAGACACCAGAGGACACCACAGCCTCATTGCCAGCTTCTGGATCACCAAATCCTGCTTAACATGTTTATATCCCTTCTACTACAAGGGGATTGGTGGTCAGTGGCTATAGGTATCCCCACAAACTAAGGCATTAACCTAGCTTTGTTTACAACTATTAACATGAGGTATTGTTTGTATACATAGTGAGAATTGAATCCCTTATTGTTATGGAGCAGAAGGGAGCAATAGTCATTACATCCATAACACAGACATCCATCTTGTCACCAAAGTCTTAATCTTTTAGTGTTCCACAGCTCGAATTTGAATACTCTTGAGGTAATAACTCATACCCTTGTTTTCCCTTGATTGACCTTTCCAGAGCAGAGCTCTCAGCCTTTTGATTGCTGTTTGAGATGTCTTCCCACTCTATCCCTTTCCAGGTTTAACAGTTTTGACCCTAGAATCCCTCACAAGTACTGTGACAGATGTATTATTTTGAAAACTATATTTTTTCTAGGATAGGTTCAATTTTTAAATTTTATTTTATTTCAAAAAATACTGTACAGAGTGGTTGCAGTTACATAAGTAAGATACATTCCTTGTTGAATATTGTTACCCAATCCATTGTTGTTCTCATTTCTCTTCCCACTCTCCACACCTCCTCCCCACCCCATAGTTGTAAAGTTCATTTCTGAAAGTGTCACAAGATGGAAGGTATCAAAATCAAGACAGAGTCTGCTAGGGATAAACCAATAGAAAAGACAAGTGAAATAAAATAAAATGTAGATACTCTACCGACATCAAGGTTGATATCTGAGGAAAAATAAAAGATTTGTTGTTTCCATGTCTTGGAGTTCATTTCAATTAGCATCATTTTGTAAGGTCAAATGTATATAACTCTGGAGCCAGCAATCCCACTCATGGGCACTTGTAGAAATGATCTCAAGATAAAACACACTAAATCTACAACTATATTTTTTGCAGCATTATTATTGTAGCTAAGATATGGAACCAATCAAGATGCCCCTCAATAGATGAATGGATCAAGAAAATGTGGTAATTTTATTCTTCTATCAGAAAGAATGATAGAATACTAGCTCCTGTATTAAGAAAATGGAAAGACTTGGAAAATAATCATATTATGTGAAGGAAGCCAGACTCAAAGAAAAATAGGTTCCAAGGTTTGCCTCATTTTTATTAATTAATATATGCTTAGGATAGTCCTGACAGACAGGTTCACTTTTTAAACTCTTAATATTCCCTTTTTTCTCTCGCTCTTCCTCTTTCATGCCATCTGTGTGTGTGTGTGTGTGTGTGTGTGTGTGTGTGTGTGTGTGTGTGTGTGTGTGTGTATGCACACAGTGATGAAACTTGACTTGGAGCCTCAAACTCTTGCTTGTTTTCTTCATTCATGACTGACTGAGTCTGTACTATTTAAACCAAGGTTTCAATCTGTCTTTGATTGAACAATTGAACATAAATATCTCATGGATTGCTACCACAGCCATCTGTGAACCATGATCTTCCAAGCTCAGTCTCGTGACTATCTAGGAATAGGGATGAGGCACTGGCATCCAGCTTTGTTGACAAGTGCTTTTTGCTTTGATTTGTTTTTGTTTTTTGTTGTTTTGTGCATCCAAAATCTGTAAGGAAAACAAGTCACTTATAACCAAGAATATTCACATAAAATGTGTGTTGTTTAAATATTACTTTATTAATGTTATCCTTTTACATCCACATTATGTGATTTGATTTTTTTGAACTCTATTGTTGCAAATGGTCAAGTCACATAGATAATTTGAACCTTCTTTTCTTAGTTTTATAGTATGTTAGGTGTTTCAAAACAGAATTTACCAAGGTTTAACTCTGCACTACTGAAGCAGCACCTTTATGATTATTCAATGTCCTGTAAATCATAAGTTCATCACTTCTTGTGGCACCATATGAGCACAGGTATTTTCCTATAATACCTCCACATAGTTTAGACCTCAATGCCATGCATTCTTCTGCCAAATATGCAAGGACATCCTTTGTAATTCTCCTTGCATTTTCACTGTTCTTCTCTCTACTCTCCCATGGTAAGTCCTGTTATGATCATGTGGATTTTCTCCCCTGTTACATTAATCATTGCATCTTGGGAATACTGGTATGCACAACTGTACTTCTATGCATTCTCATTGTGCTTCGTCTTGTACCCCTCTCATCTCGGAGGGTCAGAGATTGGGGATATTTTCTTCACTCTTTAGCTCAGACATCAATCTTTACTTTCTAGCAATACATTCATTGAATTCTTTCTGTAAAGTCTAATGGCTTGAAAATGATTACTGCATTTTCATGGCTTTGCTATTTGGCATTAGGGAAGAACATAGGTCATAACTATAACTTAGGTAAAAGAAGATTGCAATCATGCCTCCATATATGTTGTTAATTGGATAAGGTTTACTTCAAGGTCTGCCTGCCTGCTTCCTTTTCACTGTTCAATTTTCAATGTAGCCTTTTCTTCTGAAAAGTATGTATGGGCCTAGTGAAGATCCTACTGTAATTGGTCATTAATTTTATTCCAACATCATTTCACAGATCTTTTTGAATTTCTTCAGGGTCTGTATAGTAATGCTTCACATTCTTAGCTACGTTTTTAACATCGATGCATCCGATGATAAAGACACATTGCTTAAGTCACCATTTTGATGATTGAAAAGAAACCATGCTGCAATCTCACAATATCGCAATTTTCTGATTTTTACTTCTTTTAGATTGGAATTGATGCTGGAGAACGAACATTCTGTGTACAATTTTATATTCCTAATTATTGTTAGTATACTTTCCAATATTGTATAAAGTTAAAACATTACTACTTACTTAGTTTTAGGATTTCTTAAATGGTTAGAGTAAAAGTTCTATTCATTCACAATTTTAAGACAATATTGTCTATTATGACAAAGTGAGATATTTTAAACTTTTTATTTGTGGTCCTTAATGGTGGTGCTGGGGAATCAATTTCTTGGCTCACGTGTCTTAGTCTACTGTGTGCCTCTGAGCCTGATTTGACCTATGGTTCTGTTTTCAATCAACTGCAATAAAGAAAAATTTCCCTAGGAAGGAATTAACACTTGGTTACTTTCTCCAGTATCTCTCACACACATAAAAGTAATATAATTCTACACTGAAAGAAAATGGTGTTCTTATATTTTATTTATTAGTAGTAACTTTTTATTTCTTGTAGCCCCACTCTTCACTAAGTCTTGCCCATTTGCTATTCCTCCTTCCCATAAAACTTGACTAGATCAACTGGAAACCCACTTCTAGTAAGCCTTCTCCTTAAAAAGCTCAACATTAACTAACCTACCCCCTGGAAGCCCTGCTAAAAATTTCAAAGGCCTGACTGCAACCAGACTTCTTCCTGAAAGCCCTCCTCTGCTTTAGGGAAATCCCTCTTCTACTCCACCCCTTCCTGGAATCCCTGCTCTGCACCACCAGAAACCAGGCCACATCCATATCTCCTTCTATGTCCCACCTTGCTGCAATAGAACCCCGCTTACACCAGGCTCCTCCCTCAAATCCCCACCTCCTCCACCAGATGAGATCCGCCCCTAACTACTCTAGTCCCTCATAGTCGCATTGCTCCCATATCCTAGTACCTCCAAACTCCTCCCTTCCCTTTTATACCCCACCCCCAACTAGCTTTCTCACTCCAGACCCCCCCCCCCGGTTTCATCAGAAACTCTGCCTATAACTAGCCTACTTATAACAGGCCTAATCTCTCAGACACATCCCTGAACCTAGCTCTTCACACAAAGCCCATCATGCTATACCAAAAACCCTTCATCTCCCTATAACTACCCTTGAAGCCCTGCCTTGCTTGGCCAGAAGCTTCTCACACAGCCCATTACCTGCCTGGAAAGACAGCCCTGCTCCACCACAAGCCTCTCTACCTCCCACATCTACTCTCTCAATGCCCTGCCTTGCTCTCCAGATAAACCTGCCCCGCTATTGGCTCCTCCCTCAGTTACACATCTTATTCCACCAGATACCCTGCCCACAATTATCCTACACCATTGTAGCTCTTCCACTCTTTCTCAAAGCCCCTCCTCCAACTAGCCCCATGGATCCAAACCCTGCCCTGCTCCTGAAAAACCCCACTAGAAAACCCCCACCACACTATGCCATTTCTGGACACCCACATTGCTCCACTGGAAACCGCTATTCCAGTAGTCCTCCTTCTGGAAGCCTCGAAAACCTCCACCACACTCTCCCATCTCTCGACACCCACATTGCTTCACTGGAAACCACTGTACCAGTTGGCCTCCCTCTGAAAGCCTCACTAGACTCAACTGTAAATCCCAGTCCCTCCATAATCCCTTTTGGAAGGTTGTTTTGCCCTGCTGGAAATCCTGTCCATAGTCCATGTCCTGCCTTACAACACTGAAATACCCATGAAACCTTACTCTTCTTTACAAAGTGGTGACTGGCTACACCAGAAAACCCATCCTACCTAGTCTAGTGCACTGGATCTTATCACTGCTCTCAGAAAGCCTTGGTCCTTAAAAACGCCTCCACACATTGTGACTACATCCTGCTCTGCAGGAAACCCCACCTCCACCCTAACACACTTTCCCAAAGGCCTGCCAGTCTCCATGAGGAATCCCACCCCTTACTAGCCTATGTCTTCCTAGTACCACCCTGCACACTCAAAGCCACACCCTGAAAAGCCACTCCCTCATAGCTCCGCATTCCTGCTCCAGAATCCCCAACTTCTGTCAACCTCTTGCCTCTATTCCCTGCCCTGCCTTATGGGAAACCTCACCCTACATACCCACAAGGGCTCACAGTGTTCCACCAGATCCCCTCCTCTAAGAAACCTCCTCCTTTGTAGCCTTGTTCTTCCTTCTCAAAGCCCAGCCCCAAACAGCCTCCTCCCCAGTTACCCCAACTTCTTTCAATGAAAACCTGTCAATCTGCCAGCGTCCATCCTAAGTCCCACCTACTCCACAAGAGACCCCTCCCATAACAAGTCTAGAACAAGTCTAGTCCTTCCTGTTCCTACCTGATGTCTCAAAGCCCTACACACACAGGCCTTCGCCCTTAAAGCCCTGTCCTGTTCCTCCGTACAGGCTGTGCCAATACCAACTCCTCCCTTAAATTAGTCAGAGCTCCACCAGAAACCCCACACCTCATCCACGAAGGTCTCATCTAGTAATTTTTATAACAAATGTGATTTTGAACATATGTGGGGAAATAAAAGTTCCTGCCTCCAGCTGGGCTCAGTCGCAGAGAAGTGTTTGTGGCTGGTTTTGACTTTTCAGCTAGTCCTGACAATGTAATGTGCTCTTGTGTAAAATTGGATAAAAATCAGGCCAGTTTAATTTCAGGTGACTCCTGCCACCAGCCTTCCTCCAACAGAAGGAATTCAAAAGACCAATTTTTGAAATGCCTTGCTAAATAAGCAAGCCCTGGGAAAATGAAGCTCAAAAAAGTTACTTAGATTAAAATAAATACTGTCTTAAATTTTTCTTTCAAAACTTTAAAATGTACTTATAACTGACTTTGGGTTTTGGGTGCTTAAAAATCTGAGTGTGTTTTGTATGTGTTTGTGAACATGTTCATGATAGAAATTGTCAGCATGCTGTAACAATTGGCTGAGTTTAAGTTTAAAGTTCAAAAGGTTATGAGATTTTATCATTACTAAAAAAATTTAAGGCATTTTCACATTGTTTGAAATGGCTTTTTAACTTAAAAATTAGAAAATCTAGTATTTTAGAATGCATAAGGCTGTTTACACTGTAATCAAGATATCTGGCTTAACAAAAAGGACAAATTTAGAAGCCAACAGAAGATCTATCATTAGGAGTGAAGGGTGAACAGGCAGAAGTGCAGTTCAGCTGGTCATGCATGGTGGAACAGGCCCTGGGAAGAGCCCACGCATGGTGAAAGAGGGCAAGCTGGCACTAACGCAGTTCAACTAACCCTAAAAAGTCGGATTGGGTGTGTGCCCATTCCACAGGAAGGGCCAAGTGGCCCATATTTATTCTGCCCCTTTTCCCTGCATATAGACACTGGAAACATGATGGTAAAAATGAGTGATGTGAAAATCTGATTAACATTGCTAAAACTGCCCCCTTGGATGTGTTAAAATTAAAATTAAGAAGGCCTTAAAAAGATGGTTAAAAAGTTTATTTGTATAATGTGGTTTGTTCTCAATGATATTCTGCCATTGGATATGTTATTTTTAAGGCATAAGGGTGTTAAGTCTAGCTTCTTGGTACAGTGATGGTGATTCTAATTTTTGCATTAAGAAAAAAATATTATTTGAGCTTAAAATTTTTCATGTGTATCTGGTTTAAAACAAGCAGCCAAAAGGAAATGAGTGACATCTAGCCTCGAGAGTTTAAGGGGTTTTTCAAAATGCAACTAAAAACTAAAGTATAGAATATTAAAACAGAGATGAATAGGAGGCTTACAAATTAGGAATGGATTTCTGTATATAAAGTTTAAAAGTAAAATTGTTCTAAACATTTGCCTCAAAGTACAAAAAGGAAAAATTAGGATTACCAAAGTTATTGCTTAATTCCTATTTCAGTTTGGTCTCATAGGTGTGTGTGGTTTTTTTTTTTTTTTTTTTTTTTTTTTTTTTTTTTGTAACAGCAGATCCACAAAAAGGAGTGAGGATTCTTGTAAGTTTGTCAGATGTAACTTAGGCTCTTAATAAATTTCAGGTAAGAATATGCTTAAAAGCTACTTCTATGTTGACTGCCTTATTACTTTTAATTGGAGTAAAATGGCCTTTTATGAGACTCATTGATCTGAAAACTGGTTCGAATCCAGCCTGGGCAGATAAAGGTTCCTGTGAGAATGTCACCTCTACTTAACCAGCAGAAGGCAGAAAGAGCAAGCAGTCCTGCTTTAGGATTCAATGTGGCAGAGTGCTACCCTTGAGCTGTAGAGCTGAAGTACAGTACTCAGGCACCGAGTTCAAGTCCAGCAACCAACTAAGGGAATTGCCAATGAGGCATTTTTCCCAGTGTGGAGAAGACTCTCCTTGGACGAAAGTAATGGAGGAGCATCCAGAGACCGTTAGCCACTGCTTAGATGGCAGAAATAATGTCAGATCCTTGAGTCATTTGTGCATGGCCCTTCAAAAATTGGTCAGAGCCAGGAGGTCATGGAAAGACAGGTTGTAAGCATGCCTAATGTCTATGACTGTAAGGGACAGGAACTTGTCAGTCAACTGTGATAGTAGTAAAAAGCTAAGGTTGTAAAATGTGGAGGATAGTTTAAAACCTAACCCCTGTATATGCCAAAAGCTCTATTGGCAGTAAATTTTTTTTTTGTCGGTCGTGGGGTTTGAACTCTGGGCCTGGGCGCTGTCCCTCAGCTCTTCAGCTCAAGGCGAGCGCTCTACCACTTGAGATACAGTGCCACTTCCTGGCAGTAACTTTTGAGCTGACACCAGCTACATAAAATTCATCTGCTTAGGAAAAGTTTGTAAACCTGAGAATGTGTTTCTATTGATATCTGTCTGAAGGTCTGCATAGGTATCGCAGACATCGTTAGGATTACTAGAGATCACGTTCCTAAGCCATCCACAAAGATCCTTTTGCAAACCAGAAGTCTAAATAAGCTCCACTGCTGTAGCCAGAAAAATGGTCTGTGCATTTGTCAAAAGTTAAAATATTGTTCTTAATGACATCTAACCCTGGTAACCTCTTTGTAAAATAGGCTAAGTTTATAGGTTCCTGGCTAGGTAGGATCAACACTCCTGAGTCAGCTTGAAGAAGTGACAGAACATGAATCTTTGCACATCATCCCCTTTTAAGAACAAGGGGAAATATTCACTTTTTAAAAAATGTGGCAAAATAGACAGAAGGAAAAGGCATGGGAAATAATAGTACAGGCCTGAGCCCTCTATATCTGCTTAGAAAATCCTAGCCTTATTAAAAGAACTATATGTTTAAAAAGTTTTCATCTTGGTAAATTGTCCTGGGCTATTGTATAAATTGTCTTAAAAACTAGTGGGGTCACAGCCTGCCAAGCATATGCAATGTATGCTTACCAGTCTATGCAGAAATTTGCAGTCCAGCACGAGATGTGACAGTCCCTTGGAGCGACTGAGAGACTCTGCTGCTGCTGCTGCTGCACACCCTAATGTGTAAAGGTCAACAACAGCCTGACTGTTACCTTGAGGAAATCTACATCATCACCCAGACCACCTCCATCGTGGTAAAAGTAGACTGATTCCATCACCTGAAAATGCTTCCCGGTTGAAAGCTACTACAACTAATATCTTGTGGGACATTCTCTTGGTAATATTCAGCAACCCTCTATACTCCCACAGTAGATATTGGGAAGGAGGATATCACTGGCTTGCCTTAGGCACTTCAGGGTCACAAACTAGTTTGGTTCTGGTATGGTAATAACCTGCTTCCTCCTGGGTGTTTTTTAAAGATAAAGGAGAGATTTTTTAATCAATAGAGGTAGTACGAGGAATGAGACCCAGTCCTAATTTAACCTTAAAATCTAGCAAGCTTGGGCTGGGAAGATGGCTCAGTGGTAGAGCGCTTGCCTTACATGCCTCAGGCCCTTGGTTCGATTCCTCAGCACCACATAATTAAAAAGAAAAAAGCTGAAACTGACGTTGTGGCTCAAGTGGTAGAGCACTAGCCTTGAGCTGAAGAGCTGAGGGACAGTGCCCAGGCCCAGAGTTGAGGCCCCACGACCAGACCCCCTTGAGGCTTTCTGAGATAACTTGGTTCCACAAGTAAAAGGAAAAATGGGCAGTTTTAAACTCTCACCACAAAGAAGCTCAAGGAATTGTAAAGAAGAGGAGGGTAGTACAGAAAACCTTAGGAAAGGAATTGGGGGGAAATTGGTATCCTCTGGATAAGAAAGGATTTAAAAAGTAAGGATTGTCTTAAAATGTTTGTAAAGAAGACAAACCTCAGAAAGTTTAAGTATGTAGCAAATGGTATGAGTATGTCTTAAAATTGGAGTTTACAAGTACAGCTGGTATAAAATTAAGTGAGCTGTTATATACAGAGTCAAGGATTGCTATAAGAAAATGTCAGGGCCTTTGGTACTGTTAATTTTGTTACTCACAATCGGACCTTGTAGACTGGTGTCCTTTGTAAAAGAAAGGATCAGCACAGTCCATCTATTAGTTCTGAGATCCCAATACCAAACTGTAAATATAGAAGACTGTGCCAATTAGGGGAATATGATTGGTCCCCCGATGCTCTAGAAGTGGAAGGAATGAAGAGCCAAAGTAACTCCAACTTGAGATTAACCCCACCATCTTGTGCTAGGCTGCCCTCAGAGTAAGCTCAAGAGAGAGAGAGAAAAAAAAGGTTGCCACCAACCCTACCCACCCTTAAGAAAGCAGAACAGTTGCCCAAGTGAAAAGGGCACTATGTTTAGGGTGGACTCAAACCAATCATATAACTGTTTTTGTGGAAATTCCCTAAAGTTGTTTGTTCAATACTATAACAACTGTGCTGATTTTGTGCTTGGGGACTCTTACTGTCACCGGTTATCAGTGCGTGGAGGACCAAGCTTGAGCTTGCAAATAAATGACTCTTGCTATTAGCATTGGTCGTAGTCTCTGATGGTCTTTTGAGGTTCCCAAGTCCATACAACAGGGCTTGATATAAAATGTCTCTGCCCAGAGATTTGAATGATGGCATTTATAGTTTAAATGATTTAGGGTAATTACTAACATCTAACACATGCTGAGGTTTTTATTTATACCTCACTTTCACCCTTTCTTTCTTCCTCCCTTTCTTTCTTTTCTTTTCCTTTCTTTCTTTCTTTCTTTCTTCCCTTTTCTTTCCTCTTTTATGAAATGAGTATGAATTAAGATATTGTGTTTGCTGAACAAGTATTCTATCATTAGAACAATCCTTTTTTAATTTAGTTACTTTGCTCATAGGTTATCAATTTTGCTGGGGGCTGAACAGAGGCTAAGTTCCTCACCTATGTCTGCCAAGTAACTGGGATCACAAATGCGTTCCAACTTGCCAGGCTTTAGGAGAATATGAGAATCATATTACTTTCCTGGGACACTGGTTCTGAAATGTGATCTCTCAAATTCTACCCCTTTAGTTAGTGATGTGAGCTCCAATAGCTTGCTCTCAGTATACATTATCTAAATGAATGATTGAAGGTAATTTCACTTTATTCTCTTTTTTTTGCCAGTTCAGGGAATGTTATAATTTTATTTCTATACAATTTTTGTGTATATGTTCACATTACTTCTAAAATGTTGCTTTCCCTCACTTTTTTTCCTTTTTAATTTTTGTTGGCCATGGGGCTTGAACTCCAGGCCTGGGTGCTGTCCTTAAGTTCTTTAGATCAAGGCTAGCACTTTACCACTTGAGCCACAGTACCCCTTCCAGTTTTCTGGTGTTTAATTGGAGGCAAGAGTGTCACTGATTTCCTGCAAGGGCTAGCATTGAACTACCATCTTCTGATCTCAGCTCTTGCATAGCTAGGATTACCGGCATGAACCACTGGCTCCCAGCTAAAATGTTACTTATTTTTAAGTTCTATGATTTAGTTGAGGGAGTAGCATGAGTATGTAGAAAGGAAACTTTCAAGTCATCTCTCTAAATAATTTCAGAGTTTCATTTTCATAATATTTATTGCAGTGATTAATAACAGAAGCTCTCAAAGTAACAGAATGATCCTTCATTTTCTCCTTCCCAGAGGTATGATTAGAAGATGAGTGAAATCTAAGTATAAAGCAATATGTACTTGAAATTATAAAAAAAAAATTGATGACCCATAAAGAGCCATATTACAGATAAAGAAAAGAATGTCATACAAGTATACTTACTGGCAGGCTTTTTCATCTGAAAAAAATATCATAAAAAAGCTGAAGGGGATCAGCAACCATTTAACTGTGATATTGCATTGGAGACTATAAGACATGAATATATTCATTAAATAATTATCTAGGAAAGGTATCTGTTCACTATATTTATTCATTGTAAATTTTATTTTATTTACATGTCACTTAATATATAAATACATACAAGTGTGAATATATATGTATGTATATATATATATATATATGTATATATATATATATATATATCAGCAATATCTGTCCAGTGAACTGTATGGTTAGGTAATTTCATCATGTCAAGTTCATCAAAAGGATGGACTTCCATAAACCTTAACAATCCTGCAATACCACTGCACATGCAAACTTAAGTGTTCACAATTTTAAGCCAGACCTGTGTTTTACCAAAGCTTTGTATATAGTGTGTTATTTTTTTTCATTTAGGCTTGACAAAAATGTGTTTGCCCTAGAAATAAATGATGGCATTATAACTACAATAAGTTAGTGTAAATCTTTACATTGAACACATGTTCAGTATGAGTTGTTCTTTCTTTCCTTTTCTTATTTTATCTTTAGGAAATTGATTTCAGTTGTGATGTACTGTTTGCCAGACAAGTACTCCACCACTGGAGTCATTCCACCAAGGCTTTCTTGTTTAAGTTACTTTACTCATAGAGTAACAATTTTTGCACCCAGCCCCAAAAGCAGGGACCATGATTTCATTCCAATATACCTACCTAGTATGTTGATATGTGTGATACTTTCCTTCCTAGACTGATTCAGAACTGTGATCCTCTCAAATTTCTACCACTTTAGTTAATAGTGTGTGCTCCAGTTCTGCCTACCTCTAGAAGATATGACAGAAATAAATGATTACAGGTAATTTGAGTGAATCATTGGCTCATAGGTGATTTGATATTAAAATGTAGGGTAAGTTTGAAAGTATATTCACAGTAGTCAGATATTTTGCTAAGTAAATTTTGCTTCACATTAAAAAACATCTCGACCAGAATTCAGGACTTATTTTGCTGTCCGTCAACTTGTATGTCATTTGGGAAAATAAACTTAATGTCTTCCATGCGTGGTAAAGATCTTTGTATGGTCTGATGTGCTGGTTCACATCTATAATCATGGTTAGCAATCAGAAATAAATAGATCACAATTTGAACATAGCCTAACCAAAAATTTAGGAAGTCTCAATCTCAACAAACTAGTGGATCATGTTGAATCATGCCATTAATCTCAACACCACAAGGGGCTAAGTCTCTGCCCAGTACCTGTTTCACTTAGGTAACTGGCTTACTTGGAGGCAGTCACCTCTCCTGATGCAGAAACTGGGCTGAGATTTAGCCAAGAGGAGGGAGGATTCTCCACCCCCTTTCCAGGGTGGACCACCAGAATGCAGTGAATGTGCTTGCTTTCCTCCTCCAAAGGGCTTGAGGTGACATGCTGCTAAGTGCTCATTATTTGATTCCAGTGACCTATGATAGAGGTGTAAGGTAACAGTAAATTAAATTTCACATTTGCCAATTGAGCTGTTCTTCACAGCCTGTGAGTTCAACTCACCAAGTGTCCATTTTTTGAGAGTTGAGAATACTGAGGTAGGGGAGAGAGGGAGATTGAGTGAAAGAGAGGAGAGATAGAGAGAGAGAGGGAGAGAGAACAGAATGGAAGGGAGGAAGGAAGGAAGGAAGGAAGGAAGGAAGGAAGGAAGGAAGGAAGGAAGGAAGGAAGGAAGGAGGAAGGATGGAAGGAAAGAAAGAAAGAAAGGAAGGAAGGAAGAAGGAAGGAAGGAATGAAAGAAAGAAAGAGAGAAAGAAAGAAAAAAAGAAAAAAGAATGATAATGATTGAGAATGAACAGTTTGGAGTCAGGAGTTACATGGCAGAGGTGCTACCTGTATTTGGTATTAGGTCTGCCTAAGCCATGCAGACCCTATTTAGACACTTCCCCTCTTCTTGGCTAAGTTTCCATCCTTTTTGTGTTACCTAGGTATCTGGCATGCCTGGAGGCAGACACCTCCCCTTCCTGCTAAGTCACAACCTGGTCAGCCTCTGGTCACACTTTCCATTTGACCAGAGGAGATTCCCAGACCCTGAGGTCACATCCAGTGTGGCCAGAATTTTACCCCACCAGGTCATATCTCATCTGGTCGTTGGCCTAGATATGTCCTGGCCCGAGGTTGGTTCAACCCCCTTTTTTCACATGCCTCTCCATCATATATGGCATTGCCAGCAGTTCTGTAAATAAACTACTTTACCTGACTGAATACCATGTGGTGTTCTCTTCATTGGTTACCTAATGAAACTTACCTAATTAATATACCTTACACTTCAGAGTTTCTAGTTATGAATTCATGGATATTTTTCTGACACATGTGAGATCAGTATCTACATATGTACTAACTCATCATTTAACAATATAATTCTGCCTGGAAACTTTTTTTAATATTTTAATTTTGAAAATAATGTACAGAGAATTTGCAATTACATTTGCAAGATAATGAGTACATGTCTTATTAAGCATTGGTGCCTCTTCCTTTCTTTCCCTTTTTCATCCCTTTCCATCTCCCACTTCCTCCTCCAAAGTTGTAAAGTTCGTTTTTTGACATGATGTGTTATATATCTCATTGTTGCTATGGATCCACCTGTATCCCTATTTATATAATTTGTTTTTTCCCTTCCCCTCCACAAAGACTACCAACATCTGAATTTTTAATTGCAGCCTAATTAAACTTAAAGTCTATTTTGTTTGCTTTGCTTTGTGTTGTTTTTAGCTTAAAGTAATTTGGTAGGACAATCTGAAAAGATATGTGTGTTCATATTTTCTTTTTCTTTTTTTTTTTTTTTGGGTCCGGTTGTGGGGCCTGAACTCTCGGCATGGGCGCTGTCCCTCAACTCTTCAGCTCAAGGCTAGCACTCTACCACTTGAGCCACAGTGCCACTTCCGGCTTTTTTCTTTTTGCTTATGTGGTGCTGAGGAATCGAACCCAGGGCCTCATGCATGCAAGGCAAGTGTTCTACCACTAAGCCATCTTCCCAGCCCCTGTGTTCATATTTTCTAATCACCCTGGGCCTACAACCTGTGTGCTACCAGGTCAGATGATGGGACTTTGAAATACTAGAAAGCAGACGCACATCATAAGGTCCATGGCTTTGGGATTTCTCAGATTCTTTTTTAAATGTAATTGTTACTAATGTGTGTATAGTGAGTTTACCATATCACACTTCATGTAATGTGTACATTTGCCTTATAGACAATGCCATCCTTTCCTGAGCTTTCTCCCAGTTTTTGTTTGTCTTGTTGTAATTTGTTTTTGTTTTTTTGCCTAACCATCAGCTTCAACTGAGGATTGGTTCCTGCAGCTGAGTTTTTGTAATCAAGGCTATTCTACCTCTGGAGTCCCAGCTCCATTTATGGCTTTTTGGTTGTTAATTGGAGAGAAGAGTCACAGATTTTCTCACTCCTGCTGTCTTTGAACTGTGATCATCAGCCTCCTGAGTACCTAGGGTTATAGGCCTGAGTCCCCAGTGTCCAGCAACTAACGTGTTGGTTTCATGCTTCCCTGGTTGTGTTACAATTTTCCTCGACTCTTGGCACTAATACTACATATTGCCTGGCTCAAATCTGAATTGGTGGAACATGCTTGTATTTTAAGGAAGGCAAGAATAGGAAACTATAGGCCATAGGGACATATAAGCTCATCAAATCATTTGGAACATGGCATAAAGACAAGTAAATTTATTGCTAGTTGACTGTGTCCTGTCTTTACTGTTAATTTTGCATGGCCTGTGAATGATGTTGGATACATCCAAATGGCCATTGGCAGAAATAAGGTTTCTCATCCTGTTCTAAAACAAAACAAAATCCACCAAAAAATATTACGTATGAGTCCAACAATTTCCTCGAATTAGAGACCAATCTGCCCTAGTTTATGAAAAAACATGTCCTTTATTCAAGTGCTGCTACTTTTTCTAACTAAAAATATAATGAAATCTGTAGTAGTCTGTAGAATTATATACCACTGCTGTCATTTTAATTTACAAGAAATTCAGACTTTAAAATGTTTATTTATTTATTTTTTGACAGTTGTGGGGCTTAGACTCAGGGCCTGGGCACTGTCCTTGAGACTCTGTGCTCAAGTTAGTTAGCATTCTACCAATTGAGCCACAGAGTCACTTCTGTTTTTGAGTTTTTAATTGGAGATAACAGTCTTATGGGAACTTTTATTCCTGGGCTGTCTTTGAACTGCGATCCTCAGTTCTCAGCCTCATGACTAGCTGGGATTACAGGCATGAGAGACTGGCACCTGGCTTCAAATAGTCATTTTTAAAATGAACTTCTTGGTGCCTCTGGCTCACATATATAATCCTAGCTATAGTTAGGATTACAGTTTTGAGAAACAAACACTAGGTAAGTGTTGTTCATGATGATTTGTATTGCCATGTTTTAATATTGTTTGTTTCTTATACGACAATGCTATTATTTTTATTTTCACCTAGGTGGGGGTGATAAGTGCTAGCCAGTGTTGAACTTTCTTTGGTTGAGATGGAGTCATGTGGACGATCTTTCCTAGAATGGCATGGAATTGAATCCTCCTGCTCTCAGCTCCCCATGGGCCTGTGATTATACAAGTATTCCATGACGCATAGCCAGTGCTTGGGGAGCATTGCAGGTAACTCTACACTGTTCTGGAACTGATGTCCCAAATACCTAGCTTTACAGGCAAAACAATGTTGTATTCCATTTCACTTTGAATAGCTTATGTATATATTTAGGGAGTACAATGATAACACACTACATGTTAAATATATAAAATAGTCAATAAAATTAGCACGTTTATCTCCTAAAACATTCAAGCTAATGTATTTTGTTAACTTCCTGACTCTGCTGGCTATTTTGGAATGCACCATAAACACAAATACACTGACAATGTGCAGAATATTGGAAGTTGATAGAGATAGAGACAAGTTAGACTATGTGTAGTAAATATATATTTATCTATTGCTCCTCTGAAGAATATGATCATATATTTACCATGACAATATCACCATATATTCACCATGACAATAATTTTCCTGCAGTGTAGAATTTTCCATTTCATAATCTGCTGTCTTCATCTTTTTACATTATAAGTGTGAATGTTTTCCTGTTTATTATAATGTTTTGAAATTATTATATGATGGAATTAAAAATTTGTAGAGTCTACTGAAATTATCTCATTTTGTTTGGATTTGTGATGCTAAATCATTAAGACCATGGTCTCCTGAAATTTATTCTAACACACTATATCACTAAATTATAACTACTTACATCTTATTATTGTATTTTTATATAGGGTTCTACTGTTGCTGTTTTATGATATAGAATGTTGTAAAGCTAGACTAAAACTTGCAACCCCACTGCCTTCAGTATCATTGTTTTATCACCAGGTTATGAGGCTGATAAGTATAACTCTAACTAATCAAGAGTTTTTGATTTAGTTCAGACAGCCTAAGCATGAAATTTTATGAGTCTCACGTCTCCAGTTCACTACAGAATGCTTGCAGTGGAACTGCGGCACAATTGGTAGATCACTACAGCCACCAGAAAGATACTCAGGCTTGTCATATAGCCTCTGAATTCAGGACCTAAAACACAGATATGCACAACACATCCTCACACACATACACACACACTCCAACACACATGTACACACAGAGATTCGCTGGCCATGTTGTATCTTAAATTCTTATCCAGAGATTGGGCAACAGCCCACTCATTTGTGAAGGTTTTTTCCTGATTATTTTGAAGGAGGAGGATAGTTCATGGGACAAAGATGACAAGACTTTAGTGAGGAATTCTTTATAAATGACTAGCTTATAAAAAAAACGAGCACAGTTTTTATATTTAAAGCTTACATTCCTTCCACTATAGCATTATTCTATAATAATCATTGAATTATGAGAAGACAATGCAGCACTTCTTCCCTCCTCCCCTTCCCCTCTGTCATAAAATATGACAAAAGTATCAACAATACTCTCTTATCTTACAAGAATGTACATCTATAAAAATGTCTGACAATATGTGTAAGGTTTATTTTTCAATACTTGTATGATTTTCCCACCTCTAAGTACTTACTTTTTTTCCACATGACAGCACACTGGGGCTTCAAGGGCAAACAAGATTAGGAAACAAAAACCTAACAAAGTTCTAGGATGTAGATGTCAAAAATAGATGCAAGAAGTACATGGCAGGCTGAGAGGGCACTGAGAAGCAAAATGATTTCTGCAGGATGAGAGGAATAGTGACAAATAAGGCATGGATCTGATGTAGGAAGTGTTCCTTGAGGTTGAGAGCATGCTGATTCCCAGGCCTCGCTGAGGATGTTGGGATTTGACAATGTTCACATGTGTATAGAGTGATGTGGGAGGGGAGATTTCAGGCTCCAGTATGTCTTTGGGATGGTCTTATGTGAGCAAGCAGCTTAGATCATTGGGCTCTGAGAGATGACACTCTCTACCTCAAAATGGAATAGAATATGGAACTCTGAGAGCCAGGAAACTGTAACTGACAGTTAGCTGAAGCCAGCTCAAGTGGCCTGTAGCTCAGGAAGAAGAAAGATGTTCCTGTGTAGTTTTCAAAGTTCAAGAGACTCAGGTCTCAGGCATGAGAAGTGTGAGTGTCTCACTCAATGCTGCAGACATTGGATCAGTGCCAAAACACGAATCCATATTCTCAGGCCTTTTTATAAGTAGAAACCAGGGAAATCACAAGGTAACTCAGGCCAGGTATAACTATGACAGGAAACCTATTTAATCTCATCCTATCCCACAGTAAAACCTTCTTCTTGTGTGCTTTTATATGTGTATACTGAGACAATATTTACTGTGTACTTTTCAATCCACTCTATTACTCATTTTAAAGTGTACTCTCGGGGCTGGGAAGGTGGCTCAGTTGTAGAGCGCTTGCCTTGCATGCATGAGGCCCTGGGTTCGATTCCTCAACACCACATAAGCAAAAAGAAAAAAGCTGGAAGTGGCGCTGTGGCTCAAGTGGTAGAGCGCTAGCCTTGAGCTGAAGAGCTGAGGGACAGTGCCCAGGCCCAGAGTTCAGGCCCCACGACCGGACCCAAAAAATAAAAAATAAAAAATAAAGTGTACTCTCAATTCCATGTTTCAAAAATCCATTCTTTTTACCACTTCAGTGTGACAATGAGTCAGTCCAAACCCTGAATGTACCTTGTAATATAGGGAGCTTGGACTCAGCCTAGTTGGATATGCTGGTAATGGACCTGGTCGCTGTCTACCAGAAAGGTGATCTTTTCTATGTTGGAAACATCCTTCCCCAATATAGAGGAGGAGACAATGGAGCAGTTGGTGGATATTGTTTAAAAAGTGAGTGTTCCTCTTTCAAACAGGGATGATGAGACACCCTGGCAGATTATTGGAATACTTGGTAGTCTCTGAGATTATTTCACTGGAGTCTGATCACAGGAGCTTGTCTTGAGACAAAGAAGTTCACTCCCCACCTAACTCCTTAGGACTGGGCTGCCAGAACATTTCATTTGCATCAGAAGCTAGTGGAGCCTTAGCAGTTTCCTTGCTGAGAGACTAGGATTAAAGGAATGAGCCAGTAGCACCCAACGCCCACCCTCACCTAGGAAACCATTATCTTGGAGGCCTTTGAAGGAACATACACAGAAGAAAGAATGCAACTTGAGCTTGAATTCGGGGACTGAGTGCTGTCCTGATTGTAGCACTCTATAATTTGATCCCCAGGTCCAGGTCTGGCCTTTGGCTGGTTAATTGAAGTATCTTTTGAATTTTACAAATTAGACTGTGTTCAAACTGTGATCGTCAGATCTCACACTCCTGGTTAGTAGGATTAGAGGCATGAGCCATTGTGCATTTATTTGGACAGATGCATATATGCATCCTCACACTGTTGCCTTGAAATTGTGTAGACATATCTCCACTTTTTGTCTGTCATGTTTACATTACTCTGTGGGACTTATCCAGTCCCATGTGTGTCCTGTTAGTTCAGAACAAGGAGAAGCACAGAGTTATTCTCCTTCTCTCCTCCCATTGGTACAGATTCTTCTACTGTAACTGTGAGGAAGATGAACAAGATGAAGAAGAAAGTGGACGTTGGGACAGAGTTCTGTCTTGAAAAATGGGTATCTTTGAGGTTTCTGATTCAAAGTCAATATTCTTCTTTGCACATCAGTTGTGATTTTCACCAGGAGGTTGAGGCTTAGCACCTCAGTGGATAGCAGATTACACATTGTGGATGTGGTTGTTTTTTTGGACTCTCATGGATGACAAGGAGGTCTGTGTACAACAAGTCAGATTCAGTGGGGAAACAAATTTCTCCTCCTATCACGGGGAGAATTTTAGAGTATTGTATTTGAGAAATTGTGAGGAGCATCCTGCTTGCAGGAGTCTCTTGCCACTCCCAAAATGCATGTCCCGCCAGAAAAATGCTATAGGCTCAGGATGTGGAGGGCGGGCTCTCATTTTCCTTGTCTGCCCACAGCATGGTTTGTACCATTTTTCCTTTGTGGATGGACTTCTACCATGATGATTTCTATGAGCACAAGTACCATGACACCATGAAAGAACTTACACAGTATGTCAAGCTCAACATGTCCTCTTCAGACTTGCTCTTCTGCTCACATTTTCTTCTGGAGCAGCTGGAGGAACGCATGATCCTTGAGACCAAGAAAAAGAGGAAGAAGTCCTTGTTTAGATGCCTCAGATCTGGTGAGTACAGAAGAACCTAGGTCTCTAGGTCTGTGCCTCATTGGCCAAGAGCACTTAGTACGCCCCAGCTTGGCAAAATGTCCTTTTATTGATATTCGTTGCCAGGTAATATTTGTTCTCCTTTTGAAAGAACTTGGAAGTAATCACTCATTAGAAACACCCTACCTTCTCATCAATGTTGTCCAAACTCAAGTTCTACCCCTTCCCCAATTAGATCCTCAAGAAAGTTTAGTCACACCTTAACTTCTATAGTTTTAAGACTCCTGAACCTATTTCCATGCTCAGGTTTGCATCACCGTAGAACAACTCCTGCAGAACTCCAGATAAAGAACCCATCAGTGATGTCATCTATGGTGACTGATAGAGATGGGAAGCCATCACTAATCTCCAGAAAGCACGTGAACATAATCGGCTTTTTTAATTTGTGGAAAGGCCTAAGCAAGTTTTGAGTCTTGTGGACATCTCACTTGTTCTGAACACCACATGTGATGATGCAGGTGCACCTGCACATACAACCAAGGAAAAAGATGATTCAGAATGTCTCCCATTGATATTCACAATCCACCAAGATCAGCGCCAAACCAGTCAAAAAGACTCATCTTGTTGTACAGGGTAAATGTGTGCTAATGGAAAATGCCCCCGGTCTATGTTCAGGAAAATCAATAAAAGAGGTACAAACTCTAGATTCAGTTGAGGAAAGAGAATCTTTGCTCACAGAATACCAAGACCAATCTGTCCCCTGCAGGGAATCCAAGTTCCAATTAAGAAATTAGAATCTGTCCCTCCCTGGACTCAGGAAGAAAATCCTGTCTTTAATGAGGAAGTAAATCCCTTTGAGGACTCAGAAGAATTCCTGCCTGAAGGCAACTTAGAGGCCAATCCAGATTTAGAGATTCCATTCCCCCTTCCTGGAAAAATCTTTATTTTTCATTTTGTTCTGATTGTTGTAAAGTGTTAATTCTATTTATTTTTCTAACTTTATTAAAATGTCAATGTTTTTGATATATTGTAGATTCATGAATCCTAAATATGTTTCTTTTTAAGCCTACAGTCTGAAGCATCGTGCATATGTGTGCCATTGGGGGGTAAACATAGAGTGACAGGGGGCTGCACAAGAGAGCCTACTGTGTATAAAGGGAACTGTTAAGTGTAGAGGAAGCGGCAAAGGAGACAGGCCATGCTTGGCTGGGGTGATAAAGTGGTTAGAAAAGGTCTTGGACAGCAGATAAGATGTCCTAGAAAGCTATTCTGTCAATTGGGACAAATGACACAATACTTATAGTGGTATGTGGGACACTCTTCCAACAGTGAGTTCAAATCTGTATACATTTTCTTTGTGCGTTGGGTAAATATGGAAGAAAAATTTGGCTCCAATAATATAAAAATCTACTTACGGTTGATATTTGACAAAATATATAGGAAATATGTATACTGGAAAGTAAAAACCATCATCAATAGAAGAAAGAAGGCTTACACAGATGAACAAACACAAAATCAGGAAGGAAAATAGCACAATTAAATCAGTTGTATGTAAATACGTGTTATATTCTTGATATTATATATAGTATATTATATAATATATACAATTGAATATGATTTTTCAAACTACAAAGGCATTTAAATTTTTAGTCTTGAGTAATTATTTCACAAAATATTAGTGTAAAATATTTTTCGGGAAATACAGCTATAATTTGATTATAATTATATGATTATATGAATATATATTTGTGTGTTTCTAGGTCTAACACTGATTATAAATAGATGAATAAACATCTAAATATATTTGTATATATCTGTCTATGAAGTGAATATAATGAAACTGACTACACTATGTATAAAAATGCAGCTATGAGTTGAGTCGATGAGACTCAGGCCTGTAATCCTAGTGATGTGGGAAGCTGGGTTCTGAGTTTTAGCCTCTCTTACCCCCAAGGCCTTAGATTTTCAGAGGAGGCCTGGGCCCTTCAGTGAAGCAAAGAGACACATATGCAGTGAGATCACACTCCCCAAACCCAGAGGAAAGTCAGTAGAAATCAGGACAAGCCTCTTATGACACTACTCAGTTTCTGTACCAAGATGGCCATCTGTAGAACATCAGATAGAAAGTATGCATTCCCTCCAAAAGGGTCTAAAAAGAGCCTTCTGAACTATAATCTCTGACTATACTGAATTAAATATTATTTCCCTTCCCAAGCTGCAAACACAAAGAAATATGGCAAGGACTCAAGAGAGATGGACAAAGACTCACAAATACATAAAATTATGTACTCTTTTTCAGTAATTCAATGATCAATCACCAAAGCATGTCTTGAATTTTTCTTTTTTTTTTTAAAGGAAATGGAAACATACTCTGAATGTATCAGGAACTGAGTGACAGTTTTGTTGTTGAATTGTTGAATGCACTCCTGGGCAAAGGAGACACATATATGGAAGAAATTATGTGGGGGTGAATGTCCTCACACAGCTTCACAAAATAATGGCTATAACTTCTATGATGTCACAGCCACCTTTGCCATAGGAACAAATAGGTTTCAGGCACCTGTTTTGCCCTGAAGTGGACTCAACAACACCAACAGGCACAAAGAATAAGAGGGAATGACAACTAGCCACCAGAATTCAGCTTGAAGAGCTGTTATGAAGCTAGGATAAATTGAGCTGGGGAAGGCTGATCTCCATGTAAGACTCCTGAACACTAAGGATTAGGCACTATTATAGATACTGGAGAAACAGAAGTGAATGTGGCTCTCTCCTCACCAATTTCATGCTGAAACGAAAACCAGAAATCATAATGATAATTCCTATGAATCAGAGACATGACATTAGTGATTTTGTAGCAACAACTTCATAGTGAGGATGGGAGGAGACAACCCTGAACAAGAGATAGTTGATATGAGAGCCATCATCCAGGCAATTATCTAGGAGCAGGTACTACAGGCAGTAAAAACAGCAAGTACATCCCCCATTGAGGGGGATGGACCTGACTTGCTTCAGAAAAGGAAAAGAGCACTGACATGCTTGCTTGTGAAGTAATAATGGAAATGAACAATGAAGAAAAAAGAGGTCAGAAATGAAGATAAGAATAAATTAGATAGATATGGGATACTGTGGATTACAAGAAGAAAAGTTCTGATTTTAGTATAAAACTGACATGACCCACTGGAACCAATATGCTAAAAAAGCAGTCAGACACATCTGATTCACTGAAAGAATACTTCTAAAATGTGATTCTAGCTGGGCTCTGGTGGCTTACAATTGGAATCCTACTTACTCAGGAGGCTGATATCTGAGGATGGGTTTTAAGGAAGCCCAAAAAGGAAATTTGTTAAGACATGTCCAATTAAACAACAAAAATATGGATATGAAGCTGTGGTTCAACTGTAAGATCACTAGACTTGAGGAAAAAACTAAGAAACAGCACCCAGGCCTTAGGTCCAAATCCCAGGACGTCAAAAACAAAGAAGCCAACAAATAAAATTTGGTGCTCAGTTAGCACTCTAGTTCAATGTATTGGTATGAGTCTTGGAAATTATATCCTTAGCATTTGCTAAGCATTTGCTCTCCCCGGATATTTTGCTTCATTACCTACTTTCAAACCCCTGGCAGCACCAATGTCTCCTCCCAGTTAGCATAGCAGTCAACCATTGGAAATTTGAAGATATATTTTATTAATCATAAGAATTCTGATCATCTTTCCACATACATCAAATGAGTAATAGCTACATTCCACTATTCTGGATGTTTATAATCCTCCTTTGAGTTAATAAGCATTAAAGCATAAAAATTCTAGAGTGGTTATCAAATTAATTCAATAGTCATCATTCTTCCACCCAATCTTGTAACATATGTTTACAAAAAGAGAGATTATTTGAAAGTGTGTACATGATACCTTCTATCTCTAATAATCTCAAGGAATAGGGTTTTACAGAAACATCCTGTTTTGCCAAAGGAAAGGATAAGAGATTTAAATAAACGACCTAACATCTCAGAAGGAAAATGCTATTGGCTTTAGAACAATTTCATTTGTCTAGAACTGTGGAAATCAGTTTCAGAAATGCCAGAGACAAAGGGTATGATTCAAATCACATTATCATGAGATACAAGTAGTCTGTCTAGATCAACCTTCCAGGAAAATAATCAATGAATGGAAAGCAATGTTTCTAAAACAAGCCGGTTAGTAGTGGTTCATGCTTGTTACCCTAGCTAGTTAGAAGTCTAAGATGAATGGATCCCAAGTCAAAGCTTGGCCAGGAAAAACCTTCCTGTCTGCAACCAGCAGAAAGGAAACATTAGCTCTGTTCCTGAAGCCCAGATGGACGGTCTCTGACAACAAACATCCAGACACACCTATTTGAAATATTATCAAATACATTCACATAATATCTCCTGCTTGGGAGATAATTGCCGCAGACCGGCTCTGTCGGGACGACGGAGGACACCTAGTGGAGGAACTGGAATAGGTGGGGAGATGGCAAACAGACAACTCACACAAAAGAGGAGTGGATGCTGAGTGCGATTTAATGCAGAGGATAACAAACTTTTATAGCAAAAGTCTCCATAAGAAAGGGCAAAAGGTTACACATTCTTGCTGCAGGGCTTCATTCTTGGGTGGTCACCAGCTGGTCGCCTGATAGGCACTTGTTTATGGCTTTACCTCTATTTTTAAGAAATACAATGGGTTTCGATGTTTGTCACCAATTAACCACTACTTTTTTCTATAGAGGCCTTAACTGTCCCATTAAGATCTTTCCTGTTCCTTCTTTAATAGTAAGCACCACGGAGGTCTAGATCTAGCAAGTCTCTTAGTAAATGAAAGAGAGTAACAGGAAGTTCTTTCTCCTAAGTAGTTATCTCAGCAATTGCCATACATTCTTTCTGTTCTAGCCACACCTACAGCTTCTTGCAAATCTCTTACAAACAATTCCCTCTCCTGAAGTGACGTCATGAAACCCCCAATACTTTTATATTTACTTATGATTTGTCTACTAGCCTCCATAAAATGGGCTTTCAGGGTAGCACTTAACTCTGGTGAGTTAGTCATATTTTTAAGACACTCATCAGATGTTGGAGTCGTCAACACTTTTAAGAAAGAGCTTTAAATAAGGGAACGTTGAGCATGAGTAAGTACAATGAGCAGCAGAAACAGTAAAAGATTAATAGGCACTCTTGTACAGTGAAGAAAAGAAAAGCAGGGACAGAAACACATCTTTCCCAGGGGTTTGCCAGCCTTTCCAGGAGGTAGGCCTCTTTGAAGCCCTATTCTCTGAGGTAGACTTCGGTGAAGTCCCATTCTCAGGTCTGAAAGCAGGTTTCCCATGCTAAGCAGACTCCACTGGAGTAGGCGTGGCAGATAATGTTTAAAAGATGTATCCAAGACAGTTCAAAAAGGCATTTAAAAAAGGCAGAGTGAAATTGGAAATATGTACTCACTGACTGAAATGTAAGTTACTGCCAGAATGATGTTAATGGGGCTAGAGGCCTTTGGTAACTTATCCACTCAATCATCTTTCCTAACATCTTTTCAGCCTGAACAGTGAGACTTTTGAATGCAAGGAATGTGTGTGAGCATATAGCTTGTAAATGTAATAATGAAAAGCTAGGCATTGGAAGCTCAGGCCTAGCAACACTAGCTACTTAGAAACCTGAGATAGGAGGAACTCAGTTCAAAGCCAACTGAGCAAAAAAGACTCTTACCTCCATTTAAACAGTAAATACAGAAAGCTGAGCTGTGCTTCAAATGGTAGAGTGTTAGCATCGCATATAAAAGCTAAGCAACAGTACCAAGGTCCTGAATTCAATCCCAGTACTGCCTCTAGTACACAAAATAATCATGATTACACCACAGTATATGCACATGTTGACAAGGGATGTAGATGAATGGGATGATGACATCAATTACCTCACCTTTAGTCTCAAGCATTCTGTACAGTGTAGCCCAGTCTGTGAAAAGCCATAGGTGAAATCTTTCCTCAAAATCACCAGATATATCCTCATTTCCCTCTGCACATTTATATTACGTATACACACATATAAGGGCTATGTTTTCTAACTAATTTTCTTTTTTATTGTGAAAATACTGTACAGAGAAATGCATAATCTTACACACATGCTTCAGAATTATGTGCCCTTGTTTAGGTTTCATAGGGAGCACAATATATCCAGCCTCTGGATCATTCTTGTAATCTTAGCTGTTCACAAAGATGGTATCTCAGGATCACAGTTTGATGCCAACCCAAGCTAATAAACCCTCAAATTCTGGGGCTGGGAAGGTGGCTCAGTGGTAGAGTGTTTGCCTTGCATTCCTGAGGCCCTGCGTTCGATTCCTCAGCACCACATAAGCAAAAAGAAAAAAGCCGGAAGTGGCGCTGTGTCCCAAGTGATAGAGCGCTAGCCTTGAGCTGAAGAGCTGAGGGACAGTGCCCAGACCCAGAGTTCAGGCCCCACGACCGGACCAAAAAAAATCCTCAAATTCTTATTTTCAATTCAGTAGAAAAAGCCAGAAGTGGAGATGTGGTTCGAGGGGCACAGTGACAGCATTGAGTAAAGCAATCTAAGCAAGAGCTCCAGACCCTCAGTTCAAGCCTGAGTACTGGCCCACTAGTACTTCAAAAGCCAACCTCCCCCCAAACACCAAACCAAAAATATGTCAAAATAGTTTGTAACTTGTGAATCAAAATCCAATGAGGCAACATAGTTAGTAGTTTGTTGAAGAGTTGGCGGGGAAACCCCAAATTCAACATGTGTTCAAATGACATAATGAACAAGCAACCAAGTAAAATTTTTGAGAAAAGAAACTTCCTTAGTATTCACTGGGACTCCTGACAGAGACTTTTTTCTACGCTTTTTGAAAATTAGTGTTTTTCTCAGAAAGGTAAATAGTGTAAACCTTTACTGTAAGTTATAGGAGTCACTGGAAGCTCCAAGTGAAGTGAATGTACAACAAAAAGCATACAATATTACAAGTTTCTATGCCTCTGTTGAGACACTAGAAACTTGTTATAGTGTGGCCTCTCGGAAACAGAAGGGGGATGCTCAGCATCACTGGTCCTAAAAGAAATGCAAATCAAAACCAAAACCACATTTAGATCCCACTCACCCCAGTTAGAATGACCATTATCAAGGAAACAAATAATAACAGATGCTGGGGTGGATATGCCTAAATGAGTACCCTACTACACTGATGGTAGGAATGTAAGCTGGTTCAACCACTCTGGAAGGTAGTATGGAGGCTCCTAAAAAGACTAAACATAGAACTCCCTTAAGATCCAGCAATCCCACTCCTCACAGTTATCCAAATGATCTCAAACTAGGGCACAATAAGCCACCAGAACAACTATGTTCATTGCAGCATTGTTTACCATAGCTAAGATATGGAGCCAACCCAGTTGCCCCTCCATAGACAAATGGATCAAGAAAATATGGTATATTTACAGAATGGAATTTTATGCTTCTATCAGAAAGAATGGCATCATCCCTTTTGTAAGAAAATGAAAAGACTTGAAAGAAATCATACTAAGTTAATCAAGCCAGGCCCAAAGAAACATGAGATCTATGATTTCCCTCACTTGCAATGATTAGCATTAGCCTATTACTCCTGAAAGTGGATCATAGTAGCACAGGAGTTATGAATATATACATGACCATACAAAATGATGCTAATTGAAATGAATGCCAATACATAGAAACGCAGGTCTTTTTTTGTTTAGTTGTCAAACTTGATGTAACCAATGTACTTCAGATAGTTCATTCTTCTTACTTTATGTTATTTTTCTTCTCCTATTGGTTTTATCCGTGGCAATTCCCATCTGTGATTCTAGTACCCTGCATTCTGTATATTAATTTATCTGATTGGGGGAAGGGAAGGGAAATAACAAAATGCTGAACGAAGTTTAAATGGTGATGCATTGCAACAATGATACTCAGCACACTATGTTGGAAATTAAATTTACAACGGGTGGGGGATTGGAGGGAAGGGACAGAAGGAGATAAACACTGGAATGGATAACAATGTTCAATGAGAAATGTAACTTACTCATGTAAATGTAACCCCTCTATACAGCATCTTTATAATAAAATAGATTTTTAAAATTATAAAAATTAAATTTTTTTTCATAAAATCTCAAGCTGATACCATCGGAACTTCTGAGTTCATGTCAAAGAGGTTTTCAGGACTTTCAAGAACCTAGTACTAAGTACATATAACCACAATTAAGAGATAATGAGAACAGTAGCGCTTTTTATTTTGATAGATGAATAAAGGAAAATTTGTTTTTGTTTCTGTTAACATAGGATATGCTTTGCTATCTGCGCTGTTCCCAAGTCAGACTAATCTCTTGTCCTTAACTTTCTTTGGTATGTATAACTTGGACATGTAATCTGAGATAGAAGAGGTATTCTTTGTTCAATTTGGAGGCACTCCTCCCTGGTCAAGAAGTTAAACTGTAAGACCCTTCACACTTGCTGTGGTTTCTCTTGCACAGCTTACTGAGGAACTTAGGAGTTTGACAGAATGACTGCTAATTAAGTGCCTCTTACTAATAATTATTATTGGTAGAATCTGAAAACATATTTGGGTAATAAATAGAATAGAAAAAGGTTAAGTTTGCTATTTTATATCACTACATTTCTTTTTGTCTAAGTGAAGCCAGACTTACCCTAAGGTCCTAGAAAAAGCAAAATGGCTTATAGAGCTCAGATCATTTCCTTCCACAGAAGATGACAGCAACAGAAGATATATAGGTCCACAAGAGGCACAAGGAAGTGAGAGTTTGATGTCTCCTTAAATCTTAGGGCTGAATGCTCAATGAGGAACCCTTATGGACTGATGACAACTTAAGGACATAACATTTCCTGTGTCGTTCCATCTTAGAAAGCTGTCACCAGTCTCCCATCACACTGTAGGTGCCACGCCTGACTGGTGACCTTGGCTGTGTCCTGAGAAGGTCCAGCAAGGCTCTGTAATGTTCACTGGAGTGTCAGGATTACACTCTAATAGGACATACAGGAATGTGGTAATAAGGCCTGAGTCAGGGTTTTGTCAGATCTAGATGATTTTAACAGTCACTACTGTCTTCTGGCTAAGAATGTGGATATATTATCAGGGTCCTGCACACAAATCTATCACAAGTGTTAGTTTGCACTTGTTGTCTTATGAAAGACAACAAAAGGCCATTAATGCCCTCTGACATATTCTCATCAATATTTAGTAGGTTAAAAGCTATATAAAATCAAGTTCATCATGAGGAAAAAACCCAGACAAAAACCAAAACTGTTTTTCTGTACATATCATATGTGACAAAGTATTAAAAGTTAATGAAGCTGGGAAAGTTAAATGGATTTCTTTTTTACCATGGTTGCAACTTTTACATTTCTACTACTTAACAAAAAGAAGGAAGGCCAATCACGGCCAGTGGCTCACATTTGTAACTCTAGCTCTTTGTGAAGCTGAGATCTGAGGAAAGTGGATTATAGCTAGACCAGGTTAGAAAAATCTGTGAAATTTTGATCTCCAATTAACCATTCAAAGTCAAGAAGTGAAGGTTGGTTCAAGTCGTAAAGGGCTACCTTTGAGTTAAAAAACTAAAGGTCAGCTCCCTGAGTTCAAGCTCCATTTTTCACACACACACACACACACACACAAACACACACACACACACACACACACACACACACTTACCCTTGAATAAAAAAGCTAAAAGTCAACTCCCTGATTTCAAGCCCAAGTATTTACACACACACACACACACACACACACACACACACACACAAAAATACACACACACAAACACACACAAACACATTTTATCTCAAAATAGCCAGTGACCAGGAAACAGAAACAAGATAATATTTTTCTTTGTTTTCTTTCATTTTTGTCATGTTTCTTCATTTATCTGTCTTGGAGAAGTTAAAGGGGTCATATTAAAAGAGAGATAAATGAATATGTGCAACACTGGTACTCAATTGGTACTATATTGAAAATGACCTATGCAAGGGAAAGGGTAACATTGTCCAAAAAGAAATGCACTCAGGGAAGTAGAGCTGTAGCTCAATATGAGTGCCATTCTTCAACAAAAGAGCTCAGAGACAGCGCTCAGGCCCTTGGTTCAAGCCTGATTACTGACAAACAAAAACAAATATAAAAGAAATGTAGTCATTACCACACATATGTAACTGTCCCCTCTACAGCAAAATAATAGGAATAAGAATGAAGAAGAAGAAGAAGAAGAAGAAGAAGAAGAAGAAGGAGGAGGAGGAGGAGGAGGAGGAGGAGGAGGAGGAGGAGGAGGAGGAGGAGGAGGAGGAGGAGGAGGAGGAGGAGGAAGAGGAAGAGGAGGAGAAGGAAGAGGAGGAGGAAGTAAATAAAACCAAACCATTGAGAGAGAAAAATTGAGAGAGCAAGGGAAGGGGTGACATTTCAAAAAAGAAATATATCCATACCTGACTTATATGACTATAAATTCTGTGTAACTCATTTTTGTAATAATAATACAAAAGAAAAAACAGAAATATAGTGCTGGAGGCATAACTCAAATGGAAGATCTGACTAATATGTATGTGATACCAAGTTCAAAATCCATTATTAATTTCCCCTTCAAAAATGGCTCTTCTCATCATATGTGCTTTCCCTAGCTTAGGAAAAGGGATGAAAACAGTTAAAGAGAGAGAACAATAAGTTGTCAGGCACAGAACTGTGCTTTTAAAGAGCAATACTTGCTAGAACACGTGTTGACTAGAACAGATGATGACTCCATGTTTTCTGAAATAAACAGACCTAGTTGAACTTGAATACAGGCTCCACTGTTTACGAGATAGAGACTCAAAATTAACTAAACTCTCTGGAGCTCAAAGTCTTAATAGATAAAGTGAGCATAACAATACATATCTCACATTATGAGATCTGGATATCATCAAACCTGGAGTGGATTTTATCTTAGGTGTGTGTGAAACACTCAAACACTGCTGGAAGGAGTATAGACTGGCATGATGTTTACTCTATTACTTAACAGTAATACAGCAACTATACAGACTCATGCCTGTTATCTTACAAAGAGGCTGAGAAAAGAGGATCAAGGTTCTAAGCTGGAACAGGAAAATGTATCAGACTCATCTCCATTGACCTCTAAAAAAGCTTGAGGTGGAGTTTGGTTCAAGTTGTAGAGTGCTAGACTTGAGCAAAAATCTCAGGAACAGTGCCCAGGCCCTGAGTTCAAGCCCTAGGACCAGCACAAGCACACACACACACACACACACACACACACACACACACATGCACTCACATACACACACACAAACACACACACAATTTTGTATGTTCCTATCACCCCACTTAACAATACTTTCCCACTTCCAAGCTCACCAGTTGTTGTTTTGTTTTGTTTTAAAAGGGAATTGCTGTGTAGCTCAGGCTGCTCTTAAGCTTACAATCCTCCTGGGTGCTGTGATTACAGGCATGTCTACCCTAATTGGCTTCATTCAGTAACTCTATCTATAACATTTTTTGCAAGAAATTCATTCATACTCATGAAGATATGTGGCTTAAAGCTGTTCATAATAATATTCTACTGTACAAAATATAAATAATATGGCTGGACTGGAATTGCTGAATAATGGGTAGGTAGCTCTCTATTCAGTTCTGTGAGCAATTTCCATAGTGGTTTCCAAAGTGATTGAACAAGATTACATTCCCACCAACAGTGTAATAGAGTTTCCTTTGGGCCACATCCCTATCAGTATCTGTGATTGTTCGTTTTTTTCATAATGACATCGTAAGAGGGGTGAGATGAATCTCAGTGTTATTTGGATTTGCATTTCTTTTATGGGCAGAGATGCATCTATTTGTCATTCTTAATTCTTCTTCTTCTAAGAACTTATCTTTAAGTCTTTATCCCATATATTAATTGGGTTCTTGTTTATTTTTGTTGGGTATAACGTTTTGATCTCTAAATATGGGTTAGTTATGAAAACACTTGTCTAATGCTTAACTAGTAAAAATCTTCTTCCATTCTGTTCTCTTTCTATATATCTTGCTAACTTTTTCCGTTGCCATGTAGAAACTCTTCAGTATGATGAGATTCTAATGATACAGAAAGAATGATATTACACCATTCATAAGGAAATGGAAAGACTTGGAACAAACTTATATTAAGTGAAGAAAGACAGACTCAAATAAATATAGGTTGCCTAATTTCCCTCTTTTGTTGTAGTAGAATGTGCCTCTAATTCTACAAGTAAACACAGTTGGATTGTAAAAGAGAAAACATTACACTTGGACATGATAAATTTTATGGGATTGTAAACATTTATACAGTTAGATCAAAGGAGGATACCCTTTGGAGAGGATCACAAAGGATCAATAGCTATACGAATATTATCATATAAAATAATTTTCATTAAAATGATCTCCAAGAAATGATTATGAGTGTTTGTTTATTATTTTGCTTTTTCCTTCAGTGTACTGATGTCGTTGTTTTTTTTTTTTAAATTTCTGCACATTTGGTCTTATATGTACGTTTGGATAGGGCAAGGGGGAATAGAGAAATGGTGTCACAAAGGCTTAAATGCAGCAGTGCTACTCAATAGACATTACATTGTTAATGAACTATACAACTTATGCGAGAGGGAGGGTGAAAGGGAATAACTGTGAGAACATGAGTGAAGAGGTGCTCATTAACTGACTTATGTAATTGTAACTCTCTGTACATCATCTTTACAAATTAAAAATGGACCTCATAATCAGGCTAGAGTAGCTATACTAATATTAGATAAAATTGGCTTTAAAATAAAAGTGGTATGAAAGTAAAAAGAGACAAAGAAGGCCATAAAATATTGACGAAGAAAACTCTCCACCCGAGGGATATAACAATTCTAAATATCAATATCCTGAATCCTAGAGCTCACAAATTCATCAGAGAAATACTACTTACCC
Source organism: Dipodomys spectabilis (assembly GCF_019054845.1). NCBI lineage: Eukaryota > Metazoa > Chordata > Mammalia > Rodentia > Heteromyidae > Dipodomys > Dipodomys spectabilis. The sequence goes on along the minus strand of NW_024871387.1, from coordinate 224,983 downwards.
TAAAAACATGCATACATCCAAATAACTTGTTGGTTGCTTGAACAAAACATTCTTACCTCTGTACAGGCCATCAAGGTAAAAACTTAGTAAAAATCTTTAGAGCTAAATAACTGTACTGACAAGCTATACCTAACAGATATCTACCGAGTATTTCACCTACCAGTGTCACAATATATATTCCACTCAGCAATCCACGGAATGTTCTCCAAAGTAGATCATATCTTAGATCACAAGGAAAATCTTTCAAAAATCAAAAATAAAAATGAAATTACTCTTTGTATCCTGTCAGATCATGATGGGACCAAATTAGATCTCGACATCAAAAGGCATCACATAACATTCTGAAACTCACAGAGACTGAATAACACATTGCTAAATCACCAGTGAGTCACTAAAGACATATGTAGGGAAGTTCCAACGTTTATGGTATTCAGTGGAAGTGAACACACAAAATACTACCTCCTCTGGGACACAGCATCAGCACAGACAATACTCAGAGGAACATTTATAGCTTTGAGTATGTACATCAACAAATTAGATCAATCTTAAATCAGCACTAATGATGCACCACTAAGTCTTTGACAAAACAGGAAAAACAAAACCAAAAACCAGCAGACAGAAATTATACACATTAGATTAAAGAAATAAATTAATCCGTCTCAAAAAACATACAATCATAATTGACTTTTATCTACTAGTTGCTCAAAAATTTGCCCAATGAATGTCACTGTAGCTATTTTCAGAGATAAACTCAACCAGCTCAAACCAGTGAACAAAACAAACTTCTAGGATTCTAAGAAACAACATTTTGTTTACCTTTTTAACAGAAATTTACTCTGTTGTTCTTATTAAGGTGATTTATAGATGGATTACAATTACAAAGGTCATGTAATGAGTACATTTCCTTTTGTGAAATGTCTTCAGTTCCCACACTTGTTCCCAATCCCTCCCTCCTGTCCCCACCCATGTGTTAAATAGTTCACTTTCATCAACGTCCAATGAACTCCACTGCTGCAATTTTTCACTCTTTTCCCTAAAGCTCTGTGCCCACCCCTCACCTTCCTGAAGACATACAATGAATATACCAGGCATAAGGTAAAAAAGACAGAATTATCACAAACTATAAACAACAACAAACACAAAACAAAAAAGAAGTTTTCTGTTTCCATATCTCATAGTGAGTTTGAGAATGTATATCTTGTTATATAAATCTAATTGTTTTTTATCATGACGTCAATTCTGGGATTAAGGTGTGATAACATATTTTTGCTTTCTATTTAATGATGCTTTTTATTTTAATATTAAACATGTAAGTAACACAATTCAAGTGCTAGTGAAATTTGAAAGTTCAGATTTAAATGCTCCAAATGTCTAATAATTCCATTTTGGCAACCAAAATGAAAAACAGGCATGTTTTATCCTCAAGAATGTCATTATTTCATGTGTAAAAAGTAAAATAAATGTAATGTTAATTCAGTGGACATAAGGAATCAAATACTTATGCAATTCATCAGTACCATAGATTATGACATCTATTAATAAAATTAATAGAACTTGTTTTAAGTAGATTACTTAAGACATGAAGCAAGTGATAATTTTCTTTTCTAAGAGAAATTATATAGAAATCACAGTCCAAAGTATAAGTTTTGTGGAAGGTCAGCTGAAAGTATAAATATCTTGAGAAAGATGTCAATGGCAATCATTTCAGTGTAGATCAATTGTAGACAACACTTGGAATAATATGTAATCATATATGAAAATGCAACATTTATTGATTTTCAAAAGCAACACTATTTGGGAATATTTTGGAAAACAAGTTAAATTATGGAAACATAAAAGTAATGTGATTATTTATTGCATACAGTTTTATATTTTAGTTTCGTCAAGTAAAAATGCCATTTATTTCTACTGTATAGTAAGGAAAACCCTAAATATTACAGTTTGTGCCATATTTCACATTGAGAAGCTTTGTCTATATCAATAAGTTTATTTCTTTTGTTTCTGCTTTCCTATTCATAATTCTGCATCTCATAGTATTCTTCTAAGGACTTTTAATTTCTGCGTTTGGGACTTGAACATACATCATGCTCTCAGTTTTTTTTTTTTTGCTAACAGTAGTCAGTCTACTATTTGAACCATGCCGCAGCCCAGAAATTTTTGTAGTTAATTGGAGATAGAACCTCATGAACTTTCCTACCAGTCTGAAAACCATTATCCCCAAGTCTCGTACTTCTTAATCACTGGGATTATAGAGATGAGTCTTCGATCTGAACAGTCAATGACTTTTCGTTTCTTATAGCTTCCACATGTTTGCTAGTAATTGCAATAATAAACTACCACAGATTGGATAGCATTAGCATTGTAAATACATTGTCTCTGAGTTGGTGGAATTAGAACTACAGATTAGAATTGGCTTCTGATTCCTCTTTCCTTGGCATATTCAAGACATTCTGCTTTTCTTGGAGTAGACTTCAACTTAAATGCTACCTTTGAGATTCTGTTTCCATATGCAGTCAGTTTGTAAGACAATGGTTTTTTTTTTTATCTTTAGTCTGATTTCAGTGGGACATAACATATTACTTAATAGATAGAAGAAAATATCTAATATGAATTTATTTGTTTGAGGCAGGGAAGTTATGGTTATACTTTTAAAAAATAGCAAAAGAGGTAAAGGTTTTATTAGAACTTGTAAGACAAGTATGAAGTCTTGACCTTAGACATGTCACATTTAAATTCCCAGCGCTACTGGAGATTGAACACAAACCCTATACCTGTGAAACAGCATCTCTACTACTACCATACCTGCAGATTATAATTTGATTGCTTATTTTGAGGTAGTATCATTATGCCTGGGCCTACTTGGACTGAAGTCCTCTTAACACAAGCATAAAACATTTTGCCTGGAACTGGAATTCTCTAAGCTCTATTTTCCAAGTAGATAATATTATAGATTTGAGCAACTTTATCCAGTAAACGTATACAATTTCAAAATATCTTGGTATTGCCTATATTTGTGCTTAACATATATAGCTAACCTTAATTTTCTCCCTCTTTTGTTTAGTACTCTGAGTTGGAAACATTGGCTTTCTTGATATGCATGGCTTTGTTTTGGATGGATTCCCATCACAATCAAAAAAGTCTCACAAAAGTTTATGTCAAAAATCATGGAAAAGAAGGCTTCAGGTTGGAAAAACCACTGATCTTTAAGTTATAATTGCAGTATTATTTATAGTGTTAGTCAATGCTTGCTTAAGTATCAGGGGGAAGGCAGAAATGTGAAAGATGTCAGGTCTCTGTAGAAATTTTGTAGTTGTCACTTCATATTATCTTCTTTCCTTAAAGCTTGTTTTATTAAAACCCTCTGGGTGTATATTGGTTGGACTGATTGGTAATCATCTCTGGAAATAAAGCTGATTTTTAAAGGCTGATGGTGTGGTAAACAAAGGAATGATCAGTATGAGCACAGATATTGTCACAGATTTCTTGTTATTTGAATTCTAGAGGCTGAATTTAACAAATTAACATTTAGATATTTATTTAGTTATTGAATCTGAACCTGCAGTGTGAAAAAAGTTTTTATTTTTATGAAAAAAATATACACTCAAAAGTTTAAATGACAGAATCTTTGCACAAATTGAAATACTCTAATATTCAAAAGTGATGAAGGGATCGTAAATCAAATTTCTCATGGAAGCTATAAGCAATAGGCTGTGTCAGGATGAATGAAGTAATTTTTCATTAAATTATATATTATCTACTGTGGTCACATGATTTTCTCTTCTTTTAAACCTAAACTTTTTTGACATAAAATATAGATTCATACATTTTTTGAGTATATAAAAATCTTAATTACTGGTCATTTATTTCTGAGGTTTGAGTACCGAGACATTTCAGAGAAACACTGAATTTCATGTATGTTATGTCAACAGTGATTTTTAGAATTTGCATCAATCTCCATATGAGATAAAGCAAGATATTCCATGACTTATGCAATTATTCCTATAGACTTGAAATTAACTTAGTTTTGAATGGTAGGAAATTCATATTATTCCTACTCTATAGAATAATTAAGAAATAAATGATTGTGATAGTATTTATTTTTCCTTCAACTAGAAAGCAAGAACCTAACTATAGATGACAAAAACTTGAAGAGAAATGTCATAAAATTATGAAAAATTAAAGTCATTATGAGTTAGACGAAATGGTCATTTTTGAAGGTCACAAGATGAAATCTCTGAAGCTTCCTTATCTGTTAAATAAAATGTATTTGCACTCAAAATATATCTCCAGCAATGGTATAACTAAACCACCTCCATGCCAAATAGCTTCTCTGATTAATTCAAGTAAATATTTAGGAACAGAAGTTATCACAATGTATAGAAATATCTACTCATCACTCTAGAAATTAAATCTGAAAACATAAATGATTGAGATTAATAATTAGCTTTCACTAAGTTGCCATAAAGAGGTGAATCCTTTCATGTGGGCATAGTTGTAGAGGTTTGGTCACTGAGAACTTGTGATCAAAGGTGTTAAGATCAAAGTCCTTTCCTCCTCTTCCTTCTTTTTCTTCTCTGTCTCCTTCTCCTTCTTTTCCTCTCCCTCTCTCTCTTCCCTCCTCCTCCTTCTCCCTCTCCCACTCCTATTCCTCTTCTTCTTTACTTCTTGCTTCCATGAATACACATATCCCAACACATATTTTTGACATGGGGTACTGTGCCACCACCATCCCAAGTCAATGAGGATAAGAAATATAAACTGAAATGTATAAAATCAGAAGTCAAGTTTAGTCTTTCCCCCTTTTAAATTAATTTTATAAAGTATTTTTTCATATTAATAGGAGACTGTCACAGCATGCTCCCATTTATTATAGGGGATAAGATTTACTGGAAAAAAATCTAACCAACATCACCCTAATGAAATGATTGATTAAGTTAATATTATATTAGGACAAATCTACTTTAAAATATCAGATATAGTTCAATACCTGGCAAAAAATCACCGCTATGGTTTCATATAAAAGACAGCAGAATACAATCTGTTCCTTAAGGAAATTGACCTATAATTGGCAGTACTGTCAATTTCATAAATGATGTAATAAGACTATAGAACAAATTTCTACTCAAACTGCATGATATAATATTTACTTTGTCCCGTGTATACTATCTTTGTCTGGTTCCCAAAATGACTTGTATTTTTATCATATTTTTAATTAATTTAAATAGTTGTGTGGGACTTGCTGTTTGACAAAGAAGTATATTAACAGTGTATGGTGAGTTTTTTTTTCTTTTTCCTCTCCTGAGGTTTGAACTCTGGGTCTGGGGCTGTCCCTGAGCTCCTTTGGATGAATGCTAGAACTCTATCACTTGAGGCACAGCAGCACTTTCTGATTTTTCTGAGATTTAATTGGAGATAAGAATATGACAAACTTTCTTGCCTGGGCTGGCCTCAAACCTCAATTGTCTGCCTCCTGATTATCAAGGATTACAGCCATGAGCCGCTATTGCACAGCTTAATAAAATGCACCTTTTTTTTTGCCTAGTCCTGGGATTTGAATTCATGCTTGGCAATGTCCTTGAGCTTCTTTTCCTCATGCTAGTACTCTATGACTTGTTTCATATTGCCAATTCCTGCTTTTTTGTTTATGTAGTACTGAGAAATCAAACCCAGGGCTTCACACATGCAAGGCAAGCATCTACCACTTAGCCAGATTCCATGGCGAATACAATGCATCTTGATGATCATTATCCCTCATCCCTCTCAATCCTATTTCATAGCTCAATTTACATGAATTTGTAGAATATTCACTGCTCTTAATGTTATGTATAGTCACTCAGAGGATATATCTCAGATCATATTTTCTTGAAAGTCTTATTCATCAACATACTAAAGTTGTGCATTATAGAATTCTTTGATTTTAAATTCTAAATTATCACTCAGATTCACCCACTACTATTCTAAAAATTTTCCTAAGGTTAATGCAAATGCAATCTGTAATTCTTCGATAAAGTACAATGATTCCTAGAATGTTAAAGAGTTGGAGTAAGAACATCACCTTCAGTTCAGGAACATTTTATCCCATTACTACCCTCTCAAAATACTCAAATATTTATTAATAGTCATTTCCTGTCATCATTTCCACCTACTCTCCCCTTAAGCAGCTATTATTTCATATTCTACCTCTACAGATGTGCCAATTTTAAAAACCTCATATAATTAGAAAATGTAGTCTATTTTATCCACTTCTCCCATGTAATATCACTGTTTCCAAAGTAAGTCCATGTACATTTTTCTCATGGAGAGAGCATATTGTTTTGTATGCATGCATATATTGGAATAACATCCTCAATGTGCATTTCAATGTTTTATTATGTGTTATTATGAAGGGTTTTGCTATGTATATTCTTGTACATGTGTCTCATTGGACATATGTTGAAATCTATTTTGTATATAAAATTATAATTCAAAATGCTGGATCATAGAGACAATTCTATGTGTAATGTCTTAAAGATTTCCAATATGTTTAAGAATCTGACTATATCATTTTAAGTGCCAAGAACCAATGTATAAGGATTGCAATTTCTACATAATGGTTTTGCAGGGCTATCTTATTGTTTCTATTTCCACTAATCTCTATATGTATGCAATGTCTTGGTTTATTATGATCTTTCCATATGTTCCTTGATTGCTTTTATATTACTATAGAGATATGTATTTGGATTTTTGGATAAGTTATTCAGGATGGTTAAAGTCTTTTATTGGCATTTATATGCTACTAATATATTTCTGATTCAAGTCTATTTAAATAAATGTATATGTGTACACACTACATGTGCAAATGCATATATTCATACTTATATGTGTATATATTCTTATATATGTATACATATATAAAAATATAAGATGTGTACATACATGTAAATATACATATACATATATTATTATTTTCATTTGTCTGTAAGTTATTGTTTTACTTTACTTGCCAAACATGCCCTTTATTTATTTCACTTTATTTTATTTTATGTTTAAAATGTTGTAAAGAGTAGCCAGGCGCAGGTGGTTCACGCCTGTAATCCTAGGAAGTCAGGAGCCTGAGATCTGAGTATCATAGTTCAAAGCATTCTTGTGCAGGAAAAGTCCATGAAATTCTTATCTCCAATAAACCACCAGAAAGCCAGAGGTGTCACTATGGCTCAAGTGGTGGAGCTCTAGCCTTGAGTTGAATTGCTGAGGGACAGAGTCCAGGCCCAGGGTTCAAGGCCCAGAACCACCACTAAAACCAGCAACAAGAAAAAGAATACTTACTCAAAAAGCAATAGTATTAAGCAGTCTTAAAGATAGGATCAAGTCTAACATTTTAGAATTATTTTAGATACCAGCAATCTTCGAGCCATGAGCCCTCAGAATGTAGACTGAATTTCTTAGTTTATTTACACAATCATTATAAGTATGCATGTTCTCATCGATCTTTCTTTCATTTCACCACAGAATATGTATTTATATCCTTTATGTCATACTTGAATACCAAAGCCTTTGGAAGATAGTTATTAATTGGTGTACATTAATTATATGAAGATATCTTATTGAAATATCTTACACACTCACATATTGATGAAGGGCCTGATTAACCCGTTTCTGGCCTTCTCCATTTCCATTGCTGCCATGCCTACTCTGGTGGAGTCTGCTTAGAATGGGACATCTGTTTTCAGATCTGAGAATGGGGCTTCAAAGAGGCCTACCTCCTGGAAAGACTGGCAAGCCCCTGGGAAAGATGTGGTCCTGATTTTCTTTTCTTCACTGTATAGGAGTGCCTATTAATCTTTTACTGTTCCTGCTGCTTGTTCTACTTACTCATGCTCAACGTTCCCTTATTGAGGGCTCTTTCTTGGTAGTGTTGACGACTCCATCATCCGATGAGTGTCCTGCGAATATGACTAACTCAACAGAGTTAAGTGCTACCCTAAAAGCCCCTCTTATGGAAGCTATTAGACAAGTCATAAGTAAATATAAAAGTATTGGGAGTTTCATGACGTCACTTCAGCAGAAGGAATTGTTTGTAAGAGATTTACAAGATCTAGGTCTCCTTGGTGCTTACTATCAAAGAAGGAACAAGAAAGATCTCATGAGACACTTAAGGCCTCTGTGGAGAAGAGTAACTGATTATGTGAAAGGGTTACAGAGAAGACACTATGAGCTTGAATTTGATATATGGCCAGATTTAACTAAGTATACTGAATATCATGAGTTTGGGCCACAAATTGGGGACCCTCTAAAGAATGGCAAAGAAGCACAATTGCTTAGAAAAGATTTGAAACGCATAATGTACAAAACTAAACAAAAGTAACAATAATGTACTAGAGTTCATGCCTTTCTGTCCAGCACCTTGCCCATATGCTCTGGTTAATGGTTAATAGGTGATAAATATTGAAACCAATTGTATTTCTTAAAAATAGAGGTAAAGCCGAAAACAAGTACCTATCATCATAGCTTGTTATCCAAAAAACAAGATCAGGCGACCAGCTAGTGACCACCCAAAAACGAAGCTTTGCAACAAGATTGTGTAACCTTTTGCCCTTCCTCATGGAGACTTTTTCTATAAAAGCTTGTTATCCTCTGCAATAAATCACACTCAGCATTCACTCCTCTTGTGTGTGAGTTGTCTGTTTGCCATCTCCCCACCTGTTCCAGGACACCTCCACTAGGTGTCCTCCGTCGTCCCTACAGAGCTGGTCCGCGGCTGGTGGCGCCCAAAGTGGGGCTGGAAGGAGTCTCTTTGGCCAAGCAACTTTGGGAGGTAAATATCTTTCCTTCTCTCTTTTCTTTTCACCTGGAATAGTTAGTCTAATACTCGTGGAGGTGCTGCAGGCCCCTTAGCTGCGGCTGAGAAAGATGACGAGTGAATCATGGGGAGTTCATCTTCTAAGAATAAGGATACGTTTTTCTCTATTTTAAAACATATGCTAAAAGCATGAGGCATTAAAGCCTCCACAGTAGCAATGGGAGAATTTTATGATTTTGTGTTACAAACTAATCCTTGGTTCCTGGAGGAAGGAAGCCTTTCTCTACAAGATTGGAAAAAGCTAGGGTGAGGGATAAAAAAGTACTACCAAGCTCATGGCTCAGCAGCAGTCCCTATGACAGCCTATTCACTATGGACTCAGATAAGGCATCTTATGAAGGAGAAGACTGAGCTAGAATGCTTAGCCAAGAAAGCATGTTCCACAGTCGAGGAAATATTTGAGTTAAAGAGTTCCAATCAGTGCCCAAACTACGGCAAGGCAATGAAAGGCACAGACTTAGAATACTGTGCGTCAGGAATTAATCAGACCAGTGAGAAAAACAGGAAACCTGCAAGAGTATGTTAAGGCTTGCATAGATGCTTCTCCTGCTGTGATTCAGGGACTTGTGTATGCTGCTGCCATGAAAGAAACGCCTTTTCAAACATATGTAAAAAAGGTAACCAGAGGCTTAGGATTTAATCCTGGACAAAAATTATGTCATAATTGTGGCAAACCAGGTCACCTTCAAAAGGAGTGTAAAGCTCAAAAGCAGCAGAAGGCATCAGGAAAAGCACCAGGCTTATGTCCTTGGTGTCAAAAAGCAAACCATTGGAAAAATGAATGCAAATCTAAGTTCCATAAAGACGGAACTCCTCTTCAAGAGGAAACAAAAAACGGACAGAGGGGCAACCTCTCAGCCCCTCCCCAAGAGAGGAACTAAAGCAAACTATTCATGACTTGCCTAGAGCCACTCCAGGGACTGCTGGATTGGACTTGGCTGCCACTCAAGATCATATCATAATCCGAGATAATGGGGTTGTACTGATAGAGACAAACATAAAAGGGAACTCCCTTCAGGAGCAATGGGCCTATTCATAGGCCGGAGTTCAAACTATAAAATGAATTTTGAAGTTTTACCAGGAGTAATAGACTCAGACAGTCCTACCACTATAAAGGTCATGATAATGTCTGTAAAAGAGACTATTCAAATTCATAAAGGGCAGAGGATTGCCCAAATACTTTTACTCTCATATCTAAACTTGCCTAATCCCAATCTGACTCAAAACAGAAAAGGAGGGTTTGGCACCACAGATACTGTAGCCTGGGTTCAGGAAATTACAGATAAAAGGCTTTACAAGACCATTCAAGTCAATGCAAAACAAATAACAGGACTCTTAGACACAGGAGCTGACAGATCCTGTATAGCTGGAAAAGATTGGCCTATGGATTAGGGATGGCTTCTAATGTAGCTCAGTCAGCTCAGAGATTTAAATGTGTATGTGAAGGGCAGCAAGGCCACTTCAAACCTTATGTTATCCCCAGCTTGCCCTTTTCTTTATGGGGCAGAGACATTATGCAAGATATGAAAATACAAATAGGACAAATAGACTCCTCATCGAAGGGACAAAATTTTTCATAGGGGCCACTGAGGAACAGCTTTTTGCTGACAAAATAATATGGAATAGTGATGAACCTGTATGGATTAGTCAGTGGCCTCTAACTCAAGAAAATATTCAAGCCATACAGGACTTAGTTCAAGAACAATTAAGTCAAGGAAGAATAGAAAAGACTACCAGTCCATGGAATACTCCAATTTTTGTAATAAAAAAGAAGTCAGGAAAATGGAGATTATTACAAGATCTAAGGGCAATTAATGTGACCATGCATGACATGGGAGCCCTTCAACCAGGTCTACCCTCTCCTCTTGCAGTCCCACAGAGAAGATATATAATAATAATAGACTTACAGGATTGCTTTTTTACAATAAAATTACAACCAGAAGATTCCAAGAGATTTGCTTTCAGTGTCCCTTTGGCTAATTTTAAACAACCTTATGATAGGTACCAATGGAAAGTGCTACCTCAGGGCATGAAAAACAGCCCTACCTTATGTCAACAATATGTGAAAAGGGCTATAGAACAAATTAGAGAAAAATATCCAGGGGCATATATTATTCATTATATGGATTATATACTTATGGTTGATGAAACTAGAGAAAAGACAAAAAAATATTACAGGATATGATAGAACAATTAACAAAATTCAGATTGATAATAGCTCCTGATAAAATTCAACATGAATGACCTTTAATTTATCTGGGAAAAGTGATTGGACATGATTATATTATGTCCCAAAAGACACAAATTAGAATAGATAAACTAAAAACATTAAATGATTTCCAAAAATTATTGGGGAATATTAATTGGATTCGGCCTAGCTTAAAAATAACTGCAGAACAATTAGATCCTTTGATGAAAATGTTGGACGGAAACCCTAATCCTAAATCTACAAGGGAAATAATTCCTGCAGCCCTATCCTGTATAAAAATGGTAGAAGAAGCATTGAATACAGCTAAAATACAGCAAATTAATATTACACAAACATGGTCCTTTATAATTCTGGCTACAAGCTTTACTCCCACAGGATGTTTTTGGCAGGATGGGATACTGGACTGGATCCATTATTCCCATAACCCTGGAAAAATAATTGCTTCATATCCCTTTTTATGTGCTAATTTGATTTTAAAGGCTAGATTAAGAGCTAGAGAATTATTTGGCCAAGAAATACCTAACATTATTATCCCTTATAATAAGAAACAATTAGATCATTTGATACAATTTGATGATGATTGGAAAATTGCTGTATTAACTTACAAATGTAAAATAAGCTTTCATATGCCTCAACATCCCTTGTTAGTTACATTTTTATACTGAAACCCCTGTGATATTTCCAAAGGTTGTGATTACAGAGCCTTTGGGCGGGGCATTAACTATTTTTACAGATGGATCTTCTAGCGGAAAGTTTGTGGTTTATTGCAGCACAAACCCACCATTAATATTTTATGACCCAACTGTATCTGCACAACAGGCAGAACTTATTGCGGTTCTGCTATCCTTTCAAAATTATTCAGAGGAGTTTAACCTTTACACAGATTCCTGTTATGTGGTTTCTTGTTTCCTGCCATTGAAACAGCCTTAGGTACTGGTCATTATAAAGTAAAAGAGCACTTAATAAAATTACAACAGCTATTACAACAAAGAACGACAAAGGTATTTGTGGGACACATCAGGGGGCATAGTAATCTCCCTGGACCTTTGTCTCAAGGGAACAAGTTTGCAGACTTATTAACTAAGGGGAGTTATGTAATGTCAGCTTTAGAAGCAGCTCAGGAAAGTCATAGACTACATCATCACAATCCTAATGCCTTAAGAAAGATGTTTCAAGTGTCCCGAGGACAGGCAAGACAAATTATTAGGGAATGTGAGGCATGCCCAGAAGTTTTTCATCCACAAAAAATGGGAGTTAATCCTAGAGGCTTAAAGCTGAGAGTTTTGTGGCAAATGGTTGTTACCCATCTAACAGAATTTGGGAAACTCTCCTTTGTCCTTGTTACTATAGATACTTATTCTCATGCTATGGTTGCTACAGCCTATTCTGGAGAGGCTGTAAAAGATGTTATTCAACATTTGGTTAAAGCCTTTGTGGACCTAGAAATTCCTAAAGAAATAAAAACAGGCAATGGGCCAGCATACACCTCCAGAGCTTTTGCTGAATTTTGTGCACAATGGAAAATCGTGCACAAAACAGGGATTCCGTATAATCCACAAGGCCAAGCAATCATAGAACTGGCTCATCAGACCTTAAAGAGTCAATTGACAAGAATTAGACAAGAAGGAGGGAAGCAATACTCCCCCCATTACACTCTTAACCATGTTTTACTGGTTCTTTTTTTTTTTTTTTTAATTTTATTTTATTTTATTTGAGAACATACTGTACAGAGGGGTTACAATCACATGGGCAGGATAATGCATACATTTCTTACCAAGCATTGCAGCCTCCTCCTTTGTTTACCCTTCACCTCCCTTCCCAGCCTCCCCCCTCCCTCCCACCCAATCATACCCCCCCAACCCCCCCCACCGACATTGTAAAGCTGGTTTTGACATGACATTTTGTAATCATTTCAATGCTGATGAGCAAGGAATAACCCTAATGATGAGACATTGGGCATGGAGAAAACTACAATTTTTCCTTTAGTAAAATGGAAGGATCTACTCACTGGAACCTGGCATGGGCCAGACATCCTGTTAATATCTGGGAGAGGCTATGCTTGTGTTTTTCCACAGGATTCAGAATCCCCCATTTGGGTCCCAGACAGACTCATCAGGCCTTTCTCAGGCCCAAAAAAGAGCCAGGAATCAAATGAAAATACATCAGGAGCTCTCTCTCTGTCACTACCACAGGCTAATTCAACAAAAAACGCAGCACCACCTACGTGGGGGCAGATAGAGAAGCTGTTTAAAAAGGCTCAGAGTATTTTGTTAATGAGTTAAATAAAAATGTTTCTCTAGCATTAACAGAACAGCAAATTATTGATCAAAAATTAGAAAGCAAACTAGAGGCTTTGGAGGAAGTAGTCTTAAAGTTAAGGGCTTAAGTCAATAATCTAAAAACCCAGCTGACAACTAGATGTCATCAGTCATTTAAATATATTATTGTTACCCCATTACCTTATAATGACAGCTACCAAAGTGCATTTACAAGGAATCTGGAAGGACAATAGCTTAACTCATGATATAGGAAAGCAGCCCCTAGTCAAGCTCATTTGGAAACTCTGGGGATAAATTCTTTGGCAAAAGACCTACAGAGAGGATTAAAAAGTCTTAATCCTTTAGATTGGTGGCACTATTTGTTTACATTTGGAGTCATAATACTAATCATTATATGTATTCTTGTTGTCTTTCCAGTCCTCTTCAAACTAGTCTTCTGTTCCATCCCCTCTATACGAGAAGAAATTTCTCTGGCACATCAAAAAAATAAAAAAAGGGGCAAATGCCACGCCTACTCCAGTGGAGTCTGCTTAGTATGGGACACCTGCTTTCAGATATGAGAATGGGGCTTCAAAGAGGCCTACCTCCTGGAAAGGCTGGCAAGCCCCTGGGAAAGATGTGGTCCTGATTTTCTTTTCTTCACTGTATAGGAGTGCCTATTAATCTTTTACTGTTCCTGCTGCTTGTTCTACTTACTCATGCTCAACGTTCCCTTATTGAGGGCTCTTTCTTGGAAGTGTTGACGACTCCATCATCCGATGAGTGTCCTGCGAATATGACTAACTCAACAGAGTTAAGTGCTACCCTAAAAGCCCCTCTTATGGAAGCTATTAGACAAGTCATAAGTAAATATAAAAGTATTGGGAGTTTCATGACGTCACTTCAGCAGAAGGAATTGTTTGTAAGAGATTTACAAGATCTAGGTCTCCTTGGTGCTTACTATCAAAGAAGGAACAAGAAAGATCTCATGAGACACTTAAGGCCTCTGTGGAGAAGAGTAATTGATTATGTGAAAGGGTTACAGAGAAGACACTATGAGCTTGAATTTGATATATGGCCAGATTTAACTAAGTATACTGAATATCATGAGTTTGGGCCACAAATTGGGGACCCTCTAAAGAATGGCAAAGAAGCACAATTGCTTAGAAAAGATTTGAAACGCATAATGTACAAAACTAAACAAAAGTAACAATAATGTACTAGAGTTCATGCCTTTCTGTCCAGCACCTTGCCCATATGCTCTGGTTAATGGTTAATAGGTGATAAATATTGAAACCAATTGTATTTCTTAAAAATAGAGGTAAAGCCGAAAACAAGTACCTATCATCATAGCTTGTTATCCAAAAAACAAGATCAGGCGACCAGCTAGTGACCACCCAAAAACGAAGCTTTGCAACAAGATTGTGTAACCTTTTGCCCTTCCTCATGGAGACTTTTTCTATAAAAGCTTGTTATCCTCTGCAATAAATCACACTCAGCATTCACTCCTCTTGTGTGTGAGTTGTCTGTTTGCCATCTCCCCACCTGTTCCAGGACACCTCCACTAGGTGTCCTCCGTCGTCCCTACAGAGCTGGTCCGCGGCTGGTGGCGCCCAAAGTGGGGCTGGAAGGAGTCTCTTTGGCCAAGCAACTTTGGGAGGTAAATATCTTTCCTTCTCTCTTTTCTTTTCACCTGGAATAGTTAGTCTAATACTCGTGGAGGTGCTGCAGGCCCCTCAGCTGCGGCTGAGAAAGATGACGAGTGAATCATGGGGAGTTCATCTTCTAAGAATAAGGATACGTTTTTCTCTATTTTAAAACATATGCTAAAAGCATGAGGCATTAAAGCCTCCACAGTAGCAGTGTGTGAATTTCTGTTTTCTGTGAATTTCTTTGTGCTACCTTCACACATTTTCAAAATGTATTAAAGTGCTATTTACTCATTATCATTGAAATTTTATACAATGCTGAATATAAAAGCAAAAATCTAAATAAATTGAGATATAATTTTTGCTGATTGGAGGATGCAATTGAGAAAAGATATAAATTATCTCTTCCCCTTTTTTTGGTCATTCATGGGGTTTGAAATCTGGTCCTGGCACTGTCCTTCTGCTCTTCAGTTCAAAGTGAATGCTCTACTCATTGAGCAACTGTGCCACTTCTGGTTTTCTGGTGGTTAATTGGATATAAGTGTCATATGGACATTCCCATTCCAGCTAGATTTCACCACAATCCTCAGATCTCAGTCTCTAGGCAGCTAGGATTACAAGCATGAGCCAACAGCGCTCAGCTTCACAGTTTTATTTATGTTTATGACAATTTTTAAAAACACTTGACTAGTACTATTTGAGTCACTGTCAAAGAAAAATAAACTGGAATATATTTCTCTGTGCAATATTAAAGTTATTAGTGTAAAATTGTTATATTTGTAGAGGAAAGATTATACACCTCAATGGGTCTGTAGGGTACCAGATTAGATCCATATAAATATTATCAAGGAATATTTAATAAGGGGTGAAGCCAAACATTTGTGGAATGACATTCTGCTTAATAAGAGGTGATAGGTTAGGCAGTATTTGGGAAAATTAAAAAGTGAACATTGACTTAAACATAACAATTTATTCAAATGTTAACTTCAAACAGGCTTAAAAAGTGGCATATAAAACAAAAAGAGAGATGTAAATGTAAAGCAAAGGAAGATGTTTTGACAATTTTGAGATGAAGCAGTCTTACATTTGGCATTAAAACTATAGGAAAGGAAAACGAAAGAGTTGAACTCAATAAAAGTGTAAAACAATTTAGTCTATGAAAGCTCATATACAAGTGGTGAATAGAAGTTGGGAGCAGGTGGCTCATGTATCTCATCCTAATTACTTTGGAGACTGTGATTTGAGTATTGCTGTTTGAAGGCAGCCCACAAAATAAACTCCCTGATAATCTTATCTCTGATTAATCAGCAAAAAAGCCAGAAGTGAGGCATGACTGAAATGGTAAATTGTTAAAAAATTGCAAAAAATCTCAGGGACCCTGAGTTCAAGCCCCAGGACCAAACAAGTTTTAACCAACTTGATATAATGTAACTGTTATAAATTTTAACAATTAAATCAATGAATATTCCACATTCCCACAGAAATATAATTGGAAACAAAAGGCATAATTGATTTCTTCAAACAAGTAATGGAATCATGAATTTCTTTCACTTTACAATTCATGTTTTATGTAACTTTAATTAGCAGACTTCTAGGACTAAAACTAAATATATTAATTGTATACCACAAGAAGCAAAGTGATTATAGTTAAGAATAGATATTTCATCCTAGCCAGAAGATGTTTTTGAGCATTCTCACTAAAAAGAAATGTTACAAGCAGAAATTAATGGATATGATGTAGCTTTATCATTACACAACATATAAATGAATGAGATTATCAATCAATATCTCATAGCTATGTAAAAAATAATTGTGTAGCTAGGAGCCAGTGGCTCATTCTTATAACCCTAGCTACTAAGAAGGCTGAGAACTGAGATTCATGGTTCAAAGCCAGCCTAAGCAGGAAAGTCCATGAGACTCTTATTTCCAATGAGCCACCAGAAAACTGGCAATGGCTCAAGTGGTAGAGCACTAGTCTTGACCTGAAGAGCTAAGTGACAGTGTCCAGGCCCAGATTTCAAGCCCCACGACCAACAAAAATTAAAAATAAACAGTTACAAATAAACAAATATTATGACATAAATGTTAAAAACTATATTCTAACAATTTTTAAATCCTTACTAGGTATACTAGTTTATATAAATATAGAGAATTGCTTTCTGGATTAGTTGTCATTGAATCAATTTTGTAAATCACACATTTGTCACTCAATTCATTTTTGTATATTTCTATACTTATATTCCTTAAGTATAATAAAGTGATACATGAAAGCCAATACCGTTTTAGGAATCTTTCTTGGCTTTCTATATTTAACCCTCCTAACCTAAAATCAATATGCCCTCCAACATAGTCAGACGTTTCATCTCATTGGAGCAGAAAAGTACAAGCCATAATAATTGTTGGAACAAGTAACATTTCACATGTATTTCACTTAGTTTAAGAACCAAAATATTCAAATCACCTTAACAATGCCAATAATAGCAAAATGTCTTCTGAGCTTTTCAATCTTTAAGGAGATGAAAATCTTTAATTATACATCTATTTTTTTTCTACCTAACATCCGATATCTTAGGAAGATTTTTTTGGATAACCCTCTGTTCCTGATTAGAAGACCAGAACAAAGGCAATAATGAAAACAGCCAAGGAAAATACTTGAAAACTATTTTTAAAAAAGCAATCACAGACACTCCTGTTTTCATCAATTTCAATGAGAATGCACGTTAAAGTATCAAGTGTTGTTGCATTTAAAGAGCAATAATTAAACCTTAATTAGCAGTGAAGAAAACGGAAGACAGCTTGACTTTGAACAATTCAACACAAGCATAATGGATTTATCTTGTTTTTCTATGCAGTTGCCAAAATAATAGAGAGCAACACCCAAAGGCAGGAAAACACCTAAGTCAAAGCAGTAAACTTTTGTCTATAAAATAATTTTGTGGGTCTTGCTCTTTAAAGTCAGGCTTGCAAAGAGGAAAGTGTATTTGCTTTGCTGTGCACAATAAAAAAATGAAAAATCCTCTGTTAATGTTTATCATATTTTGACTAGGACTTCTCATGTTGGAGAAAAGTAAAGGTATGAAAAAGTTCAAGATTATTGGACTATTCCCCAATATCATTCTTATTTATCAGCTATAGCTATGGAAGTAGCCTTGATTACTCTTAATATCATTCTTCTTTACATTCAGAAGCATTGTTTGTTTCTGTGTTATAAGCTACAAACACTTGAGTATTAATAAAGGGTCATTTCCTAAGAGTAGAAACATACTGTGTAAACAAACCTAAAATATCAAAGACTTAGAATAGTGGAAACTATTTTCTAGCTATATTACAATCTGTAGATGTAGATTTTGTTTCCCATTCTTTCAGGGGAACCATTTTTGTTATCTTCTTTTTCACCATCTAGTGATCCTATACCATCATATACCATCCTGGGATGGCTGGACATTTACTGGATTCTCTAATTGCTGTTGGAAAGTTAGGAAGGATAGAAAAGTGAGTTTTGTATCTGTTTTTATCTTATTTTTATTACTTTAGAAACTGTAACTCAAAATGACATATATTATCTCTATAATATTAGGAGACATTTCATTTCCACATTCTTACCCTAGCCTTCTACATAATTTTGTTATTTAGTGATCCCCAAATGTGAAAATAAAGATAGGAAACCTCTTATTTAAATATTATATAGAATTTCAAGACTTCTCTATGTAAGGTCCGTAAGTAGTATGCACATCATACATGTGTACAAAGACAGTGGTAACATTTTCTTATTCTCAAAAACTAGGAAATGTTGTGTCCCTGTAGTTGCTTCAGGAAAAGGCTGTAGTTGAATTAGTTTACTAAGCTAAATCTGCTGTAAAATATTTCTATACGTTAGTTGGCTTGAATAATACGTATTTATCATTTTGCAGTTCTAAAGGACAGAAATTTGAAAGAAGTCTCACTAGATTAAAATCGAGCCACCTACAGAGCTAAAATATTTTTCAAATAATTTTAGTGGAAAAAGCATTTACTTGCTGTTCTTCTTTCCAGAAATTCAGAATCTGGGTTGTTGTTGTTTTCTTTATTTTCTAATGTAGTATCTTTACATGTCTCTGATGGTTCTAACCTCATCATGTCCTTTCGAACTACACCTCGGACTTTAAAGTACCCATTAAATATATTTCCCCCATCTGATAATTCTTCATATTTGTGTTCCTTGGATTATGAAAGGTGATTATTTTACAAACTAATATACATATAATGCAAATGTATATTTGAGGGATTAGTTATTTGGGGAAGACAAATATTATGGAAAGGTATTTTGCTATGTAAAATGAGTGTGTAGTATTCTCTCTACTATAAACTGTTATCCTTTCATTAATTTTGAACAACGTATTTCTTCAATGAAATATAACTAAACAAAAAAATTAGTCCCAGAAAGCAATTAATCCTGATTAAAACATTGTCATGTACTAGAAATCCTAAATGCCAGAGAGCAGCTCCTGAAGTAGTTGTGGCACTATCACTTTTTGTATATTCTGCTTACAGTCTTCTCTTTTCAAGAGCATTTGATTGTTATTATTTTTGAATTGTGCTTAATATTTATTTGACTGCTATTTTTAACGAATGCATTACCCAATACTGGTTCTCTTTTTCTAACTTTTTTGGATCTATTCTATTTCTGAAAGAAATAGAATATGAATTACATTAACTGCTTATTGAAGTTGAATCAGCGTGGAGAAGAAAAGAAGAAAAAAATATGTCTCTGTCGGTATGTCAAAGTAAAAATGTATCTACAAGCTATTTATTTTAAAATCATCTATTTTTCATTATGTTTAGATTCTGATAAAATTTACCCTCTCAACTCACACAATGTTAATGCAGTCTTATTTCATGCCTCCCCAAAGCAAACAACAAATTACTATTTATTTTAAAATTATTTTTAATTTAAAATTATCATTTATTTTAAAAACTATATTTTTAAAAAGTTAGCCGAGGCAAATGATTCACTAGCTATTTAGAGTCATGTTCAGAGTCTATGGTGAAATCCAGAAAGGGGAAAAAAATCATGTTTTTATTCTTCTTTGAACCACTCTTATTTACTTCATCTATTTCTGAAAGAATAAAATTCTGGCTTTGAAGCCTTTTGCTTCATATCCACAATGTGTCGTTCTTCCTTTATTAAAAGGGGAATTTGGAGAAAAGATGAGAATCCACACTAGAAAAAGGAGAAGAGGAAAAGAGGAGAAATCTAGATTTTTTTTCTTCCTCATCTCAATCACAAGGTCTGGATAATGATTGTGGATATTAGATACAGTGCTCTAGAGTGATTAAACACATCTATAGAAATAGATAATCCCACAAGTGATCACATGGAGAATGCTTATTTATTAAAAATTGTAATATCTTCCAATAAGAGGTGCTATCAATTTGTTTAGTTCTTGTTCAGGATTTGTCAAATTCTGGTGTACTATAGTCAACTATCATAAAGGTATAAAAGAATGGTAAGGAACTAGCATCTTAATATCGTATTCTAATATTAGCTTAGTTCTGCCTGTGTTATATGTATGAGGTTGTATTTGAGTTTTGCCTCAATTTCACATGCTAAACTCTTCCAACATATAAGTTGAAAGAAGACTCCCTCTGGAAATATGCTATTTTTATAGCTAAGGGGAAAAAAGACACAGATAAAGAGATAGAAATCTTCCCCTAGAAATAGCCCTTCACCACTTCTGGTTCACTTTTGTAAGCTGAAGTAAGTCACATGACCCACCTTGACATTGCAGAGTAGAGGTAAATCTCACTTACAGGAAGCTGATTCAGGACATAGAGTAATATGCCAAGATATGCAACACTTGAGATAAAGAGGGAAAAAAAAGAGAACCATAATACAATCAATCACACTTGCCATCACAAACTAATGAGATCTTCAAATCATGTCTTTTATGTTTGGATGTTACATAAATTAGAGAACATTTTGATACTGAGACAGCATAAAATCTCAAAGAAAGTTGGAGTAATCATTTCAATACTACCTTTTGTTCTCCAAGAAAAGAATCCATTTTATAGACAATAATTTATAATTTCTTAACTAGTATCTTATTTTTCCAGAAATGGATTTTGTTAATATATGTGACTATCCACCAGAATAAATATCTTCAATTATCTGCATCTTGTGCAAACAGCAAGTCAATTAGATGTAAGTGGGAGTTCATCAGTAGCACTTTTTAAAAATGCAAAAAATGTGGACAGAGAGCCAATACACATATTTTTCCACCATCACATACTACATCCTCCTTCTTCCTTCCTAGGAAACACACCCAATCAATACAAAGGCGTAGATATTTGGTTCTTGACAAGGAAAATGGAAGCAGAATGTTATGGATGTCGGGGATGACAGTTAATAGTGTTTTACATAATAATGTCACATACAACAGCCCTAAGATTCCTGCAGGTCTTAACACTACTTCCTTAGTGATGTGATAGGAATGTCAGCCTTACTGTACTTAGTATTTTTTTCCACTTCCTTTTCTACCACCTGGCCTAAATTGTAATACATATTAACGGAATGAAAAAGGAATGCCATCTTAAGAAATTCCCATTGCAACAAGACATTGTCAAAAAAAAGAACTTTACAACTTTGGCGGTGGTAGGGGATCGGTAGGCAGGGATGGTAAGGGGAAACAAAGGAGGAGGCAAAAAAAATGCTTGATAAGAAATGTACTCATTACCTTGCTCATGTAATTATAACCCCTCTGTACTGTATTTTCACAAAAAAACTTATTAATATAAAAAAGAAAGTCATTTAGGGCTCTGGGAATGTGGTTTCATGGAACAGTTATTGCTTAGCATACATGAAACCCTGGGTTAAATTACTCAGTGCCACATAAACAGAAAAAGAAACACTGGAAGTGGTGTTTTGCCTCAGTTGGTAGAGTTCTAGCCTTGATCAAAAAAAAGAAAAACAAAAAAAGAAGCTCAGGAACAGTTTCCTGGCCCCGAGTTCAAGCCCCAGTACTGGCAAAAGAATCATTTAACTAGGAAAAGCAAAATAAAGAACACATGCTTAGAATATATAATTGCTCCTTCCAACTGATACCTATCAACAGTCCTTAATTCATGTACTTTACCTATATTAGAATACTGTGCTGAAAAAAAAAAAAAAACGTTTGTTAATAGGTCATGACAAATAATACCAGGAATGTGCTTAGATATCAGTGAAGATTAATCCTGGAAATTCAAAGATTCCAGGCTCCTGAGTGGCCACTGCTAATCACAATCAGAAGGGTAGTATAAGTGAGATTTGGAAATCTTTTTGGTAAGTTATGGCACCAAAAAGGCAGAGGTTAATTAATAGTTTTGACAGAAGGAATAACTCTAGTTGGAAGGAATAAATGATAATAATAACAAAGTTATAACATAAACTGTCCTAGAGAACCATTTTTGGTTATTGAAGAACAAGTTATCAACTAAGCTTATTCCTCATTGCCTTTAGCATTCTAATAATTTAGGCTAGTTCATAATCTCTGTATGATAAGTTGTATATCCTTCTATGCTGCTCTTTCATACCTGATCTTCTTTGCTTTCTACAAATCTGTCTTTCTCTATTTCTCTATGTAGAAAATGAACTTTACAACTTGAGGAGGGGAGTGGGGATTTGGGGTGACGAGGAGGAAAAGGAAGGCAGGGGAAAAACAAAAGAAGAGGTAACAATGCTTGATAAATTATGTACTAATTAACTTACATATATAATTCTAACCCCTCTGTACAACATTTTTACAATAAAAAAATGAAAAAAACCATTATCCTGGAGTACAATAAGTTCAAATTTCCTAAATGCTCTATAAATTAAGACCAATTTTAAGTGAGAAGAAGGTTCTCAGAAATATTTGTGTGTGTGTGTGTGTGTGTGTGTGTGTGTGTGTTGTGCATTATTTCACAAGTGTACATAAGTCAACAGTAGGAGAAACAATATGAATAATAGGAGAAAAAGAATTTCTGTGTTTAAGTATGGTTGTTCAATACAGTATAGAAGACTCTGCAAATAAGACAAATAAAACTAAAAAAAAACCCAGAAATCACATCTTTGTTTTAGAAGTTGTAGTTTACAAAGAATTTTTAGCCAACACCAAAAACATCTTTTTTAAGTATTTTGCATTCTATGTGAAGAATTTTTAACTATAGTATTTTTTTTTTTGCTCACATGAAATTCACATGCATTATATTATCTCCTTTCATTGTATAAATTTTAGTGCTTTGGAAGTGAATTGTACAATCAAAGTTTTTCCAAGCCTAATTTTTACAAATAGAAATGCTATAAATTTTAGAACAGATATTAAAATAGATATAAAATTGAGTTACCGGAATTTGTCCTGCATACATCTTCTATAGGGTGTCTTTTCAAAATTTGTTTTGGGGAATTATTTCCAGGTTCTCACTCATACTGTCCAAGTGCACTGTCAATGAACTACATTCCCGATCCCTACAAGTTTTTTACTTCTCTTTAATACATACATACAAGTGTAATGGCTAGAACATATACAATTCTCTTTGACCTTTTGAAGACTTGAAAATGTGCTTGCTAAAATGACTTCAGTATTACACAAATCATTCTGCTATGTGGAGTATATCAATTCCTCCACAAATGCATTACTATACTTTGTGTCATCTTTTTATATTATGGTCATACTAGTGAGTTTTCTTTTTCTTTTTTCTTAGATACTAAAGAGGAGCTTAATTCATATGCTCCTCCTATTGACTATTAACTTACATATGTTCTTTATAGGGATATCCTGTTCAGGAAAAATTTATACAGAATTAGAAGATATAAAAGTACTTAAGATTCAGGATCATTGTAGCATGAACATTGTAGCATTAACAAATATGTGCCCTCTATATGTTGGATATGTTCTCACTACTTTCATGGAATTAAGAAACGTTATCAGTTGATATTAGTTTATTCTTGCTTTTCTTTAGCCACTAGTGCTTTCTGTGTCAAATTTTTGGAAAACTTTACTGATCCATTGTCATGAATTTTTACATTTATGTATTGTAGGTTTTTACAACTCACATTTAGTTGATAATCATTTTTTATTTTAAATTTTTGTATAAGATTTGAGGTAGTAGTCTAAGATCATTCTTCAAATCTAGAGAGGCAGTAGTACCAAAACACCCATTTAAGAATCTATTTTTATTCCATTAAGTCATGGCATCCTTTTCAAAATCTATTGACAATAAAACTAAGAATTTATTTTTGATAAATCTGTTAGATTCTTCTATATGTCGGTTCTTTCACTAATAAACATGGTAATAAGATTCAAATCTAGTATGAGGGATCAAGCTACACCATTTTACAGGATTGTTCTGACTGACCTGTATTCCTTGAATTTATATACAAGTTTATTGAGCAGGTGAACCAATATTCTACAGATATCTAGATGTTTGATAGTCACTCATATTTTGCACCTTGTGAAAACACAAGACCCCAGATATTATACAGGGAAAAATGTCTTTAGAAAATGCTTAAGTCTTTCCCTCACTTGTTTATTGGGCAGTTGTTTCTTCAAAGGAACAACTGCCATTAAATAAGTTGGCTAAAGACTTAAAGAGAAACTTCTCTGAAGAAGAAAGAAGGATGACCAATAGACATATGAAGAAATGCTCAACATCCCTAGCCATAAAAGAAATACGAATCAAAACAACATTGAGATACTACCTCACTCCAGTTAGAATGGCAAAAATCAAGAACTCTAACAACAACAGATGCTGGAGGGGATGTGGACAGAAGGGAACCTTACTTCATTGTTGGTGGGAATGTAAACTTGTTCAACCACTTTGGAAAGTAGTATGGAGGTTCCTCAAAAGACTCCACATAGAGCTCCCCTATGACCCAGCAATCCCACTTTTGGGCACTTACCCAAATGTTTACAAACAAGACCACACTAAAGCTACCAGCACAACTATGATTATTGCAGCATTATTTACCATAGCTAAGATATGGAACCAACCCAGATGCCCCTCAGTAGATGAATGGATCAAGAAAATGTAGTATATATACACAATGGAATTCTATGCCTCCATCAGAAAGAATGACATAGCCCCATTTGTTAGGAAATGGAAAGACTTGGAAAAAATTATATTAAGCGAAGTAAGCCAGGCCCAAAGAAACATAGGCTCCATGGTTTCCCTTATTTGCAATATCTAGTATATGTATGCGTCAAGCGGAAAAGGTCAGATAATGTAATGTTAGGAAAATGAACCCTTAGATATGTATTTTAATGTTTTTTTCTTTCATGCATGTGTTTCTAACGCATTTATAAGATTATCTCTTTGTTGCTTTGTATGTCCCTCCCCCACAGTATAAGCTCTGCTTTCACTATATTTGATGTCAGTATAACTTGTGGAGGAGATGGGTAAAATCAAGTCGTTTAAGGATACAGATGAACCTGTTGCAACAATGAGAAGTACAAGTTGTCATGTCCAAAACGAGCTTTACAACGTCGATTGGGGGGGGGGGGTTGGGGAAGGATTGGGACTGGGGGGCAGGGGGGAGGCTGGGAAGGGATGTGAAGGGTAAACAAAGGAGTACG
Organism: Dipodomys spectabilis; assembly: GCF_019054845.1. Taxonomy (NCBI): domain Eukaryota; kingdom Metazoa; phylum Chordata; class Mammalia; order Rodentia; family Heteromyidae; genus Dipodomys; species Dipodomys spectabilis. The sequence goes on along the minus strand of NW_024871387.1, from coordinate 199,457 downwards.
CTGCAATGCTTGGTAAGAAATGTACGCATTATCCTGCCCATGTAATTGTAATCCCTCTGTACAGTATGTTCACAAATAAAATAAAATAAATTTTAAAAAAAAGGAAATGCTTAAAACAACTAAAATTAATTTAGGAATGAGTTAAGATTTAGATAACACTATAGCATAATAAAGTTGAATGATAATGACTTGAGCTGTACTACAGAGGAGAGTGACAGAGGATAGAATGAGGGACCACCTAGGAGCTGTATGTCATTGTTATTGTTTTTCAAAATCAGAAAGACTTCAGAGAAGAGGAGGAAAATAATCAGTGTCCTTAATCAAGTTTCTTTTTAGTCCACCTAATAGTATGGACTGAGAGTCTGAGAAGATGGAAAAAATAAAATAGAAAATAAAGCATTGTATAGACCTCTTACAATGTAAATAAACTGTAATAGGAATATGATAATTAATTTCCAAAGAAATAAAGGAAACAATAGGTTAACTCTAAAGGCAAAAAGAATGAAGAGAGAAAAGAACCAAAGTAAAACCTTTATCAATAACAAACACAAGAATTTGGAAGTGATAAAGCAGTGGAAATATCCTAAATAACAATAAAATAACAATAAAAATTGCTAACTTGGATAGAAAATGGATCACATTTTATCATATATAATTTTGAAAAAACATACTATGAATGAAAATTTAAAAGTCATAATTAAAAACACAATTTACATTATAACTACACAGTATAGTTCAGTGGTGAAATCTTGACATAGCATGTGTGAAATAATGGTGTGATCTCCCAAGCATTACAAACTACACACAAAGCACACGCACACAAAAACCACATAAACACACACACACACACACACACACACACACATACACACACATCACATACACACATTTGGAATATTGATATTATAATATTAAATAGAGGAAATTATCACAAATAATAAAAATAGGTTAATATATGTAATCATAATATTGCTCATACTATTTAAACGTTTACTAGAAATCAAATAGTCACAGTATACTTGGATTCTTAAAGATTAAGTAAATTGAAAATTAAGAAATAGAACCTTTGCAAATAAGTTTTAAATAATAAACATTTTGAAACATGTATCCTTTAATTTTGACAAAATATTAATTTTACTGGTGTTTTAACCTCAAGATTTAGAATATTATAACCAGGTGCTCTATATCTCACTATGGGTGGCTATATGTCTATCATTTCACTCTGGACATTTTTATGATAAGGTCTGTTTCTCAGGCTCTCCCGAATTACAAACCCTATTCGCAGTTCCTACCATAGGTAGAAAATGGAAGCCACAAATCACCATGCCCTGCTCAAACTTTTTTTTTTTAATTTAATTTCATTTTATTTGAGAGCATACTGTACAGAGGGGTTACAATTACATGGGCAGGATAATGCGTACATTTCTTACCAAACATTGCAGCCTCCTCCTTTGGTTTACCCTTCACATCCCTTCCCAGCCTCCCCCCTCCCCTCCAATCCCAATCCTTCTCCTTCCCCCCTCTTCCCCCCCCCCGCCCTCCCCCCCTTCACCGACATTGTAAAGCTCGTTTTGGACATGACAACTTGTACTTCTCATTGTTGCAACAGGTCCACCTGTATCCTTAAACAACTGGTTTTTCCCCATCTCCTCCGCAAGTTATACTGACATCAAATATAGTGAAAGCAGGGGTTATACTGTGGGGGAGGGACATACAAAGCAACAAAGAGATAATCTTATAAATGCGTTAGAAACACATGCATGAAAGAAAAAAAACATTAAAATACATATCTAAGGTTTCATTTTCCTGACATCACATTGTCTGACCTTTTCTGCTTGACTCATACATACAATAGATATTGCATATAAGGGAAACCATGGGACCTATGTTTCTTTGGGCCTGGCTTACTTCATTTAATATAATTTTTTCCAAGTTTTTCCACTTCCAGACAAATGGGGCAATGTCATTCTTTCTGATGGAGGCATAGAATTCCATTGTGTATATATACCACATTTTCTTGATCCATTCATCTACTGAGGGGCATCTGGGTTGGTTCCATATCTTAGCTATGGTAAATAATGCTGCAATAAACATTGTTGTGCTGGTAGCTTTAGTGTGGTCTTGTTTGTAAACATTTGGGTAAATGCCCAAAAGTGGGATTGCTGGGTCATAGGGGAGTTCTATGTGAAGTTTTTGAGGAACCTCCATACTGCTTTCCAAAGTGGTTGAACAAGTTTACATTCCCACCAACAATGAAGTAAGGTTCCTTTCTGTCCACATCCCCTCCAGCATCTGTTGTTGTTAGAGTTCTTGATTTTTGCCGTTCTAACAGGGGTGAGGTGATATCTCAATGTGGTTTTGATTTGCATTTCTTTTATGGCTCGGGAAGTTGAACATTTCTTCATGTGTCTATTGGCCATCCTTCTTTCTTCTTCAGAGAAGTTTCTCTTTAAGTCTTTCGCCCACTTATTTATTGGGCAGTTGTTTCTTTGAGGATTTGTTGTTGGGGGGGTTTAATTTTTTGAGTTCCAAGTATATTTTAGATATGAGACCCTTGTCCGTTGTATGGCTAGTAAATATCTTCCCCAATCCGTGGGCTTTCTATTGATCTTCTAGCAATCAATATTAAAAAAAAAATACTAAAAAAAATAAAGATGGAGAAGGGAAGGAAAGATTTGCTCCAGGAAGTGATACAGTCCGTGCCAAAATTCCACAGTAATTCTAATATGTGGGTACAAGACAGAGAGCCTCAGGCAGAAGGTATAGCATGGGCAAAGGTCCTGAGGTTTGCTGCAGAGCAGGTGGTGTGAGTGGTATGAAGGTTCTATGGCTTCAGAAAAGGCAGGCAGGAAATTCAAGGCTGGTTCAACATTGACTTGAGTCACAGGGCAGAGGGAGGGGTCCCAGAATGGCACCCAGGGGGAAGCCTAGCTTGGCAATTCGCCAGGGACACAAAGCCATTTCCTGTGGCTGGAAATCTGTTTTCACAGCTCCTGACCCTCAGGCCTCCTTTGCATGGAGGAGTCAGGGCAAACACAGGGAAGAACTCTTGCTTTAGAAAAGCTTCTAGCCCAGTGCCACCAGTGGCTCAACCCCTGTAAATCCTAGCTACTCAGGAGACTGAAATAGAGATCGAGGGTCAAGCCAGCTCAGTAGAGTAAAGTTAATGAGACTTTTCTTGCTGATTAACTACCAAAAACCATAAATGGAGCTGTGGCTCAAGTGGTAATGTGGTAACCTTGAAGGAAAAATTTAGAGACCAGAGCCCAAACCCTGAGTTCAAGCCCCAATACTAGCGCAGGAAAATTAAAGAAATGATTTCAGGAGCTCCTAGTCCACTGTGGTGTAAGGCCAGATCATCCAGGCACATGTGGCTTACGCCTGTCCTCCTAGCTCCTCAGGAGGCTGAGATGTGAGTATCACGTTTCAAAGCCAGCCCAGGCAGGAAAGTCTGGGAGACTCTGATCTCCAAGGAACCTACAGAAAACCGGAAGTTGCTCTGTGGCTCAAGTGGTAAGGTGAAGAGCTGGGGGACAGCGCACAGGCCCAGAGTTCAATCCCCATGACCAACACCTGGCCTGCTTGGACCTTACTCTGTAGCTCTAGGCAAAGTTCTTTCCAGTGGGCCCCTGAGGGTCTCCTAATATCTAGGTGTCCTACAAGTCTTGGTCGCAGCCTGTTTGGAGGCCATTGCCTACAGAGCAGGCCACAGTACCAGAGAAGTCTCTAGCCTTGGGGCATGAAGATCATCAGAATGGCATCTGTCATGGGTGCAATGTGGATCAGAGCAGTAAATCAGTCTCAGACCATGGCTCTGGGCCAGGAGGGGCAGGAGCTGCAAGATGTCACACCAATAATGCCCCGTCATATGAGTATCACAAGAGTACAAATTTGTCAGTCAGACCTTGGGCAGGTGTTGAGTTTGGCTCATGAAAGTTTTGTAGGCTCAGGAATCCACAGCCAACTGGCTGCTGCTTGTAGCAGTCACTATCCCAGGAGTCCAAGGTCTCGGTGCCCTGCTTTCCTCACCAGTGCTTGGGGAAGGGGGGCAGATGAAGGTTTGCAATCATGGCCGACTACCGAGGATCAACCCTAGTGTCCTTCCCTTGATACTGCAGCCCCATGTTGAGATCTAGGGGCAGGTTCCATGGAACTTACTGCCATGGCCCAAACCCCTCAGCCCAAGAAGGACTTAGGGAGAAACCACTTGATCTGGCTTGACAGTTTACTTTGACTATGACTCAGGACTGCCCCCAGTTCTAGCTCAGCTCATCCAGGTCAAAACTAATGCCCCAGAACATTGAGGTACTGGCTATACCAGTCTCTCATCCCCCAGTTCCCTGGCCCTGGAATCTAAAGTATATGCCTTTGTATTCTGGGCATCCAGAATTGTCTAGAAGGACCTGAGAGGCCCAGCTGGGTCCAGAAGATAGATTTGCCTATGATAAGGTACGTTGACATTTCCTAGACATTGAACAATACATCCATGCTACCTTGGCCTCACCTCTCATGTAGCCCCAGATTATCATTGTTTGGGGAGCCTTCAGTCAGCTGTCAAGGTCGAGCTGGCCAGAGCCACTGGCAACCACCCTTCCTCCACACCACTACCAGCCTGCTGGGAGTGGGACATGCAGCCATGGGTCCAGCTGAGAAAAGGACAGGACACAGCATGACTGACCCTGTCCCCCAGAGGCAGGAGAGAACATATGCTAGCCGGCCCTGAGGACCCAGAGTCCCCTGGATGAGGACAAAGATATGGACAGCCGGACTTGTGTCCCAAGGAAAAGCTGGAATATGCATTCAGGTCTCTGGCAATTTAGGACTCATTGTGGACCATGACTAAAGACAGGGTTGCTGTTCAGGAAGGGCACCATCCAAGGTCAGGATGAGGCAGACAAGTTCCCAGGAAGTGGGCAGAGAATGATGAGGGAAAAATGCACACACACACACACACACACACACACACACACACACACACACACACACTGGTAGCCCAAGGCCTCAGCAGTCCCTGAGCAACTGAATATCCCAACCTCCGAAAAGATGGTACTACCATCCTCAGACCGAATGTTGACAAAACTCAGAGCTTCTCACACATCTGGAATGTCACATAAAACTGCATGGCATTTCCTACTGTACACACCACTATGAAGAAAACTCAGCCAGATTATTTTGGTTGTCGGTCATGGGGTTTGAACTTTGGGCCTGCGTGCCATCCCTCAGCTCTTCAGCTGAAGGTGTGCGCCCTACCACTGGAGCCACAGCACCACTTCCAGTTCTCTGGTGCTTCACTTGAGATAAAGTCTCACAGACTTTCCTACCCAAGCTGGCTTTGAACCGTGATCCTCAGATCTCAGCCTCCTGAGTAGCTAAGATGACAGTTGTGAGATACTGGCAGTGCCCGGTTTCAGCCACCTTCTTACAACCAGGGGAAATCCAACTTGTCAGGCCATAAAGCACATGCAACTCTTCACTTTCAGACTTTGACACCAGTATCCAAAGCCATTCTTCCTTGCTTGGAGAGAATATAATCAACACTACCCTCCAACCCTGCCCACACCCTGCCTACGATAGGCCACACCCTCTGGAATACTTGGTAAGACATGCCCAGCCTGCTGTAACTTCCCACTGGGGCAAACTTCGGGAGTTCTTAGAAATGGCTGTACACTGAGGCCAGAACCTGGTGTCCCAACCACAGCAACCCCACTCCTTCACCATCTCTGCTAAGCAAGGGGTGTCTTTCTTTCTTGTTTTTTTTGGATGATGGGCTTGAACTCAGGGCTTGGGTACTGTCCCTGATGATGAATTTTGCTCAAGGCCAGTGCTCTTCCACTTGAGCCGTGGCACCACTTCCAGATGGAGATTAGAAATGAGACTCTCATTTGACTTTCCACCATGTGCAGGGATACAAGATCTTCTGGATCTCAGCTTCCTGAGTAGCCAGGATGAGCCATCAGCGCATGGCCTATGGTGTCTCATTCTTTACAAATTCCAACTAGTCCTCCTCTAGACACTGCCACCTAGACCCTCCTTTACCTCCCTCAGGGACAGCAAAGGGAGGCTCAGAATCTGGGGAGGGCCATGGGCATTAAAGAGCCCCCTTCACATCACTTCCCCTTTCTAAGCTCCCATCCGCTTCCTCAGGATGGCCTGGTTGTCTGGGGGCATATCAGACCCACTAGGACTTCTTAGGCCTGCCCTGTATCCCCCCGCCACACCCACCCAGTACCTGAGAATTTCTCGGGCCAGTTGCTCTATGTCTCAGTGGAAGCCTTTGGGAGGGTTGCTTTCTGCCCAGGGCAGAAAGAGTGTCTAGATTTCCCCTGTCATAGAAGAAGACACAAAGCATGGATGGATCTACTAAGTGCTACAGGACACACCATCCATCTGTTCCCCAGGTCTCTTGGAGTGAAGTTTTACGTTGACAGTGCTGGGGCTGAAACTCGGGGTACAGGCGCTGTCCCTGAGCTTCTTTTGCTTGATGTGAGCACTCTTCCACCTGAACCACAGTACCACTTCTGGCTTGTTCTGTGTATGTGGGACCTAGGAATCAAACCAAGGGTTTCCTGTGTGCTAGGTGAGCCCACTACTGCTAAGATAAAATCCCAATATTGGATAGCTGATCTGTGACCCCTTGGGCTTGTTTCAGGACAGTCTTGCACATATTTACTGAGTATCTAACCAGAAGCCTTGGCTGAAAAAGAACACAGTCTGCTATGTTGTCCTGGATCTATGGCATCTTTTCTCTCTGTGCTTCCTGTCACATTCTCCTTGTTAAGCAAGACCCCCTTTCAAGTGCTGCCTCTAAGAAGCCCGCTCCAATCACCCTGGTAGAGGGGGATCTTCTCCACTCTCCAGGCTGCTGGCCTTGTCATGCTCTGTCCCAAGCTGGTGTGGTTGAGAGCTTACAAAGGTGAAGGCCTGGCTTTCACCACCTAATTCCTGAAGACTCTGATTCACTACCCAGGGACCAGTGCGATATCACACTCTGTGAGAGGGCACTTGAGGCCCAGGCAGTCTGGGGGCAACAAATGGGGCCATTTCTTGTGTGGGTTTGAACTGAGGATCTGGGATCTGTCTCTCTGAGTTTTCATGCTCAAGGCTGCTACTCTACCACTTGAGTCACAACTCCACGTTTGGATTTTTGGTGGTTCCATGCAGAGAAGAATCTTATCGGCTTTCCAGCTTATGGCTGGCTTCGATCTTTGATCCTCAGATCTCTGCCTACCCAGGAGCTAATGTGTCAAGTGTAAGCCTGAGCCAGAGAGGGTCCAGAACCTTTCCTTTGAGCTTCTGTTTATCTCGTGTCAACTAGCAAACCCTACTTAAAATAGTCATTTATAGGGGTTCATCTCAGTTAACCCAAGGAGATAAAGTATCTTTGGAAAAGGCTAGTCAGAGTTGGCCTAGGTGAATGTGTGTGTGTGTGTGTGTGTGTGTGTGTGTGTGTGTGTGTGTGTGTGTTTGTGTGTGTGTATGATTTTCAGGGATACCTACCCCCATCTCTCTGGTGCTTCTTTCACCCAGTGGTGAGTACATCCAGGATTCCCACCCCAAGAAAGGCGGGCAGGGGAGGGTACTTAAGGTCATATCAAGTGGGGTGATATGAATTCTATCCTGCAACTGAATCCAGGAGAAATAATAGAGAGAAGGTGATGTTTAGAGGAACATCAAGGGAAGCCACTTACCTTTGGCTACAAGTACCAGAGAGAAGAATGAATCCATGCTTTTTGGTAGTAAGATAACAAGTGCCAACTATTCATTTATTTCATTTTTTGTGAGTCCCAGGTCTTGGATTCAGGGACTGAGTGTTATCCCTGAGCTTCTTTTACTTAAGGCTGAGACTCTATCACTTGAGCCACAGCACCACAACTGGCTTTTTTTTTGGGGGGGGGGAGGAGATAGTTTATGGGAGATAAGAATCTCACAGACTCTCCTGCCTAGGCTGGCTCTAAGTCCCGACCATCAGACTCAGCCTCCCGAATAGCCAGGATGACAGGCAAGAGCCACTGGAACCTGACCGCCACCATCCATTTATAGTCCCCTAGGGCCAGTGCTGGGCTACCTACACTGCCTCCTCCTTTTTGTGAGTGGGAAGCAGACATGGGTTGGTTTGATACTTCAATAGCCTACCTACCTTTGAGCATTGTTCCGGCTCAGTCTGATTCCGGCTTCCTTCTTATCCACAGCAATGACTTCATGCTCTCACAGAACAAATGTCCCCCAGGAGGTGTCGGATCTGGGGTCTTTACTCTGCACACTGCCCCCTACCCCTGAAATGACACACTGCAGCAATGTGAGGTAGACATAGAGTGAATTCAGTTTCTTATAATCAGGGTCTGTCCAGATAGGTGGCAGTGAGGATCAGAGGCTTGGGATAGTGCTGTGCAGTTGGACAATGCGATGCCTCCTCATCCACTTTCCTTTAACTGTCTTAGCAGAGGGTAGTGGGGAAGTACTCACCAGACAGACTGACAATGAGTAACCATCACGGTCTACCCCGGGCACAGAGGGGCTTACCTAAGGAAGCTAGTTCCACACACAGGCTACCTCCAGAATGAGAGGGTCACCTTTGGTCCCAGCCACATGGGGACGCTGAGCCAAAACCTCCAGCACCCATTCAACATGTTACAGACAGAGATGTTCAGTTTTGAAGATGGTGAAACTGAGGCACAGAGAAGCCAGGTAACCTACTAATGACTCCCAGCTGACAGGAAGTTCGTCCTGACATCTCTGGCATGCTCCCTAGGACAATGGGTGCTATTCAGTCCACTTCTGGTGGTGGGAAATCCACTTATTTCAATTCATGTGGCTTGAACTTTGGGCCTGAGGCAGCTCCCCGAGCTCCTCAGCTCAAAGCTAGCACTCTACCACTTTTGTCACAGCACCACTTCCAGTTTTCTGGTGGTTCTTTGGAGATGAGTCTCACAGGTGTTCCTTCTTGGGCTGGCTATAAACCACGATCTTCATATCTCAGCCTCCATTGTACTTAGGATTATAGGCCTGAGCCACAGGCACCTGGCTTAAGTGTAATTCTGATCTTCTTTCTTTCTCTGTCTCTCTTAGGAACTGATTCAATGCGTGCTGGAGGAGGTGGCCCAGCATCCCCATGTGTTTGGAACCAAGGTGGCCCTCTCATTCTGGAGGTAGGCTGTGGGTCAGGAGCTCTCTCGCTCAGTCTATTGTACCAGCTCCATGAGGTAAGTCACTCTGTGCCCTGGCTACACTGTGACAGTTATCCATTGTCCATCTAGCCTTACTGGACTCAGTACTGTGTTCAATGCTCTTTTCTAGCAAAAATATCTGGTTAAAATTATGATACATAGTTACAGGATGAAAATGTAATGCCATCTTAAGAAAGTCATTTAGGGTTCTGGGAATGTGGCTTCATGGTATGGTGATTGCCTAGCACGCATGAAACCCTGGGTTCAATTCCTCAGTACCACATAAATTGAAAAGGAAACACTGGAAATGGTCCTGTGCCTCAAACGGTGGAGGGTTAGCCTCGAGGGAAAAAAAAAAGCTGAGGAATAATTCCCAAGCGCTGAGTTTCAGCCCCAGGACTGCCAAAACAACAACAGCAACAACAACAACAACAATGAACATTTAGTAAGTGCAAAATAAAGAACCCATACTTGGAATATATAATTGCTCCTTCCATACTGATACCTGACAATAGTCCCTAATTCATGTACTTTACCTGTGTTAGGATACTGTGTTGAAAAATTGTTTTGTTCATTATGTCACGGCAATTAATGCCAGGAATGTGCTTAGAAGTCAGGTGAAGATTAATTCTGGAAATTCAAAGATTCCAAGCTTTTGAGTGTGGTCACTGCTAATCACAATGAGAAGTGTAGTGTAAGTGAGATTTGGAAACTCTTTTGGCAAGTAATCGCACCAAAAGGCAGAGGTTAATTAACAGTTGTGACAGAAGAGAAGGAATAATTCCAGATGGAACGAAAAAATGAGAGTAACTAAGGTATAGCAGAAACCGTTCTAGGAACTATTTTTGGTTATTGAAGAACTAGTTATCAACTAGGCTTATTCCTCATTGCCTTTAGCATTCAAAATCTCCTAGGCTAGTTCTTAATCTCTGTGTGATAAATGTATCTCCTTCTATGCTGTTCTTTCATACCTGGTCTCCTTTGCTTTCTAAAAATCTGTCTTTCTATATTTCTCTATGAACATTTTCTGACACTAAATGCACCTACAAAGATGAAAGAGGATGCTAATGTAAGAGTCCCATAGCTCATGAGTCATTAATGTAACAAAATGGGAAAGGAGGACATATTTATTGCTACCTCAATTCGGAAAAGATTCAATGTCACATCATTTGGTTCAGATTTCCATTCTTTGTCTACATAGTGACATTAAGTGCACATAAATGCAAATATGAGCCGGGTGCTGGTGGTTCATGCATGTAATCCTAGCTACTCTGGAGGTTGAAACCAGAGGATTATGGTTCAAAGCCAGCCTGGTCAGGAAAGTCCATGAAACAATTTAGTAGTGCACCTACTTTTGCTGAGTTATTTGTTATGGATTCTTTGCTAAACATATTCGCTCGTTAAAAATTGTCAAGTAGTAGCTTTATAATAAACTTCATCTAATATTTCTTGGTTCAAAAAGAAGTCCATACAGTTGTTGTCACTGAGCTTTCTTACTGTCTTAGTTCAAAGCCAACCCAGGCAAGAGAGTCTGTCAAACTCTTATCTGTAATTAAATACCAAAAAAGCCAGAAGTGGAGTTTTGGCTCAAGCAGTGGAATAATAGCTTTGGGCCAGGTGGGAAAGAAATACAACTGTTCAGGGACATGGGCAACTCTCTAAGTTCAAGCCCCAGAACCAGCACAAACTAAACAAACAAGCAAACAAAACAAACCCTGGGTATTTCTTTGGGACTCTCCTTAAAATAGTGGCAGTCCGAGAAGAGGCTGCTTTTGCTGATCATACTCACTGGATCCTGATTTTTTGGAATCCTTATCGCTATGGAAAACTCAGGACCAGACTAAAGGAATTGATAACTGATTCCTGCAACAAGAGAATCATCTCAGGAGTGAAACATCCATCCATAATACACTTTAAAACCTCCATATCTTTCCTTCTTTGCAGTAGAACATTTTTAAAACAAAGTTACCTCCTTTTGTTCTATTGTTCTATACTGGCCTTCAAATGACATATTGTTTTCTTTTGTAATACTCTCAACCAGAAGTTTACAGACAAGTTTTATATGAGTAAAGGACACACTCAAAAAAGTCAGGGACAGAGTTTCCTTCCAGCCTTGGATCCTTTTCTTGTACAGTAAAAAGGAAAGAAATAGTTAACTTGAACTTTGTCATTTCTCTATGTTCAATTCCTCTCCTGGGATTAGTTTCCACATCCAGTAACAGTTACTTCCACTTACTTCCAGTAACAATCTATGGTGCATCTCCAGAAAAAAATGAATGCTTTCTGGCTTCACTGAAATAGCACAAGGACACTTTTGGACATGAGGTAACACGTGTTTCAGAGACAACTTATTAAAGAGAAATGAAATTTAAATTGCTTATAAATACATTATCCATGAGGACATTTTGTTCAAACTTCTTATGTGCTCTGTAAATTAAGGTGAATTTTAAATGGGAAGAAGGTCCTCAGATCATTTTTTGTGAGTCTATGTGCTGTACATTAATTTCCCAAGTTTACATGAGTTAACAGTAAGAGAAACAATAGCAATTATAGGAGAAAAAGAAGTTCTGTGTTTATTTATGTGTTCAATACAATATAGAAGACTCTACAAATAAGAAAACATTGATACAATAAAGCAAAGTCCAGTATGTAGATTTATGGGAGTGATATAGAGAAAGCGTTACTGCTAAGTGGAACATGAAGCAAGAGGCCACTCCCTTTCTAAATCACGCTTGCTAATCATGTAAATGTGCAAAAAGGAGAATGGAAGAATGATTCTGTTTCCAATGCAAGTCAGATATAGAATAGACTTAACTGGAAAAAAAGAGTCCATCTTGAGAGAATAGGAATTATACTAGCAATGAACCTGGTGGCTAAGATCACATTTCTTTTTCTTTCCTTTACTTATATTCCTTTTTGTTGTTGTTGTTGTTCGTGGCACTTGAAATATGGGAAAGGGTGCTTTCCCTCTGAAACACAGCCCAAGGATATTGCTCTTCCACTTGAGCCACAGTGCCACTTACATTTTTCTGGTAATTATTGGAGAAAAGAGCCTCCAGGACTTTCCTACCCGAGATGGCTATAAACCCCAATCCTCAGATCTCAAAACAACTTGGTTTATGATCACATTTCTAACAGTGTACACTCAGGATATGTAATGTATATGTTCTTCTATCTTTATATGAATTCTTGAGTTAAAAATCTGGGCTACAGGTTAGACTTTACACTCACAAAAGTGTTTGAAGTTTAAAAGTTGATACTCCTGGAAAAATAAAACCGAAGAATGTAAAGGAGTCTGGGAAGTTCAATTTGGATCCAGCTTGGACAGTATAGGCTTTGAGACACTACCTATAGTTAACCAACCAAAACCTGGAATACCAGTCACGAGCAAGATTGCTGAATAACATCTTTAGGTTTTTGCATACATACAGACAGACATACACATACACACAGAGGCACTTATAGGTGCACACAAAAATACACAAATGAAACAACTCTCAGAATATGTAGAAAACTTAAAACAATAGAAAATAGGTCCTGAGTAAGACTAGAATCAAGTGATAATTTTTAATATTAGAAAGCCTTCAAGTGAACTTTCCCCCAGAAGTTGAGAATATTACAAAGGTAGTGACCAGAGATAGTAAGAGTCAAGCAATCATTTTTTTTTCTGGTTAAGATACGTTTTTTTAAAATTTTTTGTGAACATACAGTACAGAGGGGTTACAATTACATGGGCAAGATAATGAGTACATGTCTTATCAAGCATTGCAGCCTCCTCCTTTGTTTACCCTTCACATCCCTTCCCAAGCAATCATTATTAACGGTTTAGGATCCATGGTGTAATGAATCAGGGAACCCTGCAGGTGCATCTGAAAATGTTCATATCCTGTGTCAAATGTTAAAACATCTTTGAAAATAGTACATAAACAGTCTGAGCATTCAGTCTAGTGGATAAGATCATAGGAGACGTTCAGAATTGCTAGTCTGATTCTAAGTTAAATAAAAAACTAAGGGAGGGCAAGGTGCTACAAGCCTGGAATTCTAGCACTCAGACAGGAGGTTAGAGAGTGGAATTAAATAACGATACCTTCCATGGACCAAGTAGAATAATTTTGTCTCAGTAAAACAAACCAAACAACAAGAAAGGAATACACAGTTAGAAGTTTGTGCTAATTTTGTCATTGTTTTGAGAAGTCAAGTTTCCTATTGAATACAAATCATATATATCCTCACTTGTGTTTTAAATGCTCTCATCATTACAGAACATTCCTAGATGCAAAATAGTTCATGATTCCCACCCAAAAATTTGGACAAGTAAGTAAGCCTCATTCTGTTGGATTCCAAATAAATGTTGAAGGATTATAATAGCTTAAGTCTGGAGAAATAGCAAAGTTCGTCTAATGTAGGACTTTGTAGACCTTTTTAAATTAGAATTTACATTTAAAATATATTTTTTGGTTTTGTTTGTAATTTCATATTCTATAGGATACTACAAAATTCTTTTTAAGTAGAGGGATTAATTGAAAGATTCACAAATGATTCTGGCATTCTATTTGCCTAGATATTCTTTCAAGAGTGTTATAATTAGAACATAGCTAAAAGATAATTCCCGTAGTTCATGTATACCATGTTAATGTGAATAATCTAGACAGAGTTGCCACCAAATGGATGACATTAATTTATACATTTAGAAAAACCAATTTTTTAAAGGTTTGGTTTAATATGGTATGAAGAGAGTAATTGTGTGACATCTACTTTCTTCTAACGATATGTAACACAGGAAGCAATTTCCTTATTTACGTGCCTCTGTATACATGTAGAAAAATGCTAGGTTTGGGGTTTGTTTTCAATTTTTTTTTGTTTTATTGGTTCGTCCTAGAGCTTGAACTCTTGGCCTGGACAGTGTCTCTGAGCCTGTTTATGACCAAGGCTCGTTTCCTACCACTTCAACCACAGTGCCACTTGAGTCTGGCTTTTGTGGAGAAGTTTTTTGGGGATAAGATTATAAGAAACCTTCCTGCCTGGGTGGGGTTTGAACCATAATTTTCCTATCTTAGCATCCTGAATATCTATGATGGTTAAAAAAGTATGAATATAAATAATATTTGCAAGTTTTCTGATATCAAGAATACCAGTGGAGGAAAATGATGCAGCTCAGTTTATTGAGGTGTTCTTTTCAGAACAAGGAGGGCCTCACTTTAGCAGAGGTGTAGTATTTTCTCAAAATAGAGATAAAGTATTCATGATGTGGATTAAGGAATTTTAGGTGCCCCTTACAAGTTGGAAACTAGGATGACTTTATGGCATAAATCTTGAGATTGACGGTCATAGAAATAATAGCTTACTCTGATAAACAATTTTTTACTCTTGAAGAATTAATTATTGCACATGCTTCATAGTTTTATACTCTACCAGAATGTGGCTATTGTTCTGTTGACTTCTAAATCTGTAACACCCCATTGGAAACTGCATCTATTGCAGAATTATATAACATGCAAACAAGTACTGTTTTGAATCTCTCAGGAATGTTGAGAATTTAAAAATGAGTAGTTATTAGTCATACGAATTTTGAAGAACACATATATTCTGTCCTCTTAACAACTTAGTTAGTTTAAAAGTTATGGGTTTCCATAGCATTAAAATGTTTTCTGTGAAGTACTAAATTTATTCTTTTTTGAAAAATTTGGCAAGTGTATTGTGAAAATATCGTCTAGTTGCATAACATTCAAGTTGCTGACCCTCTGATAAAGCAGGGGTAATTAATTCAAATTAGATGCCAAATGGTATTGATTTTTCAAATATTACTACATAAAGAGTATTATTTATTGTGCCAATACAGTGAAATTATATTTTACGCAGCTTAATTTTTCAATTTTATTATCAAAGTGATGTACAGTGGGGTTACAGTAATTATAAGGTATAAATCATAACTTTTCAAACTTGTTAACCCTCTCTCATTTTTCTCACAGTTTTCCTTCATCCCTTCACGCCTCACAAGTTGTAATGTACATTTCCAACACATTGTCTTCTGAGTATTGCTACTGCATTGGTTTGCCTTTTGTCTTTGGCTCACCATTTTGCTTTTCCCCTTCCCTTCGCTAATTAAGGTAAATGTATATACAATACAAAATGATATACAGCAGGGATAACCATAGGGGGAAAACCCAAAGAAAACAGAAATCACATAGTTCATCAAAAACAAAAACCACAAATGAAAAAATCTGGTTCCATATCTTGGAATTCATTTTGCTTAGCATCAGCTAATATGGTTATATATACCCATAACAAAGCGACTGGAAAATAATAACTGCATGGATACTATATTATGAAAACAACATGTTTACTTTTTGATGGTAAAGGTGGAATTAAGATCGATGAATTCGCGGTTCTGATAAAGGATTTTCAAGAGTTTTAAAGTTATGACAGGTAAATTTTAATTGTTCAAAATTTTAACAACTTAGGCTATTAAGAAAATTTAAAATTGCCTGGAAGAATAGGCTTTCATGCAAAGAAATCCAAGGAGACTTAGTAGAGAGGGAGCAATGTGGATGAAGATGGCTCTTTTTCACACTAAACAAACAAACCTGAGAAACCTTGCTGTAAATCCTGTAGGTTCCCTTGGAATTGTCCTTACCCAGGAACTATATTCTCATTGTTTGAAACATGGTTGTATTGGAATTTAAATTCAAAGTTCTTAAAAAAAATAAGGCATCAAAATTTGTGAATTTACCTTTAATTACCAAACAGTAATTCTCTAAAAAGAAAATTTGAGCCAAAATATTTAGGGAGAAAGTGCCCTTCACAATGAAAGAAGGTGTTGGGATAACACATTTTTGTTTTTAACACTTTCCACAATGTCTTTGGATGTGAAGCAATGAAACACAGGAAAAAATCTGATTGGATACTTCAAACGAATGATTTCACATTTCTAAGTGGCTCATAAAAAATAATATCCTTATTCATATGAGATAGTGAAGATTTCTGTTCTTACATATGCCAAAAAGTTCAGAAAAGAATTGAACAAATGGAAAAGTTAATTTAAAAAAGTTTTCTTAGAAGAAAACTTAGCTAAGCGTATTGTGTTTAGCAGTGAAGAGAGGCCAAAACTTTTTTATATGAATTGTGTTAGTATTTTTACTCCCTAAAGTGAGTTTACAGAGGCCATTTGGCTCATTACAATGCAGGACTGATTGAATGAAGACATGAAAATAAATTCCACATCCAAATGAGGCAATTAAAGAGTTTTAAAAGAGAAATAATGAAGATGTAGCAGTGGTGGAGCCCGTTTAGTCCTTCAGGTTCACTAGACATGAAGCCAAGGAGCTGTGATTAACTGGAGCTTCAGCAAGAGCTAAGAGGAGGACATAGAAGTAGGACATAGAAGCATTGTCCTTTTGTAACAGACACTGTCTTCCAAGGTATGGGTGATTTAACTCTATTCTCCTCCATACATCTTGGTGAAGAAATGCAAGACCAAGAGAAAAATAATCGATTGAAATAATTTTGCATAGAATAACTTCACTGTTCCTGATATGGTATCTAAGGAGAATCTTAAGAGAGAGGATGAAAGTGCAGTATTTTTTGTTTCTTATAAGCATCTTGTTAGCAAAATATATCTTTGAGGTTAGATAATTCTGATTGAACCAACAAGTGATGGAGTACTTATTTTTGTGGGTGCTTTAGACACAAGAAGTCTTTCAAGGTAAAAGAAAAAAATATAGCCAAATATTTGTGATCACAGCTTCTTGGACTGTTTTCTGGAGACAATGTTTTACATTAGATTTCTCCTCATTAATATAGATGTTGTTTCATGGCAACCAAATGCAACAGGGAAGTTTAATGGACTCACTTGGCCAATTAAACAGCATAAAAGAAAAAAATGGCAAATAATTTTTAATGAATTACTTTGCCAGAAGAAAGGAGGAAAAATATAATTCAAAATCAATTGACTTAAAAGTATGAAGAAAGAGTAGTGAAGAGAGATTAGTGAAAATAAAGAGTATTGTTTGCTCTCCAGTGGAGTAATGGGTTCTTGATCTTGTTTCTTCCATTCTATCCTCACAAGCTACCAAGTGTGTCTCAGGACTGGATTATCCAGTTCAGACAGAAAACTCATAGAAGAAACATACTATTTGCAGCAGATGTAGGTGATTTATAACCTTAGACAATCTATTTAATTCTGTTCAAAATTCTCCCCTATCCCAAACTTCCCTCTTTGAACAGCTTTGTTTGCTTTTCCCAAGACTGCCCTTCATTAACTGATTAAAATTTTGAGAGGTCATATTCATACTTTCTGGAGATTGCTGTTTGGTTGTGATTTTTGAGTGTTTTTTGTTCTTGTTGTGTTTTTGAACTGAATTTTAAAAGGTTGTGCAATTGTTTTACAATTAAATATCTCCATCTAATTGTCCAATGCTCCTAGATTGGAGTCACTCCTTCCATCATTCTCAATTAACCCTTTCTCCAAGATTTATTTTCAATTTACCACTTCCTTTATCATATGTGTATATTAAGTATTCTAGCTGTACTTGACCTTTGTTCATTTTTCATTCATTCTATGTCTTTACCATAATTCCTCTGCCCCTTGTTCATTTCTCATTCATTCTGTCTTTACTATAATTCCTCTCTGGTTTCAACTTCCTCATAGTCATTCTGTTAAACAGTCTATTAATACTTTGAAAGGTTTATTTACATTCTATGGACTTTCAATCCTGCATATTCTTGAACTGATGTCAACTTATATTTCCATAATTCATTCATCTGCAGCAACAATTTACAAGACTGGAGATGTGAAGCACCTAAACATTATTTTGTTCTCATCCATTTGGAAGATTAATCTTTAGTCAAAAAGAAAGTTAAAAATAGCTTAGAATGTATTCCTAACTACCAATTTTTATAAATAGCTTTGTACAATGGTGTGATTCTTTTATTTTACATGGAATAATATTTTCTACTACCTATAAGTTTTGGAAAAAGGAAAATTAAAATTTATTCCAAGAGGAATATGATAGAAATAGAACACAGATATTATGTTTGTCATATCTCTGATGAGTACCCATATTCAAGACTTAAAGTTATATTTCTTACTATGTTAGACAGAGGGAAAACATAAAATAACATATGATAAGGCAACTATTTGTGACTTTTTAAAATGTACCTTATTAAATGATGAAATTTATTAGCTAACGTTTGGGTTTGAAATTTAGGAGGCTGTTATATTTAACACATTTCTGGAAGGCCCTTACTGAAAAACACAAATTGTGGGTGGTACTATTTCTACACTTTAATGAATGGTTGAACGTGTTTGGCATTAGTGTTGTGTAAATAATTCAACTCTATTGTAGCTTGCTCCCTACACTTGACAAACTTGTAATGTCACTAAGCATCATCAACTTTTCAAATGTTATTTTGGCAAATGTGATTTTGAAAAGTTTATTTGAAAAGGAATACACTTTCAGGAGATTCAATGTAGATTATCATTGGTTTGAGAGTGACATTTTTATACCACAGAACCATGTTGTACTGAAGTCCCAGTGTTTTGAAGCACACCTTAGTTCTTCAAATGTTTTTTCTGAATTACATTTGACCTCTAAGTCAAGTTTTCCGGGCTTTTGTAGACCAATTATGGAACTATTCTTCAAGGGAACTCTTTTTTGGCCCACTTATGTTGGAATAAAATCTTTCATTAATCATAGGGGAGGGGTATTAAATATAATCTTATGACACTTTGTGAACTTGTTCACTCATATGGGCTGGTCATCTATAAGTTGAATGTTTGAATTACAGTACTTTCTCTCAAATTTTGTTATCTCATCCTACATTTTAAGTTGCCTTGCATTTCACAATTGCTTACTGCTAATTCCTGCATCTCAAGGAATTGGGGCCCTGAAATATAGGAAATGAGAAATTGAGATGGGTCTTCAATTACTTTGCATTGACATGTTGCATGGGCCTTGGTGAGAAGTCTTGCCCCTGTTATCTGATGATGCAGGTAACTGGGACCTGGGATCCTAGGACCCATGGATTCTGCAGAAGAATAATGTTTTTTAGACATCTTAGCAAAATTTGCGTATAATCAGTAGGAATGCTTCAGAAATATGGAGAAAAAATTTGGGACAAGCGAGTTAAAGCAATAAACAGAGCAGCAGAGTAAAATCCATTACAGATTAGAGGAAAACATTGTTTTTTTGCCATGTGGATTCAGAAGACCAAGAACAGAATGTGTCACAAGTTTATACTAAAGATATTGCATAGATACTTTTTATATTCTAATATATATATTAAACCTAATTATTTTTATTCCAATTCTATTTATTGGAATAAATAAATATCAATTTATTTGTCAAATTATCAACTAATTCTAGTAAGTTTCATTGTGTGAAATATAAAATCAGCACATATAAATATAAAATATATAACTATATATACTCTAATTAAAAGGCACACGTTTTGCCTTGTTCTCTTGTAGTTACTGTATCAAAGGCAAATCTGTTTTAAAGTATTAATCCATTATCTCTACCTCAGTGTTTGATAGAGTTAGACCTAAAGCTTTACCATTTGTAGATTTACAGCATGGAGGCAATAGGAAACACTGATTAAAACATTGTCAATTTAATGCCTAATAACGAGGAGAAACATATGGACTTCTCCTGCAACTATGAAAATATTAGGTGATAAAAAGGCAGTAGTGTAAGTTCCTGCCTGGTTGGATGGTAGACAGACCAGGACATTAAGTAATCATGCATACCAACAATTTTTCACCTTCTTGGCTTCAGCTACTTTTGAAATGGAAGGTATAATAAACAATTATATTTTGATAAAATACCTTCTAGTCTGAACAGTTCTGTTTGAACTATTCATCTCTCTATGATCCCTTGTAACCAAGATTAGTTTTGTTCCAATAAGACAATCTATGCTGTCAGGGTAAGATATTCTGGTTGGCCTGTTCCCACAAGGAAGAAGGGTAAAGGCTCAGGTAGACATTTGTGCCAGTAACACCTCATGTGGGAAAATGTCAGCTGAAGAAGTTTAGAAGTAGCTCTTAAGCAATGCTTACTTCGAATCCATTAGGTCCACAGAGCTAACACAGTTGGATAAATAAGTACTTGAAAAAGCCATCACCTTTGGACCTATCTATAAATTATTGAGAGTACGATCAAATTCCAAATCAAAAAACTTAATAGTCATTGACAAAAAAAAATTTGCAAATGTGAGCAATCGATTGATCAATATAATTTTTTCCACTATTCACAGAATTTTAGGGAAATAAGATTGATAGCATTGTTAGGAACAATAAGGTTTCCTTGTTAGTAGTAGGCACCCATAGATATAAGCCTGTATAAAGATTGCATCATTAACTACTTAAATTTAGAGGAGCATGTACACTGAAATTACAATGTAGAGATTAACAGAGCAGCATGTACACTGAAATTACAATGTAGAGATTAACATGGCACTTGCACAAGGATAATATGAAAATTTGAGAAGTAGTCCATATTTTTCATTCTTCAGATGCAAGAAATGAAAAACAGTTATTAAAAAGTTGATTACCAAATTACAAGTATAACAATACACGCAATTCATATAATTAAATTTAGTTTGACATCAGTGTATTAAATCTTCACCTCAGAAAGGCGTTTACATAGCATAATCTTTACAAAACTTTTCAAATTGGACAATATTGTCATTTTCTCCCAAAGAAAAATAATATTAAGACCTAGAAAAAAAGGAATCAAACTGTTTCTATATGGAATGCAATCGGAAAGGACACATTAATGAACCTATATATTATAAAATAATGTAGAATACGAAGTATATCTAAGAGAAAATAAAATAAATTATGAATATTATGCAAACATAGTATATAGAATATTTTAAAATATATTTTTTTCAGACAAGCACCAGAAATATTTTAGTTTCTGTACTACTCATTTCAACAGGTAAGTTAAAATTATTTCTGATTAAAAAATCACAAACTCTGAAGAAATCATTATACATGTATACAAAAACTATTGAATACATTTTGACATCCAATGCAGGCAATTCACTTGGAAGAATTCCACGGACTCCATTAATTTTTACAGTAAAATATTGGTGTTGCCGGACACTGGTGGCTCATGCCTATAATCCTAGCTACACAGGAGGCTGAGATCTGAGGATCAGGGTTCAAATCCAGCCTGGGAAGGAAAGTCTGTGGTACTCTTATCTCCAATAAACAACTAGAACACTGGAAATGGAGCTGTGGCTCAATTGGTAGAGCGCTCACCTTGAGCTGAAGAGCACAGGGACAGCTCCTAGGGCGAGAGTTCAAGCCCCATGACAGACCAAAAAATAAAAAAGATATTGCTTTTATTTGGATTGTGAAAATATTTTGTAGGGACACAAAAGATGGACTTGCATTTTTGAAATTTAAGAAACTTAACCCTACCATTAGGACTTAGGTGAACAATTTGTACAGCCTTCCACAACATCATAGAGGTAGTGATACATACTTATCCTTTTGGCAATATCAAATGCAGTTTCTTCTATGTTGGTCTTCAGGCCTGGTTTTATATAATGGTTCAACAGAAGGAGATCCAGCATATCTTTGCTATCTCAATTCTCAGCAGCAAGATGTAAGGGGGTCAAGAGGCCTTTAATTTGGGCATTGGTATCTGTATCATGATGAAGTAAGAAAGAAGCCACTCTGATATTATTCCACGTATATGCACTGTGCAGGGGTGTCCAGTCATCTACAGTTATTGCATGTGCCACTTGAGACACCAACTCACTGACAATGTCTAAGTGTCCACTGTAGGCTTCTCGATCAGGAGGGGTATACTTATTGTCATCCCTACTATTAACATGAGTGGCCTTTTGGGAAAGTAGTCTCCGCACTGTAGTAAGCCAAATATTTTTGGCAGCCCAATGAAGAATTTTGCTTGGATCATTCTCCACTTTTTTTCTTGCAATTGATACCATTCCTCGCTTTTTTAATCTTGTTCTTCATATTCCTAAGAATTGCCTAATCAGAGACTTTGAGTGCCAGTGGGAATGGGGTGTCCATGTATTTCCCTAATAGTTCACATTGTTTGAACTGGTCAGAAATATTGGGTGAATTTTCTGCATCTGTTTATTCACCATGATTTATTTTCTCTTTTTATAATTTTACTATTCAAAATTATTCTAACTGGAGAGTAGGGAATTGATGGAGAGCAGAGGAAAGATGTTCCTCCGTATTCAAATGTACATACTGAAAATGAGGGCCACTGATGTCTTCATGTGCAGCTTATTCTAGGAATGAAAAAATAGGAAATAACACCTTCTATATAAATGATTTGGGAAAAGGCAGAGCAAAAAGTGAAATGATGCAACCAAAAATATAAATGCAAAATAAATTAGGATAATTATGGAGCAATCATATGATCTATGAGAACCAAGAAAGGGAGAGACAAAGAGAGAGAGAGATGTGTAATGACCTAGCTTGCCACAAAATCCATTCCTCTGATCAATTAATAGAGCAAACAAAATATTATTTTTTAAAAAAGATGGGAGTTCCATGGAGATGGTGGAGGAGAATCTGGAGGCTAAACAAGCTCTCGCATAGGAAGCAGTTTTAGAGTTACAGTGAACAGTCCTAAGGCAGAGAATCACACCAAGTGTGCCTTCACAGGACAGAGAGTTAGGCCAGAGAGAGAAAATACAGGCAAGGAGACAGCTCTTAGCACTTGCCAGCAGCTGCTGCGGCAGTGGCAACGGTGGTGGCGGCGACTACAGCCGCCTTACCTGAATCACAGAGAGTCCAGGATGAAGGAGCCAGAAGGGGCAGGCGAGCAGATTCTCCTCAACACCAGTAAGAACTGACAAGGAAAAGACCAATTCATCAAGCAGTTCGCAGACCAGGGAGGATCCAGTAACCAAGAATGGGTGTGAGTAGAAGCCTAGCATCCTCACTCCTTCCCAGGGAGCAGAGGAGGGAAGGCCAGCCTTCCTCCACCCAGTACTGGAGATCTCCATCTTGGATACCAACAAAGCTCCGGCGGAGCTGCTAGCTCCAACTCAGGCCTTGGAATAAATCTAGAGGCATCTAGCAGGTCACAAGAGCCTAAACTGACCTGCCAGACTCAGCTCCACCCAGGGAAAAGTCACCCAGCTCGGGCGCCAGACCCAGGAGTGGCTTTCTCCACCGGGTAATCAGAGCGAGAGGCTGCCCCTCCCTTTAGCAGGTTCAACAATCAATTGACATTCAGTAAAGAGAAACCCTGAGAGTGGCTTCAGGCTGGGATCTGTGAGTTTCTCACAAACCAGCCCCTGGGAAAAGCTACTGTTTGCTGAAAGGCCTCAACTCTACCCAGAACCTAGCCTCATCACAGCATCTCCAAACTCAAGGAAAAAGCCATCTCCCGCTTTTGTGATACTCAAAGCAGATCTCCCTTCCATTGAACTAATCAGGGAGGAGGATTGCAAAACATTGGGGAAAGCACAGCATTTTTCTGCCGGTTCAAAGGAACTGAATTAAGTAACCAACCAAGCCACAGGAACACAAGCAGACCAGAGACTCAAACAAGAGTCTGGGTACAGACACAAAGGAGATACAGGATTTTTCCCACCCCTCAAAAAAAATCAAATAACTTTTATTTGTACCTTTTATTAAAAGTATTTCTTCCTAAAATTTTTTTTGATCTTTAATTTTTACCTTTTAAAAAAATTGTTTTCAAGAAATTTTTTTTCCTCTTAGAATTTTATTTTAGGGGTATAAGTGCGTGTGCGTTTTCTTTCTTTTTTTGTTTTTGTTTTTGTTTTGTTTTGTTTTTTGTTTAGCTCTACTGAACTTCTGATCTTTTTTCTTACCTTCTTCTTCTTTTCTCCTGTTCTTCTCTTTCGTTCTTCTTTATGTGACTTAATTGCTGTTCTGCACATCCTAAGATAAACCCGTAGTCGGATATTAGACCTTATCCCCCATTGTGTACACACTTAATCCACAAATTTATTACTCAATTCAAAACCTCTTAGACTTAAATTCCTTAATAGCAGTACTACCTCTTTACACCTATATTTTAAGTATTTTTATTTTTACGTTTTTCACATCTCCTTTATATCCCTCCCCTTCTCTCATTATATTCACGTTCTTCTCTGGATAGTTGGTTTTTCAATCTGAATAATATTTTTAATTTTTTACCTTTCTATTTTTTTCTGGTCTCTTTTTGTTCCCTTTCTCTTTCTTCTTTTTTTATCTCTCTCTACTTTCATATTATACAACCTATATCCTGCTTTGAAATTAGGACATAGTTAACACTCCCTGTGCCTTAATACATCACTCTATTCCTATTTTTTACCCACATCTCTTCCTAAACCTAATAATTTCTGGTTTACCAAATTCTATGGCGTTCGTAGCACATTAATATACAGTTGTTTGATATTGAATAGATGTATCTGTTGAACTAGATTGTATCTGCAGACTACTGACTGTGCAAATACAGACTTTGGTTGATGCTTACCTTAAGGTAGTGTTCTAGCACAAAACTGGTGTTAATTTCATCCCAAATGGGCAGAGTAAGCTGGAAAAACACAAGAAAAATGGAAAGTCCGGGTATCTCAACTCCCACTCATGATAATCAGGGGACAGAACAGATAATTAATAAAACAGAGGAGAGTTCCAAATTGGCTCTACAAACACTGCTGGCAAACATGATAAATGAAAAGACTGAAAACATACAAAGGACTCTGTATGAGTGTGATAGGGAGAGAGAGGAGGCAATCCGAAAGTTTATACAGGAATATAATGAGCGTGAGGAAGCTACTCAAAAACTGATACAGGATTTACATGAGCAGCTTCAGAATACACAAAGAGAAAGGCAGGAATGGCGTGAGCAGGCTGAGAACACTCAAAGAGAACTACAGGAATGGCATAAACATGAAGAAGCTAAGCAAAGAGTAATACAGGAACTGAGAGAGCAGGATGAGAATACACAAAGATCACTAAAGGCATTCATGGAATCCATTAACAAAGAGCTGAAGGAAGTCAGGGAGACCACCAAAGGAATACTGAATGGAACCCAACAGAAGGAATGGGAGTCCAAGGAAACCATAACCAATCAACTAAGTGATTTGAAAATAAACACTGAACACCAAATTAAGGAAGTAAAGAAGTTCATACAAGATCTAAAACAAAGCTTCAACAAAGAATTTGAAGCCATCAAAGCTGACCAACTAGAAGCAAAAGAAATAAAAAACAAAGTAGAAAGTCTCGATAGCAGGTTAGACCATGCAGAAGATCGAATCTCTGGGATTGAAGACAGCCTAGACATTATAGAGAAAGAACATACAACCATCCAAGACAAGTCCAAGAAATATGATAGATCTATCCAACACTAGTCTATACTAGAATAGGACATAGCAACATTACATTATAATACACACAGGATCAATTCAGACAGGGGAAAAGATCCTTAAGGCTGTCAAGGAGAAAACGTTAATCACCAATAAAGGGAAAACAATTAGAATCACCTCAGATTTCTCAGCACAGACAATCAAAGAAAGAAGAGCCTGGAATGATGTATGCCATGCACTACAAACAAACAAGTATCAAGCAAGAATACTGTACCCAGGTAAACTCTCCTTCATAACTGAAGGCCAAATAAAAACCTTCCATAGCAAACAAAAATTGAAACAATACATCTCCACCAAACCAGCCCTACAAATGATTCTTAAAGACATCCTACACATAGAAAACCAATAAGACCACAATAAAGGCCAAGAAACTGCACCCAAACTGAGAATCCAAGAACCATAGGAAGAACCCAGTTTTCACAGCCCCCAAGAAGGTAGATAACATGGCAGGAACACCCAAATACCTCTCAGTCCTATCTCTTATTATTAACGGACTTAACTCTCCAATTAAGCAACATAGACTGTCTAGTTGGATTTAAAAACAAGATCCTTCTATCTGCTGCCTTCAGGAATCACATCTTGCCCATAAAAACAAACACATCTTCAATGTTAAAGGCTGGAACAAAATCTACCAAGCAAACGGCCCCCATAAATAGGCGGGAGTTGCAAACCTAATATCAGATAAAATAGACTTCAAATTAAAATTTGTGAGAAGAGATAAAGAAGGTCGCTACATACTAATTAAGGGATCTCTCCTTCAGGAGGATATTACAATTCTAAATATCTATTCTCAAAACAACGGAGCATCCAAATTTATCCAAGAAACACTACTTTCCCTCAAATCCCATATAGATCCAAAGACATTTATTGTTGGGGATTTTAACACACCACTCTCCACACTAGATAGATCAACTCAGCAAAAACTCAACAGAGAAAATGCAGATTTAAACAACTGCATAGATCAACTAGATTTAACAGACATCTACTGAATATTTCACCCAACAGCATCAGAATACACATTTTTCTCAGCAGCACAAGGAACATTTTCTAAAATAGACCACATTTTAGGCCACAAAGCAAACTTGTCTAAATTCAGAAACATTGAAGTTATACCTTGCATTCTCTCAGACCACAAGGGAATAAAATTAGAACTCACCACCAAAAGCCACCAAACAAAGTCCGGTAGCACATGGAGGCTGAAGAACACATTGCTGAGTCATGAGTGGGTCAAAGAAGAGATTAGAAAGGAAATTCAAATATTCAAGCTATTCAACAAAACTGAGCAAACAAATTACCAGCTACTCTGGGACAAAGGAAAGGCAGTACTCAGAGCCAAGTTTATACCTCTGAGTTCTAATATCAACATATTGGAGAGATCTGAAACCAACAATTTAATGAGATATCTGAACCCCCTTGAAAAATAGCAGCAAGATAAACCCCCATCCAGTAGATGGAAAGAAATAATTAAAATTAAATCAGAATTAAATGACTTAGAATCCAAAAATAAACTATAGAAAGAATCAACAAAACAAAGAGTTGGTTCCTCGAAAAAATTAAGAAAATTGACAGACCCTTAGCAAATCTTATCAGAAAAAGAAGAGAACACACCCAAATAATTAAACTCAGAGAGGAGAATGGAAACATCACCATGGAAACAACCAAGATTCAGAACATTTTAAGTGAATACTTCTCAAAACTTTATGCTCATATGTTTGAGAACTTGGCAGAAATGTACCTTTTCCTGGCAAATATTGACATGCCAAAAGTAAACCAAGATGGGTTAAACTATCTTAACAGGCCCATATCAAGCATTAAAATAGCCGTAAGAGACCTCCCAGCTAAGAAAAGTCCAGGACCAGATGGTTTTACAGCAGAATTCTACAAGGCCTTCAAAGCAGAGCACACCCCAATAATCTCCAACTCTTGAAAGAAAAAGTTCACTACCGAACACATTCTATGAAGCCATCATAACCCTCATCCCAAAACCAGGCAGGGACTCATCAAAGAAAGAGAACTATAACCCATTTTTTGTTGAACATTGATTCAAAACTTCTCAACCAAATTTTGGCCAATCGACTTCAACAATTCATCCAAAAAATCATACACCACGATCAAACAGGAATCATTTCAGGGATGCAAAGCTGGTTCAATATACGCAAATCAAATAATATTACTCACCACATGAACAGGAGCAAGGATAAGAACCACATGGTTTTCTCAATAGAAGCAGAGAAAGCATGCGACAGGACCCAACACCCCTTTATGATATGGTAGTGGAAAAATTAGGAGTCCTTGGAACAATCCTCAATACAATAATGGCTGTATATGACAACTCTACAGCCAGCATTATACTCAATGTTGAAAAATTAAGCCATTTCCTCTTAACTCAGGAACAAGATAAGGATGTCCACTCTCTCCACTTCTCTTCAACCTAGTATTAGAATGCCTAGCTAGAGCAATAAGACAAGATTCAGACATAAAAGGGATCCAAATATGGAAAGAAGAAATAAAACTCTCCCTCTTTGCAGATGACAAGATCTTGTACTTAAAGAATCCCATAGACTCCACTCCCAAATTACTAAAGCTGATTCAAATCTTTGGCAATGTAGCACGGTATAAAATTAACCTTCAAAAATCAACGGCTTTTCTGTACGTCAACAATGATAAAAGTATGGCTGAAATTAGGAAAGCAACTCCATTTATAATAGCCCCACAAAAAATAAAATACATAGGAATTAACATAACCAAAGAAGTGAAGGTCCTCTATGATGAAAACTGTAAAAACTTGAAAGAGGAAATCAAAACAGAACATAGAAAATGGGAAATACTCCCATGCTCATGGATTGGAAAGCTCAACATCATGAAAATTGCAATACTTCCCAAGACTATCTACAAATTCAATGCGATACCTATCAAAATTCCAACCTTATTCTTCATGGAAATAAAGAGGCAATCCAAAAATTGATATGGAGCGATAAAAGACCCCAAATAGCAAAAATGCTCCTCAACCTAAAGAACCCTGCTGGAGGAATATCAATAACAAATTTCAAACTCTTCTAGAATTGCTAGGAAGGTGGCTCAGTGGTAGAGCGCTTGCCCTGCATGCTCAAGGCCCTGGGTTCGATTCCTCAGCACCACATAAGCAAAAAGAAAAAAAGCCAGAAGTGGCGCTATGGCTCAAGTGGTAGAGCGCTAGCCTTGAGCTGAAGAGCTGATGGACAGCGCCCAGGCCCAGAGTTCAGGCCCCACGACTGGACCCAAAAAAAAAAAAAAGAAAAAAAGAGAAACTCTTCTAGAAAGCCATAGTAATCAAAACAGCTTGGTACTGACACAAGAACAGACCTCAGGAACAATCGAATAGAATTGAAAACCCAGAAACGAACCTACAGACCTATAGCCATCTAATCTTTGATAAGGCAGCTAAAAAAATAGAATGGAAGAAAGACAGTCTCTTCAGTAAATGGTGCTGGCAAAATTAGTTAACTACTTGTAGAAAACTGAAGCTAGATCCTTATATATCACCCTGCACCAGAATCAACTCCAAATGGATTAAAGACCTCGGAGACAAAGCAGACTTTCTGAAAACGTTACAGGATGGAATAGAAGACACCCTAGGTCTCCTTGGCGCAGGCCGAAATTTTCTTAATAAAGACCCGGAAACACAACAAATCAAAGAAAGGTTGGACAAATTGGATTGAATGAAGTTGCAGAGCTTCTGTAGGGCAAATGACATAGCTACCAAGATCAATAGAAAGCCCACAGATTGGGAGAAGATCTTCACTAGCCATACAATGGACAATGGTCTCATATCTACAATATACTTGGAAGACAAAAAATTAAATCCCCCAACAACAAATCCTCAAAGAAACAACTGCCCAATAAATAAGTGGGCTAATGATTTAAAGAGAAACTTCTCTGAAGAAGAAAGAAGGATGGCCAATAGACACATGAAGAAATGCTCAACCTCTCGAGCCAAAAAAGAAATGCAAATCAAAACAACATTGAGATACCACCTCAACCCAGTTAGAATGGCAAAAATCAAGAAATCTAATAACAACAGATGCTGAAGGGGATGTGGACAGAAGGGAACCTTACTTCATTGGTTTTGGGAGTGTAAACTTGTTCAACCACTTTGCAAAGTAGTATTGAGGTTCCTCAAAAGACTCCACATAGAGCTCCCCTATGACTCAGCAGTCCCACTTTTGGGCATTTACCCAAATGTTCACAAACAAGACCACACTAAAGATACCAGCATAACTATGTTTATTGCAGCATTATTTACCATAGCTAAGATCTGGAAAACCAATTAGAATCACCTCAGATTTCTCAACAGAGAAAATTAAAGCAAGAAGAGCCTGGAATGACGTATACCATACACTAAAGACAAACAACTATCAACCAAGAAGAGACAAAGAAGGTTACTACATACTAATTAAGGGATCTCCCAGGAGGATATTAAAGTTCTAAATATTTGCCAAACAATAGTGCACCCAAATTTATCCAAGAAATACAACTTTAAATCTCACATAGATCCAAAGACATTAATTGTTGGGGACTTTAACACACCACAATCCCCACTAAAAAGATCAACTCGGCAAAAACTTAACAGAGAAACCGCCTATCTAAACAAATGCATACATCAACTGATTTAGCAGACATCTAGCAAATATTCATCCAGCAGCATCAGAGTACACTTTTTACTCAGCAGCACATGGAACATATTCCAAAATACACCACATTTTAAGTCACAAATGAAACATGTCAAAATTCAGAAACATTGAATTTATATCTTGCATTCTCTCAGACCAAAAGGGAATAAAATTAGAACTCAACACAAAAAGCCACCAAAGAAAGTCCAGTAACACATGGAAGCTGAAAAACACACTGTTGAAACACCAGTGTGTCATGAAAGAGCTTAGAAACGAAGATCAAATGTTCATGATATTCAACAAAAATTAGCACAGAGATTATCTCCTCCTCTGGGACACAGCAAAGGCACGATTCAGAGGCAAGTTTATAGCTCTGAGTTCCTACATCAACAAATTGGAGAGATCTGAAACAACAATTTAATGAGATCTGACACTCCTTGAAAAAGAGCATCAAAATAAACCCCCATCCAGTTGATGGAAAGAAATAATTAAAATTAAATCAGAATTAAATGAATTAGAATCCAAAAAAAAAAACCATAGGAAGAATCAACAAAATGACAAGGTTCTTCGAAAAAATTAACGAAATTGACAGTCCCTTAAAAAATCTTATCAGAAAAAGAAGAGAACACACCCAAGTAATAAACTGAGAGAAGAGAATGGAAACATCACTCCAGAAACAACCAAGATTCAGAACATTATAAAGGAATACTGCTCAAAACTTTATGCTAATATGTTTGAGAACTTGGCAGAAATGTACCTTTTCCTGGCAAATACTGACATGCCGAAAGTAAACCAAGATGGGTTAAACTATCTTAACAGGCCCATATCAAGCATTGAAATAGAAGCAGCAATAAGAGACCTCCCATTTAAGAAAAGCCCAGGAACAGATGGTTTTACAGCAGAATTCTACAAGGCCTTCAAATCAGAGCTCACACCAATACTCCTCCAAATCTTCAATGAAATTGAAAGAGAAATTTCACTATCAAACGCTTTCTATGAAGCCATCATAACCCTCATCCCAAAAACCCTCATCAAAGAAAGAGCACTATAGACCCATTTCTTTGAGGAACATTGATGCAAAGCCCCTCAATAAAATTTTGGCTAATTGATTTCAACAATTCATTCTAAAAATCATACACCACGAGCAAACAGGATTCATTTAAGGGATGCAATGCTGCTTCAATATACGCAAATCAAATAACATAATTCATCACATCAAAAAGAGCAAGGATAATAACCACATGGTTATCTCAATAGATGCAGGAAAAGCCTTTGACAAGATCAAATACCCCTTTATGGTGAAGGTCCTGGAAAAATTAGGAATCCATGGAACATTGCTTAATACAATAAAGGCTGCGTATGACAAAACTACAGAAAGCATTATACTCAATAGTGAAAAACTAATGCTATTTCCTCTAAACTCAGGAACAACACAAGGATGCCCACTCTCTCGACTGCTCTTCAATCTAGTATTAGAATGCCTATCTACAGCAATAAGACAAAATGCCAACATAAAGGGTATCCCAATAGGGAAAGAAGAAGTAAAACTCTCCCTCTTTGCAGATGACATGATCATGTATTTAAAGACTCCACTCCCAAGTTACTCAAGGTGACTCAAACTTTGACAAAGTAGCAGGGTATGAAATTAACCCTCAAAAATCAACGGCTTCTCTGTATGCCAACAATGAGAAAATTGTGGCTGAAATTAGGAAAGCAACTCCATTTGTAATAGCCCCACAAAAAATAAAATTCCTAGGAATTAACTTAACCAAAGGAGTGAAGGACCGCTATGAGGAAAACTTTAAATACCTGAAAAAGAAAATGAAAACAGACTTAGAAAGTGACAAAAACTTCTATGTTCCTAGATTGGAAAGATCAACACCATGAAAATGGCAATACTTCCCAACGCTATCTATAAATTGAATGTGATACCTATCAATATTCCAACCTCATTCTTCAAGGAAATAGAAAAGGCTATCCAAAAATTCATATGGAACAATAAAAGACCCCGTATAGCAAAAATGATACTTAACAGAAAGAACAGTGCTGGAGGAAAATCAATACCAAATTTCAAATTCTTCTAGAAAGCCATAGTAATCAAAACAGCTTGGTACTGGCACAAGAACAGACCTCAGGACCAATGGAATAGAATTGAAAACCCAGAAATAAACCTACAGACCTACAGCAAATTAATCTTTGATAAGGGAGCTAAAAAAATAGAATGGAAGAAAGACAGCCTATTCAGTAAATGGTGTTCTCAAAATTGGTTAACTACTTGTAGAAAACTAAATCTAGATCCTTACATATCACCCTGTACCAGAATCAACCCCAAATTGATCAAAGACCTCGGATTCATGAAGACACTCTGAAAACATTACAGGATGGAATAGGAAAAACCCTAGATCTCCTTGGCACGGGCCGAAACTTTCTTAATAGAGACCCAGAAATACAAAATATCATAGAAAGTTTGGACAAATGGAATTGCATGAAATTGCAGAGCTTCTGCATGGCAAAGGGCATAGTTAGCAAGATCCATAAAAAGACCGCGAATTGGGAGAAGATTTTCACTAGCCATACAATGGACCAGGGTGTCATATCTAAAATATATCTGGAACTCCAAAAAATTAAATCCCCCAACAACAAATCCTCAAAGAAACAACTGGATAATAAATAAGTGGGCTAAAGACTTAAAGAGAAACTTCTCTGAATAGGAACGAAAGATGGCCAATAGACACATGAAGAAATGATCAACCTCCCTAGCCATAAAAAATGCAAATCAAAACAACATTGAGATACCTCCTCACCCCAATTAGAATGGCTGTAATCAAGAACTCTAAATAACAACAGATGCAGGAGGAGATGAGGATAGGGGAACCTTACTGCATTGTTGGTGGTAGTGTAAACTTGTTCAACCACTTTGGAAAGTGGTATGAAAGTTCCTCAAAAGACTCTACATAGAGCTCCCCTATGACCCAGCAATCCCACTTCTGGGCATTTACCCAAATGATCCCAAAGAAGACCCAACTAAAGCTCCCAGCACAACTATGTTTATGGCAACATTATTTACCATAGCTAAGCTTGCAACCAACCCAGATGCCCCTCAGTAGATGTATGGATCAAGAAATTGTGGTATGTATACACAAAGGAATTCCTTGCATCCATTAGAAGGAATAACATTTCCCCATTGTTGGAAAAAAATTATATTAAGTGAAGTAAGCCCCATGGTTTCCCTTATTGACAATAAAGAGTATATGTCTGAGATAAGCAGAAAAGGTAAGATTCGTTAATGTTATGTTAAATGTACCCCAAGCTAAGTATTCAAATATTTTTTTCTTTCATGCGGTTGTTTCTAACATATTTATAAGATGAATTTTTGTTGCTTTGTATGTCCCTCCCCCACGATATAACTCTGTTTTCACTGTATTTTACGTTGGTATAATTTGTGGAGGGGAAGGGAAAAATCAAATCATTTAAAAAGGAATAGAGTTGGACCCATTATAACAATGATATGTACAAGATGTTATGTCGAAAAACAAACTTTAAAACTTTCGCAAGGAGGGGTATAATGCGTGGGTGGGGGCAGGAGCGGTGAGATGGAAAGGGATAGAAAGGGGAAACAAAGGAGGAGGCAACAATGCTTGATAAGAAATATACTCATTATATTGCCCATGTAATTGTAACTCCTCTGAATGGTATTTTCAGAATAATAAAAGAAACCTTCATACCTATTAATGGTATACGAATTCTGTGTGCTTAGAAGGGTCTTTCTATTTTCACAGCCGTCTTTGGCATACACATGGATCATGGATTATATGAAGATAATAAATTTCCAGATGCTTGCCAGGAGGAGTAAAACCTATAGTGTGTTTCCCCCAGAGGCTTCCCTTTTCATGAAAGAAATATGCTGCTTGATGCAGGATTTCATAAAATTACATTGCTAGGAAGAACTTAAACAATCATAGAACATTACAGAGTTGAGGGAGATGAATTGATCTCCTGAAAACTTTACTTTTGTGTCAAATAAATGCAGGCTGCCATAAAGAGAGTAGACTTTAGAGAAACATGGTGAGTTGTATGTAAATAGGTAATTAGTGGATTTTGTTAATTTGTGAAGTAATACAGGGAAATAAAATACAGCAAGGTAAAAAACTAAAGAACTCGGCAATGAAATACTCATTTGTGTGTGTGCACACACCTGCCTGTACACACACGTGCATGTTCATGTGCTCATGCATGCATTCATCATTCCTGCTCTAAGCATCTGTGCCCAAGGATAGTGGTCTACCACTTGAGCCACTGCTGCACTTCTGTTTTTTTGGAGATAATCACATGTTTTTCATGATTGGACTGGCTTTGAACAGTGGTCATCAGATCTCGGCCTCCCGAGTAGCTAGCTAAGCTAATTCACCCTCTGAGTAGCTAGATAAATTCTGTCTGTCCTCTATGCTTCACTGCTCTTTTATTCTTTTTCTGAGGCAATCACAAGCCTGTCATATATATGTCTAATTGCTTTAAAAATACTGTTACTGCTTGGCACCATGGGCTCCAATCTGTACTCTTAACTACTTAGGAGCCTTGAGAACAAAAACCAGGACAAATTTTGGGGGAGTTCCTTCTCAATCTATACCTGGGTGCATTGGATCATTTCCACCATCCTGCATGATCTAGAGACTAATATTGGAAGGACTGCAGGATCCAGGAAGCTAGATAAGTGTGTGTGCAACTCTGATGCCATTGATGATGGGAAGGATAAAAGGACAGATCAGGTGCATGTTCTTGTGGAAAGGGAACACCTATCCTAAAATTAACCACTGATATAATGCCAGCCTAGCAAGAACAATACCCCAAGTTGAAATCCTCACAATTTTCCAAAACCAAAATAAGTACATACATTAACATCCCAAAACTTAGTAAAATCTGTTCTTTGCTCTAATATCATCTTTATCTGATTATCATATGATGTGACAGAATAGTTTCTTAATTAAATATGATATATTTTAAAAGACCTAGAAAATTCTTCCTCACTTATTAAGTGCAAAAGAATGGCATATTGCCTCTTTTCTTACATATTGACTGCCACTAAAAATTCATCCAATGATTATTACAGTAATATATTCTGATTTATCACTTTATTGGTAACAGATTTTAAACATTTTACTTTTCTGCTGAAGTTTAAATATTTAAATAGTATCATCAAATTAAATTCCTTGGTTACTTGGGGCAGTTTTTTTATAAAGTTTTTAACTAATGGCTTCTAAGTATTCTTAATTATTACATTATTTATTTTATTTTTAATTTCAATATAATGTTATTGTAAAGGTAAAGTACAGAGGGGTTACAATTACATAAATAAGGTAATGAATACATTTCTTTTGGAAGGAACATGGTTATCCCCTGCATGGATTTTTTTTGTATACTCAAACAATTACTGATGCTTTTGCTGTTGTTATTGTTCAAATGTACTTTTGCTTTCTTTGTTCATTCATTTTTTATTATACAATTGATATAAAAGTGTTTACAGTTACTTAAGTAAACTAAATTGTACGCTTGATTTTATTTTCTATATTTCAAATTTTGATGTTAATTACTTATTTTTGTTTTTTAAGATAATACATTTTTCAGAGTTGTAGGATTAGTTAATTTAATTTTGCATGATTTTTACACATGTAAATTATTCACATATATGTTACTTTTTTAAATTTTATTTCTGAACAAATTGTACAGAGGAGTTACAATTACATGGGCAGGATAATGCATACATTTCTTACCAAGCATTGCAGGCTCCTCCTTTGTTTACCCTTCACATCCCTTCCCAGCCTAACCCCTGCTCCCCCAAACCTTCCCCCCTTCCACACCAAGGTTGTAAAGCTCATTTTCGACATGACAACTTGTAGTTCTCATTGTTGCAACAGGTCCACCTGTATCCTTAAACGACTTGTTTTTCCCCATCTTTTTCACAAGTTATACTGACATCAAATATAGTGAAAGCAGGGGTTATACTGTGGGGGAGGGACATACAAAGCAACAAAGAGATAATCTTATAAATACGTTAGAAACACATGCATGAAAGAAAGAAAAGAAAACATTAAAATACATATCTAAGGGTTCATTTTCCTAACATCACATTATCTGACATTTTCCACTTGACTCATACATATACTAGATATTGCAAAAAAGGGAAACCATGGGACCTATGTTTCTTTGGGCCTGGCTTACTTCAGTTAATACAATTTTTTCCAAGTTTTTCCATTTCCTAACAAATGGGGCAATGTCATTCTTTCTGATGGAGGCATAGAATTCCATTGTGTATATATACCACATTTTCTTGATCAATTCATCTACTGAGGGGCATCTGGGTTGGTTCCATATGTTAGCTATGGTAAATAATGCTGCAATACACATAGTTGTCCTGGTAGATTTAGTGTGGTCTTGTTTGTAAACATGTGGGTAAATGCCCAAAAGTGGGATTGCTGGGTCATAGGGGAGCTCTATGTGAAGTCTTTTGAGGAACCTCCATACTGCTTTCCAAAGTGGTTGTAGAAGTTTGCATTCCCACCAACAATGAAGTAAGGTACCCGACTGTTCACATCCCCTCAGCATCTGGTGTTGTTAGAGTTCTTGATTTTTGCCATTCTAACTGGAGTGAGGTGGTATCTCAATGTTGTTTTGATTTGCATTTCTTTTATGGTTAAGGATGCTGAGCATTTCTTCATGTGTTTAATGGCCATTCTTCTTTCTTCTTCAGAGAAGTTTCTCTTTAAGTCTTTAGCCCACTTATTCATTGGGCAGTTGTTTCTTTGAGGATTTGTTGTTGGGGGATTTAATTTTTTGAGTTCCAAGTATATTTTCGATATGAGACCCTTGTCCATTGTATGGCTAGTAAATATCTTCCCCAATCCGTGGGCTTTCTATTGATGTTGCTAGCTCTGTCCTTTGCCATGCAGAAGCTTTGCAACTTCATGCAATCCCATTTGTCCAACCTTTCTTTAATTTGTTGTGTTTCCGGGTCTCTATTAAGAAAATTTCAGCCGGAGCCAAGGAGACCTAGGGTTTCTCCTATTCCATCCTGTAATGTTTTCAGAGTTTCTGCTTTGGCTTCGAGGTCTTTGATCCATTTGGAGTTGATTCTGGTGCCGGGTGATATATAAGGATCTAGCTTTAGTTTTCTACACGTAGTTAACCAATTTTGCCAGCATCATTTACTGAAGAGGCTGTCTTTCTTCCATTCTATTGTTTTAGCTTCCTTATTGAAGATTAGATGGCTATAGGTC
The DNA here is from genome assembly GCF_019054845.1 of Dipodomys spectabilis. Lineage (NCBI taxonomy): Eukaryota > Metazoa > Chordata > Mammalia > Rodentia > Heteromyidae > Dipodomys > Dipodomys spectabilis. Next base: position 162,005 of record NW_024871387.1, on the reverse strand, counting down.
TATAGATTCATTTCTGGGTTTTCAATTCTATTCCATTGGTCCTGAGGCTGTTCTTATGCCAATGCCAAGCTGTTTTGATTACTATGGCTTTATAGTATAGTTTGAAATTTGGTATTGATATTCCTCCAGAAGTGTTCTTTCCATTGAGGAGCATTTTTGTATTCGGGGTCTTTTATTGTTCCATATGAAATTTTGGATTGCCTCTTCTATTTCCTTGAAGGATGAGGTTGGAATTTTGATAGGTATCGCGTCCTGCAGTTCTCTTTGAGTGTTCTCAGCCTGCTCACGCCATTCCTGCCTTTCTCTTTGAATATTCTCATGCTGCTCACACAAATGCTGTATCAATTTGTGAGTAGCTTCCTCAAGCTTATGATATTCCTGTATAAACTTTTGGATTGCCTCCTCTCTCTCCCTATCACGCTCAAAAATGTCTATCTCAAAAAGAACACTATCTTAAAGCAACCATCAACCAAAGTCTGAATTTGTACAGTCAATAGTCTACAGATACAATCTAGTTCAACAGATACATCTATTCAACATCAAACAACTCTATGTTAATGGGCTTCGAGCCGCAGAGAAGAATTTGGAAAGCCAGAAATTATTAGGGTTAGAAGAGATGTGGGTTAAAAATAGGAATAGTTTGGTGTGGGGAGGCACAGGGAGAGTTAACTAAGTCCTAATCTCAATGCAGGAAATAGGTTGGGTTGGATGAAAGTAGAGAGAGAGAAAAAAAGAAGAAAGGGAAAGGGAAAAGAAAAGAGACCAGAAAAAATAGAAAAGTAAAAATTATTAATATTATGGAGAATCAAAAACAATCTATTTAGAGAAGAATGTGAATATATTGAGAGTAGTGGAGGGACATAGAGGAGATGTGAAAAACTTAAAAATGCTTAAAATATTATATGGGTATAAAGAGGTAGTACTGCTATTAAGGAATTTAAGTCTGAGAGTTTTTGAATTGAGTAATAAATTTGTGGATTCAGTGTGTACACAATGGGGGATAGGGTCTATTAGTTAACTACGGGTTTATCTGAGGATGTGCAGGACAGAAGTTAAGTCACATAAAGAAGAACAAAAGAGAGGAAAATGTGAAAAGGATAAGAAAGGAAGAAAAAAAGATCAGAAGTTCAGTAGAGCTAAACAAAAAACAAAAACGTAATTAAAAAAGAGAAAAAAGACAAAAGAAGAAAGAAAAATGCACATTCATGTATTCCTAAAATAAAAATTATAGGGAAAAAAAGTTACTGGAAAACAATTTTTTTTTCAAAAAAGACAAAAATTAAAGATTAAAAAAAGTTTTAGAAAAGAAAAAAAAATTTTTATATAAGGTACCAAAAAAAAAAAGTTCTTTGATTTTTTTTTTTGGGAGGGGTGGGAAAAATCCTGTATCTCCCTAGTGTCTGTAACCAGCCTCTTTTTGGAGTCTCTGGTCTGCTTGTGGTCCTGTGGCTTGGTTGGTCTCTTAAGTCAGTTTGTTCAAACAGGCAAAAAAATGTTCTGCTTTACCCAGGATTTTGAGATCCTCCTCCCAGGTTAGTTTAATGGGAGGCTGTTCTGCTTTGAGATTCACAAAAGAGGGGGATGCAGTGATGAGGCTAGGTTCTGGGTAGAGTTGAGGCCTTTCAACAAACAGTAGCTTTTCCCAGGGACTATTTTGTGAAAAACTCACAGAGCCCAGCCTGGAGCCATTCTCAGGTTTTCTGTTTGCTGAATTTCAATTGATTGTGGAGGCTGCTAGAGGGAGGGGCAGCCTCTGGCTCTGATTACCCAGTGAAGAAAGCCATTCCTAGGGGTGGCACCCGAGCTGGGTGACTTTTCCCTGGGTGGAGCTGAGTCTGGCAGGTCATGCCACCTTTAAGTTCTTGTGACCTGCTAAATGACTTGTTTTATTCCAAGGCCTGAGTTGGAGCTAGCAGCTCCGCCGAGCTTTGTCGGTATCCAAGCTGGAGATCTCCGGTACTGGGGGAGGGAGGGGTGGCCTTCCCTCCTCTGCTCCCTGAGAAGGGGAGAGGACGTCGGGCTTCTACTCATGCCAAGTCTTGGTTCCTGGGTTGTCTCTGGATTGCGAACTGCAGGATGAAGATGTCCGCTCGTAGTCGGTTCTTGCTGGTGTTGAGTAGAATCCGCTCGCCCACCTCACCTGGCTCCTTCGTCCTGGACTCTCTGTGGCTAAGGTATGGTGTCCTGCGGTCGCCACCGCCACCGCTGGTGCCACGGCGGCGGCTGCTGGCAGGCGCTCATATGTGTCTCATTGGCTGGATTTTCCCTCTCTGGCCTGTCTCTCTGCTCTGTGATGGCACACTTGGTGCGATTCTCTGGTTTAGGACTGTTCACTGAAATTCTAAAACTGTTTTCTATGCGAGAGCTTGTTCAGATTCCAGCTTCTCCTCTGCCATCTACCCAGAACACCTATATGTTACTTTTAAAATATTTAACATGTGAACATTTAAAATTATTTTCTTAATTTTTATATGGTTGGTGAATTTAAATAAATTGATTTTCTTATAGTTCTAAACATATTTTTCCAGGTAACAAATAATTACTGTATTTTCTAGAAGCACATACTATATTAAGAAAGGCTTCATTTCCTGGTCACTTTTTTGTAAATATTTGAATTAAAAAACACTTGAAAATTAAAAAAAAATACTTGTAAATACTTGAAATAAAAAAAAGTTTGAGCTGGGCATGGTGATTTGTCGCTTCCATTTTCTACCTATGGTAGGAACTGCAAATAGAGTTTGTAATTTGGGAGAACCTGAAAAACTATGATACCTTATCATAAAAATATCCAGAGTGAAATGATTAGAGATATAGCCACCCATTACGAGATATAGAGCACCTGGTTATCATATTCTAAATCTTGAGGTTTAAACACCAGTAACATTAACCTTTTGTCAAAATTAAAGGATACATGTTTCAAAATGTTTATTATTTAAAACTTATTTGCAAAGGTTCTCATGTCTTCTATTTCTTAACTTTCAATTTACTTAATCTATAAGAATCCAAGTATATTGTGACTATTTTATTTCTACTAAACGTTTAAATAGTATGAGCAATGCTATGATTTCATATTTTAACCTATTTTTATTATTTGTGATAATTTCCTCTATTTAATATTATAATATCAATATTCCAAATGTGTGTATGTAGTATGCGTGTGTATGTGTGTGTGTGTGTGTGTGTGTGTGTGTGTGTGTGTGTGTGTGTGTGTTTATGAGGTTTTTGTGTGTGTGTGCTTTGTGTGTACTTTGTAATGCTTGGGAAATCACACCATTATTTCACATATGCTAGGCCAAGATTTTACCATTGAACTATACTGTGTAGTTATAATGTAAATAGTGTTTTAAATTATTACTTTCAAATATTCATTCCTAGTATGTTTTTTTCAAAATTATATATGATTAAATGTAATCTATTTTCTATCCACGTTAGCAATTTTTATTGTTATTTAGAATATTTCCACTGCCTTTTCACTTCCAAATTCTTGTGTTTTTTATTGATAAAGGTTTTACTTTCCTTCTTTTCTCTCTTCATTCTTTTTGCTTTTAGAGTTTAGCTATTGTTTCTTTTATTTCTTTGGAAATTAATTATCATATTCCTATTACAATTTATTTACATTGTAAGAGGTCTATACAATGCTTTATTTTCTATTTTATTTTTCCCATCTTCTCTGACTCTCAGTCCATACTATTAGGTGGATTAAAAAGAAACTTGATTAAGGACACTTTGATTATTTTCCCCCTTCTCTTCTCTGAAGTCTTTCTGTTTTTGAAACACAGTAACAATGACATAGAGCTCATAGGTGGTCCATCATTCTATCCCCTCTCACTCTCCTCTGTAGTACAGCTCAAGTCGTTATCATTCAACTTTATTTTGCTATTGTGTTATCTAAATCTTAACTCATTCCTAAATTAATTTTAGTTGTTTAAAGCATTCCCTAAAGACATTTTCCCCTATATAATATCTGGGGTCTTGTGTTTTCACAAGGTGCAAAATATGAGTGACTATCAAGCATCTAGATATCTGTAGAATATTGGTCCACCTGCTAAATAAACTTGTATGTAAATTCAAGGAATACAGGTCAGTCAGAACAATCTTGTAAAATGGTGTAGCTTGAGCCCTCATACTAGATTTGAATCTTATTACCATGTTTATTAGTGAAAGAACCGACACATGGAATAATGTAACAGTTTTACCAAAATAAACTCTTAGTTTTATTGTCAATAGATTTTGAAAAGGATGCCATGACTTAATGGAATAAAAATAGAATCTTAAAGGGGTGTATTGGCACTATTGCCTCTGTAGTTTTAAAGAACTATCTTAGATTACTACCTCAAACCTTATACAAAAATTTAAAATAAAAAATGATTATCAACTAAATGTGAGTTGTAAAAATCTACAGAACATAAATGTAAAAATTCATGACAATGGATCAGTAAAGGTTTCCAAAAATTTGACATGAAAGCATTAGTGGCCAAAAAAAAGCAAGAATAAACTAATATCAACTGATAACCTTTCTTAATTCTATGAAAGTAGTGAAAACATATTCAACAGATAGAGGGCACATATTTGTTAATGCTACAATGTTAATGCTACAATGATCCTGAATCTTAAGTACTTTTATATCTTCCAATTCTGTATAAATTTTTATCAAACAGGATATTTATATAAAGAACATATGTAAGTTAATAGTCAATAGGAGGAGCATATGAATTAAGCTCCTCTTTAGTATCTAAGAAAAAAGAAAAAGAAAACTCACTAGTATGACCATAATATAAAAAGATGACACAAAATATAGTAATGCATTTGTGGAGAAATTTGTATACTCCGCATAGTAGAATGATTTGTGTAATACTGTATTCATTTTAGCAAGCATGTGTTCAAGTCTTCAAAAGGTCAAAGAGAATTATATATTTTCTAGCCATTACACTTCTATGTATGTATTAAAGAGAAGTAAAAAACTTGTAGGGATCGGGAATGTAGTTCATTGACAGTGCACTTGGACAGTATTAGTGAGAACCTGGAAATAATTCCCCAAAACAAATTTTGAAAAGACACCCTATACAAGATGTATACAGGACAAATTCCTGTAACTCAATTTTATATCTATTTTAATATCTGTTCTAAAATTTATAGCATTTCTATTTGAAGAAATGCAAGTTTGTGAAAATTAGGCTTGGAAAACCTATGATTGTACAATTCACTTCCAAAGCACTAAAATGTGTACAATAAAAGGAGTTAATATATTGCATGTGAATTTCATGTCAGCAAAAAAATAAAACCATAGTTAAAAATTATTCACACAAAATGCAAAATACCTAAATAGATGTTTTTGGTGTTGGCTAAAATTCTTTGTAAACTACAGCTTCTAAAGCAAAGATGTGATTTCTGTTTATTTTTTGTTTTTTTGTCTGTTTTTTGAGTTTATGCAGAGATAACCCAATCAAAAAATGTATGTGTTAACTGGAATATCTAGGAATTATACACCACTTATACATAATTGATAAACTTTTCTGGAAGAAACTTTTAGCAAATGATAGAAAACACAAATCTATGCATCTGCATTTTCTGATAGCCATATGTTACTTGCTCAATCCAACTACTTTTCTCTACTTTGCTAGAAAAAAAGTATTCTCAGGATAAGAGTCAATAACGTGAAAAGAAAGAAAATACACAATCATCTTGATTTATTTGTGAGAAAAACAAATGAAATAAAACAATTCCACTTAAGCGACTCCATTATTAGTATTTATGAAGATGATCCTGAGGGCCAACATCCACTGAATTTTTGGAATTTTAATTTCTAAGAACGTATGAAAATTAGAATAAGAAAACAAATATAGTCTTAGAGCAAACCAGCCTTGGAATAATTTTCTTAATTGTTTTGAAACTACAAAAGAATACCATTAAAATTATCCTTTCTTATGGAAGTCATTTAAAAATGTTTATCACTTATTATAATTCAAATACTAAGCAAGAGTAATTTTAAAGAATAATTACAAATATCATTTTATTACTATCAAAAAATAGAATAAAAACCAGTCCCAATATATTATCATTATTCTTAATTTCGAATCATTACCTAAATATCTTAAACAATCTAAACAGTCATGTCTTTAACATAGACATAAATATTCTATACGTTTTTACCTAACATTTTCCATGGGCATGTATTCATGTTTCTAAGAAATGTTCACAGCAGGTAAAAGATGCTTCTGTGAAATTAATATGATGTATTTTGTTGTTGCTCTTGTTGTTGTATACAAGGTTAGGCATTGTGCCTAAAACATTTTGTGCTCAAAACCTGCACTCTACAACTTGAGGCATAGAGCTAATTCCTGTTTTTAGTGGTTAATTGGAGATAAGAATCTAACAAGTACTTTTCTGTCTGGGCTAGTTTCGAACACAATTCTAAGACCTCATTACCCAGAATAGCTCGAATTATAGGTGTGAGTCACTGGTACGTGGTTTAAGGTATTTTTTTAATTTCAATTATGTTTCAAGAGTTTTGTTTCACTATAATGTACATCGTTCTACACATAAATTTAGATATATGTATATATTTCTGATGACAAATAATGTCTAAAAATGTATGTCTTTCTACACATAATATATATATACAAATATATTTCTGAAGACAGACTCCCTCTAAAACTTTTTATGCTACTATTTTCTACCTTTTTATTTCAAAGATATACAGTCTATTTTTCCAAAAGTTTCCTAGAATAAAATAAATAATATTTCAATAAAATATAGCGTTTATTACTTTTAAGGGAATTTTAGATATACACATGATATTGTATTAATATTCATAGTATATTACTTGAAATAATTCTGTTCAAACTCTTAAATATTTGTGTGTAGTGGTGGGGCGAGAGGAAGTTAATTCATACTGGTTAGGAAATTGCAATACTTCAAAAATCTATTACATAATATGTTATAAGCACATAGTCAAGCTACCTGTTATGGTTTAGTTTTTTTGTTTCTTTGTTCAAAATTTTAATATGGATGCATGCACAGTGGTAATATTAAAATTATTAATCAAAAGACAAATAATCACAAAATTGTAGCTACATATCAGAGTTTCAATAGCACTTATGATGCTAATAATAATTTTGATGAGGATGATGATGACCACAGTGTACCCTGATAATGACAATATTGTGATTGAAAAGGAAAAAAACTTTGCACATTTTTGAAGCTGTATTTCCCACATTGAATATATAGTACTAAATAGTATTGGATTACATAAAATAAGACTATCAAGAGGAGAGTTTCAATATCAAGAAATACTATCACATAAACAGGTAGAGACAGTAAAAACCCTAATGTTATTCCTGCAGTCTCTCTAATGTATACACACTTTTCTTGGTGGCATTATTTACTTATAAATAAAATTATATATTTCCACATTTTGATGGACGAAGATGTAGTTTTTAGTTTAGTGTGATTAGTTCCAAAACATTCTCATATAGATACTATTCAATAACCAATGTTTCCCATGATATATTAAGGGTATGCTCTTCAATATATCTGAAAAAAACATGACATTGTTTACATAGTACCATTTACATATCTGCACTTACCTTAAAAGGACATAGACCTTAGATCCAGGAGGTGATATTTATTTTTATTTCTGCAGGAAACAATTTGTGACTTTATACCAACAAACTGAATTTGACTATTTCCTTATTTGTAAGGTAAGGTGGAAAATCTAAGGACTCTTTACTTTTCTTTATTCTTGCTCTAGAAGTCAACACATATATTCTTCATTATTTCTGGTAGATTACATCCATTTATAGATGAGAAATGTAAGGCCAACAGTCAAGGTAGTGAGTAAATACTGATACCAGAATTTGTGTCTGAGCTCTTCACTCTGTGTGCTTACAAAGAGAGTAATTTGGTGATGGAGAGGACCAATATGAAAAGACTATGGAGAAAAAGCATACTTTGGAAATGTTTGTTTTAGGACTAGGTGGCAGTGTTGGGTAAATGAAACAGACTGGTGTCAGGGGCATAAAAAGGAGTATATAAAAATCATTTGAGGGGAGGCTGGGAAGGTGGCTCAGTGGTAGAGCGCTTGCCTTGCATGCAAGAGGCCCTGGGTTCGATTTCTCAGCACCACATAAGCAGAGAAAAAAAGCCGTAAGTGATGCTGTGGCTCAAGTAGTAGAGTGCTAGTCTTGAGCTGAAGAACTGAGGGACAGAGCCCAGGCCCGTAGTTCAGGCCCCATGACCAGACCCACCCAAAAAATAGAAATCATTTGAGTGACAGAAACTGAGAAAATCTTGATCATTCATCTTATCTAATGGGCGGGGGTAGGGTAAGAAGAAATCTAATGTGCTTCCACATGTTTGGCTGTCAACTGTGTTAGTGCTACTCTTAGTTAAAAGGACCACAGGTGGAAATAATGGATTTGGGGAACAAATCTGATAGTTCTAAAGTTTAGATGCAAAGATGGGTCCGTTTAGAAATCATCAAAGTATCCACGACCATGAATATGAAAAAGAATAATGATATTGGGGGCATTATTGAAGGGGAAAGGAAAAGGAAAGCTCTGAGTAATGTGGGCACCACTGTAGACAAGATTGGAAGATTGGAAGAAAGAGATAAATAAGGAAATAAAAAACTAATAAACACAAATTTACAGAAGTAAAGGAAGGAATTTGCAAGAAGATATTGAAAGAAATATGCTATTTGGATTTGAAAAGTAAAAGGACATAGACAACCTCAATAAGAACACTGTTTTGGTCAAAGTCATATTGATAAAATTTTGGGATATGAATATGAAGACATAAAATTCTGGATCCATAAATTCAACAGGTCCTATTGATTTTAAATGTTGGGAACCAATGCTTTTATCCTGACCTTAGAAGAATTATACAGATATAACTGTCATGAACTTTACTCATAGGTATTGTGTGAATATTTTTGAAGACTTTGTTTATTCAGGAGTTTATAGATTGAACTACAGCAGACAACCCTAATTTGTCCTACAGTTCCAGTGTGTGGCCCATGTATCCACATCATTTTGAGGTTTTATTGAAATATCTTTAGATATATTTGGATGTCTTATCAGCCTATTCATTATAAACGTAGGACAAGTAACACCAAGTATTAGATTGAACATACAGCATTACTGATGTGACTAAAGACTTCGCGAATTGATTCTTCTTTAGAATAGAAAATGCTTCAATAGCCATTGACACATCATAGCTGCCATATACTCTATTTAACTCTAGTTCTTGTTAGGGATATCTCCATGGTGAAATAACCCTGTCAATCAACCTGCCACAAATTCTTATATGTAGGGAATGCTTTTATAAACTTCAAGCTTTTATTGAATGGAAGAGTTCAGACTTTACCCTCACCAGTACGACTGAATGCCTAAAAATATAAGACACTTTGTTTTAATGCCTTTATTTCATTTTCTCATACCCATTGGCAAGTAGGGAAGGATTCTGATGTAACAATAATACAATGGTGACTTGTACTAACACAACATCTAGGATCTAGTGTTAATTTGGATACTTACTAATTAGCTCTAGATTTTGTGGCTATTTATATTTCTCATAAGAAAACTAATGAGCTCCACGGAAACTGACCTAAGGTGACTTTCAATTCTAACACCAGTTTGTCTCAAAATGCTTTAAATTGTACATCACCTAATATGGGCATAGGGTTACACAGTGGAACTTTTCTCCTCAAAGAGTGAATACTACCCTATTGCTTAATATGGACAAAGTATTTTCATACATAGACTGGTCTTGTGCAAACAAGAAGTGGTAGTTGAACAATGTTCTTAGCAGTTTGTATAGATGAAATGGAAAGAGAGCAACTATGAACTCAAAAGGAATGTGTAAAAAAGTGAAAGGCACAAAGTAGAATGTGCCAAGGAAATGCTGAAGTATTATTTCAAATTATGTGCTCAGGTGTGTGGGTGTGTTCAAAGTACAGCTTAAGAAAATGTAGTTGGGTATCTTGGGGAAAAAACTGCTTTAAACTCTTCTGGGATAATTGTACAAGTAGAAGCCCCTAAATCTGACTCTAATCAGCCACATAATCATCAACTTAGGGACTATTTTCCAAATGCAAAATGAGAAACAGAGGGCTCATCACAGTTAGTGTTCAGGTTGAAGTAATGGAAATAACATAATTTTTCTTATAAGACTTCACTTATTTTGGAGGGTTACAGTAGGAAAAACCCAAGTAAATATTTTGCATGTACCTAAATTAAGTGGGACATAGTATATTACTCTCTTTTTAACAGGGAAATTGTAGATTATGTCTTTTTATACTTTAACTTGGGACAATGATCTGCTGTCAGTCATTTTCTTCCCCCTCCCCATCTTTTGCCCTGACAATTACATAATTTTTATTTAAAGAGACATACTTGAGCTTGCATTTCTAAATCCTTCAAAATTATCTGAAATAATTCATACTTCTGGAAGCCTCCTATATCTTTCTCAAGGGAATATTTTGTCACTACCATTTTAACCCATATGATATTGGATATCTTCCTGCCTAATTCAGTGCAAGATATACATTAGACTCATCCAGATATCTCAACACCTGTACCAACATGAAAACCTATCTTCATAAAAACCATGATTTTAGAATATCTGGGGAGGTGGCATCTGTCATTTTTGAATGACCCTAAGTGATACTTACATGTAATCATGTTTTAAATCTATATGCCTCTCAGTAGATGAACGAATTGTCAAAATGTGATATATATATATATATATCCACTGTGGAATTCTATGCTTCCAATTCATACGGAAATGGAAAAAAATTTACTAAGTAAAATAAACAAGACACAAAAAAAGAGATCCCATGGTTTCCCTAATAACAATTTTCAAAGAAGTTCTAATATTTGACACTGGATATGAACATTTTCAGATGCACCTGCAGGGTTCTCTGATTCATTCTTCCATGGATTTGATCCCTTTAATAATGATTACTTGATTTTCTTAATATCTCTGGTCCCTATCTTTGTAATATTCTCAAGGTTTTTTTGGGAAAGTTCACTTGAGGACTTTCTAATATTAAAATTATCACTTGTTGTAGTCTTACTCAGGACATATTGTCTATTATTTTCCATCTTTTTCTACACATTCTGCAAGTTGTTTCATATGTGTGTTTACACATATAAGTGCCTCTGTGTATGTGCATGCTTGCGTGTATGTATACCAAAACCTCAAGCTCTTATTTAGCAGTCTTGCTCATACCTAGTATTCCATCACTTCAGCCATTCTTACAATGCAGGTTTAGGTTGGTTAATTATAGGTATTGTCGCAAATACTTTTTTTTCCCCAGGCTGGATGCAAACTGAACTTCCCAGAATCCTTTACATTCTTAGGTTTTATCTTTCCAGGAGTATCAATTTTTTAAACTTGAAAAAGTTTTGTGAGTGTAAAGTCTAATCTGTATCCCAGATTTTTAACTTAATAATTCATATAAAGATAGATGAACATACACATTATATATAATGAGTGTACACTGTTAGATATGTGATCTTAAGCCAGATGACAGTGGCTCACACCTATAGTCCTAACTACTCAGGAGGCTGAGATCTGAGGATTGCAGTTCAAATCCAGCGCAAGTAGGAAAGTTTCTGAAACATTTATGTCCAATTAACAACCAGAAAACTGGAAGTGGCACTGTGGATCAAGTGTTAGACTGCTAGCCTTAAGCTGAAGAGTAGAGGAAGAGTGCCCAGGCCCAGACTTCAAGCTCCACAAATACCAAAGAAAAAGAAAAGGAAGGAAATAAAAAGATATGTGAACTTAACCACAAGTTCATTGCTAGTATAATTCCTGCTCTCTCAACATGGCTTTTTTTCCCAGTCCATGCTCTTATATCTGACTTGGTTTGAAACTAGAATTATTCTTCCATTCTAGTTTTTACAAATTTGCATGATTAGTTGCCATGATTTAGAGCTAGAAGAAGAAACAGAGTGGCCTCATCCTTCATGTTCCACTTAGTAGTAATGCTTTCTCGATATCACTCTTGTAGATCAACATACTGGCCTTGGCTTTATTGTTTCAAATTTGTCTGATTTGCAGAGTCTACTATACTGTATTTAACAACCATACGTAAACACAGAACTTCTTTTTCTCCTATTATTCATATTGTTTTTCCTACTGTGTTAACTTATGTACACTTGTGAAATAATGAACAACACACACACGCACAAATATTTCTGAGAACCTTCTTCTCACTTAATATTGGTCATTATTTATAGAGCACTTAGGAAATTTGAACTTAATGTAATCCAGGATAATGTTTTTTTCATTTTTTTATTGTAAAAATATTGCACAGAAGGGTTAAAGTTATATATGTAAGTTATTTAGTACATAATCTATCAAGCATTGTTACCTCTTCTTTTGTGTTTCCCCTGCCTTCCTTTTCATCCTCGCCACCCCAAATCCCCCTCCCCTCCCCAAGTTGTAACGTTCATTTTCTACATTGTGTCTTGTAGAACTCATTGTTACAATGAGTCATACTGTATCCTTGATTCAGCACTTTGTTATTTCCCTTCCCCTCCCCACATTAGAAAATGGTATACGCAAGATGCAGATCACCGACATTAAATACAGTAAAAACAGGGGTTATACTGTGGAGGTAGAAAATAGAAGAGAAACAAAAATATCACATAATACCTGTTAGGTAACAATAAAGAAAAATCAAGTTGTGTCCTATCTTGGAGTCCATTTCACCTAACATCATTTTATATGGCCATATGTACATGTATAATGTTTTATAAGCGATATAAATTCCATATTTTCTCATGACTAAGCTGTTTCTGAAACACATGTTACCTCATGTACAAAGATGTACTTTTGCTATTTCAGTGAAGCCACAAAACGTTCATTTTACCTGGAGCAGCACCATGGATTGTTACTTGAAGTAACTGGAAGGAATTGTTACTGGAAGTGGAAACTGATTCCAAGAGAGGAATTGAACATAGAGAAATGACAAGTTCAACTTAATTTGTGCGCTCGTTTTACTGTACAAGAAAAGAATTCAAAGCTTGAAGGAAACTCTGTCCCTGATTTTTCGAGTGAGTTCTTTACTCACATAAAACTTGTCTGTAAATTTCTAGTTGAGAGTATTACAAAAGGAAACAATATGCCATTTGAAGGCCAACATAGATAAAAAGGAAATAACGTTGTTGTAAAAGTGGTCTACTGCAAAGAAACAACGACATGTAGGTTTAAAGGTACCTTATGCCTAGATATTTTACTCCTGACATGATTGTCTTGTTGCAGGAGTCAGTTATCCATTACTTTAATCTGGTCCTGAGTTCACCATAGCAATAAGGATTCCAAAAAGCAGGATCCAGTGAGTATTATCAGCAAAAGAAGGCTCTTTTCAAACCAGTGCTTTAAGAATGGTCCAAAAGAAATATGTGGGTTTTTTTCTTGCTTGTTTGTTTAGTTTGTGCTGGTTCTGGGGCTTGAACTCAGAGTCTGGACCCTGTCCCTGAACAGTTGTCTTTCTTGTCCTCCTGCCACCATAGGTAGTACTCTACTGCTTGAGCCAAAACTCCACTTCTGGCTTTTTTGGTGTTTAATTACAGATAAGAGTTTGACAGACTCTTCTGCCTGTTGGCTTTGAGATTATAATAAATCCAAGTGACATCAACTGTATGGATTTCTCTTTTGAACCAAGACATGTTAGATGAAGTTTATTATACAGCTAGTATTTGACAATTTTTTAAAAGAAGAGAATATGTTCAGCAAAGAAACCATAACTTAACTCAGTAAAAGTAGGTGCACTGAATTATTTTGGAATTATGTTCTCTGCTTAGGAAGATTAGTATTGACTAAGTCAATCCTTTTGCGGAAATTTTCTGTTGGTCATGGGGCTTGAACACTGATTCTGGGCGCTGTCCCTCAGCATTTCAGCTCAAGTTAGGTGCTCTACCACTTTAGTTACAGCACCACTTCCGGGTTTCTGGTGGTAATTGAAGATAAGATTCTCATGGGTTTTCCTGACCAGGCTAGATTTGAACCACAATCCGCTGGTTTCAACCTCCTGAGTAGCTAGTATTACAAATATGAGTCACCAGCACCCAGCTCATATTTGCATTTATGTGCACTTAATGACACTATGTTGACAAAGAATGGAAATTTGAATCAAATGGTGTGACATTGCAGCTTTTCAATAAAATGGAGGTAGCAATAAATATGTCCTCCTTTTCCATGTTCTTACATTAATGACTGATGAGCTATGGGACTCTTACATTAGCATCCTCTGTTGTCTGCGTATGTGGACTTAGTATCAGAAATTGTTCATAGAGAAATAGAGAAAGACAGATTTGTAGAAAGCAAAGGAGATCAGATATGAAAGAGCATCATAGAAGTATATACAACTTATCACACAGAGATTACAAACTAGCCTAAGTTATTTGGTTATTGATAATCAAAAATGGTTCTCTAGAACAGTTTATGGTATAACTTAGTTATTATTATCATTTATTCCTTCCATCTAGAGTTATTCCTTCTGTCAAAACTATTAATTAACCTCTGCCTTTTTGGTGCCATAACTTACCAAAAAGATTTCCAAATCTCACTTATACTACCCTTCTGATTGTGATTAGTAGTGGCCACTCAAGAGCCTGGAATCTTTGAATTTCAGGATTAATCTTCACTGATATCTAAGCACAATCTTGGTATTAGTTGCCATGACCTATTAACAAAACGTATTTTTTTGTTCAACAGAGTATTCTAATATAGGTAAAGTACATGAATTAAGGACTATTGATAGGTATCAGTTGTAAGGAGCAATTATATATTCCAAATATGGGTTCTTTATTTTGCATTTCCTAGCTAAATGACTCTTTAGCCAGTCCTGGGGCTTGAACTCGGGGCCAGGGAACTGTTCCTGAGCTTCTTTTTTTTTTTTTTTTTTGATTGAGGGTAGCACTATGCCACTTGAGGCAAAACACCACTTCCATTGTTTCTTTTTCTGTTTATGTGGTATGAGTAATTGAACCCAGGGTTTCATTCATGCTAAGCAATAACTGTTCCATGAAACCACATTCCCAGAGCCCTAAATGACTTTCTTTTTTTATATTAATAAGTTTTTTTTTGTGAAAATACAGTACAGAGGGGTTATAATTACATGAGCAGGGTAATGAGTACATTTCTTATCAAGCATTTTTGCCTCTTCCTTTGTTTCTCCTTACCATCCTTGCCCTCCGATGACCCCGCCCCCCACCGCCAAAATTGTAAAGTTCTTTTTTTGACATAATGTCTTGTTGCAATGGGCATTACTTAAGATGGCATTACTTTTTCATTCCGTTAATATGTATTACAATTTAGGCCAGGTGGTAGAAAAGGAAGTAGAAAACAATACTAAGTCCAGTAAGGCTGAAATTCCTATCACATCACTAAGGAAGTAGTGTTAAGACCAGCAGGACTCATAGGGCTGTTGTATGTGACAATATTATGTAAAACACTATTAACTGTCATCCCTGACATCCATAAGATTCTGCTTCCACTTTCCAGTTCAAGAACCAAATATCTACAACATTTTATTGATTGGGTGTGTTTCCTAGGAATGAAGAAGGAGGATGTAGTAGGTGATGGTGGAAAAATATGTATATTGGCTCCCTGTCCACATTTTTTGCATTTTTAAAAAGTGCTACTGATGAACTCCCACTTACATCTAATTGACTTGCTGTTTGCACAAGATGCAGATAAATGAAGACATTTATTCTGGTGGATAGTCACATATATTAACAAAATCCATTTCTGGAAAAATAAGATACTAGGTAAGAAATTATAAATTATTTTCTATGAAATGGTTTCTTTTCTTGGAGAACAAAAGGTAGTATTGAAATGATTACTCCAACTTTCTTTGAGATTTTATGTTGTCTCAGTATCAAAATGTTCTCTAATTTCTGTAACATCCAAACATAAAAGACATGATTTGAAGATCTCAGTTGTTTTAGAAAATAAGGAACGTAATAGCATTCTTCCTGCAGAGATATGTGATGGCAAGTATGATTGATTGTATTATGGTTCTCTTTTTTTTCCTTTTTATCTCAAGTGTTGCATATCTTGGCATATTACTCTATGTCCTGAATCAGCTTCCTGTAGGTGAGATTTACCTCTACTCTTCAGTGTCAAGATGGGTCATGTGACTTACTTCAGCTTACAAAAGTGAACCAAAAGTGGAGAAAGGCTATTTCTAGGGGAAGATTTCTATCTTATTATCTGTGTCTTTTTCTCCTTAGCTATAAAAATAGCATATTTACAGAGGGAGTCTTCTTACAACTTATATGTTGTAAGAGTATAACATGTGAAATTGAGGCAAAACTCAAATACAGTCTCATACATATAACACAGGCAGAACTAAGCTAATATTAGAATATGATGCTAGTTTCTTACTATTCTTTTATATCTTTATGATAGCTGACTATAGCACACCAGAATTTAACAAATCCTAAACAAGAACTAAACAAATTGATAACATTTCCTATTGGAAGATATTACAATTTTTTTCAGGTAAGGGGTAGGTTTATTCAGTAGACCTGCTGAGACCAGGCAAGGTTGGCACTCCACGTGGCTGGGAAAGGCCTGAGAAAGCGAGAGCTGGGAAAGAGAGGAAAGAGAGAGGAAAGAGAGAGGAAAGAGCAGAAAGAGAGCGTGTCTGGGAAAGATGGGAAAGAGAGAGATCTAGGAAAGAGAAGGGAGCTAGAAAAAAGTGAGGAAAGAGCTAGAAAAGAGCAGAGTGAGCAGAGAGAGTGCAGAGAGAGAGAGCAGAGAGAGGTACAAAAGAGCAGAGAGATAGCAGAGAGCAGAGAGAGCTAGAAAAGAGCAGAGAGAGAGAGCAGAGTGCAGAGAGAGGTAGAAAAGAGCAGAGAGATAGCATCTGGGCCTGAACTAGGCCTTACGGGTGGAGAAAGGTATGGCCACATCAAATTCAAATGTGACCACTTCCACGTGTCCCAGTTGCCTAGGTAACGCAGGTACTAGGTGGAGCATTCCGGCTGGCACCAGGCAATCTTGGTCCTCCATGCGGTGGGGAAAGGCCTGGGAAAGAGAGCTCAGAGAGCTGGGAAAGAGAGAGAGCTGGGTAAGACAAAGAGAAGATCTAGAAAAGAACAGAGAGAGAGGAGAGAGCAGAAAGAGCTAGAAAACAGCAAAGAGAGAGCAGAGAGAGCTAGAAAACAGCAGAGAGAGAGCAGAGAGAGCTACAAAAGAGCAGAGAGCGATATTACAATTTTTTATAAATAAGCATTCTCCTTGTGATCACTTGTGGGATTATCTATTTCTATATTTGTGTTTAATCACTCTATAGTACTGTATCTAATATCCACAATCATTATCCAGACCATGTGATTGAGATGAGGAAGAAAAAAATCTAGATTTCTCCTTCTCTTTTCCTCTTCTCCTTTTTCTAGTGTGGATTCTCATCTTTTCTCCATATTCTCCTATTAATAAAGGAAGAATGACACACTGTGGATATGAAGCAGAAAGCTTCAAAGCCAGAATTTTATTCTTTCAGAAATAGATGAAGTAAATCAGAGTGGCTCAAGGAAGAATAAAAACATGATTTTTTTCCCCTTTCTGGATTTCACCATAGACTCTAAACATGAATATAAATAGCTAGTAAACCATTTGTCTTGGCTGACATTTTTTTTTAATTTTTTTAAATTTTTTATTGTGAAAATACTGTACAGAGGGGTTACAATGACATGGGCAAGATAATGAGTACATTTCTTATCAAGCATTGTTGCCTCCTCCTTTGTTTCCCCTTCCCATCCCTTCCCAGCCTCCCGTCGCCCCCCGACCCACTCCTCCCCCCCCACCAAAGTTGTAAAGTTCGTTTTCGACATGACAACTTGTACTTCTCATTGTTGCAACGGGTGCACCTGTATCCTGATTTAAATAACTTGTTTTTCCCCTTCCCCTCCACAAATTATACGACATCAAATAGATAACTGCATAGGACCATATATAATGAAATGTATCAACATTAACTCCAAGAATTGTAAACAAGAGGTTCTTATGTCCTGTATGTAGTTATTATTTTTTCTATTTATTCTTTTTCTGTTTTTTTCTTTTTAATAAAGATAAAAAATAAAAATAGTAGATAAAAAGTCAATATTAAAAATGAAATTGAAATTTGAAAAAAATGTTAAAATAGTGTGCTTTGTCAACATTCCTGCATATAGTTCACTGACTTAAAATATATATTAGTTCCTAGAATCAAAATAGATTTTTCTTGTATTCTTTTTTTATTTTTTCCAGTCTAATATTTATTTATTTTTCTTTTTTTATTGTGAAAATACTGTACAGAGGGGCTACAATTACATGGGCAAGATAGTGAGTACATTTCTTATCAAGCATTGTAGCCTCCTCCTTTGTTTACCCTTCCCATCCCTTCCCATCCTTCCCCCAACCCAATCCTCCCCGCCCCCAAGAAGTAAAGTTCGTTTTTGAAATGACAATTTGTACTTCTCATTGTTGCAGCAGGTCCACCTGTATCCATATGTAAACGACTGGTTTTTCCCCTTCCCCTCCACAAATTATACAGGCATCAAATACACTGAAAGCAGGGGTTATACTGTGGGGGATGGACAAACAAAGCAACAAAGAAATAATTTTATAATTGCATTAGAAACAAATGCATGAAAGAAAAAAAACATTTAAAATACATATCTTAGGGTACATTTTCCTAACATCACCTTATTTGACCTTTCTGCTTGACTAATACATATACTAGATATTGCAAATAAGGGAAACCATGGGACCTATGTTTCTTTGGGCCTGGCTTACTTCACTTAATATAATTTTTTCCAAGTCTTTCCATTTCCTAACAAATGGGGCAATGTCATTCTTCCTGATGGAGACATAAAATTCCATTGTGTATATATACCACATTTTCTTGATCCATTCATTTACTGAAGGGCATTTGGTTTGGTTCCAGATCTTAGCTATGCTGCAATAAACATAGTTGTGCTGGTATCTTTATTGTGGTCTTGTTCGTAAACATTTGGGTAAATGCCCAAAAGTGGGATTGCTGGGTCATAGGAGAGCTCTATGTGGAGTCTTTTGAGGAACCTCCATACAACTTTCCAAAGTGGTTGAACAAGTTTACACATGCACCAAGAATGAAGTAAGGTTACCTTCTGTCTACATCCCCTCCAGCATCTGTTGTTAGTAGAGTTCTTGATTTTTGCCATTCTAACTGGTGTGAGGTGGTATCTCAATGTGGTTTTGATTTGCATTACTTTTATGGCTAGGGAGGTTGAGCATTTCTTCATGTGTCTATTGGCCATCCTTCTTTCTTCTTCAGAGAAGTTTCTCTTTAAATCTTTATCCCACTTATTTATTGGGCAGTTGTTTGAGGATTTGTTGTTGGGGATTTAATTTTATGAGTTCCAAGTATATTGTAGATATGAGACCGTTGTCCATTGTATGGTTAATGAAGAACTTCTCCCAATCTGTGGGCTTTCTATTGATCTTGGTACCTATGTCCTTTGCCATGCAGAAGCTCTGCAACTTCATGCAATCCCATTTGTCCCACCTTTCTTTGACTTGTTGTGTTTCCGCGTCTCTATTAAGAAAATTTCTGCCTGCGCCAAGGAGACCTAGGGTTTCCCCTATTCCATTCTGTAATGTTTTCAGAGTGTTTGTTTGACTCCGAGGTCTTTGATCAATTTGGAGTTGATTCTGGTGCAGGGTGATATATAAGGATCTAGCTTTAGTTTTTGGCAAGTAGTTAACTAATTTTGAAATCACCATTTATTGAAGAGGCTGTAATCTTCCATTCTATTGTTTTAGCTCCCTTATCAAAGATTAGATGGCTAAAGGTTTGTAGGTTCATTTCTGGGTTTTCAATTCTATTCCATTGGTCCTGAGGTCTGTCTTGTGCCAACACCAAGCTGTTTTGATTACTATGGCTTTCTAGAAGAGTTTGAAATTTGGCATTGATATTAATCCACCAGTGTTCTTTCTGTTGAGGAGCGTTTTTGCTATTCGGGGTCTTTTATTGTTCCATATGAATTTTTGGATTGCCTCTTCTATTTCTTTGAAGAATGAGGTTGGAATTTTGATGGGTATCGCATTAAATTTTTAGATAGCCTTGGGAAGTACTGCCATTTTCACGATGTTAATCTTTCCAATCCATGAGCATGGGAGTTTTTCCCATTTTCTAAGTTCTGTTTTGATTTCCTTTTTCAAGTTTTTAAAGTTTTCATCATAGAGGACCTTCACTTCCCTGTTAAGTTAATTGCTAGGTATTTTATTTTTTGTGGGGCTATTACAAATGGAATTGCTTTCCTAATTTCAGCCACACTTTTCTTATTGTTGGCATACAAAAAAGTCATTGATTTTTGAGGGTAAATTTTATGCCCTGTTACTTTGCCAAAGTTTTGAATCAGCTTGAGTAATTTGGGAGCGGAGTCTATGGGATTCTTTAAGTACAAGATCATATCATTTGCAAAGAGGGAGAGTTTTATATCTTCTTTCCCTATTTGGATCCCCTTTATGTCTGCATCTTGACTTATTGCTGTAGCTAGGCATTCTAATACTAGGTTGAAGAGAAGTGGAGAGACTGGACATCCTTGTCTTGTTCCTAAGTTAAGAGGAAATGGCTTTAGTTTTTCACCAATAAGTATAATGCTGACTGTAGATTTGTCATATACAGCCTTTATTGTATTGAGGAATGTTCCATGGATTCCTAATTTTTCCAAAACGTTCATCATAAAAGGGTGTTAGATCTTGTTGAATGCTTTTTCTGCATCTATTGAGATAAACATGTGTTTCTTAATCTTGCTCCTGTTGATTTGATGAATAATATTAATTGATTTGCGTATATTGAACCAGCTTTGCATCCCTGAAATGAATCCTGTTTGATCAGGGTATATGATATTTTGGAAGAATTGTTAAAGTCGATTGGCCAAAATTTTGTTGAGAAGTTTTGCATCAATGTTCATCAAAGAAATGGGTCTACAGTTCTCTTTCTTTGATGAGTCCCTGCCTGGTTTTGGGATCAGAGTTATTATGGCTTCATAGAATGTTTTCGGTAGTGAAGTTTCTCTTTTAATTTCATTGAAGAGTTGGAGGAGTATTGGTGTGAGCTCTGCTTTGAAGGCCTTGTAGAATTCCTCTGTAAAACCATGTGGTCCTGGACTTTACTTAGCTGGGAAGTCTCTTATTGCTGCTCCTATTTCAATGCTTGATATGTGCCTGTTAAAATGATTTAACTCATCTTGGTTTAATTTTGGCATGGCAATATTTGCTAGGCAAAGGTCCATTTCTGCCAGGTCTCAAACTTATTAGCATAAAGTTTTGAGAAGTATTCACTTAAAATATTCTGAATCGTGGTTGGTTCCATGGTGATGTTTCCATTCTCCTATCTTAGTTTACTTATTTATCTCCTTTTTCTGATAAGATTTGCTAAGAGTCTGTCAATTTTCTTAATTTTTTCGAAGAACCAACTCTTTGTTTTGTTGATACTTTATATAGTTTTTTTGGATTCTAATTCATTTAATTCTCATTTATTTTTAATTATTTCTTTCCGTCTACTGGATTGGGGTTTATCTTGCTGCTCTTTTTCAAGGAGGTTCAGATGTGTCATTAAATTGTTGGTTTCAGATCTCTCCAATTTGTTGATGTAGGAGCTCAGAGCTATAAACTTGCCTCGGAGTATTGCCTTTGCTGTGTTCCAGAGGAGCTGGTAATTTGTGTTTTCACTTTTGTTGAATAGCATGTACATTTGAATTTCCTTTCTATTCTCCTCCATGACCCCCTCGTGATTCAGCAGTGTGTTGTTCAGCCTCCGTGTGATACTGGACTTTCTTTGGTGGCTTTTGGTGTTGAGTTCTAATTTTATTCCCTTGTGGTCTGAGAGAATGCAAGGTATAACTTCAATGTTTCTGAATTTAGACAAGTTTGCTTTGTGGCCTAAAATGTGGTCTATTTTAGAAAATGTTCCATGAGCTGCTGAGAAAAACGTGTATTCTGATGCTGCTGGGTGAAATGTTCTGTAGATGTTTGTTAAATCGAGTTGATCTGTGCAGCTGTTTAGATCTGCAGTTTCTCTGTTGAGTTTTTGCCGAGCTGATCTATCTAGTGTGGAGAGTGGTGTGCGAAAATCCCCAACAATTTATGTCTTTGGATCTATGTAGGATTTAAGGGAAAGTAGTGTTTCTTGGATAAATTTGGTTGCTACGTTGTTTGCTGAATAGATATTTAGAACTGTAATATCCTCCTGATGGGGAGATCCCTTAATTAGTATGTAGGGACCTTCTTTATCTCTTCTCACAAATTTTAATTTGAACTCTATTTTATCTGATATTATGATTGCAACTCCTGCCTGTTTATGGGGGCAGTTTGCTTGGTAGATTTTGTTCCAGCCTTTAACATTGAAAATGTGTTTGTTTTTATGGGCAAGATGTGACTCCTGAAGGCAGCACATAGAAGGATCTTGTTTTTTAATCCAACTAGAGTTAAGTCCGTTAGTGTTAAGAGATAGGACTGAGAGGTATTTGGGCGTTCCTGCCATGTTATCTACCTTCTTGGGGGCTGCGAAAACTGGGTTCTTCCTATCTTTCTTGGATTCTCAGTTTGGGTGCAGTTTCTTGGCATTTATTGTGTTCTTCTTGGTTTTCTTTCTTTTTGCTTTTTTAATTTACTTTTTGTGAACAGACTGTACAGAGCAGTTACATTACATGGGCAGGCTAATGCGTACATTTCTTTTCAAGCATTGCAGCCTCCTCTTTTTTTTACCCTTCATGTACCTTCCCAGCCTCTCCCTCCACACCCCCACAATATCATCCCCGGTTCCCCCTCCCAGCACCACCATTGTAAAGCTCGTTTTCGACATGGCAACTTGTACTTCTCATTGTTGCAACATGTCCACCTGTATCCTTAAACGTCTTGTTTTTCCCCATCTCCTCTAAAAGCTATACTGGCATCAAACATTGTGAAAGCAGGGGTTATACTGTGAGGGAGGGACATACAAAGCTACAAAGAGATGATCTTATGTGTTAGAAACTAATGCATGAAAGGAAAAAAAACATTAAAATATATATCTAAGGATTCATTTTCCTAACATAACATTATCTGATCTTTTCCGCTTGACTCATACATATACTAAATATTTCAAATAAGAGAAATCATGGCACCTATGTTTCTTTGGGCCTGGCTTACTTCACTTAATATAATTTTTTCCAAGTGTTTCCATTTCCTAACAAGTGTGGCAATGTCATTCTTTCTCATGGAGGCATAGAATTCCATTGTGTACATATACCCCATTTTCTTGATCCATTCATCTACTGAAGGGCATCTGGGATGGTTCCATATGTTAGCTATGGTTAATAATGCTGCAATAAACATAGTTGTGCTGGTAGCTTTAGTGTGGTCTTGTTTGTAAACATTTGGATAAATGCCCAAAAGTGGGATTGCTGGGTCATAGGGGAGCTCTATGTGAAGTCTTTTGAGGAACCTCCATACTCCTTTACAAAGTGGTTGAACAAGTTTACATTCCCACCAACAATGAAGTAAGGTCCTTTGTGTCCACATCCCCTCCAGCATCTGTTGTTGTTAGAGTTCTTGATTTTTGCCATTCTAACTGGAGTGAGGTGGTATCTCAATGTTGTTTTGATTTGCATTTGTTTTATGGCTAGGGATGTTGAGCATTTCTTCATGTGTCTACTGGCCATCTTGCTTTCTTCTTCAGAGAAGTTTCTCTTTAAGCCTTTATAGCACTTATTTATTGGGCAGTTGTTTCTTTGAGGATTTGTTGTTGGGGGATTTAATTTTATGAGTTCCAAGTATATTTTAGATATGAGACCCTTCTCTGCCGTATGGCTAGTGAAGAACTTCTCCCAATATCTGGGCTTTCTATTGATCTTGGTAGGTATGTCCTTTGCCATGCAGAAGCTCTGCAACTTCATGCAATCCCATTAGTCCAACCTTTCTTTGATTTGTTGTGTTTCCAGGTCTTTATTCTGAAAATTTCGGCCTGAGCCGAGGAGACCTAGGGTTTCTCCTATTCCATTCTGTAATGTTTTCAGAGTGTCTGCTTTGACTTCGAGGTCTTTGATCCATTTGGGGTTGATTCTGGTGCAGGGTGATATATGAGGATCTAGCTTTAGTTTTCTACAAATAGTTAACCAATTTTGCTAGCACCATTTACTGAAGAGGCTGTCTTTCTTCCATTCCATTGTTTTAGCTCCCATATCGAAGATTAGATGGCTATAGGTCTGTAGGTTCATTTCTGGGTTTTCAATTCTATTCCATTTATCCTGAGGTCTGCTCTTATGCCAGTACCAAGCTGTTTTGATTACTATGGCTTTATAATAGAGTTTGAAATTTGGTATTGATATTCCTCCAGCAGGGTTCTTTCTGTTGAGGAGCGATTTTGCTATTCGGGGTCTTTTAATGTTCCATATGAATTTTTGGATTGCCTCTTCTATTTCCTTGAAGAATGAGGTTAGAATTTTGATGGGTAATGCATTAAATTTGTAGATAGCCTTGGGAAGTACTGCCATTTTTACGATGTTAATCTTTCCAATCCAGGAGCATGGGAGGCTTTGCCATTTTCTAAGTTCTGTTTTAATTTCCTTTTTCACGATTGTAAAGTTTTCATCATAGAGGTCCTTCACTTCTTTGGTTAAGTTTATTCATAGGTATTTTATTTTTTGTGGGGCTATTACAAATGGAGTTGCTTTCTTAATTTCAGCCACACATTTCTCCTTGTTGCCATACAGAAAAGAAATTGATTTTGGGGGTTAATTTTATACCCTGCTAATTTGTAAAAGTTTTGAATCAGCTTGAGTAATTTGGGAGTGTAGTCTATGGGGTTCTTTAAATACAAGAACATGACATCTGCAAAGAGGGAGAGTTTTATTTCTTCTTTCCCTATTTGGATCCCCTTTATGTCTGCATCTTGACTTATTGCTGTAGCTAGGCATTCTAATACTAGATTGAAGAGTAGTGGAGAAAGTGGACATCCTTGTTTTGTTCCTGAGTTAAGAGGAAATGGCTTTAGTTTTTACCATTAAATATAATGCTGGATGTAGGTTTGTCATATACAGCCTTTATAGTATTGAGAAATGTTCCATGGATTCCTAATTTTTCCAAAACCTTTATCATAAAGGGGTGTTGAATCTTGTCGAATGCTTTTTCTGCATCTATTGAGATAATCATGTGGTTCTTATTCTTGCTCCTGTTGATGTGATGAATAATATTAATTGATTTGCGTATATTGAATGAGCTTTGCATTCCTGAAATGAATCCTGTTTGATCGTGGTGTACGATTGTTTGGATTAATTTTTGAAGTCAATTGGCCAAAATTTTGTTGAGAATTTTGAAACAATGTTCATCAAAGAAATGGGTCTATAGTTCTGTGCCTTTTTTTGGGATGAGGGTTATGATGGCTTCATAGAATGTGTTCGGTAGTGAACTTTCTCTTTCAATTTCATTGAAGATTTGGAGTTGTATTGGTGTGAGCTCTGCTTTGAAGGCCTTGTAGAATTCTGCTGTAAAACCATCTGGTCCTGGACTTTTCTTAGCAGGGAGGTCTCTTATTGCTGTTTCTATTTCAATGCTTGGTATGGTCCTGTTATGATGGTTTAACTCATCTTGGTTTAGTATTGGCAGGTCAATATTTGCTAGGAAAAGGTCCATTTCTGTCAAGTTCTCAAACTTATTAGCATAAAGTTTTGAGAAGTATTCCATTATCATGTTCTGAGTGTTGGTTGTTTCCATAGTGATGTTTCCATTCTCATCTCTGAGTTTAGTTATTTGGGTGTGTTCTCTTCTTTTTCTGATAAGATATGATAAGGGTCTGTCAATTTTGTCTATTTTTTCGAAGAACCAACTCTTTGTTTTGTTGATACTTTATATAGTTTTTTGTATTCTAATTCATTTAATTCTGATATAATTTTAATTATTTCTTTCCATCTACTGGATTGGGGTTTATCTTGCTGCTCTTTTTCAAGGAGGTTCAGATGTGTCATTAAATTGTTGGTTTCAGATCTCTCCAATTTGTTGATGTAGGAGCTCAGAGCTATAAACTTGCCTCTGAGTATTGCCTTTGCTGTGTTCCAGAGGAGCTGGTAATTTGTGTTTGCATTTTTGTTGAATAGCATGAACATTTGAATTTCCTTTCTATTCTCCTCCATGACCCCCTCGTGATTCAGCAGTGTGTTGTTCAGCCTCCATGTGATACTGGACTTTCTTTGGTGGCTTTTGGTGTTGAGTTCTAATTTTATTCCCTTGTGGTCTGAGAGAATGCAAGGTATAACTTCAATGTTTCTGAATTTAGACAAGTTTGTTTTGTGGCCTAAAATGTGGTCTATTTTAGAAAATGTTCCATGAGCTGCTGAGAAAAACGTGTATTCTGATGCTGCTGGGTGAAATGTTCGGTAGATGTGTGTTAAATCTAGTTGATCTGTGCAGCTGTTTAGATCTGCAGTTTCTCTGTGGAGTTTTTGCAGAGTTGATCTATGTAGTGGGGAGAATGGTGTGTTAAAATCCCCAACAATTAATGTCTCTGGATCTGTATGGGTTTTGAGGTAAAGTAGTGTTTCTTGGATAAATTTGGTTGCTCCGTTGTTTGCTGAATAGATATTTAGAACTGTAATATCCTCCTGAAGGAGAGATCCCTTAATTACTATGTAGCACCCTTGTTTATCTCTCCGCATGATTTTTAATTTGAAGTCTATTTTACCTGATATTAGGATTGCAACTCCAACCTGTTTATGGGGGTCGTTTGCTTGCTAGATTTTTTTCCAGCCTTTAACATTGAAGATGTGTTTGTTTTTATGGGCAAGATGTGACTCCTGAATACAGTAGATACAAGGGTCTTGCTTTTTAATCCAACTAGACAGTCCATGTCGCTTAATTGGAGAGTTAAGTCCGTTAACGTTAAGAGATTTGACTGAGAGGTATTTGGGAGTTTCCTGCCATGTTATCCACCTTCTTGGGGGCTGCGAAAACTGGGTTCTTCCTATGGTTCTTGGATTCTCAGTTTGGGTGCAGTTTCTTGGCCTTTATTGTGTTCTTGTTGGTTTTCTATGTGTAGGACATCTTTAAGAAGGTTTTGTAGGGCTGGTTTGGTGGAGATCTATTGTTTCAATTTTTCTTTGCTATGGAAGGTTTTAATATGGCCTTCAGTTATGAAGGAAATTTAGCCGGATACAGTATTCTTGGTTGATAGTTGTTTGTTTTTAGGGCATGGCATACAGCATTTCAGCACCTTCTTTCTTTGATTGTCTGTGCTGAGAAATCTGAGGTGATTCTAATTGGTTTCAATTTATAGGTAATTAATCTTTTCTCCTTGACAGCTTTATGGATCTTTTCCTTGGTCTGAGTTGATTCTGTGTGGATTATAATGTGACAGTGGGTCTGGTCTATTTGGGTTCTAAAAGGTTCTTGTATTTAAATAAGCCTATCTTTTTTCATGTTTGTGAAATTCTCTGATAGGATCCTGTTAAACAAATTTCCTAGACAATTAACTTCTCTTTCTAGGTGCTCTGCTGCATTCATTATCCTTAGATTAGGCGTTCTGATGGTGTCTTCCAAGTGTTGGATAGATCTCTCATATTTCTTGAACTTGTGTTGGATGGTTGTATATTCTTTCTCTATAATGTCTATGCTGTCTTCAATCCCCGAGATTTGATCTTCTGCATAATCTAACCTGCTGTTGAGACTTTCTCCTTTGTTTTTTATTTCTTTTGCTTCTAGTTGGTCAGATTTGGTGGCTTCAAATTCTTTGTTGAAGCTTTGTTTTAGATCTTGTATGAACTTCTTTACTTTCTTAATTTGGTGTTCAGTGTTTATTCTCAAGTCACTTAGTTGATTGGTTATGGTTTCCTTGGACTCCCTTTCCTTCTGTTGATGTCCATTCAGCATTCCCTTTGTGGGTCTCCCTGACTTCCTTCAGCTCTTTTTTAATGGATTCCATGAATGCCTTTAGTGATCTTTGTGTATTCTCATCTTGCTTTCTCAATTCCTGTATTACTCTTTGCTTAGCTTCCTCATGTTTGTGCCATTCCTGTAGTTCTCTTTGAGTGTTCTCAGCCTGCTCACGCCATTCTTGCCTTTCTCTTTGTGTATTGACAAGCTGCTCACGCAAACCCTGTAGCAGTTTTTGAGTTGCTTCCTCACGCTCATGATATTCCTGTATAAACTTTTGGATTGCCTCCTCTCTCTCCCTATCACGGTCATACAGAGTCCTTTGTATGTTTTCAATCTTTTCATTTATCATGTTTGCCAGCAGTGTTTGTAGAGCCAATTTTGGAACTGTTTTATTCATTATCTGTTCTGTCCCCTGATTATCATGAGTGGGAGTTGAGATACCCGGACTTTCCATTTTTCTTGTGTTTTTCCAGTTTACTCTGCCCATTTGGGATGAAATTATCACCAGTTTTGTGCTAGAACACTACCTTAGGGCAAGCATCAACCAAAGTCTGTATTTGC
The DNA here is from genome assembly GCF_019054845.1 of Dipodomys spectabilis. Lineage (NCBI taxonomy): Eukaryota > Metazoa > Chordata > Mammalia > Rodentia > Heteromyidae > Dipodomys > Dipodomys spectabilis. Next base: position 133,550 of record NW_024871387.1, on the reverse strand, counting down.
ACAGTCAATAGTCTGCAAATACAATCTAGTTCAACAGATACATCTATTCAATATCAAACAACTGTATATTAATGTGCTATGTACCCCATAAAAGAATTTGTAAACCAGAAATTATTAGGTTTAGGAAGAGATTTGGGTAAAAAATAGGAATAGAGTGATGTGGGAAGGCACAGGGAGTTTTAACTAAGTCCTAATCTTAAAGCAGGAAATAGGTTGGATAATATGAAAGTAGAGAGAGATAAGAAAAGAAGAAAGAGGAAGGGAACAAAAAGAGACCAGAAAAAAATAGAAAGGTAAAAAATTAAAAATATTATTCAGATTGAAAAACCAACTATCCAGAGAAGAACATGAATATAATGAGAGAAGGGGAGGGATATAAAGGAGATGTGAAAAACGTAAAAATAAAAATACTTAAAATATTATAAAGGTATAAAGAGGTAGTACTGCTATTAAGGAATTTAAGTCTAAGAGGTTTTGAATTGAGTAATAAATTTGTGGATTAAATGTGTCCACAATGGGACATAAGGTCTAATAATTGATTACGGGTTTATCTGAGGATGTGCAGAACCGCATTTAAGTCACATAAAGAATGGAAAAGAAGAACAGGTGAAAAAGCTAAGAAAGAAAGAAAAAAGATCAGAAGTTCAGTAGAGCTAAACAAAAAACAAAACAAAGCAAAACAAAAAAAAAAAAGGGAGAAAAACACACACACACTTATACCCCTAAAATAAAATTCTAAGAGGAAAAAAAATTACTAGAAAACAATTCTTTTTTCAAAAAAGGTAAAAATTAAAGATTAAAAACATTAGAAAAAATATTTTTTTTATAAAAGGTACAACAACAAAAAAATTTCTTTGATTTTTTGGGAGGTTTGGGGATAATCCTGTGTCTCCCTTGTGTCCATAACCAGCCTCTTGCTGGAGTCTCTGGTCTGCTTGTGTTCCTGTGGCTTGGTTGGTTACTTAAGTTAGTTTCTTTGAACAGGCAGAAAAATGCTCTGCAATCTTCCTCCCAGGTTAGTTCATTGGGAGGAAATGTCTTTTTCCTCGAGTTTGGAGATGCTTTGATGAGGCTAGGTTCTGGGTAGAGTTGAGGCCTTTCAGCAAACAGTAGCTTTTCCCAGGGGCTGGTTTGTGAGAAACTCACAGAACCCAGCCTGGAGCCACTCTCAGGGTTTCTGTTTACTGACTTTCAGTTGATTGTCGAGGCTGCTAAAGGGAGGGGCAGCCTCTGGCTCTGATTACCCGGTGAAGAAAGCCTCTCCTGGGGCTGGCACCCAAGCTGTGTGACTTTTCCCTGGGTGGAGCTGAGTCTGGCAGGTCAGGTTAGGCTCTTGTGACCTGCTAGATGACACTAGATTTATTCCAGGGTCTGAGTTGGAGCTAGCAGATCTGCCGAGCTTTGTTGGTATCCAAATGGAGATCTCTAGTACTGGGTGGAGGAAGGCTGGCCTTCCCTCCTCTGCTCCCTGAGAAGGAGTGAGGATGACAGGCTTCTACTCATTCCGAGTCTTGGTTCCTGGGTCATCTCTGGTCTGTGAACTGCAGGATTAAGATGTCCGCTCCTTGTCGGTTCTTGCTGGTGTTGAGTGGAATCCACTCACCCGCCGCATCTGGCTCCTTCTTCCCGGACTCTCTGTGATTCATGTATGGTGGTTGCAGTCACCGCCGCCACCACCGCTGCCTCCCTAGCAAGTGCTCAGGGCTGTCTTCTTGCCTGTATTTTCTCTCTCTGGCCTAACTCTCTGTCCTGTGAAGGCACACTTGGTGTGATTCTCTGGCTTAGGAAGGTTCACTGGAACTCTAAAACTGCTTTCTATGTGAGAGCTTGTTTAGCCTCCAGCTTCTCCTCCACCATCTTCCTGCCTTTACTTCTGTCTTGGCTAACTTTTTTAAAATATAGTTTTTTAAAAAAAAGATAATTAAAAAAATTAAAAATAATTTTAAAATGAATAGTATTTTCTTGTTTGCTTTTGGGAGGCATGAAATAAGATTGCATTAACATTGTGTGAGTTGAGAGGCTAAATTTTATCAGAATATAAAGATAATGAAAAATAGATGATTTTAAGATAAATAGCTTGTAGATACATTTTTACCTTGACATACCCACAGAGACATATTTTTTTCTTCTTTTCCTCTCCACGCTGAATCAACTTCAATAAGCAGTTAATGTAATTCAAATGGCTGTTTTTCTTTCCAAAATAGAATAGACCCAAAAAAGTTAGAAAATGAGAACCAGTATTGGGTGATGCATTCTTTAACAATAACATCAAATAAATATTAACCATATTTCAAAATAATAACAATCAAGTGCTCTTGAAAAGAGAAGACTATAAGCAGAATATACAATAACTGATAGTGCCACAACTACTTCAAGAGCTGCTCTCTGGCATTTAGGATTTCTAGTACATGACAATGTTTTAATCAGGATTAATTGCTTTTCAGGACTAAGTTTTTTTTAGATATGTTTCATTGAAAAAATATGTTGTTCAAAATGAATGAAAGGATAACAGTTTATAGTAGAAAGAATACTACACACTCATTTTACATAGCAAAATACCTTTCCATAATATCTGTCTGCCCAAAATAACTAATCCCTCAAATGTACATTTGTATTATATGTATATAAGTTTGTAAAATAATCACCTTTCAAAATCCAATGAACACAAATATGAAAAATTATCAGATGGGGGAAATATCTTCAAATGGGTACTTTAAAGTCCCAGGTGTAGTTTGAAAGGACATGATGAGGTTAGAACCATCAGAGACATGTAAAGATGCTACATTAGAAAATAAAGAAAACAACAACAACCCAGATTCTGAATTTCTGGAAAGCAGAACAGCAAGTAAATGCTTTTTCCACTAGAATCATTTGAAAAATATTTTAGCTCTGTAGGTGGCTCGATTTTAATCTAGTGAGACTTCTTTTAAATTTCTGTCCTTTAGAACTGCAAAATGATAAATACGGATTATTCAAGCCAACTAACGTATAGAAATATTTTACAGCAGATTTAGATTAGTAAACTAATTCAACTACAGCCTTTTCCTGAAGCAACTACAGGGACACCACATTTCCTAGTTTTTGAGAATAAGAAAATGTTGCCACTGTCTTTGTACACATGTATGATGTGCATACTACTTACAGGCCTTACATAAAGAAGACTTGAAATTCTAAATAATATTTTAATAAGAGGTTTCCTATCTTTATTTTCACATTTGGGGATCACTAAATACCAAAATTATGTAGAAGGCTAGGGTAAGAATATGGAAATGAAATCTGTCTTCTAATATTATAAAGATAATTTATGTCATTTTGAGTTACAGTGTCTAAAGTAATAAAAAATAAGTAAAACATAAAAAACTCACTTTTCTCTCCTTCCTAACTTTCCAACAGCAATTAGAGAATCCAGTGAATGTACAGCCATCCCAGGATGGTATAAGATGTTATAGGATCACTAGATGGTCCAAAAGAAGATAACAAAAATGGTTCCCTGGAACAATGGGAAACAAAATCTACATCTACAGATTGTGATATAGCTAGAAAATAGTTTCCACTATTCTAAGTCTTTGATATTTTAGGTTTGTTTGCACAGCATCTTTCCACTCTTAAGAAATGACCCTTTATTAATACTCAAGCGTTTACAGCTTATAACCCAGAAACAAACAATGCTTCTGAATGTAAAGAAGAATGATATTAAGAGTAATCAAGGCTACTTCTATAGCTATAGCTGATAAATAATAATGATATTGGGGAATAGTCCAATAATGTTGAACGTTTTCATAACTTTACTCTTCTCCAACACGAGAAGTCTTAATCAAAATATGATAAATATTAATAGAGATTTATATATTTTTTTATTGTTCACACCAAAGCAAATACACTTTCCTCTTTGCAAGCCTGACTTTGAAAGAGTCAGACCCTCAAAATTATATTATAGACAAATGTTTATTGCTTTGACTTAGGTGTTTTCCTGGCTTTCGGTTTTGCTCTCTTTACTGTTTTCCTGGCTTTCGGTTTTGCTCTCTATTATTTTGGCAACTGCATAGAAAAACAAGATAAATCCATTATGCTTGGGTTGAATTGTTCAAAGTCAAGCTGTCTTCAAACAAAGTTTTCTGTTCCCTTCTTCACTGCTAATTAGAGTTTAATTATTGCTCTTTAAATGCAATAAACGTGATACTTTCACATACATTTTCATTGAAATTGAAGAAAACAGGAGTGTCTGTGATTGCTTTTTTTAATAGTTTTCAAGTACTTTCCTTGGCTATTTTCATTATTGCCTTTGTTCCTGTCTTCTAATCATGAACAGAGGGTTACCCAAAAATATCTTCCTAAGATATAGGATGTTGGGTGGATGTTAAATATTTTCATCTCTTTAAGGACTGAAAAGCTCTCTCTCCATTCGTTTCTAGCTCTCTGCTCTCTCACTGCTCTATTCTAGCTCTCTCTGCTACCTATCTCCCTCTCTCTGCTACCTATCTCCCTCTCTGTTCTTTTCTAGCTCTCCCTGCTCTCTCTGCTCTCTCCCTCTCTCTCTCCTCTCTCTCTCCCCTCTCCCCTTTCTCTGCTGCTCTTTCCTCTCTCTTTCCTCTCTTTCCCAGCTCTCTCTCATTTCCAGGCCTTTCCCACCCACGTGGAGTGCCAACCTTGCCTGCTTCCAGCAGGTCTACTGAATAAACCTTCCCCTTACTGAATACCACGTGTGTGCTGGTGCTGTTCTTACTTGGATACCTCTTTTTAAAAACCTAACACCTCCCTCTTGGCTAAGTTTCCGCCCAGTATCTGTTACCTAGGTAACTGGCAGACCTAGAAGCAATCACCTTCCCCTCCTACTAGGGTACATCCTGGGCCACCTCTGGTCCAGTGTCCCAGATCCTGAGGTCACACCCAGTTCCAGTGTGACCATATATTTCCACCTGGCAAACCTCTTCCTGTCCCTGGCCTAGATTCAACATGCCTCTCCACCATGCATGGTGGGGGCAGCAGTTCAGTAAATAAACTTCTTTACCTGCCTTGAAAAAAAAAAAAAGACTGAAAAGCTCAGAAGACATTTTGCTACTACTGGCATTGTTAAGATGACTTGAATGTTTTGGTTCTTAAACTAAGTGAAATTCATGTGAAATATTACTTGTTCCAACAATGATTATGGCTTATACTTTTCTGCTCCAATGAGATGAATCGTCTGACTATTTTGGAGGCCATATTGATTTTAGGGTAGGAGGCTTAATTATAGAAAGCCAAGGTAGATGCCTAAAACAGGATTGCCTTTTACATATCACTTAATTATACTTAAAGTATATAAGTATAGAAATATACAAATATGAATTGAGTGACAAATGTGTGATTTACAAAATTGATTCAATGTCAACTAATCCAGAAAGCAATTCTCTATATTTATACAAACTAGTATACCTAGTAAAGATTTAAAAATTGTTAGAATATATTTTTTAACATTTATGTCAAAATATTTGTTTATTTGTAACTGTTTATTTTTAATTTTTGTTAGTCGTGGGTCTTGAAATCTGGGCCTAGACATTGTCCCTCAGCTCTTCAGCTCAAGATTAGTGCTCTACCACTTGAGCCACTGCCAGTTTTCTGGTGGCTCATTGGAAATAAGAGTCTCACGGACTTTCCTGCCTAGGCTGGCTTTGAACTATGAGTCTCAGCTCTCAGCCTTCTTAGTAGCTAGGGTTATAAGCATGAGCCACTGGCTCCTAGCTACACAATTATTTTTTACATAGCTATGAAATATTCATTTATATGTTTTGTAATGATAAAGCTACATCATATCCATTAATTTCCGCATGTAACATTTCTTTATAGTGAGAATGCTCAGAAACCTATCTTCTCGCTAGGATGGAATATCTATTCTTAAGTATAATCACTTTGCTTCTTGTGATATACAATTAATATATTTAGTTTTAGTTCTGGAAGTCTGCTAATTGAAGTTACATAAAACATGAATTGTAAAGTGAAAGAAATTCATGGTTCCATTACTTGTTTTAAGAAAACAATTATGCCTTTTGTTTCCAATTATATTTCTGTGGGAATGTGTAATATTCATTGATTTAATTGTTAAAATTTAAAACAGTTACATTATATCAAGTTGATTCAAACTTGTTTGGTCCTGGGACTTGAACTCAGGGTCCCTGAGATTTGTTGAAATTTTTTAACAATTTACCTATAGTTTGTTGTTTTTTTTTAAGATGAAAAGTTTTCTTTATTTCATAACTCTAGTGGTTCTAGTTCAAAATTACATTTCCCCATTGCTCTAAGCCCCTAGTAAGGGCAGCAGAGTCAGGAATATGGGCAACAAAGTCAAGAATCAGAGAGGACAAGCGGGGATCCTATAATCCCCTTCAAAGTCACATGCCCAATGACCTAATGACTTCTTTTTATTTTTTTAAATTTAATTTAATTTTATTTGTGAACATACTGTACAGAGAAGTTACAATTACATGGACAGGATAATGCGTACATTTCTTACCAAGCATTGCAGCCTCCTCCTTTGTTTATCCTTCACATCCCTTCCCAGCCTCCCCCCTCCCCCCTAATCCCAATCCTCCTTCCCCCCCTTCCCCCCCCTTCCACCCCCCCACCAACGTTGTAAAGCTCGTTTTGGACATGACAACTTGTACTTCTCATTGTTGCAACAGGCCAAATTTAAGACTGCTTCATCTCAAAATTTTCAAAACATCTTTCTTTGCTATACATCTCTTTTTTTGTTTTATATGCCATGTTTTAATCCTGCTTGAAGTTAACATTTGAATAAATTGTTATGTTTAAGTCAATGTTCACTTTTTAATTTTCCCAAATACTGCCTAACTTATCTATTAAACAGAACGTCATTCCACAAATGCTTGGTTTTACACCTTATTAAATATTCCTTTATAATATTTATGTGGATCTAATCTGGTGCCCTACAGACCCATTGAGCTGTATAATCTTTCCTCTACAAATATAACAATATTACACTAATATTGGACAGAGAAATATATTCCAGTTTATTTTACTTTGTCAATGACTCAAAGAGTGCTAGTCAGGTGTTTTTAGAAATTGTCATAAACATAAATAAAACTGTGAAGCTGAGCGCTGTTGGATCATGCTTGTAATCATAGCTGCATAGGAGGCTGAGATCTGAGGATTATGGTTGAAATCTAGCAGGAGTGGGAATGTCCGTAAAACTCTTATGTCCAATTAACCACCAGAAAACCAGAAGTGGCACAGTTGCTCAATGAGTAGAGCATTCACTTTGAAATGAAGAGCAGAAGGACAGCACCAAGATCAGATTTCAAGCCCTATGAATGACCAAAAAAAGAGGAAGAGACAATTTATATCTTTTCTCAATTGTATCCTCCAATCGACAAAAATTATGTCTCCACTTATTTAGATTTTTGCTTTTATATTCAGCATTGTATAATTTTCAATTACGGTGAGTAAATAGCACTTTAATACATTTTGACAATGTGTGAAGGTAGCACAAAGGAATTCACAGAAAACAGTTGAAATATAAAGGGCAATGGGAATGGAGAATGCCAGAAATGGGTTAATCAGGCCCTTCATCAATATGTGAGAGTGTAAGATATTTCAACAAGATTACTTAATATAATTAATATACACCAATTAATAACTATCTTCATACACCAATTAATAACTATCTTCATACACCAATTAATAACTATCTTCCAAAGGCTTTGGTATTCAAGAATGACATAAAGGATAAATACACATTCTGTGGTGAAATGAAAGAAAGATAGATAAGAAAATGCATACTTATAATGATTGTGTAAATAAACTAAGAAATTCAGTCAACATTCTGAGGGCTCATGGCTCATTGGACTCGAAGGTTGCTGGTATCTAAGATAACTCTAAAATGTTAGACTTGATACTATGTTTAAGTCTGCTTAATACTATTGTTTTTTGAGTCAGTATTCTTTTTCTTGTTGCTAGTTTTGGTGGTGGTTCTGGGCCTTGAACCCTGGGCCTGGGCCCTGTCTCTCAGCTCTTGAACTCAAGTCTAGAGCTCTACCACTTGAGCCATAGTACCACCTCCGGCTTTCTGGTGGTTTATTGGAGATAAGAGTCTCATGGACTTTTCCTGCACAGGCTGGCTTTGAACCATGATCCTGAGATCTCAGCCTCCTGAGTGCCAAGGATTACAGGTGTGAGCCACCAGCACCTGGCTCCTCTTTACAATATCTTAAACATAAAATACAATAAAGTAAAATCAATAAAGGGCATGTTTGACAAATAAAGTAAAACGATAACTTACAGACAAATGAAAATAACACTATATGTATATATTTATATACATGTATGTACACATCTGTATATTCTCATATATGTATACATATATAGGTATTTGAATATATACACATATAAATATGAATATACGCATATGTACATGTGGTGTGTACACATATATATTTATTTAAATAGACTTGAATCAGAAATATATTAAGAGCATATTAATGCCAATGAAATACTTTAACCATCCTGAAAAAGTTATTCAAAAATCCAAATACATATCTCTATAGTAATATAACAATAATCAAGGAACACATGGAAAGATCATAACATACCTAGACAATGCATACATATAGAGATTAGTGGAAATAGAAACAATAAGATAGCCCTGCACAACCATTATGTAGAAATTGCAATCCTTATACATTGGTGCTTGGCACTTAAAATGATATAGTCAGTTTCTTAAACATACTGGAAATCTTTAAGACATCACACATAGAATTGTCTCTATGATCCAGCATTTTGAATTATAATTATATATACAAAATAGATTCCAACATATGTCCAATGAGACACATGTACAAGAATATACATAGCAAAACCCTTCATAATAATATATAATAAAACATTGAAATGTCCATTGAGGATGTTTTTCCAATATACACATGCATACAAAACAATATGCTCTATCCATGAATAAAATTTACAGGGACTTACTTTGGAAACAGTGATATTACATGGGAGAAATGTATAAAATAGACTACATTTTCTAATTATATGAGGTTTTTAAAATTGGCACATCTGTAGAGGTAGAATATGAAATAATAGCTGCTCAAGGGGAGAGTAGGTGGAATGGATGATAGGAAATGACTATTAATAAATATTTGAGTATTTTGAGAGGGTAGTAATGATAAAATGTTCCTGAACTGAAGGTGATATTCTTACTCCAACTCTTTAACATTCTAAGAATCATTGTACTTTATTGAAGAATTACAGATTGCATTTGCATTAACCTTAGAAAAATTGTTAGAATAGTAGTGGGTTAATCTGAGTGATAATTTAAAATTTAAAATCACAGAATTCTATAATGCACAACTTTAGTATGTTGATGAATAAGACTATCATGAATATATGTTCTGTGATATATCCTCTGAGTGACTATACATGACATTAAGAGCCAGTGAATATTCTACAAATTCATGTAAATTGAGCTATGAGATAGGATTGAGAAGGATGAGGGATAATGATCATCAAGATGCATTGTATTGGCCATGGAATGTGGCTTAGTGGTAGATGCTTGCCTTGCATGTGTGAAGCCCTGGCTTTGATTTCTCAGTACTACATAAACAAAAAATCAGGAACTGGCACTATGAAACAAGTGATACAGTACTAGCATGAGGAAAAGAATCTCAAGGACATTTCCAAGGCATGAATTCAAGCCCCAGGACTAGGCAAAAAAAAAAAAAAAAAGGTGCATTGTATTAAGCTTGGCACTAGCAGCTCAGGGCTGTAATCCTAGATAATCAGGAGGCAGAGGAGGTTTGAAGCCAGCCCAGGCAAGAAAGTCTGTGATATTCTTTTTTTTTTAATTTAATTTTATTTTATTTATGAACATACTGTACAGAGGGGTTACAATTACATGGGCAGGATAATGCATACATTTCTTACCAACCATTGCAGCCTCCTCCTTTGTTTACCCTTCTCATCCCTTCCCAGCCTCCCCCCTCCCCCCCAATCCCAATCCTTCTCACGCCCCCCCCCCCCCCCCCCGCACCGACGTTGTAAAGCTAGTTTTGGACATGACAACTTGTACTTCTCATTGTTGCAACAGGTCCATCTGTATCCTTAAACGACTTGTTTTCCCCATCTCCTCCACAAGTAATAATGACATCAAATATAGTGAAAGCAGGGGTTATACTGTGTGGGAGGGACATACAAAGCAAGAAAGAAATAATCTATTTATTTTTAATTTTATTTTATTTTATTTGAGAACATACTGTACAGAGGGGTTACAATTACATGGGGAGGATAATGCATACATTTCTTACCAAGCATTGCAGCCTCCTCCTTTGTTTACCCTTCACCTCCCTTCCCAGCCTCCCCCCTCCCCCCCACCCAATCAAACCCCCCTCCCCCCCACACCGACATTGTAAAGCTCGTTTTTGACATGACATTTTGTACTTCTCATTGTTGCAACAGGTCCACCTGAATCCTTAAACGACTTGTTTGTCCCCATCTCCTCCACAAGTAATACTGACATCAAATATAGTGAAAGCGGGGGTTACACTGTGGGGGAGGGACATACAAAGCAACAAAGAAATAATCTTTTAAATGCGTTAGAAACACATGCAGGAAAGAAAAAAAACATTAAAATACATATTTAAGGGATCGTTTTCTTAACATCACATTATCTGACCTTTTCCGCTTGACTCATACATATACTAGATATTGCATATAAGGGAAACCATGGGACCTATGTTTCTTTGGGCCTGGCTTACTTCACTTAATATAATTTTTTCCAAGCCTTTCCATTTCCTAACAAATGGGGCAATGTCATTCTTTCTGATGGAGGCAGTAGTATTCCATCGTGTATATATACTACATTTTCTTGATCCTTTCATCTACTGAGGTGCATCTGGGTTGGTTCCATATCGTAGCTATGGTAAATAATGCTGCAATAAACATAGTTGTGCTGGTAGCTTTAATGTGGTCTTTTTTGTAAACATTTGGGTAAATGCCCCAAAGTGGGATTTCTGGGTGTGATATTCTTATCTCTAATTAAATCTCAGAAAAATCAAAAAGTGCTGCTGTGCCTCAAGTGATTGAGTTCTAGCATTCATCCAAAGGAGCTCAGGGACAGCCCCTAGACCCAGAGTTCAAACTTCAGGAGAGGAAAAAGAAAAAGAAAACCTCAGTATACACTGTTAATATACTGCTTTGTCAAACAGCAAGTCCCACACAACTACTTAAAGTTAATTAAAAAAATGATAAAAATACAAGTCAATTTGGAAACCAGACAAAGATAGTATACACGGGACAAAGTAAATGTTATATCATGCAGTTTGAGTTGAAATTTGTTCTATAGTCTTCTTAAATCACTTATGAAATTGACAATACTGCCAATTATAGGTCAATTTCCTTGAGGAACAGTTTGTATTCGCTGTCTTGTATATGAAATCATAGAGGTGATTTTTTGCCATGTATTGAACTATATCCGATATTTTAAAGTAGATTTGTCCTAATATAATATTAATTTAATCAATCATTTCATTAGGGTGATGTTGGTTAGATTTTTTTCCAGTAAATCTTATCCCCTATAATAAATGAGAGTATGCTATGACAGTCTCCTATTAATATGAAAATATACCTTATAAAATCAACTTAAAAGGGGGAAAGATTAAACTTGACTTCTGATTTTATACATTTCAGATTATGTTTCTTATCCTCATTGACTGGGTTGGTGGTGGGACAGTACCCCATGTCAAGAACATGTGTTGGAAAATGTGTATTCATGGAAGCCAGGAAGTAAAAAAAGAATAGGAGTGGGAGAGGGAGAAGGAGGAAGAGAGAAGAGAGCGAGGGAGAAGGAAAAGAATAAGGAGAAGGAGACAGAGAAGAAAAAGAAGGAAGAGGAGGAAAGGACTTTGATCTTAACACCTTTGATCACAAGTTCTCAGTGACCAAATCTCTACAACTGTGCCCACATGAAAGGTTTCACCTCTTTATGGCAACTTAGTGAACGCTAATTATTAATCTCAATCTTTTATGATTTCAGATTTAATTTCTAGAGTGGTGGATAGATATTTCTATACATTGTGATAACTTCTGTTCCTAAATATTTAATTGAATTAATCAAAGAAGCTATTTGGCATGGAGGTGGTTTGGTTATACCATTGCTGGAGAAATATTTTGAGTGCAAATACATTTTATTTAACAGATAAGGAAGCTTCAGAGATTTCATTTTGTGACCTTCAAAAATGACTATTTCATCTAACTCAAAATGACTTTAATTTTTCATAATTTTATGACATTTCTATTCAAGTTTTTGTCATCAATAGTTAGATTCTTTCTTTGTAGTTGAAGGAAAAATAAATACTATCACAATCATTTCTTTCTTAATTATTCTGTAGAGTAGGAATGATATGAATTTCCTACCATTCAAAAATAAGTTATTTTCAAGTCTATAGGAATAATTGCATAAGTCATGGAATATCTTGATTTATCTCATATGGAGATTGATTCAATTTTTAAAAATCACTGTTGACATAAAATACATGAAATTCAGTGTTTCTCTGAAATGTCTCAGTACTCAAACCTCAGAAATATATAACCAGTAATTAAGATTTTTATATACTCAAAAAATTATGAATTTATATTTTATGTCAAAAAGTTTAGGTTTAAAAGAAGAGAAAATCATGTGACCACAGTAGATAATATTTAATTTAATGAAAAATTACTTCATTCACCCTGACAAAGCCTATTGCTTTTAGCTTACATGAGAAATTTGATTAACGATCCCTTCATCACTTTTGAATATTAGAGTATTTCAATTTGTGCAAAGATTCTGTCATTTAAACCTTTGAGTGTATATTTTTTCATAAAAATGAAAACTTTCTTTCACACTGCAGGTTCAGATTCACTAACTAAATAAATATCTAAATGTTAATTTGTTAAATTGAGCCTCTAGAATTCAAATAATAAGAAATTTATTTTATTCTTACATATATTATATGAGTGCTGAATATGGGTAACTCAAGATTTTAATCCTCACTACTCAGGAAGCTGGGGTTCAAAGCCAGCCTTGACAACAAAGATATCATCTTATAAATATGTTAGAAACAATTACAAGAATAAAACATTTGAATACTTATTTTGGGGTCCATTTCAACTAACATCAACTTATCTGACCTTTGCTGCTTGTCTCAGACATGTCCCTCCCCCACTGCTTTCATTGTATTTGATGTTGGTATAATTTGTGGAGGGGAAGGGAAAAAACAAATGGTTTAAATAAGGATAGAGGTGGACCCATTGCAAGTATGAGGTGTAAAAGTCGTTATGTTGAAAAACGAACTTTACAACTTTGGTGGGGTGAGGGGCGGAGGGGGGTAGATGGGAAGGGTTGGGAAGGGGAAACAAAGTAGGAGGCAACAATGCTTGATAAGAAATGTACTCATTTCCTTGCTCATGTAATTATAACCCTTCTGTACGGTATTTTCACAATAAAAAAAATAAAAATAAATTTAAAAAAGCCAGACTTGGCAAGAGTTTGTGAGTCGCATCTCAATTAATCAGACACACACACATCAAAAGACACACACACACACATCAAAAGACACGCACACATACACAAAGCCAGAAGTGGAGTTGTGGCTCAAATGTTAGAGCAATGTCCTTGCTAGAAAAAAAATCAAGTGATAGGTCTGGAGTTCAAATCACAAGAACAACACACACAAAATATTATGTATAAATTCTTATTTTAGTTGGAAGAAATAGACAATATCATGGAAAGTAATATTTGTTACGTATCCTGAAATTTTGTAAAGATCTTTTTATTACAATTTGTCTTAAGATATAACTTAGGTTATTAAACTTAATACTAATATAGTATATTTATAATTACTCATAACACCTTGGAGTATAACAGTTGGTAATTTTTCTATAGCCATAAGAAATAGTCTGAGTAAAAGAAAGAAAGGAAGAAAGGAAGAAAAAGAATGAAAGAAAGAAGGAAAGAAAAGGAAGGAAGAGAGAAAGAGAGAGAGGGGTATGTATGGAGGGAAGGAAGGAAAAAGGAAAGAAGAAAAGAAGGAAGGAAGGAAAAAAAGGAAGGAATTAAGGAATTAATGAACAAAGAAACGAAGGAAGGGAGGGAGGAAGGAAGGGACAAAAAAATTTAATTTATAAAATGTGCTATTTAGCCCAACATAAACTTGTAATTAACCCTTTAGTAAATGCAAGTTTGCAATTTTCATTTCTCTGCATGTTCCCCATGCATGAATGAAACCAACAAATGAAAGTTCGGAAATAACCAGGTGAATCTGTTTGCATCTGTAGTAAATTTATGCAAATCTTTTTCTCATTTTCCATATATCATCAAATAATTATTTGCAAATGATTTACATTTAGTTATAAATATTCTAAAAATTGAGGTGATCAAGGGATGTCAATACATTATATAATGTGAATACTAGTAATTGTAATGCTATTAATATTAGTCTTAATGTTATATTCATTGTAATATTTTTATTATGTATTTTATCAGAGAAATTAGCATACTCTGATTTTGGTGTTTGTGGGAGTCCTAATAGCGGACAGTAATTAAAATGAAAGGAGATCTGTATTTGTTGGCACAAATGAATATTTCTGAAAGCAATTAACTCATTGGAGATTGTTCAAATACATCAGAAGGGTCTTTGAAAGGCTGTACCACATTAACATGGTTACTTATGATGTGATTCAAGAGCCACTAAACAATCATACTTCATTTTGCCGTCACTATAATTATTCCCATTGTAAGAAGAATATTTCACATAATTTACATGATATAATCTTGTCCTTAAGTTATTATGTTCTATGAAATAATATCCAAATGATACACTACACAGAGTTAAAGAAAAAGTTGCAAAATGTGTTGGACATTGTAACTCCTTCCGATTACACGTATTGAAATTTTATTCCCCTGTCTGATGACATTAGAATCAGTCTTTCAGAGATGACCCTGCAATAACGATCCTGATAAAAGAAGCCCAATATAACTAGTCTGACATGTGAATGTCCAGCAAACAGATTATAATGAACCAGAAAGTAGACCCCCATAAGACAAAGATTTGCTTTGAATAACCATTTTTAAAATCAATGTTTAAGCTTCTGGAGTATGGATAATATACTCCTGATGTTTTTCAGCCACTTACTTTGAAATATTTTAACATCCCAATGGCTAAAAAAAAAGCAATGTTTTGATTTAAATTTCACAAATTCTGATAAAAAAGCTTAATAAGGTTTTATTATTTGAATTTTATTATCCAAGATTCCGGGTTTTTAATGGGAATTGAATTGAGGTTCAACTCTCTATTCAACTATCATAATTAATTTTTTGAATATTTTTATTATCTTTAGTTGTACAAAGGTGTTGCCATTCACTGAAACATATGGATACAGTGCATCTTGATCAATGTCACCCCTTTCAACACTCTCACCCATCCCTACCTATCAGCCCCAATCCTTAAGTATCTCAATATTATGTTATGGAATTTCTTGCCATTTAACAAAGCAGTTTATGTGTACAATGCACCTGGAATTGTGTTACCACTTCAACATCTTCAACCCCATTTCACACTATCCCTTGCTTTGTATATTTCAATTCTGGGAAGTATACAATGGATTCTTGCCTTTATTCTATCCTTTTCCCCTTCAATTTCCTACCCTTCTCACATTGCACCCCACTATCCTCTCTTGCACTACACACTTAATGATATTTATTTTGTTGGGCTTTGACTTAGCCTTTTAAGAGAATTATAGTATTTTCACTCTGACACCTCAGATAATTCATTTGTACCTCCTTGAATACCATGCAGTGTGTTTACTTTTACATTTATAGACACTCCTATCTACCACAAGTGAGGAAAGTCATGCAAACTAAGTTTCTCTGGGTCTGCTTTATTTCACATAATACTATTTCTAAGTGTTTCATTTTTCCTTTAGAATGGTGGAATATTATTCTTTCTGATGAATGAACAGAATTCCATTGTGTATGTATTTATATGTTTGTATATATATGTATATATGTTTGTAAACATACATTTATATACGTACATATATACTTGTAAATTGGGACCAATAAAATTAGATATATATATGTATATATATAAAATATATATACATATATAATTCTAGATCTCTTTTTACAATGAGAGGCATCTGGGCTGATTCCATGTTGGCTACAGAAAATAATGCAATAAAGAAAATGGTTATGTTGGTAGCTTCAGTGTGGCCTTGTTTCTGCTCTACTGGATAAATGACCATAAGTGGAATTGCTGGATCAAAGGTAGGTAGCTCTCTACTCTATTCAGTTCTGTGAGCAATTTACATAGTGTTTTCCAAAGTGATTGAACAAGATTACATTCCCACCAACAGTGTAATAGAGTTTCCTTTGGGCCACATCCCTATGACTATCTGTGATAGTTCGTTTTTTCATAATGACATTGTAAGAGGGGTGAGATGAATCTCAGTGTTGTTTGGATTTGCATTTCTTTTATGGAGAGAGATGCATCTATATGTAATTCTTGCTTCTTCTTCTAAGAAGTTATCTTTAAGTCTTTATCCCATATATTAATTGGGTTCTTGTTTATTTGAGGGTTTATTTTTGTTGGGTTTAACTTTTTGATCTCTAAATATGGGTTAGTTATGAAAACACTTGTCTAATGCTTAGCTAGTAAAAATCTTCCATTCTGTTCTCTTTCTATATATCCTGATAACTTTTTCCATTGCCATGTAGAAACTCCTCAGGATGCTGCGATTCTATTGATCCAGAAAGAATGATATTACACCATTCATAAGGAAATGTAAAGACTTGGAACAAACTTATACTAAGTGAAGAAAGACAGACTCAAAGAAACATAGGTTGGCTAATTTCCCTCATTTGTTGTAGTAGAATGTGCCTCTGATTCTACAAGTAAACAAAATTGGATGGTAAAAGAGAAAACATTACACTTGGACATGATCAATTTTATGGGATTCTAAACATTTATACAGTGAGATCAAAGGAGGATGCCCTTTGGAGAGGATCACAAAAGATCAATAGCTGTACGAATATTATCATATAAAATAATGTTCATTAAAATGATCTCCAATAAATGATTATGAGAGCTTCTTTATTATTTTGCTTTTTCCTTCAGTGTTCTGATGCCGTTTTTTTTTAATTTCTACATCTTTGGTCTTATATGTACGTTTGGATAGGGCAACGGGGAATACAGAAATGGTGGAACAAAGGCTTAAATGCAGCAGTCCTACTCAATGGACACTACATTGTAAATGAAATATACAACTTATGCGAGAAGGAGGTTGAAATGGAAAAACTGGGAGAACATTTGTGAAGAGGTTACACTGTTCAAAAAGAAATGTGCTCATCATCTGACTTATGTTAATTGTAACCCTTCTGTACATCATCTTTAAAATTAAAAACGGACCTCATAAACAGGCTAGAGTAGCTATACTAATATTAGATAAAATTGGCTTTAAAATAAAAGTGGCATGAAAGTAAAAAGAGACAAAGAAGGACATTAAATATTGACAAAGAAAACTCTCCATCTGAGGGATATAACAATTCTAAATATCAATGTCCTGAATCCTAGATCTCACAAATTCATCAGAGAAATACTACTTACCTTAAACATGCATATATCCAAATAAATTGTTGTTTGCTTGAACAAATCATTCTTACCTCTGGAAAGGCCATGCAGATAAAAACTTAGCAAAAATTTTTAGAGCTAAATAACTGTACTGATAAGCTATACCTAACAGATATCTACAGAGTATTTCACCTACCAGTGTCACAATATATATTCCACTCAGCAGCCCATGGAATGTTCTCCAAAGTAGATCATATCTTAGATCACAAGGAAAATCTTTCAAAATTCAAAAATAAAAATGAAATAACTCTTTGTATCCTGTCAGACCATGATGGGACCAAATTAGATCTCGACATCAAAAGGCATCTCATAACATTCTGAGACTCACAGAGACTGAATAACACATTGCTAAATCATCAGTGAGTCACTGAAGAGATATACAGGGAAGTTCCAATGTTTATGGAAATCAGTGGAAGTGAACACACAAAATACTACCTGCTCTGAGACACAGCAGCAGCACAGACAATACTCAGAGGAATATTTATTGCTTTGAGTATGTACATCAACAAATTAGAACAATCTTAAATCAGCACTAATGATGCACCACTAAGTCTTTGACAAAACAGGAAAAACAAAACCAAAAACCAGTAGACAGAAATAATACAAATTAGATTAAAAAATAGATGCATCAGTTTCAAAAAACGTACAATCATAATTGACTTTTATCTACTACTAGCTCAAAAATTTGCCCAATGAATGTCCATGTAGCTATTTTCAGAGATAGACTCAACCAGCTCAAACAAGTGAACAAAACAAACTTCTGGGATTCTAAGAAACAAATTTTGTTTGCCTTTTTAACAGAAATTTACTCTGTTGTTCTTATTAAGGTGATTTATAGAATGATTACAATTACAAGGGTCAGGTAATGAGTGCATTTCCTTTTGTGAAATGTCTTCAGTTCCCTCACTTGTTCCCAGTCCCATCCTCCTGTCCCCAACCATGTGTTAAATAGTTCACTTTCATCAACGTCCAATGAACTCCACTGGTGCAACTTTTCACTCTTTTCCCTTAAGCTCTGTGCCCACCCCTCACCTTCCTGAAGACATACAATGAATATACCAGGCATAAGGTAAAAAAGACAGAATTATCACAAACTATAAACAACAACAAACACAAAACAAAAGAGAAATTTTCTGTTTCCATTTCTCATAGTTCCTTTGAGTATGTATATCTTGTTACATAAATCTAATTGTTTTTCATCATGAAGTCAATTCAGGATTAAGGTGTGATAACATAATTTTGCTTTCTATTTAATAATGCTTTTTATTTTAATATTAAAGTTGTAAGTAACACAATTCAAGTCCTAGAAATTTGAAAGTTCAGATTTAAATGTTCCAAATGTCTAATAATTCCCTTTTGGCAACCAAAATTAAAATCAGGCATGCTTTGTCCTCACGAATGTCATTATTTCATGTGTTAAAAGGTAAAATAAATGTAATGTTAATTCAGTGGACATAAGGAATCATATAGTTATGCAATGCATCAGTACCATAGATTATGACATCTATTAATAAAATTAATAAAACTAGTTTAACTAGATTATTTAAAACATGAAGCAAGTGATAATTTTCTTTTCTAAGTGAAGTTATATAGAAATCATAGTCCAAAGATTCCAGAATTCTGTGTGCTTTATACATGTCAATTTACACATATGCTAGGCTCATCTCAACGTTATTTGAAGATAACTGAGAACAGGATTAAAATAAAAAAAAAATCACTCAAATGGTTAGCTGTATTTTGTGACTAAATAGGTCTATTTTATATCTCTTTATTTTATTTGAAAAATCTGGAAAATTTATTCAAGTCACATAAAAAATAATGAGAAATAAACACACTTAGCTCCTTAAAAGACAATCAATAAAAAAGGAAACAACAAAGAAAAAATTGAACCTCATTTTGCACTTGGTCTTGTATATTGTGATGCTTTGTTATTGTGGATTATGTGACTATCCCATGAATCTGGGCTCAAATCACAAGGGCTACAGGAAGAAAATTTCAAAATCTAGAGCAGTTAATATAGCTGTTCAGTTGTTCGTAGGTTTCACTAAAGTCGCAGCTGGACATCAACTGTACAAAGGAAATAATTCTACTGCTTTGCAGGCAAGAATGTGATGGAAATCATAGTGTTATCTTCTTAGATGAAATAAGAAAACCACACTTTAAAAGCTGACTAAATGATCAGCCCTTTGAATAACAGTGCCATTTTTAATGCATTCTAGATTATTCAAATCCTTCATCCCTCCACAACCATTAATGGCATTCACAAATCATTGCCGAGGGGAATTTCCAGTTCTATTTGATATTTCAAATGTATTAGGAGTAACATAAACAATAATTCAAGTTGTTGAGAATATTTAATTTAGAATAGGCAAACAAATCAGATTCAACTTCATAGCATAACATTTAGGAAAAGTGAATTAAGGTTTACGGCATGTTCTTTGTAATTTAATTATAGACATTAGAGCAAAATTCCCGAAACACTCTGCAAGAAGGAAACAGAAGTCTTTGATAAGATATATTAAAGATTACAAGTAATTTTACCTACAATTTCTATTATATGAAAGCATATTTTTTCTGGTTATCAGAGACAAAATATTTTTAATTATGATATGAAAAATGCATCATCATGAATGAATGAAATCAGGGAGTAGATGGCTCAGTGCTGGTTGGTTCTGTTAAATATTCTCATTATTTTGAATGATCTGGTGTTTTTGTCTGTGTGGAATTATGAATGTATTTTATGTCTGGGCAGAAAATTTGATTATTAGATCACTGCTGACACCCAATGTCAGGAATCTAAACTGAGTCAGAGTGGTAAATATATATGTGTGTGTGTGTGATTGTGTGAGTGCCAGCAAGTCTGTATTTAGAAGGAAGTATCTTATTTCCCTCAGGATATATACTTAATTCTATTAGTTATACTTCATTTCTGACAGCAGATAAAAGTAATTAACATTTTGAGACATATTTTTATGTTCCTATGTTTGCATGAACAAATTAAAAATTTATATTTTGGGTATGAGTTTTGTGGAAGGTCAGCTGAAAGTATAAATATCTTGAGGAAGATCTCAATGGCAATCATTTCAGTGTAGATCAATTGTAGACAACACTTGGAAGGATATGTAATCACATATGAAAATTCAACATTTATTGATTTTCAAGAGTTACACTATTCGAGAAAGATTTAGGAAAACAAGTTAAATTATGGAAAGATAAAAGTAATGTGATTATTTATTGCATACAGTTTTATATTTTAGTTTCATCAAGTAAAAATGCCATTTATTTCTACTGTATAGGAAGAAAAACCCTAAATATTACAATTTGTGCCATATTTCACATTGAGAAGCTTTGTTTATATCAATATGTTTATTTCTTTTGTTTCTGCTGTCCTATTCATAATTCTGCTTCTCATAGTATTCTTCTAAGGACTTTTCCTTTCTGCCAGATTGGGACTTGAACATACATCATGCTCTCTGTCTTTTTTTTTTCCTAACAGTAGTCAGTCTACTATTTGAACTATGCCCCAGCCCAGAAATTTTTGTAGTTAATTGGAGATAGAACCTCATGAACTTTCCTACCAGCCTGAAAAACATTATCCCTCAAGTCTCGTACTTCTTAATCACTAGGATTATACAGATGAGTCTTGGATCCGAAGAGTCAATGAGTTTTCATGTCTTATAGCTTCCACATGTTTGCTAGTAATTGCGATAAAAACTACCACAGATTGGGTTGCATTAACATTGTAAATACATTGTCTCTGTATTGGTGGAATTAGAACTGCAAGATTAGAGTTGGCTTCCAATTCCTCTTTCCTTGGCATATTCAAGGCATTCTGCATCTCTTGGTGTAGACTTCAACTTAAATGCTACCTTTGAGATTCTGTTTCCATATGCAGTCACTTTGTAAGACAATGGGTTTTTTTATCTTTAGTCTGATTTCAGTGGGACATAACATATTACTTAATAGATAGAAAAAAATGTCTAATATAAAATTATTTGTTTGGGACACGGAAGTTATGGTTATACTTTTAAAAAATAGCAAAAGAGGTAAAGGTTTTATAAGAGCTTGTAACACAAGTATGAAGTCTTGACCTTAGACATGCCTCATTTAAATTCCCAGCGCTACTGGAGGATTGAACTCAAAACCTATACTTGTGAAACAGCATCCCTACTACTACCATACCTGCAGATTATAATTTGATTGCTTATTTTGAGGTAGTATCATTATGCCTGGGCCTGCTTGGACTGAAGTCCTCTTAACACAAGCATAAAACATTTTGCCTGGAACTGGAATTCTCTACGCTCTATTTTCCAAGTAGATAATATTATAGATTTGAGCAACTTTATCCAGTAAAAGTATACCATTTCAAAATATCTTGATATTGCCTATATTTGTGCTTAACATATGTAGCTAACCTTAATTTTCTCCCTCTTTTGTTTAGTACTCTGAGTTGAAACCATTGGCTTTCTTGATATGCATGGCTTTGTTTTGGATGGAATCCCACCACAATCAAAAAAGTCTCCCAAAAGTTTATGTCAAAAATCATGGAAAAGAAGGCTTCAGGTTGGAAAAAACACTGATCGCTAAGCTATACTTGCAGCATTATTAATAGTGTTAGTCAATTATTGTGTAAGTATCAGGAGGAAGGCAGAAATGTGAAAGATGTCAGGTCTCTGTAGAAATTTTGTAGTTGTCACTTCATGTTATCGTCCTTCCTTAAAGCTTGTTTTATTAAAACCTTCTGGGTGTATATTGGTTGGACTGATTGGTAATCATCTCTGGAAATAAAGCTGATTTTAAAAGGCTGATGGTGTGGTAAATAAAGGAATAATAAGAATGAGCACAGATAATGTCACAGATTGAGCCGACCTGGTTTATTGCTGAACAGCAAAAAAAAAAAGCAAAGTTTCAAGTTTGATGATCCACATTGGAACATATACAGATAGATAGATATATACATATAGATATACATTTACATATACATACATACATGAATAATTAAATCTCGAGTAGAATATAGAGAAACTTGGCGTGACAGGTATTAAACTACATCAAACTGGTTGCAGCAAAGGTACAGTAAAATATAGATAGTTTAGCATAGATTTTGCATAGATTTTGTAAAGGATGAAAATTCTTCCTTCATTATATACTTTACAAATATCCTTATTATGTTTTAAGTTTTTTTTGTGTGTGTGAAAATACCATACAGAGGGTTTACAATTACAGGGACAATGTAATGAGTACATTTCTTATCAAGCATTGTTACCTCCTCCTTTCTATCCCTTTATCATCCCTTTCCATCTCCCCTTTCCGACCCTCTCTCCCATCTTGAGCCAAAGTTGTAAATTTCATTTTTCTACATAATATCTTGTACATCTCATTGTTGCACTGGGTCCACCTCTTATCCCTATTTAAACAATTTGGTTTTTCCCTTCCCCTCCACAAATTATACCAACATCAAATACAGTGAAAACTAGGTTAAGTTTTTTTTTTTATATTGTAGTAGGAGCATATATACAATGTTGAATATTTGAATTACAGAAAATATGCAACATGGGTAGGCACTGGTTGCTCAAGGATGTAATCTTAACTAGTTAAGAGGCTAAGATCTGAAGATCACAGTTCAAATCCAGCCTGCATAGGAAAGTTCATTAGATTCTTATCTGTATTTAACCACCAGGGCAAATGGAGTTCCAGTTCAGATTGTATGTCGAGCACTGGCTTAGAACACAAAAACACCATCCAGGCCCTGAGTTTAAGCCCTGGGATCAACAGAAACAAACATATAAAATAAAACATGGAGTTAGATATTTTATAATGAAACATAATTTAATATACTCTACATTGTTAGAAAGACAAGACTTCTGGGTTAGCTTTATAACCTCCCATAATAAGGGATGTTGTCGACTTATTGAACAGAAATGCTTATTCATATTTACAAGTTTGAAGGTTTCAGTATATGTTCAGTTGGTTTTATTGCTTTGGGA
This sequence comes from Dipodomys spectabilis, assembly GCF_019054845.1. Lineage (NCBI taxonomy): Eukaryota > Metazoa > Chordata > Mammalia > Rodentia > Heteromyidae > Dipodomys > Dipodomys spectabilis. Next base: position 109,909 of record NW_024871387.1, on the reverse strand, counting down.
GCCTGTGACAAGACAATGGCAAGATGGAGATTATGTCAAAGAGAAAAGTTTTTTTTTTTTAACCTAGACTAATTAAAAAATAAAATAAGAAAGTAGTTGAGAGTCTATGTTCTCATAGCTTTCACGCTGAAGAACTTAATCTCCAGAACTATTCAGATCTTCTCCACAGTATGCGAGGAAATAGAAAGTCATTTTTCTTTAACACATAGATCTTTCTGGGGCATTCTAAATTCAATTGGCCACACCTTCACAAATGATAATGACTTGTCCAGGGGAAGAAGCAAGTAGATATTTCTGTAAATTCTAATCAGAACTCAGCAGACTAAATATTTTATGGAATTCTTATTAAAATATTTTCTTGCAGATGGAGTGGGTCTTTATAATACAAATGTGTGTATCTGTGTGTTTGTATGTGTGTATGTGTGTGTTTGAATAAACTAATATAACAATGTAGCAGAGAAAAGTATTAGTGGGGTTGGGAAAAAGTGGCTTAGTTGTGGAGCCCTTTTCTTGCATGCATAAGGCCCTTGGTTCGATTCCTCAGCACCACATAAACAAAAAGAAAAAAGCCAGAAGCGGCACTGTGGCTCAAGTAGTAGAGCGCTAACCTTGAGCTGAACAGCTGAGTAACAACGCCCAGGTCCAGAGTTCAGGCCCCACAACAGGACCCCCCCCAAAAGAAAAAGTATTAGTATGGCCTTTAGTTTTACTTCTTATACTATGAAAGTCTGCCACAATTCCCAATCAAATCCTATCCAAGATTCAAACATTAATTCTGTCCCAAAACTTTTGCATGCATGAAGGGCTGGGAAGGTGGCTCAATGGTAGCGCACTTACCTTACTTACCAAAAGTTTTGCATGCCAACCCAAGTACATCTACCTCATTTAAGATGACCATGGTATATAAAATTTTAAGTCCTCCAATTACGTTTGACCAAGGAAACAGCATATAATATTTCTTTAAAATACCTAAATTGTAGAACACTATACCCAGAAAATTGAAGGAATACACATTATGGGATTTAATTTAAATATTTAGTCACTGAAATGGATGTTCTATATCCACAACACAGAACACTATTAAACTACATAATTGAAAAACTCATCTATTACCATCTTCCATGAACACAGTCCTTTCTGAAAACAAACCAGATGTAGTAAACAAATTAACGTGTATGCCATTGTCAAATGCAGCTGTTCTAAAGCATGGAATTGACAGAGAAATTAATGCCTGTAAACAGCTGTGTCTAAGGAGTATGGAAAGTGATTTTTTCACTATAAGTGGAAAAGTCGACAGATGTTTCAGATTGTGTTTCATTGTTGGCATTGGTGAGATATATTTTGGAAAGCACAATGAATGAAAGCACACTGTTTTGTAAAACTTTGCTGGCTGACACACCAGAGAAGGAAAACTTTTGAAATGTTTCAAATGAAAAGACAGAAAATAGGGTGGGTAAGTTGTGGTATGCAGTCTAAATACAGACTGAAGCAAACCAAAGAATGGGAAAAAAATCTTTTTCCTTAAGAAATTCTTTCTGGCTATATTGTGCTACACACTATAATGATGAAATGATCATTTCTTTGGAAAAGTTAGGAAAAAATACTCACCTGTTGAACTTCTTTTTAAAGTGAATCTTAAATGACAAGGATGAAGAAATTTAAGTGGGTTCATATTATCCAGTATTACTTTATTTTTTGATTAAAAGTTAAAACAAACTGACAGGCTGTTAGTCCATGAAGATTTATAGAGTAAGTTTCTGGCATGTATTTTATTTTGTTCCTCTTTTTTGGGGGATGATATAAATATTTTATTTCAAAAAGGCAACTTGGTTTTAACCATTACCCACAAAATTTATGCAGTCATAGAATAAGAATTTTTTTGATTAATTTAAGACAATAGGCTCATTTTATGACAACACAAAATATAAAAACCAATGACATTTTCACTGAACAACCACTCATAAAAAAAATCATAAAATAATATAGTAAAACTCCATGTCAACTTCTTTTGTTGGTTGTGGGCCTTGAACTCTGGGCCTGGGCACTGTCCCTCAGTTCTTCAGCTCAAGGCTACCACCTTACCACTTGAGCCACAGTGTCATTTCTGGTTTTAAGGTAGTTTATTGGAGATAAGAGTCTCACAATCTTTTCTGCCCAGGCTGGCTTTCAACCACTATCCTCAGATCTCAGACTCCTGAGTAGCGAGGATTACAGGCATGAGCCACGAAAGTCCAGATCCAAGTCAATTTTTAAAAAGGCAAGCTTATTGAAACTTCTAGGTTTTTCCAGTAAAAAATTTTATTTTTTCAGAATTAGCTTGTAACTGAGTTATTTTTAGATGTAACCGTGAATTTTTTATGGAATCAAATATAATTCTATTACTCAGTATTTCACAAAAATCCACTGTAATTGACTTTCCCCAAAATCAATTATTACATACCATCTCACACACTATAATCATTACATTCTAAATAGTTTGGACCACTTCATATAAATTCTAGGTGCTATTTTACATTATAAATTCACATCTGTGGTTTTAAACTAAGGAGAAAAGATTTTAGAGGTAAAATCAAATATGAATTTGTAGTGTGGCCCAATTAAACAAAAAATTGTGAATTCGTACAGACAAAATTATTTTCTTTCCACTAAATACGTTGAAGTAATAACATTGGAAATATTGAGGCAGGAAGTGGCAGAATTCAAATCTCATCAAACAATGTCTCTGTTATTCTGCTAACCCCTCCACTAAGAAGACCCCCTTTTCCCAGTTGTCACAAAACTTCAAGTATCTCTCGTTGAATTCCATTTGGAAAAGTTCTAAATCACTGATTCTTTTTGTATTTTCTGTTATATGAAACAAAATATAGGCACAAAACCATTGAAATAAAATGTAAACATATGTTGAAGCCATCACAGCTGGAAAAACAACCAGCAAATTGGAACTTCCCCAGGAACAAAAACATATTGTGCCCAGTTTATTTTTTTAAACTACAAAACGTTCAAACACATGTTAATTTAAATAGAGCTCTAAGTATAACTGTCTCTCAGAAATAAGGTTGTGTTAATTTGTAATTAAATTCATCTGGATCAACCTAATATAGAAAATCTCTTGAATGGATCAAATTGTTTAAAACAAATGTAACTGTATGTAAAGTAAGATCTGCACATACTTAAAAGAAAAAATGCTACAGTATTAAATCACAAAAATCATAACATTCTTAAAAATTCTGAAATGCAATTAGTAATTCCAAAATATCCATAATGAGAACTAAACACTACTGACTTAACAAGAACAAAATGTGCAAATAATAGAATCTGAGCAGTGTACATGATTGTACATAATCTAAAAATGCTCCAAATTATACTGTTTTTAGAAGACTGAATGTGGATTTTCTAAAGGAAAACATCAGCACATTATATAAATGAAACTAAAAATCTCATGAAAAGAGAGAATAGTAGTAGCTTCTGGAAAATAATATTTTAATAAATGGTGGTCAAAATCTAGTACTGACTAAATTGTATACCTAATTAGTTAGATCCAAAGAAGACCGAAGTTACTCAAGCTGATTTGAAACTTTGGCAAAGTTGTAGAATACAACTGTAACATTATTATGGATGTTGACTCTGACATGGAATTCATTTCCTCTTTGATCTGACAAATGAATATATGAAAGAACATACCTTCTCCAAATAAATATCAAGACCTAACTAAACATATAGCTAGAAAAGTCATCATGCAATCCATATTGCAACTGAGATAAAAAGAAAAATCAGTCATACAGATTCTGCATTTATTTTTAATGTTGGCTTTTTTCAAAAATTATTTCCTTTGTCTTGCATTTTTTAAACATTGTGTTAAATGATTTATATCTTGGTAACTAATTTTGGATGCCTCCTTAAATTTGGTTCTGGGCATAATATCTCACTTCAGTTCCTAACCCATGAAATGATGTTGTTTACAAAACAAATGCTAATAACCACCGTTTATAATACACAAAATCTCATAAGGGTGATTTGAGGAAGCATAGGTTAACATTTTGATATCGTGGTCTCATGACTGATCAGGCCTATCTGCGAGTAAAGTTGTACTTAGATTCCTCAGCCTAAATTTAGCCACTGTTAAAAAATGTTTACACCTTTATCTGTCACCCATCAGAGGTTAAACCTGAGTATAAAATCTAAGGAAAATAATAAGGTAAGAATTTAGCTCTTCTGGATATAAAGTAAACCAAAATGCAGCATAGAGTAACTCATTTGACCAAAGTCAACCTATTTCTCTAAAATATGTTAAGCATTCCCTTACAATGTGTATTATTCTCAGGAAGGGAATGAAGAATATGAGAAGAGGACTAAGCAAGTATTGTCTTCAAATATACATAATTTGGATTTACCTCTTTATTTCGTTATAGGCATTTTGATAAAAACTGTTTGAATAATTGATTCCCTGGTCGGGTATAATATATCCTAGTTACATATATAAAACTGCATTCATAAAATGGTATATAGTAATTGAGTAGAAAAATATTCAATAAATAGCAAAAAGTATATACCTATAGGGTAATAGTTTGAAGAGTCAACTGGAAATATTCTAATATAATAACTTGAACAATTTCACATTGACAGTAATTATCTAGAATACTTTAATGCTATTTGGACAAGATTGTCCTTCTAAATGAGCAAAACCAATTTCTCCTTTCACTTTATCAGGGAAATATCTGAGCTAAAAATGGAAATTAACATATGAATCTATAACAACTGGAATGAATTTTACTTTTTATTAGCAAATATTAATTTTAAAAATTATTTTATTGTGTTATACACATATATCCACATAATGTAGCTTGTTAAATTTTATTCCTGTTATTAATTTCATTATCCTATTTTATACTCATATTTTATACTCATAGTAACTTATGAAATATTTGAACATATTTACTCCACAATATTTCTCTTCATCTCTTCCCTTATTTTTTCCAAACTTAATCAGTTCCATCTTTTACAGCTGGGTCATTCATTTTAATTTCCGGGTCTAGAGTCTGCATATGTGAAATGTAATATTTGTTTTTCACAGTATCGCTAATTGCTTTAATATAAAGGTTTACAATTCTATTTTCTTGAAGATGATATGATTTCATAATTATGTGTGGCTACATAGTATATCATTGTATATATATATATATATATACATACATATACATATATATGTATATGTATGTATATATATGTATACATATATGTACATATATATATATATATATATATAACAGTTTCTCTCTTCAATGAGTGATAAAGGAACATGTAGTTAATTCTGTAGTTATTTATGCTTTTTTATGTGGGAGAAGGAAGGATGGAAATAATGATGTTTGGAATAAGAAACATGCTCTTTAGGCAGGCACTCTACTATTTGAAACATCTCTCAGCTGCTCTTTCATCAATATTTCAATGATGCATTGTAATTAAAAATAAAACATAATTACATTTGCAAAGGTGTTCTTTATCAGTATATATATTATTTTTTATTACAATGTTACATTTAGTGTGTCATGTGAGTATGGGGATGTATGTGAGCATGAAAATCTAGGCCTGTTTGTACATGTGGGTGAGTTGAAGGAAACTGAATGTATGTGAGATACAGGATTCAAATAAAAGTTTGAGATCTTATATATGTAAATATATGTATATATTTTAAATAGATCATATATTAACTTATATTTTAAATGTGTATCACAAATATTGATTTATATTTAAATGTAATTCATCTCATCATACATACATAGACAGATAGATAGATAGATAGATAGATAGATAGATAGATAGATAGATAGATAGATAGATAGATAAATAGATAGATAGATTTTTTTTGGTCATTCGTGGGACTTGAACTCTGGGCTTAGGTGCTGTCCAAGTGCTCTTCAGCTCAAGGCAAGAGCTCTACCGCTTGAGACCTAGCGCCACTTCCAGTTTTCTGGTAGTTAATTGGAGATAAGAATCTCATGGAATTTCCTGCCTGAGCTGGCATTGAACTGTGATCCTCAGATCTCAGCCTCCTTATTAGCTAGGATTATAGGCATGAGACACGGGCACCCGACTATACTTATATCTGAGATTGTTAGTGGAACAAAGGGTACAGAAACTATTATTCTTATCATGAAAGGACTTCACACTGACAGGTATAATTACAAGAAGAAAAATAATAACTATTTACAGTGACACAAAAATCCCTTAGGTTGGGCTGGGAAGGTGGCTCAGTGGTAGAGCGCTTGCCTTGCATGCCTGAGGCCCTGGGTTCGATTCCTCAGCACTACATAAGCAAAAAGAAAAAAGCCGGAAGTGCACTGTGGCTCAAGTGGTAGAGCGCTAGCCTTGAGCTGAAGAGCTGAGGGACAGTGCCCAGGCCCAGAGTTCAGGCCCCACAACCGGACCCAAAAAAAAAATCCCTTAGATGCCTAGCAAGACAGCATGTGTTTCCAGACACTGCATGTGGTGTGAGCAGTATGCAACCCAAACGACTGTGGAAGATATTGGACCCTAAAAAACCTGACAATTGCATAAACACTGCCCTCTATGACAGATTTAGCAAGGCTTATCTTAGAGATTCTTGTTAGGGACATGATGAATAAATTTATAGTTTAGTTGTGATTACAGAACTCTTTTACACATATCACTCAACCATTAACCATATTTAACATAGTTTCTATTGCTCTAACATATATTCTTGGCTCAGTAAACTGTTTTTTGTTTGTGAAAACTTAGCTGCTAAAAACATAGACATGGGTTTTTAATATTTTTGAAATTACTGTCTGCATAATGTTGTATGAGATGAGCTTCTCTTTACCATATCATAGGAATAAACTTAATCTGATTCAAACTTGGAAACAGGTAGCTTGTTCTCTCTCCCAGAAAACCATCTAGATAGATTTCTTTACATGTAAGCAACCCTCATTTACTTGCAAAAGTCTGTCAGTGAGTCAAACCTAAATCACCCAAGTGAGGTGAATTCTTCTCTCATGCTTTCTTTACATTAAAAATGGTAAGAACTGTTCAGTAATGTGCAATCTTTTTTATATGAAGTGTGACTCCTGTTTTCCATAATATGAATCAAGCAGAGAAATCAGTTTAAGATGTGAAAGAGCCTTAAAAAGAGTCTCAGACCTTGAAAACTGTCCTGGGTTTGAATTTTTGGGGAAATATCCCTTTTCAAAGACAAAGGACTCATTTTTTAATATTGTGCTGGTAATGGGGTTTGCACTCCTGGCCTTGAGCTCTATCAGGGCTTTAAATCTCAATGTTTGCTCTATACCACCTGAGCCACACCTTCACTTCTTCCATTTACCACAAGTGGAGAAAATCTCTTAGGTTTATCTACTTGGAATAGCTTCGAATTGCAATTGTCAAATTTGAACTTACCGACTATCTAGGTGTAAGCCACTGGTGCTGTGCTAAAACTCACTTCTTAAGAATAAAAAATCACAACAAGAGGAGAAAAAATATTTGTTCAATTATTTATGTGTTGTCTGATAAACCAAAGCACTTGCTACTGGAAGAGAAAAAGAGAGAAGATAGAGATGAGTATGCAGGAGAGAGACACAAAGAAAGAAGAAAGGAAGGGAGGTTAAAAGAGGGGAGGGGAGTGGAAGGGAGGATACCAGAGGAGGGGTAGCTGAGTAGAATTGTCTACTCCTCACTAAGGTTTTGTTGGACAATCAGTACCTTTGCATTTATATAGCCAAAGCTTTTTATTTTTGGTAGTAGTAAGCTGAGATATAAAATACCAATTTACGGGTAATAACCTGTTAGTTTGCTTCCTTCTGCACCAAGGAAGCCACAGTTAGGTTACAGTCAGAGAGAAGGCAAGAGTAAGCAACTTAAGTGATTCTGAGAAACAATAATTGACATGCCAGGAATGCGCCCTTGTGTGGTGAAGTCAAGCATCACTCTTGTTCCCTGCTCCAGTCTTCCTCTCAACAAGAACAGCAGAAACAGAAGAGGAAGGAGATATCTGAGTAATGATCATCTCTCTGTTTACCCTCATCCCTTGGTCTCTCAAAAATTAAAGGGAAAGGAGACTTAACCTGAACTAGTGGGGAACATGAGAGGAAAAAGTTCAGTCTAACTTATTGTGAAACTTTAAAAATAATTGCAGCAGCATTTCAAATACTGAAATAAAACTTTTTAAATTATTACCAAAAAGTAACTCGAAATTTATCGAAAATTCAGAATACTACAGATCTCACTACATAGTGGAATCTGAAAATTGAAACTGATTCCTGCTTCTATCATCAGAAATTGAAGATCGTCCCTAAACGTCCAATACTAGATAAATTACCCTTGATATTCACCTATACTTTGTGAATATAATGCAGAAAATATGACTTTAAATTTAGACTGCTGAATTGATAAACGATGGGAATTCATGATGGATAACATAATGCTGACAGCATGGAAATTATTTCCCTTCCATTTACAGTGTGTAGAGAAGAAAAAATGCTCTATTGGATGGCCCTGAAATCCAATTCTAAATTTACGGCAGAAGGTGAATAGTAAAGATCTATCTTAGCCATTCTGAGATTAGAAATGTGGAGACATATACTCATTTATGTAGGTCAAATATGGAAGAGAGGATGTGGCAAGCCCATAGCCAAATGCCAAAGTAGAGATATTTAACAAAATACCATGAAGTTGTAACATGTCTTAAAAGGAGATCTGGGCTAAAAGGGAGTAGGGTAGAAGAATGGAGAGGGAAATGGTGGACTAATACAGTCATAACATTCAATGTACACATGTCAGAATCTAAGTAGGAAACACGGAGGGATAGGTGGGTTTGGGGTAAGGGAAGGAAGAAAAATGTGAAGTTTGACAATGATCCAGATGCACTGTATATTGAAATGCACATACACTCTATTCAACACTGACACGATGAAGCAAAACCCCTTTGCACAACTAGCTAAACACAAATTTTTTTGAGGTTTTAATATTCAGAGACCAGAAGCATAAACCTTTAGAGATGAATAAGAAGAGAGAATTGACATATTGTTGAGGCTTGTTTCCCTTTCAATATACAAAATTTAATGTGTCAAGTCTGCTGCAAATACAAATTTTATTTTGCCTATCCTTTTAAGCAAATTGCTTAAAATGTAGAGAACCAAATTCCAATATCCGTTCATTTTCAATAAAAAAATCTTATGCACCTTTAAGTTTCTCAGTTATTTCTAAATACCTTAATGCAATGCATTATTGGAACTAATTTCATTACATAGTTAAATTTTTTGTTGTTGTTGTTGTGAAAATACTGTACAAAGGGGTTTCAATTACATGTGCAAGATAATGAGTACATTTCTTATCAAGCATTGTAGCCTCCTCCTTTGTTTCCCCTTCCCATAACTTCCCGTCCTCTCCCCGTTCCCCACCCAATCCTCCCCCCGAACAAAATTTTAAAGTTTGTTTTCGACATAATGACTTGTACATCTCATTGTTGTAATGGGTCCAACTGTATCACTATTATTTAAAAGATTTGTTTTTTCCCTTCCCGTCTACAAATTATACCAACATCAAGTACAGTGAAAGCAGGGTTTGTACAGTGGGGGAGGAACATACAAAGCCAAAAAGAAATCATCTTATAAATGTGTTAGAAACAATCACATGAAAGGAAAAAACATTTGAATATATAGCTTAGGGTTCATTTCCCTAACATCAACTTGTCTGAGAGTTTCTGTGTCTCAGATATATACTAGTTATTGCAAATAAGGGAAACCGGGCTGGGAAGGTGGCTCAGTGGTAGAGCACTTGCCTTGCATGCATGAGGCCCTGGGTTCGATTCTTCAGCACCACATAAGCAAAAAGAAAAAAGCCGGAAGTGGCGCTTTGGCTCAAGTGGTAGAGCACTAGCCTTGAGCTGAAGAGATGAGGGACAGTGCCCAGGCCCAGAGTTCTGGCCCCACGACTGGACCCAAAAAACAAAAACAAAAAAAAAACAAAGACAAAAAACAAAAAAAAAGCAAATAAGGGAAACCATGGCACTTATGTTTCTTTGGGCCTGGCTTATGTCACGTAATATATTTTTTCCAGGTCTTTCCATTTCCTAACAAATGGGGCCAATGTCATTCTTTCTGATGGAGGCATAGAATTCCAGTGTATATATATATCACATTTTCTAGATGTACTCATTTACTAAGGGTTGGTTCCATATATTAGCTATGGTAAATAATGATGCAATAAACATAGTTGTGCTGGAAGCTCTAATGTGGTCTTATATTTGAACATTTGGGTAAAAACCCAAAGTGGGATTGCTGGGTCATACAGGAGCTCTATGTGTAGAATTTTGAGGAACCTCAATACTGATTTCCAAACTGGTTGAACAAGTTTACACTCCCATCAACAATACAGTAGTGTTCCCTTCTGTCCACATCCCCTCCAGCATCTGTTGTTATTAGAGTTCTTGCTTATAGCCATTCTAACGGGGGTGAGGTGGTATCTCAATGCTGTTTTGATTTACATTTCTTTTATGGCTAGGGATGTTGAGCATTTCTTCATGTGTCTATTGGCCATCCTTCTTTCCTCTTCAGAGAAGGTTCTCTTTAAGTCTTTAGCCCACTTATTTATTGGGCAGTTGTTTTTTTGAAGATTTGTTGGGGGATTTAAATTTTTGAGTTACAGGTATATTTTAGATATGAGACTCGTGTCCATTTTATGGCTAGTGAAGATCTTCTCCCAATCCGTGGGCTTTCTGATAATCTTGCTAGCTATGTCCTTTGTCAGGCAGAAGCTCTGCAATTTTAGGCAATCCCATTTGTCCAACCTTTCTTTGATTTGTTGTGTTTCTGGGTCTCTATTAAGAAAATTTCGGACTGTGCCAACAAGACCTAGGGTTTCTCCTATTCCATTCTGTAATGTTTTCATAGTGTCTGCTTTGAGTACTAGGTCTTTGATCCTTTTGGAGTTTATTCTAGTACAGGGTGATGTATAAGGATGTAGCTTTAGTGTTGTGCAAGTTGTTATCCAATTTTGCCAGCACCATTTACTGAAGAGACTGTCTTTCTTCCATTCTATTTTTTAGCTCCTTTACCGAAGTTTAGATGGCTATAGGTCTATAAGTTCATTTCTGGGTTTTCAATTCTATTCCATTGGTCCTGAGGTCTGTTCTTGTGCCAGTACCAAGCTGTTTTGATTACTATGGCTTTGTAGTTGATTTGGTATTGATATTCTTCCAGCAGTTTTCTTTCTGTTAAGGATCATTTTTGCTATTCAGAGTCTTTTATTGTTCCATATGAATTTTTTGATTGCCTCTTCTATTTCCTTGAAGAATAAGGTTGGAATATTGATAGATACCGCATTAAATTTGTAGATAGCCTTGGGAAGTATTGCAATTTTCACCATGTTGATCTTTTCCAATCCAGGAACATGGGAGTTTTTGCCACTTTCTAAGTTCAGTTTTGATTACCTTTTTCAGTTTTTTAAAGTTTTCATCATAGAGGTCATTTGCTTCTTTGGTTAAGTTAATTCCTAGGTATTTTATTTTTTGTGGGGCTATTACGAATGGAGTTGCTTTCCTAATTTCAGCCACTCTTTTCTTATTGTTTGACATACAGAAAATCCATTGATTTTTGAGGGTTAATTTTTTTTTTTTTTGGTTCGGTTGTGAGGCCTGAACTCTGGGCCTGAGCACTGTCCCTCAGGTCTTCAGCTCAAGGCTAGCGCCCTACCACTTGAGCCACAATGCCACTTCCGGCTTTTTTTCTTTTTGCTTTATGTGGTGCTGAGGAATTGAACCCAGGGCCTCAGGCATGCAAGGCAAGCGCTCTACCACTGAGCCAACTTCCCAGCCCCTTGAGGGTTAATTTTATACCCTGCTACTTTGCCAAAGTTTTGAATCAGCTTGAGTAATTTTGGAGTGGACTCTGTGCGATTCTTTAAATACAAGATCATGTCATCTGCAAAGAGGGAGAGTTTTACTTCTTCCTTCCCTATTTGGGTCCCTCTTATATTTGCATCTTGCTTTATTGCTGTAGTTAGGCATTCCAATACTAGATTGAAGAGAAATGGAGAAAGTGGGCATCCTTGTCTCATTCCTGAGTTAAGAGGAAATAGCTTTAGTTTTTTACCATTTAGTATAATGGGGCTATAGGTTTGTCATATACAGCCTTTATTGTATTGAGGAATGTTCCATGGATTCTTCATTTTTCCAGAACCTTCATAAAAAGGGGTGTTGGATCTTGTCAATTGCTTTTTCTGTATCTATTGAGATAACCATGTGGTTCTTATCCTTGCTTCTGTTGATGTGATGAATTATATTAATTGATTTGCATATATTAAACCAGCTTTGCATCCCTGAAATGAATCCTGTTTGATCGTGGTGTATGATTTTTTGGAGGAATTGTTGAAGTAGATTGGCCAAAATTTTGTTGAGAAGTTTTGCATCAATGTTCATCAAAGAAATGGGTCTATACTTCTCTTTCCTTGATGAGTCCCTCCCTGGTTTTGGGATGTGTGTTATGATGGCCTCATAGAATGAGTTCCATAGTGAACTTTCTCTTTCAGTTTCATTGAAGAGTTGGAGGAGTATATTTGTGATGTCTGCTTTGAAGGCCTTATAGAATTCCTCTGTAAAACCATTTGGTCCTGGCCTTTTCTTAGATGGGAGGTCTCTTATTGCTGTTTCTATTTCAATGCTTGATATAGGCCTTTTAAGATAGTTTGACTCATCTTGGCTTAGTTTTGGCATGTCAGTATTTGCTAGGATAAGGTCCATTTCTGCCAAGTTCTCAAACTTATTAGTAGAAAGGTTTTAGAAGCATTCCCTTATAATGTTCTGAATCTTGGTTGTTTCTGTGATGATGTTTCCATTCTCATCTCTGAGTTTATTTGGGTGTGTTCTCTTTGTTTTTCTGATAAGATTTGCTAAGGGTGTGTCAATTTTGTTAATTTTTTCGAAGAATTAACTCTTTGGTTTCTTGATTCTTTCTTTTTTTTACATTCCAATTCATTTAATTATGATTTAATTTTAATTATTCATTTCCATCTACTGGATTGTGTTTACCTCGGTGCTCTTTTACAAGGAGGCTCAGATGTCGCATTAAAGTGGTTTCAGATCTCTCTAACTTGTTGATGTAGGAATTCAGAGGTATAAACTTGCCTCTGAATACTGTGTTTGCTGTGTCTCAGAGGAGCTAGTAATTGGTGTGTTCATTTTTGTTGAATATCATGAACATTTGAATTTCCTTCCTGATGTCTTCCATGACTTTCTTTGGTGGCTTTTGGTGTTGAGTTCTAATCACATTCCCTTGTGGTCTCAGAGAATACAAGTTGTAACTTCAATGTTTCTGAATTTGGACAAGTTTGCTTTTTGGCCTAAAATGTCTATTTTGGAAAATGTTCCATGTGCTGCTGAGAAAAACGTATTGTCTAATGCTGCTGGGTGAAATATTCAGTAGATGTCTGTTAAATCTAGTTGGTCTATGCAGTTGTTTATATCTGCGGTTTCTCTGTTGAGTTTTTGCGAAGTTCATTTATCTAGTGGGGAAAGTTGTGTGTTAAAGTCCCCAGCAATTAATGTCTATGGATCTTTGTAGGATTTGAGGGAAAGCCGTGTTTCTTGGATGAATTAGGGTGCTCCGTTGTTTGGCAAATAGATATTTAGAATTGTAATATCCTCCTGAAGGAGTGATCCCTTAATTAGTATGTACCGACCTTTTCAGTAATTTTAATTAAAAGTTTATTTTATCTGATATTAAGATTGAAACTCCTTCCTGTTTATGGGGGCCGTTTGCTTGGTAGATTTTGTTCCAGCCTTTAAAATTGAAAATGTGTTTGTTTTTGTGGGCAAGATGTGACTCCTGAAGGAGCAGATAGAAGGATCTTGCTTTTTAATCCAAGTAGACAGACTTTGTCGCTTAATTGGAGATTTAAGTCCGTTAATGTTGAGAGATAGAACTGAGAGGTATTGCGGAGTTCCTTCCATTTTATCCAACTACTTCGGGGCTGCTGCAACTGTGTTCTTCCTATGGTTCTTGGATTCTCACTTTGGGTGCTGTTTCTTGGCCTTTATTGTGGTCTTGTTGGTTTTCTCTGTGTAGGACACCTTTAAGATGCTTTTGTAGGGCTGGTTTGGTGGGGATATATTGTTTCAATTTTTGTTTGCTATGGAAATGTTTTATTTGACCTCCGATTATTAAGGAGAGTATAACTGGGTAAAGTATTCTTGGTTGATAGTTGTTTGTCTTTAGGGCATGGCCTACATCAATCTAGGCTCTTCTTGCTTTGATTGTCTCTGCTGAGAAATCTGAGGTGATTCTAATTGTTTTCCCTTTATACGTGATTGATCTTTTCTCCATGACAACTTTAAGGATCTTTTCCTTGGTCTGAATTAATCCTGTGCGCATTTAAGTGACAATGGGTTGTCCTGTTCTGGTCTAGTCTATTGGGAGTTCTAAAAGCTTCTTGTATCTGAATAGACCTATCTTTTTGCATGTTTGGGATGTTCTCTGCTAGGATCCTGTTAAACAAATTTCCTAGACCATTGACTTCTGGCTCTAGGTGCTCCTCTACACCCGTTATCCTCAGATTAGGCCTTCTAATGGTGTCTTCCAAGGGTTGAATGTTGAATAGATCTCTCATATTTCTTGGATTTGTCTTGGATGGTTGTATGTACTTTCTCTATAATATCTAGGCTGTCTTCTATCCTCAGGATTCAATCTTCTGCATGGCCTATCCTACTATCCAGACTTTCTACTTTTTTTTTTCCTTCTAGTTGGTCGGTTTTTATGGCTTCTAATTCTTTGTTGGATCTTTGTTTTAGATCTTGTATGAAATTCTTTCATTCCTTAATTTGGTGATCAGTGTTTATTCTCAAATCACTTAGTTGATTGGTTATGGTTTCCTTGGACTCCCATTCCTTCTGTTGGGATCTATTCAGCATTCCCTTTGTGGACTCCCTGACTTCTTTCAGTTCTCTGTTTATGGATTCCATGAATGCCTCTATTGATCTTTGTGCATGCTCATCCCACTCTTTCAATTCCTGTATTACTCTTTGATTAGCTTCCTCATGTTCATGCAATTCCTATAGTTCTCTTTGACTGACATCAGCCTACTCACACAATTCCTTTATTTCTCTTTGAGTGTTTACAAGCTGCTCATGCAATTCTTTTATCTATGTTTGAGTAGTTTCTCACGCCTATGAGCTTCCTGTTTTGATCTTTGGTTTGCCTCCTCTCTCTCTATCATGCTCATACAGAGTCTTTTGCAGGTTTTCAATCTTTTTATTTACCATGTTTTCCATTAGTGTTTGTAGAGCTTTTTGGGAGCTCTCCTCTGGATTATTCATTATCTGTTCTGTCCACTGATTATCATGAGTGGGAGTTGAGATACCCGGACTTGCCATTTTTCTTGTGTTTTTCCGGCTTATTCTTCCCATTTGGGATGAGAGTAACACCAGTTTGGTGGTAGAAAGCTATCTTAATGCAAGCATCAACAAAGTCTGTAGTTGCACAGTCAAAAGCCTGCAGATATAATCTAGTTCAACAGATACATTTTTCAACATCATACAACGATGTATTAATAGGCTATAAACCGCAAAGAAGAATTTGGCAAATGAGAAATTATTAGGTTTAGTTAGAGATGTGGGTATAAATAGGAATAGAAGGATGTGGAAAGGTAGAGGGAGAGCTAACTTAGTCCTAATCTCAAATCAGGAAATAGGTTTGATAGAATGATATTAGAGACCGGGAAAAATAGAAAGAGAAAAAAAAGACAAGCAAAAATAGTAAAACAAAAATTAAAAATAAAACACTTAAAATGATGCAAATTAAAAACGTAATATTCAGAGAAGGACGGGAATAACATAAGAGAAGGGGAGGGATAGAAAGGAGATGTGAAAAGTTAAAAAATAAGAATGCTTAAAATTTTATATAGGTATATAGAGGTAGTACAGCTATTAAGGAATTTATGTCTAAGAGGTTTTGAATTCAGTAATAAATTTCTAGATTGTGTGTATAAAATGGGGGATAAGGTCTAATAATCTACTACAGGTATATCTGAGAATGAGCAGAACAGCGTTTAAATCACGCAAAGAAGAACGAAAGAGAAGAAAAAGTGAAAAGAATGAAAAAGAAAGGAAAAAGGGTCAAAAGGTAAGTAGAGCTAAACAAAAATGAAAAGAAAGCAAGCACATACATATACCCCTAAAATAAAAATTAGAAGAAGAAGAAGAAAAAAGTTAATAGAAAACAATTTTTAAAGTTAAATATTAAAAATTAAAAATTTGTTTAATAGAGACCCAGAAACACAAAAAAAGTTGGACAAACTTGATTGCATGCAATTGCAGAGCTTCTTCCTGGCAAAGGACATAGCTAGCAAGATCATTAGAAAGGCCATGGATTGGGAGAAGATCTTCTCTAGCCATACAACGGACAAGGGTCTCATATCTAAAATATAATTGGAACTCAAAAAATTAAATCCCCCAACAACAAATCCTCAAAGAAACAACTACCCAATAAATAAGTGGGCTAAAGGCTTAAAACGAAATTTCTCTGAAGAAGAAAGAAGGATGGACAATAGACACACGAAGAAATGCTCAACCTCCCTAGCCATAAAAGAAATGCAAATCAAAACAACATTAAGATACCACCTCACCCCAATTAGAATGGCAAAAATCAAGAACTCTAATAACAACAGATGCTGGAGGGGATGTAGACAGAAGGGAACCTTACGTCATTGTTGGTGGCAGTGTAAACTTGTTCAACCACTTTTCTAAAGTAGTATGGAGGTTCCACAAAAGACTCCACATAGAGCTCCTCTATGACCCAGCAATCCCACTTTTGGGCATTTACCCAAATGTTCACAAACAAGATCAAACTAAAGCTACCAGCACAAATTTGTTTATTGCAGCATTATTTACTATAGCTAAGATATGGAACCAACCCAAATGCCCCTCACTAGATGAATGGATCAAGACAATGTTGTATATATACACAATGGAATTCTATGCCTCCATCAAAAAGAATGACATTGCCCCATTTGTTAGGAAATGGAAAGACATGGAAAAAATTATATTAAGTGAAGTAAGCCAAGCTCAAAGAAACATAGGTCCCCTGATTTCCCTTATTTGCAATAGTTAGTATATGTATGAGTCAAGCAGAAAAGGTCAGACAATGTGATGTTAGGAAAATAAACCCTAAGATATATATTTATATGTTTTTTTTCTTTCATGCATTTGTTTCTAACGCATGTAGAAGATTATATCTTTGTTGCTTTGTATGAACCTCCCCCACAGTATAACCCCTGCTTTCACTGTATTTGATCTCGGTATAATTTGTGGAGGGGAAGGGGAAAACAAGTCGTTTAAATAGGGATACATTTGGACCCTTTGCAACAATGAGAAGTATTTGTTCTCATGTCGAAAACGAACTTTACAACTTTGGTGGGGGGGTGGGGGGAGGATTTGGTGGGGGGGCAGGGAGAGGCTTGGAAGGGCTGGGAAGGGAAAACAAAGGAGGTGGCTACAATGCTTAATAAGAAATGTACTCATTATCTTGCCCATGTAATTGTAACCCTTCTGTACAGTTTGTTTCACAATTAAAAAAATTAATAAAAGGTACGAAAAGAATACTTTGCTTTTTTGGGGTGAGATGGGAAGATCCTGTATCTCCCTTGTGTCCATAACCAGTCTGTTTTTGGAGTCTCTGGTCTGCTTGTGGTGTTTTATTTTCCTGTAACTTGGTTGTTTTCTTAAGTCAGTTTGTTTGAGTAGGCAGAAAAATGCTTTGCTTTACCCAGGATATTGTCATCCTCCTCCCAGGCTAGTTAAATGGGAGAGATATCTGCTTTGAGTATCCCAAAAGAGGGTGATGGCTGTTTCTTCTAGTTTGGAGATGCTGTGATGGGGCTAGGTTCTGGGTAGAGTTGAGGCCTTTCAGCAAATAGTAGCTTTGCTCTGAGGGGCTAGCATCTGAGAAAGTCACAGAGCCCAGCCAGGAGCCATTCTCAGGGTTTACTGTTACTGAATTTGAATTGATTGTATAGGCTGTTGTAGGGAGCGGCAGCCTCTGGCTCTGTTTACCCAGTGAAGAAAGCCACTCCTGGGGCTGGTGCAGGACCGGGCTGGGTGAATTTTCCCTGGGTGGAGCTGAGCCTGGCAGTTCAGGTTAGATTCCTGTGACCTACTAAATGACTTTTTTGTTTTCACTCAAGGACTGAGTTGGAGCTAGCTGCACAGCCAGGCTTTTGCCAGTATCAAAGAGGGAAATCTCCGATAGTGGGCAGGGAGGGGTTGCCTTCCCGTCTCTGCTCCCTGAGAAGGAGTGAGGAAGTCAGGCTTCTACTCACACAGGAGTCTGGTTCCTGGGTCATCTCTGGCCTTGGATCTGAAGGATTAAGTTGTCTGGTCCTTGTCATTTCTTGCTGGTGTTGAGTAGAATCCTCTTGCCTGCTGTGTCTTGTGCCTTTGTCCTAGACTCTCTGTGTTGCAGGTATGGCGGCTACGGCCACCACCGCCCAGCCACAGTCGCAACCACGGCTGCTGGCAAGTGCTCAGATTTGTCTCCTTGCCTGGATTTTCCCTCTCTGGCCTAACTCTCTGTACTGTGGTGGCACACTTGGTATGATTCTCTGGCTTAGGACTCTTCACTGGAGCACTAAAACTGCTTTCTATGTGAGAGCTTGTTTAGCTTCCAGCTTCTCCTCCGCTATCTTCCCAGAACCCTAAATTTAAATTTTAAATGACAAATTCTTTTCAAATACTTTCACTCAGGCACAGGTATGGATAGATAAGTGATGTGGGCAGAATCAGAATTATTCAGAAGGTTGTAAAGGGATGTATATCGAGTTTTCTCTCGGCTGGATCATAGAATACAGACTGTCCTAAATGGAAAAGCTTAGCCTTCCAAGGTTTTCTGCATATAAACACTCCATCAACATTTTGACTAACAAGGTATTAGTCCCTGGTCACTTTTTTTTTTGTCGGTCATGGGGGCTGAACTCTGGGCCCTGGCACTGTCCCTCACCTTTTTAGCTCAAGGCTAGTGCTCTACCACTTGAGCCACCGTGCAACTTCTGGCTCTTTTCTGCTTATGTGGTCCCTAGGAATCGAGCCCAGGGCCTCATGCATGCAAGGCAAGCATTCTACCACTGAGCCAACCTTCCAGACCCTCCATCAACATTTTATTAGAGGATTATTCAAGATTAGCTATATGTTGATTGATAGTGACTGATCATGACAGAAAGTTGAGGGAAAACCATCTACACTTCAGTGAGGTTCTGACTTGTGCTTCACAAACTGTTATGAAAGCTCTACATGATAAATCTAGCAGCTGCATTTCTAAAAAGTACTTCGGTTGTTACATTTTTTGATATTGTCTCAATTCAAGTAGTTCTCCTTGTAGTTCCATACTATTCAATGATGCTGTATTAACTCCTTGTTACAATTTGCAGACTGGTCTTTTTGATGAAATTTGTGCTTTTCAAAATTGCTCTCCAAATTCAATCCACAAACTACATACAAAATTTATCTGAAAAAAATTTGTATCTGTTTATAGTGCATACACTTTTAGTTTTCATTACAAATATAGAATGTAGTAAAAATTCTCATAGCAATTATACTGCACTAGCTTGTGGGCAGATTCTAATGTAAATATTATACTGTGTTCATGTAGAGTTTTTGAGTATCCAAAGTAATAAACCTGTGGTTCTAAAACCAATACCTTACTTATATTGAGTGACAAATACAATTTCATATAAGCACAGAAGTTTTCCTTGTATCTTTTTAACATATATTTTTTATTATAAATACTGTAAAGAGGGGTTACAGTTACATAAGTAAGGTAATGAGTACATTTCTTATTGAGCATTGTTACCCCCTCCTTTGTTTTTCCCCTACCATTCCTTCCCTTCACACCTCTCCACCTCCCTCTTTCACCCATCCTCTGGTAGAGTGTCTTGTATATTTCATTGTTACATAGGTCAACCAGTATCCTTATATCTTAAATGAAGAAATGCTGAATTGATTTATGCTGATTCTACTTGTGTAGACACATCTAAAATCACTGGCCAAGTCCAAGAGCACATAAATGTAATGCCGTCATTTTTTTGTCAGTTGGTATAATTGTGTTTTACACATTTATTGACAGGTTACAAATTATTCTCAAACTTTAAAACATTAAAAATACTTTCTTTTTTTTCTTATTTTCTTGGCCAGGAAATCAGCAAGACCTCAGTCAGCATTTCTCACATATGAATTTTCACATGGGTTAGTTAAATGTATATGTAGAGTCCAGTTTTCTGAGGACTCACTCATCTGCCTAGGAATTCATGCTGGTTGTTGGAAAAAGAGCTCAAGTAAGGATGCCATTTAAACCCTTATAACTTTACTCTTTACCAGGTTATTCTCCTGCTACTTTGGGTGTTGAGAGTGTCTACAAGAGTAAGCATTCCCTGAGAGCAGGAAGACACCATATGACTTATACTTACTGAGGTGTCCAAGTGACTTGCTATCACTTGTACTGCATTTTGTAAGTCAAATCTCTCTAAAACTGCCTGTTTTAAGAGATAAGAGGAGTGGTAAATGAACTCTTAGGGACCAATACATCTTCAACATATATTGTTCCAAGTATTCCCTTTAAGTCATATTCAACAACTGATGAAACTTGTGTTGGCTGTAATTATGTGTCTTTCTCCGTGTGTGCATGTATACATGTGTATATGTATGTGTGTGAATAGTAACATACATGTGTACATTATGGCTTATATCATCATTTATTCCTTGCTAACAAATAAAGTAAGGAATCCCTAAAGTTTTAACAGAAACTGTGTAGTTAAAGTCTTATCTCTTCACTCTGCTTCTTTACACAAAGACTTTGAAACTTCTCATTAATAAAGTTTCCATAAATTCTGAAATGTACATACTTAGTACTTAATGTCTGCTACCATAAATCTTAAATACTTTACAGAAAAGTTTTATACCTTCCAAATAGTCCTATTTTTGGCATATATAAGCAAAATTCCAAAATTAAGCATATTTAAAACATTAAAACTTTTAACAAAACTTAACAGTTGCTGCAATGTTCATTTTGACAGGTGCCTGGTATAGAATAATTGAATTCTTCCTCCTACACATCTCTTGAACTACAAATATCTGGAATTATTTTGTTTTTGGCATGTCTAGCCTGATTTTATTCTTAAATGTGTGCTTATGTAAGAAATACATAATTCTAAAATTTCACAACTATTCTTTTGAACTTGCTTTTTGTTGAATTGTCTAGTTTAATAAAATCAATAAAATTATAATTTATATATAAAAAATGTTCTGTGCTCAATTTAGCATCACATACACTAACATTGGATTGATACAGAGAAGATTAGCATGTACACTGTACAAGGATGTCATGCATATTCTTGGAGCATTCCATATTTTTACAACAACAGATGCTGAAAGTTATGTGGCCACAAAGGAACCATACTGCATACTTGGTGGGAGTGTAAACTTGTTCAACTACTTTGGAAAGCAGTATGGAGGTTCCTCAGAAGACTCCACATAAAACTCCCCTATGACACAGTAATCCCACTTTTGGGGATTTACCCAAATGATCATAAACAAGATCATACTAAAACTACCAACACAACGATGGTTATTGCAACATTATTAACGATAGCTAAGATATGGAACCAACCCAGATGTCCCTCAGTAGATGAATGGATCAAGAAAATGTGGTATATATACACAATGGAATTCTATGCCTCCATCAGAAAGAATGACATCGCCCAATTTGTTAGGAAATGGAAAAAAAATATTGAGTGAAGTAAGCCAATTCCAAAGAAACATAGGTCCCATGATTTCCCTTATTTTCAATAACGAATGTATGTCTGGGATAAGCAGAAAAGTTCAAAAGATATGTGCATATAACCAGATAAGATGATGTTAAAGAAATTGAACCCCAAGATAGGGACACAAGTGTTTTTTTTGTTTCTTGCTATTGTTTCTAACGTACTTATAATGTGCGATGTCATTTTTTTTGTTTCTTTGTATGTTTCTCCCCACACTATAACCCCTGTTTTCTCTGTATTTGAAGTTGGTGCACTTACATCTTGTATGTATGCTTCTCTAATTTGGGGAGGGGAAGGGAAAAAATGCTCAAATAGGGATACAGGTTGACCCATTGTAACAATGAGATGCACAAGACACTATGTTTAAAAATGAACTTTACAATTTAGGCAGAGGAAGGAAGGGGGTGGGGAGTGTACTTGTGGAGGTGGGAGGGAAGGGATGGTAGGGGAAATATAAAGGAGGAGGTAACAATGCTTTTTAGGAAACGTACTAGTTTCCTTGTTCATGTAAATGTCACCCCTCTGCACAGTATTATTACAATAAAAAACATCTAAAACTGTTCTGAGATGGAAGAGTTTATTTCCTCTATTTTACCCATATAATATCTTTAACAAAGAAATTAATGCAGAACACTGATATGAAGGTAATTTGAATAAATGTGTGTGTGAGAGAGAGAGAGTGAGAGAGAGAGAAAGAGAGAGAGAGTGCGGCAGCACGCAAGCATGCGAACACATGCCATGCATGTATATTGGCGTGCTCAGAGTTTAAAATCAGGGTTTCAAGGTCTTGCTAGGCCTTTCCTGTCTAGATTGGTGAGCTACTATATAAGCTACATCTCAATTCCTGGCTCTTTGCTAGTTCATTAAACATTTTGAAAAATAATTTCATGAAGTTTTTTTTTTTGGGGGGGGGGCCTGATTGGCTCCTAAGTGTTATCCACAGATCTCAGTCTCCTGAGCAAATATTCAGAGTAGATAGGATTATAGGTGTGACCAGCCAGCACAAGGCTTTTAGAATAATTTTAAAAATAAAAGAAAATTTACATCATGGGGGTCTGTTTTATCATCTAATTTGAAAGCCTTTTGGAGTGATTATATGTCCATTTAATTCGTTTGGGGATTGTTAGAAGATAGTAAGTGATGATATTTAAAAGTTTTAGTACTTTTTGAAAAAGAAACTAGAACTGTGGGACAGAAGAAATTTGACTGTCTTTGGACCTCAATTTGTAAGCTCAGCTCTGTGCATGATAACCCAATGTCACCAACACAGTCTGTGTTGAAGACAAAATGTGACAGAAAACAATCACCATGGGCAATATTTGCTATGCTATTATTTCTTGGACAATATGAATATTGAATTGAGACTGTAAGAGAATGGAGAGATTTTACCCACCTTTTTGGTATTGCTGAAAGACTTTTGGAAATTTTAACTCATTTCCTTCCTCACTGTGTGTGTCTTTGGGCCGTGCACTTACTGTCTTTAACTACAATTTTTCCCAACACTACAATGGTAATAACATTAGCATTATAGTAAATGTTATCTAAAGAATTAAGAGAATAAAACTTGTGAAACACTTAACATAAGCCTATGAATAAGCTTTGAGTTTAGCCAGCATTCTTTTTTATATACTAAATAGAATGTGATAAGTAGTACAGAAACCATTACATGTAGTGTGAGCAACCAGAAGTAATATCTATTGACAATGCTCTGCTCCCAAGGAAGCCAGGTATATAACTTCTCATGCTGTAAATCAAACTGGTTATCTTATGTCGTGATAGTGTAAAAATATCAGAGACAGAACAATGAAGGAAAGTTGTAGAGTGAGGTGAAATCCATATGAAAATGAGCAAAACTGATAAAACAAAAAAGTATCTGAGCAGTATGTTGTGTTTTACATCATTTAAGTTACATCGCAAAGATAAGGAAGTCCTAGAAGAATAAATTGTTTTTTTGATATTCTATCATAGGTCCCTAGAAGGATGAACACTTTCCTCATTCTTGTAGAGGCATCATCAGATGAGGGGAACTATATTTTTTGTTTGCTTCCTTCCATTTATTCTTCAGTTTGAAATCTGAACTACATGAGACTGAAAGAAACCAAGTGAAATTAGTCATGCAGGCTTTGGAAAGAACAAAGTAAAATAAATAAAATATATATAGCCTTGTAAAAGGTCTAACTAAATTGAGTAATATAGCCTCAAGCGTTAACAGAAAATGATTTAAAAAATACCATGTTATTAAAAAAATTAAAAATGTTAAGAGCTGCTTAATTTTTTTCCTTCTACTACCTTGAATTAATTATTGATTTTCTATAGAGAGATTAAAGATGAGATTAACAAGAAACTTGATTAAAAATGGGCAAATGTTCTGAATAAACATGTTTTCCAAAAAGCCGTGAAAATCGCCTGTGGCTTTACAAATTTGTTTCTAATACAACTTCTATGCTGGGTTAATGCTTTGTGAGCAGAAGTCATTAGAGAAATGCAATTCAAAATCACTATGATACTACTTCTTAACTGTTATATCTCTTATCAAAAATATCCAAGGAACGGGTATGGTGGTAAAGCCTGGTAATTCCAAGTGATTAGAGGTTGGAGTAAAAGGATTTGAGTCTAATGCCAGTCTTGGGTACTGCACACAGTAAAAATCTGCCCATTAAACAAACTCAAAAGGTAATAATGTTGGCTGGCGACACTGGGGAGAAAAGGAAATTTTCTACACTGTTGGTCAAAATACAGGTTAGTGTTCTCATTGTAGAAAGTAGTATGCAGTTTTCTAAAGATATCCAAAGTTGAAATATCATCTGACCCACCAATCGTGTGATCATTTCTCTCTGGGTAACTCTTAAATATATCTGTAGTTCATTGTTATTCACATTATTCACAACAACAGCCAAGATATAAATCGAAGTCCAGTGTTCACCTACAAACTAATAAAGCAACTGTGGTACATGCACAAATATCTTTTTCTGTTGATCCCAAAGTAATTTTTTTATTGTTTTCTTGTTTCCATGTAATTAACCTCTAAACTAGAAATCCAGATATATAATTTAATTTAACCAATACTATATATTGAGTATAAGGACCTTCTACTCTCCGCATTCTTCACACTAAGATCACCAAATATGATGAGTCTGAAATAATTAGTCTCTTTTTGACCTATGTTAATATTCTTTACGATGTGAGTGAAATGTTTAAAAAGTAGTATTTGTTTTAGCTTAATTGCTCTGAAGAGACAATAAATGATATTATCAAAGCTTAAAAATGATTTGATTTAAAATTTAAAATTCAGGAAATGGTTTTGACTATTCTGGCTACTGGAGCCTTCACTGCAACCACATGAGACAATTTATATTGATGAAGCAAAAATCTGACGTTAGACATTTATAAATAAAAAAATCGTCATTCTGAATATGTAGAGCTACATATAAAATATAGAAAATTTAGCTTCTAAATACCTGAATACACTAGTACATTTAATTGCAGGGTAAGTACTTGTTCTGAAAGCAGATAAAATTGCACTTATTTTGAAATGTAAACCTAAGTATTTATTTGAATAAAAGACAATGTTTAAAATATCACTCATTCAAGAAACAAGATGTACAGTTAGTTGTTTTCATTCCAATTATGTTCTCTAAACTTACTACAAATACTAGATTAGTAAACCTAATTAATTACTTTGTAGGAAAATAGCAATTCCGTTTCTTAAAACTCATGACAATAACTTTTTCTCAAAAAATTGCTAAGTAATTGTTTTATATTTTTTGTCATGGAATCTTATTCAAAAAATTTTTATTCATCAAGTTAAATAATTGGCAAACAATATAAATTATGCACGGACAAAGTTTATCTAAGATGATTTTTTTTTTCAGAAGACAGATCATGGCTCTCTTAATGAACACCAGAAGGCAGTGTGTTCTTTATTAATTTTTAGTTATTTTGTTAATAGATATTAATTGTCAGAAGTGACAATTCCATAATATATTTAAATGTATTTGATTATACTCCCTCTATTTCCTTCTCATTACTCCTTCCTCCAAAGATCTTCTGTTTTTCACATGAATTACATCTTTATATATGCGCATATAAACTAATTTGGAACATTTAAGCTAAACTGCAAATTAATTCAAGATGTACAGTGAATTACTAGAATGAATAAAAACCTAAATATTTTTGTTAACTTTTGATATATCATTATTATTATGGTTAGGGATAGGATCCCAGACAGAATTAGAATTAGGATTAGAGAAATAGAAAATTTAGGTTCATCACAGGATGACCCATTGCAACAATGATACTCACAAAACACTATGTTGAAAATGGAGGATGATCCATTGCAACAATGATACTCACAAAACACTATGTTGAAAATGAAGTTTACACCATGGGGAGGGAGGCGTATGAGAAGTGGGAAGGGACGGGATAGTAGGAGAACAAGAAAGAAGTGGGTAACAATGCTCAACAAGAAACGTACTCCTTACCTTACACATGTAACTAATCCCTCTTTAAAGCATCTTTTCAACAAAATAAAATTTTTAAAAAATAATGAAAAATAAAACCTGACAGGAAATAGAAAAACACTTAAAAATTTATGTTCAAAATGCAAGTAAAATTTAGACCTACACGCTGAGCAAGAGTTAGGATAAATATGAAAAAAAGTGGCTTGCTATTAACATGATGATTTGGTTATACGTAGGTTTAGGATTAGGCAAGGTGTGCCAGTTAGAGCGGGGTTAGGAGGAGAAAAACATGTAAGATATTGTGTAAAACTGCCACATATTTTAAGAAGAATGAATGGCAAGAATGAATGAAAACCAGTATGTGTTACTTTAAACATTCATATATAATTTGGTTTAAAGTGTGAGATACTTTTTTGTTCCAGTTAGGGTTAGGGAAGGATTAGCTTTAAGGTAAATTTTAGTTTTCCAATAAGATGTAGAAGCCAAAAAAATGTGTGATTGAATAGAATCTAGGCAATTTTCCTTACATTAACCATTTGTTATTAAATCCGAATGTGATTTGGAGTAGGTTTCTGGTTAACCAGAGTTGAGGATAGAATAAAGAAATGGGTTGAACTAGTGGCTCGCGCCTATTATTCTAGCTACTCAGGAAGCTGTTTTCTGAGGATCGCAGTTCAAAGGTAGCCCAGGCAGGAAAGTCCATGAGACTTTTATCTCAAATTAACCACCATAAAACACAAAAGCGGTGCTGTGGCTCAATTGGTAAAACGCACACCTTGAGCTAAAGAACTCAGGGATCATGCCCTGGCCCAGAGTGCAAGCCACACGACCGACAAAAAAAAAAAAAAAAAAAAAAATGTTAAATATTAAGTAAAGCTGAAACTTTTTTTAGGAATTCTAGGAATTCAGGAAAAGCTGGGATAATGGAAGTACAATGTATTTCATAAAATCAGGATTTGAGATCAATGGGTATAATGATTCCTGTTATGGAACAAAATACATTCAGAATTAAGAGTGAAAAATCTTTAGGGTTTACAGAAAACCTGCAATTTATTTCAAGAATTACCAGTGGAATTTCAGTTAGGATTGCACAAAACGAGCATTTTTCATACATTTTAGAATTGGGATACGATTAGTGTCAAGGTTATGGTTAGGATTCCAGCCATGGTTAGGCTTAGAGTGAAGGAGGAAAAACAATGAGGGTCAAAATGAAGGTAAATTTTAATATAAGCCTGGTAAGAATTAGAATGAATGTAAACTAGAGTATTGCTATTAATATTAGAATCTACTTACAATTAGGCTGATGGTTATTCTCAATGTTCCAGTTAAGAAAGATTAAGTTTAGGGTTAGAAAATGACTAAGATATTGGAAAAATTGAAACCTATGTTTGGAAGGATGAGTGAAAACTAGTGTACTTGTGTTAGTGTTAGTATTATTATATAATTCGCATTAAGATTAGGGTCAGTATTTTCTTCTGATTATATTTACTGTTACGAATAAGAAAGCTTTTAGTATAAAATTGTGTTCACTAACAAGTAGAAGCAAATATATGAGGCTGAATAGTAACTATAACATTATTATTATATATATTTCTCAGTGATCATTCTTGTAGTGGTTAATGAGAGTTTTCCAGCCAAGTTTAGGTTGAGAGTTAACGTTAAGTAATGGACTAGATGGTAAGTAAATCTAAAACTCTTTTCAGATACAGTGGTTCAGGAAAAGGCAGAATCAATGGAAACTACAGTATTTATCCTGGTAAGAGAATGTGAGGACAAGTAATATAATGGCTCATGTTAGGGAACAAGATAATTTTCGAGGTAGAGACAGAAAATTTGTGGGAATTAGGGCAAACTGAAACTCATTTCCAGAGTGAAAACTGGAGTATTCATTAGGATGATTAAAAACTAGAGTATTTTTCTTCAACATTAGAATTGGATTATCATTAGGGTGAAAGGATTTAGTTCCAGCTAGGCTTAGTGTAAGCATTAGGGAAATGGAAAATTTAGGGTCAAACAAAGTAAATCTTCGAATAACATGTAGAGTTATAATTAGGATGAATGTGAAATAGAAAACTGCTAATAATATTAAGATTAGAGTATGATTAGGGTGAGGGTTACAATAAAGACAAGATAATGAGTGAAATGACAAACTATTTTTAGAAAGATGAGTTGAATTGAAGTTAGGATGAATAAAAACTAATGTATTTGTGTGGTTTTTAGACTCCAAAGGCCATTAGTTCTAGGTTTAGGTTTACTTTCCTAATTCAGTTTAGGATTAGGGTTAGGGAATGGTAAGCTTTAAGGTAAAACTGAGTTTCTGCTAACACTTTCAAGTAAACTAAGTGCGAAATTTAACAAAAATTACAGAGTTTCCCTAATTTTCCTATTCAGGGTTCAATAGGGTTAAATTTAGAGTTAGGTTTCTAGTAAGGTTTAGATATATAGTTAAGGTTTGGAAGTAGAGTAGATTTTAAGTAAACTCGCAGCTTCTTTTTGGATATACAGGATTTCAGTAAAAGTTAAGATCAATGGAAACTATGGTATTTTTCATGATATGAGGATTTGAGGTTAATGATTCCTAATAGGGAACAAGATAGATTTCAGAGTCCAAGTTAGAGAATCTGTAGGATTTGGAGCAAATTGCAAATCATTTCAAAGACAATGGGTATCTGTAAGGATGTATCTAAACTCAAGTAATTTCCATTAATTTTAGGATTGGGTTACTATTATCATCAAGGTTACTCTTAGGGTTCTGACCAGGATTAAAGTTAAGATTAGGGAAATGGAAGGTTGAGAACTTGAGTGACTTACTTCATTTTTGTATATATACGCACTATTCTAAGGCTTTAACTCAAAGCTTGGGTTCTGTTCCTGAGCTTTATGCTGTAGGCTACAAGCCACGAATCCACTTCCAGCTTTCTTGGGCATTGAATTGGAGACAAGAATGGCACAGACTTTACTATCCAAGCAGATACTGAACTGAGATCCTCAGATCTCTGCCTTCTGATTAAAGTTAGCATTAAAGGCATGAGCTATCAGTGCCCAGCAAAGTGCTTGACTTTTATTGATTGTTTTTACTTATGTTCAAGATCAATACTTGAATTCAATATCTGAGAGCTTTGGTCACGAGGTAGCCAATGCCACTTGAGCCATATCTCCTAAAATGATTATTTTAAATAGTTGGAAATCATTAAATTTTCTTCAGATGATAGGCAACATTACTGTTGTTCTAATACTCATCCTAACGAAAAAAGATTTATAGACCCTAGAGATGATCTGAGCACATTCTCATGCTTTGCTTCTAATTGCATAACATTTTAGGGACATGATTTTTAATCATTATTTTGAGTTATCATTAAACAAGGCAGTTAATGCGTACAGTATACTTTGATCAATGCCAACCCTTTCAATATTTTCATCCATCCCTCCTCTATGAATATCTTCCTTCACTTTTATTAGTTTTTTAGGAAATTTACTGGATTCCTCTCTGCACTTCCTCCAATTCCTCTTGTACATTCTACCTTTTCTCCCTTCACCTCTCTCTTGACTACCCACTTCCCTATTATCCATCAGCTCTACTCCTAGGCATTTACCTGAAAGTTTACAAACCAGGATATAGTTAAAGTTTCAGCACAACCATGCTTACTGAATCAGCCCAGATACCCCTCAAGTGAGAAATGAATGAAGAAAATGTAATACACACACACACACACACACACACACACACACACACACACACACACACACACACACACTGGAAATTCTACTTACCCATCAGAAAGAATATTGAACCATTTGTATCTCTCATCTCTCATTTCTCTCATTTCTTCTGCCTGGTATCCCATTGTCGCCTTACTGTGCTTGTACTGCAGTAACTGATCCAAGCAAAATGATGTAAAAGATTTTCAGGGTTCTTGGCTAACCATAGATTCCTGAATATGAGTTCTTTGCTCCTTCTCTTTGTCTATTCATGCTTCTGAGTAGTGATTGTGCAGATTCATTTGTACCATTTGCTACACAGAAAAGAGATGAACTACTTGGACATATATTTACATACATGTATATACATACATACATGGATATATGCATTTTATGTTTTCAAGAATTTGGAGCTAACAAAAATCACATGCATTTTCCTTCCTTTTCAATTCTTTCAAAGCCTAAATAACTTTGTCTCTTTTGAATACCTAATTTTAAAGAAAATGGCACCATCTCTGATGTCAGTGGCCTTGAAAATAGATGATCAAATAGGACAAAATTACTTAGGCTTTTTGGTGGAAGAGAGGAGTATTACTAGGGTTCTATCCAGGAGTTCTCTGCTTGTTAGACAGGACGTTGCTTGTATAGCATCAAGCAACTCAACCTCTTTTGCCATACTTCTAGTCCATATTATTTGCTTGAAGTCTTGAACTTTTTGCACAGGTGTGATCTTAGATTGACTGAGACTTTGTTACCTATGCCTCCCACATAAGTAGCTAGGATTTCAGATGTGAATCATGATGGCTAACTCATTTGTTGAGATGGGAGATGGCTGTCTTGGCAATTATATCTGTGGCCTAGCCTCAGACCATGATCCTTGTCATTTCTTCTTCCCAATCAGCTGGGATTACAAAATTAGACTACTATACTTGGTGTACATGACGCCTTCTTTTTTTTTTAATTTAATCTTATTTTATTTGTGAACATACTGTACAGAGGGGTGACAATTACATGGGCAGGATAATGCGTACATTTCTTACCAAGCATTGCAGCCTCCTCCTTTGTTTACCCTTCACATCCCTTCCCAGCCTCCCTTCTCCCCCCCAATCCCAATCCTTCTCATTTCCCCCCCTTCCCCCCCCCCCCCCGCACCGACGTTGTAAAGCTCGTTTTGGACATGACAACTTGTACTTCTCATTGTTGCAACAGGTCCACCTGTATCCTTAAACAACTGGTTTTTCCCCATCTCCTCCACAAGTTATACTGACATCAAATATAGTGAAAGCAGGGGTTATACTGTGGAGGAGGGACATACAAAGCAACAAAGAGATAATCTTATAAATGCGTTAGAAACCCATGCAAGAAAGAAAAAAAACATTAAAATACATATCTAAGGATTCATTTTCCTGACATCACATTATCTGACCTTTTCCGCTTGACTCATACATATACTAGATATTGCAAATAAGGGAAACCATGGGACCTATGTTTCTTTGGGCCTGGCTTACTTCACTTAATATAATTTTTTCCAAGTTTTTCCATTTCCTAACAAATGGGGCAATGTCATTCTGACACCTTTTTTTTTAAGAGGTTTTTTTATTGTAAAACTACTGTATAGAGGGGTTATAGTTACTTGAGCAATGTAATGAGCACATTTTCTATCAAGCATTGTTACCTCCTCTACTGTTTGTCCCCTACAACCCTTCCCTCCCACCTCTACAACTTCAATACGCCTCTCCCCTCTTCCCCGCTTCCCTGCCTACATTGTAAACGTCTTTTCTCAACATAGTCTCTTATGCATCTCATTGTTACAATGGGTCCGCTTTACACATTCCTATTTACACATTTTGTTTTTTCCCTTCTCCTCCCCAAGCTAGAGAAATGTATACAAGATGCGGGGCACATACATCAAATACAGTGAAAACAGGGATTATACTGTGAGGGAGGAACACACAAAGAAACAAAAAAAAATTACATGGTTGATTATAAACCCCTATCTTGGGGTTCATTTCACTTCACATCATCTTATCTGGTCATATATACATAGCTTTTGAACTATTATCCTTGTCCCAGGCATACACTAGTTTTTGCAAATAAGAAAACCATAGGACCTATGTTTCTTTGGGTCTGGATTACTTCATGTAATATAGCTTTTTCCAAGACTCCACTTAGATCTCCTATGACCCAGCAATCCCACTTTGGGGCATTTACCAAATGATCACAAACAAAACCATACTAAGCTACCAGCACAACGATGTTTATTGCAACATTATTTAACATAGCTCATATATGGAACCAACCCAGGGGCCCCTCAGTAGATGAACTGATCAAGAAAATGTGGTATATATACACAATGGAATCCTATGCCTCATCAGAAAGAATGACATAGCTCCATTTTTTATGAAATGGAAAGACCTGGAAAAATTATATTAAGTGAATTAAGCCAGGCCCAAAGAAACATACGTCCCATGGTTTCCCTTATTTGGAATAACTAGTATATGTCTGAGACAAGTAGAAAAGGTCAGATAAGTTGATGAGAGGCGAAATGAACCCCAAGATAAGGCTTCAAACGACTTTTTTTCTTTTGCTTGTTTCTAACATATTTATAAGATTTTTTTTGTTGCTTTGTATGGCCTTCCCCCATGGTATAACCCCTGTTTTCACTATATTTGATGTTGGTAGAATTTGTGGAGGGGAAGGGAAAACCAAATTGCTTAAATAGGGATATAGATGGACCCATTGCAACAATGAGATGTTCAAGACATTATGTCGAAAAGAACTTTACTACTTTAGCTTGGGGTGGGGAGACACGGGGTGGGGGGAGATGGAAAGGGATGGGAAGGGGAAACAAAGGAGAAGGCAATTCTTGATAAGAAATGTACTCATTACATTGCCAATGTAAT
Organism: Dipodomys spectabilis; assembly: GCF_019054845.1. Classification (NCBI taxonomy): domain Eukaryota; kingdom Metazoa; phylum Chordata; class Mammalia; order Rodentia; family Heteromyidae; genus Dipodomys; species Dipodomys spectabilis. The sequence continues at coordinate 77,040 of NW_024871387.1, read as the reverse complement.
TGCACACCCTCTGTATGGTATTTTCCCAATAAAAAAAGAGAAAATGTGATATATATGTATATTTATGTATATATATGTGTGTGTATATATATGTATATATATTCGGGTGTGTGTATATATATATATTTAATGGAATTCTATGCCTCTGTCAGAAAAATGACATCGCCCATTTGGAAGGAAATGGAAAGATGTGAAAAACATTATATTAAGTGAAATATGCCAGGCCCAAATAAACATAGGTCCCCTAGTTTCCTTTACTTGTAGTAACTAGTACATGGTACCATATGACCATATAAGATGATGTTAATTGAAATGAACCCCAAGATAGGGACACAACTGATTTTTTATTCCATGAGATTCTTATCTCTATATAATCCCCAAAATAAAGTTGGAAGGGGAGCTGCAGTTCATGTATAGAACACCACCCATTAGGGAAAAAGCTTAAGTGAGAAGGTAAGATCCTGAGTTTAAACCACAATATCAGCACTCAAAATAGTTGATTTCTTTTCCTTGAGGTTTTTATTAAATTGCTCAGAAAATAATCAACATTGAATTTATGTTTAACATTACTATTAAAATCCAGTTATATTTATTGATGTTATTCTTTGTTTTCCTAAATTTTACTTACACATTAATATCCAGTAATGGAAAGAGGTGACTATTGTTTCACAAGTTTTTATGGCAGTTGAATATGTGGATGATAGATGCATACAAGGAATTTGGACTGAAAATAGATATGTGCAAGCTCTTTACACAAAGAAATGATAGTTGAAGAAGCTGTGGTCATGTAACAGCAAGGAAAGATAAGGTATGATTCTGGAAAACACACAATTTTGAAAGAAAATAAAAACAAGTAAAATATGTAGCTTTTAGTAAGAACTTTGTAACACACACACATTTTATTCCTTATTTCTACTGTAAGGCATTTCAGTAAAGTTTATTTTACAAAGTTAAACATGATTGACAATTAATATTAACTGGCTTCTCTGTCAGGTAAGCAATTATTCTAGCCAGTTGCCAGGGGTTCATGCTTATAATCCTAGCTACTCAGAGGGCTGAGATCTCTAGATCCTAGTTCAAAGCCAAGTTGAAGAGGAAAGTTGGTGAGACTTTTCTGCTCAATTAACCACGAGATAAGTGGAAGCTTCACTGTGGCTCAAAGTGCAAGCACTCGCCTTGAGTAACAAATTTCAGAGACAGAACCTGGGCCCAGAGATTTAGCTCTCTGAAATTATTCTTAAAATACTTGTTCTCAGGATTTCTTTAACTTGTCTAGAAGAATGTTTTAAACTTAGGGATTTTTTATTTAATGTTATATCATTGATTTTTACGATATGCAGAGAAAAATTATTTATAGTCAGAACTGGTTTGTATTGCTTTGTATTACACATTTGCTCTACACCCAGAGATCAGCTGGAAAGCAGATGGCCAAATCCTGGTGGTTGGCAATGAAGATACATAAGTGTTCTTTGAGCAAAGAAACAAACTTATGAAATGGTAGCCTTTATATATAACACCTTAATAGTAACTATAAAATTAATGTTATTACTATTATTATTTTTTTTGTCATTTGTGGTGTTTGAACTCTGGGTCTGGGCATTGTCCCTCAGCTCTTCAGCTCAAGTCTAGCATTCTACCACTTGATCAACAGTGCCACTTCACATTTTCTGAACCTTTAATTGGAGATAAGGGTCTCACAGACTTTCCTATCTGGACTGGCTTTGAACAGAGACTCTTAGTTCTCAGACCCTTTAGTAGCTAGAATTGCAGGTGTGAGCCACTGGCCCCCGGCAGTAAAATTATTTTGAAAAAGAAAAAAAAACCACAATTGTATCCTTAAAAAATTACAATCTAGAAAGTGTATCTGTAATGTTAGTTGTGTCAAGTTACCATAGGCAGCAATCATTTTTAGATCTCACTATGTCCTGTCTAATGCCAGATAATATTTCATTAATTTATTTTACTTTTTCCTAACAAAGTTCATCATGAATGGCTACGGCAAAATTTTCTAGTGAGCATCAACAATTCTTCAACATATTT